>NC_136067.1:13104439-13730064 GCF_964261635.1 Lissotriton helveticus | reverse complement strand
GTCACATCACTGATGATATCATTCATGTGACAATACAATGCATCTCCTCACACTTTAATATAACCTCTGTTACACCCAGTGTTAAATACAGAATATAATTTTTTAACCCATTGACACACCAATACTAGTTACTACATATGCACTCACTGATTCCTACGTCTACACACACATTCACTCATTCACCCATACAATCATTCATACATACAATCACTCATCTTTACAACACTATCATATGCACTCATACACCTATACAGACACTCACACTCTGCCACTCATCCATGGAGTTACTCACACACCTAGTCAGTCCTGTAAAGAATCAATCACACTTCCATTTTCTAATCTATACAGTTAAACATAGAGTACCTTACATTTTCAAACATATACTAACACATTCTTACTCTCTTATACAAACATTGATACAAGAACACATTGATCTGCACAGAGTCACACACCTCCCAGCCAGCCACACACACACTCAGTCTCCCATACAAATACTTGGACAATCAATCAATAACCCATATAGTTACTCATATAGCTACTGATCAACACATGCAGCAGTTTACAGAACAACAGACATAATGATGCACAAATTAAGACAGTTTAGTCACTAACTCATGCACTCAGTGAGACACATTTAATCACTCACTCATACAGTCAGTCACGCACCAACTAAATCCTTCATCCAGACACTTCTACATCTACTCATTCTTCAATATGTAAAACATATTTAAACTTTACAGAAACACACAGTCACTGGATGATGTCATCAGTGATGTCATCAGTGATGTCATTTGAGCTGTCATCAGCGATGTCATCAGTGATGTCACTGACCATGTCATGAATGATGTAATATGTGACATCATCAGCAGTGGATTGCGGGTGCGCGATATATAGTTAGTGCAACTAACTATATATGGAATTTCAATGGTTTTGTGTGAGTAAAATAAGGTTTTGTAAATGCTAATTCCTAACTATATATGGTCTATAACCCATGGTTTTTTCAGTGAATATATATATATATATATATATATATATATATATATATATATTACCTACTGGCGGTCGCCAGTAGGTATATATAGTTAGGATTTTTTCTCTATGGGTTTTTTGAAAATTCTATGTCTAATAACTTTGGCGTTTGTGGACGGAATTGGCTGAAATTTTCAGGAAAATGGCACATTTTGTTTCTGAGCAGCCCTTGAAAATTTGGGGGGGGTTCGTCCAGTGGGGGCCGAGAAAAAAGGGGGGTCCCAAAACGTGTTTTTAACATTGAGTTTTCCATAGGGCGGTTGGCCTCACTTTTAGCCCGAACGGCTGAATGGATTTGCACGAAACTTGGCAAAATTGTAGGGACTGGTAGCCCGATGTGCCTTTTGTAGGTCTCAATATATGTGCTCCAGTGGATTTTGAGAAATTAACGTTTAAAAAAAGATATATATCTGTAACAGCGGACCGGGCAGCGGCCCAGGACGCGTACTTTTCGCGCAACGGAGCTTTGTGAAGCGAAGCTGATTGGTTCTCTGGCGTCTGTCAACATTCCAAACAGTCCGTAGCGGCCGCCATCTTGTCTCTCGGTAGGATCGAGAGACAAGAGGAGGCCAAAGCGAAGGGGCAAATGACCATAAGGGGGAATAGTAGATCCTCGCTGACCCCCTAGGTTTGATGTGGAGGTTTTAAAAGGGCCCCGCGGGGCAAAAAAAAAAAATAATAATAATAATCGAACGGCTGAATGGATTTGCACGAAACTTGGCAAAATTGTAGGGACTGGTAGCCCGATGTGCCTTTGCTAGGTCTCAATATATGTGCTCCAGTGGATTTTGAGAAATTAACGTTCAAAAAAAGATATATATCTGTAACAGCGCTCCGCTTCGCGTAACGGAGGTTTGCGAAGCTGATTGGTCATTCTGTCACTGGGCTATAGTTGGGCTACATCTGGCTGATATTTGGGCTACATTTGTTTTTTTGTGTGTCTGGCGGCCATCTTTGGGCTACATTGGGCTACATTGGGCTTCATTGGGCTACATTCGGCTAATTAGCAAATAGCTCATCGCAAACTAGGAATGGTAAAGAATCGCTATTTATTCCTTAAAGTTCGCTATTTAGGAAATGCAAAAAACTTTGATGATATATATGGCGGTTCATCTCTAACAAGATAAGAAGCATAGGGATACATTTATGATGACTGGCGCATCACCAGGGATGTGTTAGTCATTCTGTGCCGCTGTTCCGTCACCTATGGTGTGCTGCATTTACAATGCGGCGCATCATGGGGCAAAAACAGCACAGATGCGTGATGTATCTGTGCCGTAAAGGTGGCGCATTGCTGGAGTTGTATCGCAAGTGTGATGAAGCTCCAGCAAGGGTCGGGGGTGCCCCTGTCGCAGGGTTTCTGTTCTCACACAGAACTGTGGACAGAGGATTGGAACCTCGGCGAATGCATTGCTGGAGTTGTATCGCAAGTGTGATGAAGCTCCAGCAAGGGTCGGGGGTGCCCCTGTCGCAGGGTTTCTGTTCTCACACAGAACTGTGGACAGAGGATTGGAACCTCGGCGAATTAGGGTGTCCCAAAACTCACGTTAGTAATCAAAAACTCCTTAGCAAGCTAGGTACAGTGTCACATTGGATATAACAAACTCTCAATGTTTAGACAATCCAGAATATGAACTTATAGTACCTCAGGATACGTGGAACTCATGAACAGTCGGTCGTTATAGATTTCTTAGAAACCAGAAAATGGAGTTAAGAAGAACAGATGTGTATTTGAAATGTTTATTTACTAATGCCGTCTTCTCAGGCGTAGTACCTTAGATAATAAAAGTACACATATTATCAGTAGCAAAATTACCAGCATAGTTACTAGTACATAAAAAGTGAATGGTGATAGTATGTTAACATGCTGTAAATGAATAAGAGTTAGCAACACTTATAAGCAGCCGCGGGCCGTGGAGGGAGTTACGGTGAGGCAGGGAGGCGGGGAGGGGGAGAAGCAGGGTGGAGAATACAAGTACACATATTATCAGTAGCAAAATTACCAGCATAGTTACTAGTACATAAAAAGCGAATGGTGACAGTATGTTAACATGCTGTAAATGAATAAGAGTTAGCAACACTTATAAGCAGCCGCGGGCCGTGGAGGGAGTTACGGTGGGGCAGGGAGGCGGGGAGGGGGAGGGGCAAGGTAGAGAGGGCTCCACCCTGCTTCTCCCCCTCCCCGCCTCCCTGCCTCACCGTAACTCCCTCCACGGCCCGCGGCTGCTTATATCTCACCCTCCCTAATACACATATTATATTATTTGCTAAGAAGGTCTCTTTGTGTTGGTTTAGGGCGTGCCCATACTTTAGTGTCTTAGATTTGAAGGAATCACATCAGCATACACCAGCTCTCTCTTCATGTGAACCGCATCAACTGTTGTGTATGTGTGTTCGGCAAAGCAATATAAAACCCGCCTCATGCCCAGAATTGGCAGAAGTTGCACTTATGTTATGAGTATGAAGTCGTGGAGATCAGACCTCATAACAATTCTGTATCGTGTTGTTCTTGAAACTTTAGCACTCGCTGTACAGATATAGTTTAACAAGTAAAGCAGATAGTAGACCAATAACATATTATTCTCATGTAAACCACGATGAACTACTAGGTGGAAAGCTAAAGCAACAACTAAGTGTCGTGTGCAGAAGTTGCAAAAAAGGAAAAATGGCGTTTAAACCGGTAATGAGCCCATGCTAACTTAACACGGTGTAAAGATATCCAGGACCTAGATGACACCTCCTCATGATCCGGAAACGAACTGAATAAGATAATAGAAGTGCCATCTCATGAGAGCAGATTGCAAGTTTATATGTGGACGGTCCGCAAGGTAAAGCATTAAAAACTAGGAAAATTTAATGCTAAAGAAAAATAAAACAGCCAAGTACTTTATCGAGTCTTAAGCCAATAGGCAAGGTAAATAATAAAAACTTGACAAATAAGTTAATGAATTGTCAATGAAATGCTAGTACTCAGCATATCAAACATGAAAAAGGTCTATGACATAACTGTGTATGCAAAATAAGCTGCAACAGCCTCCAATAGGAAGTCACCGTCTTCATCCGAAAACAGTTCAGCCATCCAATTTAAAAGCGGAAAAGAACATACGTGCTCTCCCAGCACCGGATCCTCTATCACCATCAGAGGACAGCTCGGTGGGTTTTCAAGAAAGCTCTGTTCCAAGAAAGACTGTGCTGCCGCCAGTAAATTCCAGGGACCAAGTAGTCCATGCATCAATGCCACAGCCATAATCCTTTCGCCAGGACAAACCAACTCGTGAGTAATGATAGGAGTCATCAGCTGATTAAAGTCGACGTCAGGAGAAACCGGTCCGCAGAGACACAAATCAATGGCCCAATCGAAATCACAGGTCAGGCAGTGAAATACAGGCTGGATACAGGTGAAGTAGGAGAACCGAAAAGATAATCCATATGCCGTGCTTAATATCGCCAACGGCATTGTGCCATAATATTCTAGCATGCGATTGCGGAACAGTGTCAGCAGCTGCAGGGTCGGAGGTTGCATAGGAGGGACATCCATATTTAAAAATGTAAAAAAGCACAAGAGCGTCCGCTGGTAATGCAAGTAAAAATGCCAATCCACGAACCAGAGTGCAGAAAATACAATGAAAGGAAGCAGGGATGACTCCAAAGATTTTCTCAAATGAAGTCACGAGGCCACTGGTAACAACTTTAAAAAAGTGTGTCAGGGACTTTGTGGAGGATGCGTTAAAGATAGTCGGAAACATGTTGCTGAAATTGAAAGGCAAATCTTAATTGAAAAGGGTGTGCACCTCTGTACGGGTGTTCGCTATGTGAAGTACGAAAGTTTCACGGGCCGAACTCAAGGCCACCTCTCTCTGAGACAAAAGAGCTCTTATTCTTGCCATGCCGTTGAAACGTGTCCCAAGGTTGGTATTTGTGGCCAGATTGAAAACTCCCTATGTTCATGTGTGGGAGGAAATAGAACATTTCTGCAGCAAATAACCCGTTCACTTACTGTTACGATAAAAGGAATACTTTTAATTAACTCAGAACAATCTTCATTATTGAGCATCAAATAACTACCATTTTCCAACAACTTGAACGTGGGGATGATAGCAGGAACTGGCGTGCCTTGCAACACGCAAGCCATATTTGGTCGGTGTTTGTTGCATGAACCGTGTAACTGTATGTGCCTACACATTAGTGAATGATCTGGCGTCTCAGTGCATTCCTCTCCATTCAGATAAACTTCTTGATCATCTTTGAAACATCTGTATGTGTATGGAAGCGACCAGACCTCATGAAGAAAAGCACTACCTAAAGGTTCATAACGACCTATTGGTATATATTTCATACAATTTGAAAACTTATATAAAGCAAAAGGCAGCGTTATTAAACCGTGGATAAGGCATGTTGTCAAAAAACCCGCAATCCTCTGCTGATGATGTCACTGAGCATGTCATGAATGATGTAATATGTGACATCATCAGCAGTGGATTACGGGTAATAGTATCTCTAGTTTACTCCCCTATAGCTGTCTTTATTTTAACATAAGTGTGTGTTTCCCTCCCTTATACTTACTGTTTTTGGTTCGCTTCCAGTTCGCGTACCGGCGAGCGAACTAGGAAGCAAACTAAGAGAAATAGAGGTTGGCACAGTTCCAAATATTGTACCAATTTTTTAATAACGGGGAGGTAGTTCTGAAAAGAACTTTTTTTTTTATTTTTCTGAACATTTTTTTACTGTTTTTGAATTTTTCGGAACAGTTTTATATTTTTTTGGGTTTTTCTTGGAGGGGGCAATGAAAACGATTCATTGTAAAGGGCTCAACAGGAGCAACAAAACAAAAAAAGAAGTATTTATTATTTTGGGCGTTTCGGACAAACTTGCATATGATAGTCAATAGCTCTGTTGATCAGAGTGATGCTTCTTTCTCCGTAGGAAATGAATCCATCGCAAAATACGCAGGTGTGTTTTACTTCACCAAATCTCATTTGTATATTTGGCACCATCTCCCTGCCCTCTGGTCCCGTTACTTCCGGTACAACAGATCTTCTGGCCATAATAGGGAGATTATCTAGGTCGTTCCGAAACTGTGCAGCACTGTAGTTGTTAGGATGCCACCTAGTCATATGGCGATGCATTGTGTAGTTTCCGAAACTGTATTTTTTGTCTGTCCCTCTGGACAGTCTATCTTGACATATAAGGCAAGTTACGTATCTTGCATTTACTTTTTTCTGACCTTTGGGAATTTTAAAAAATTGCCAAATGAAGTTTTCTTTCCGGTGAGACGTCCTGGGCTGCTCAGGCAAAAACTGCCTCTCTTCGTGCTCGTCCTCCTGTTCCTCTTCTTCTTCTTCTTGTTGAATTATAACTTGAGCAGGTGGTCCACTCTTCCTTGGATGTGGTGGAGGTGGTGGGGAAGCACCAGCTGAAGCTACTAAAGAAGCCATTGCTCAGTGATCACAAAGGGTCTTTCTCTCACAATGATGAAAGTCAGAGTGAGGAAAGAAGGAGGGATTTTCATCATTTGGGAAAAACAAGAGTTCTCAACCAATCAAAAGTGTTCATTTTAGATTATATGACCTAGTCTTACATCATTAGGAAACCAAAAGTGAAATGAACCAATGAAAAGTGTTATTACCAAGTCACATGACTTGCTGTGTTTACGTTAAGCGCTTTGCAGGGCCTCCCGGTTTGCTTCCAGAAACCTGCGCTTTGCGACTCGCTTCGCGTACCAGTTCGCTAACGTAGTACGTCATATGACGTATCACGCGACAACGTGAAACGTCATGCGGACGGGAGGCGTCACGATGTTGTTTTGTAACGCGGCACTTGCGGTAAAGAAACGTTTACCGGCTCGCGGTCTATTTCGCGGCATCAAGGTCAGCTAACGGGAAGCTTCCCGATTTGCGAAGCGGGAACGAAGAAAAAAAAATATTAAAAAAAAAAATTATTCATAAACATATAAAATATATTTTTGGATTTAAAGAAGAATACATTTTACAGCTACAGATATTAGCTGTTAAAAAACCAATGAAATTCACAGAAAAAACCATAGGTTATGGACCATATATAGTTAGGAATTAGCATTTACAAAACCTTGAAAATTCACTGAAAAAACCATAGGTTATAGACCATATATAGTTAGGAATTAGCATTTACAAAACCTTGAAAATTCACTGAAAAAACCATAGGTTATAGACCATATATAGTTAGGAATTAGCATTTAAAAAACCTTATTTTACTCACACAAAACCATTGAAATTCCATATATAGTTAGTTGCACTAACTATATATCGTGCACCCGCAATCCACTGCTGATCATGTCACATATTACATCATTCATGACATGGTCAGTGACATCACTGATGACATCACTGATGACATCTCAAATGACATCACTGATGACATCACTGATGACATCTCATTTGACATCATTCTTGTGCTAATACGATAAACCTCTTCAGACTCTAATATAACCTTAGATACACTCAGTGTATACAGACACTCACACACTGCCACTCATCCATGGAGTTACTCACACACCCAGTCAGTCATGCAAAGAAACAATCTCACCTCCATTTCTTCAACTATACAGTTAAACACACCTTACTTATTGAAACATATACTAACACATATTTACTCTCTTATACAATCCCTGATACAAGTTCACAATGATCGATACAACCACTCACTCATTCAGTGGCTCTCATGCACAGTTATTTATATATGCCAACTCTCACATGTACTGTGTTTTACATATGTACTTACTATGACATGTAGCATTGAGATATCCATTCACTCATCAATACACTCATGCACACAGTCAACTGCCCATGTAGCTGTTTCCACATGCACTCTTGAACTCATACACCTAGTGAATAAACTGCTCACACATCTATGCATAGAGTCTCACACCTTCCAGCCACCCCCACACAAACTCAATCTCCCATAGAAATACTTGGGCAACCAATTAATAACACATATAGCCTCTCGTATAGCTAATGATCAACACATGCAGCAGTTTACAGAACAACAGACATAATGATGCACAAATTAAGACAGTTTAGTCACTAACCCATGCATTCAGTGAGACACATTTAATCACTCACTCATACAGTCAGTCATGCACCTACTAAATCCTTCATCCAGACACTTATACATCCACTCAAGACATATTTTAACTTTACAGAAAAATACAGTCACTGGATGTTGTCATCAGTGATGTCATTTGAGATGTCATCAGTGATGTCATCAGTGATGTCACTGACCATGTCATGAATGATGTAATATGTGACATGATCAGCAGTGGATTGCGGGTGCACGATATATAGTTAGTGCAACTAACTATATATGGAATTTCAATGGTTTTGTGTGAGTAAAATAAGGTTTTTTAAATGCTAATTCCTAACTATATATGGTCTATAACCTATGGTTTTTTCAGTGAATATATATATATATATATATATATTACCTACTGGCGGTCGCCAGTAGGTATATATAGTTAGGATTTTTTCTCTATGGGTTTTTTGAAAATTCTATGTCTAATAACTTTGGCGTTTGTGGACGGAATTGGCTGAAATTTTCAGGAAAATGGCACATTTTGTTTCTGAGCAGCCCCTGAAAATTGGGGGGGGTTTCGTCCAGGGGGGGTCGAGAAAAAAGGGGGTCCCAAAACGTGTTTTTAACATTGAGTTTTCCATAGGGCGGTTGGCTTCACTTTTAGCCCGAACGGCTGAATGGATTTGCACGAAACTTGGCAAAATTGTAGGGACTGGTAGCCCGATGTGCCTTTTGTAGGTCTCAATATATGTGCTCCAGTGGATTTTGAGAAATTAACGTTTAAAAAAAGATATATATCTGTAACAGCGGACCGGGCAGCGTCCCAGGACGCGTACTTTTCGCGCAACGGAGCTTTGTGAAGCGAAGCTGATTGGTTCTCTGGCGTCTGTCAACATTCCAAACAGTCCGTAGCGGCCGCCATCTTGTCTCTCGGTAGGATCGAGAGACAAGAGGAGGCCAAAGCGAAGGGGCAAATGACCATAAGGGGGAATAGTAGATCCTCGCTGACCCCCTAGGTTTGATGTGGAGGTTTTAAAAGGGCCCCGCGGGGCAAAAAAAAAAAATAATAATAATAATCGAACGGCTGAATGGATTTGCACGAAACTTGGCAAAATTGTAGGGACTGGTAGCCCGATGTGCCTTTGCTAGGTCTCAATATATGTGCTTCAGTGGATTTTGAGAAATTAACGTTCAAAAAAAGATATATATCTGTAACAGCGCACCGCTTCGCGTACTTTTCGCGTTACGGAGCTTTGCGAAGCGAAGCTGATTGGCTCTCCGGTGTCTGTAAACATTCCAAACAGTACGTATCGGCCGCCATCTTGTCTCTCGGTAGGATCGAGAGACAAGAGGAGGCCAAAGCGAAGGGGCAAATGACCATAAGGGGGCATAGTAGATCCTCGCTGACCCCCTAGGTTTGATGTGGAGGTTTTAAAAGGGCCCCGCGGGGCAAAAAATAAAAATAATAATAATAATCGAACGGCTGAATGGATTTGCACGAAACTTGGTAAAATATTAGGGACTGGTAGCCCGATGTGCCTTTGCTAGGTCTCAATATATGTGCTTCAGTGCATTTTGAGAAATTAACGTTCAAAAACAAGATATATATCTGTAACAGCGCTCCGCTTCGCGGAGATAAAATTATATCTGTATTACCTAGCTGTTGCTAACACCAGTTAGCGACGGCTAGTAGGAGATAGCAACCATCTTGGGCCCCACTTTGCATGTGAGTGATATTTATCACTAATGACATGCAAAGTGGGCATGCCAAGATGTTAGCGACTGGAAACAGTCGCTAACATCGCTATCTCCTATTATCAACTTTTGGAAATATTCGAGATAAGCGCGAATATCTCCAAAAGCTAGCACCTGCCCTGAGCAGTTCTTAGCCATGTTATCCAATGGGAGGTGGATAACATGGCTAAGAGCATTAGCTCGGTAATGCATGAATATCGCTGAGTTTTCAGCGATATTAATGCATTGCGGTCGTTTTTTATCGTATTTGCGATAAACCTTGATAATAGCAAGGTTTATGTGCGATAATTTCTGACGGTAAAAAAATCTTTGCAATGCATCGTTAGGGATAAATATCGCTTAACTTTGGTAATATGCCCCAACGTCTGTTAACGTTCGATTCGAAGGAAATCAGGAAGTGTTGAAAAACATTGTCTGCGCCATCTTGTCTTTTTTCAAATGCCACACTTTTGTCGTGCACGGCAGCCATTTTAGATGCCTTGACCAGACCCACTCTGTGCACGCTGTCGATCCTTAGCATGGCTCCCCACCCTCGCAAGCATCTCACCCAGGCAGTGGTCACCCCCGCTCTCTGTCTTATGCATGGGTAATAAACCTCCCCCCATCTGCGCTGCTCTTCCCTGAGAATCACACCCTGTGCCCGCCCGACACCTCCCTTTCGCCCTATTCACTACCGCACCCTCTGACACTCCTTTTCCTCTGTGTCCGATTGTCCAGGCCGGTCCTAGGCTATCAGCTAGCCCTGCAGATGTAGTTTATGGCCACAGCTGTAAAGAATCACCCCTCTTCAAAGGAGTTATAGTAGATCAAGGCCCCCACCCGATGAGATCCGTCACACCACACGCGTTCCTACTATCTGAAAACCATCCTGTATTGTGATTGGGGAGGGGACCGAGCCTGAAGCGGAAGATTCCAGGGATGACTCTTTGTACATCAAAGTTTTTACAATTATGTGTCACATTAAAAATATATAGCACTCCGACAAAGTAGTAAGATTATAAAACTTTAATAATTTATAAATATATACAAGAAAACAAAAATAGTAATAACATATAAACATTTTTAGGGAAAAACAACGAAGTAGCGGTCGGCTGTGCGAATAGTCCCAACGCAGCACAACGTCCAGATTTCCGGCGTGGGGCGTCGCGGGGGGTGGGTCATCAGTAGCAAACTGTTGTGCGAATAGTTCCAAGGCAGCAGAACGCGCCGAAATCTAGATGACACGAAAGTGATGTCTAGTAAGTTGCCACCCAGCAAATAACGGCGTGGGGCGTCGCGGGGGGTGGGTCATCAGTAGCAAACTGTTGTGCGAATAGTTCCAAGGCAGCAGAACGATGGCACCAAGGTGATGTCCAGTAAGTTGCCGCACTGGTTTTGGTATCCTACAATGCTGCTCCGAATCCCGGCGTGGGGCGCCCCGGGGGAGGCGGTGTGAACGGGCCTCTCCAGGTGGAGTGTCATCTGTTGTAGTGGGGCGCCCCTTTACCGTTTCAGTTGCCATTCCGTCCGTTTTTGGTCCACTGTGTCAAAAGCCGCAATTCAGCTGAGTTGCGCCCACTCTTGCGGTGCAGCGATAGGCGGCTGTCACAGGACTCTCAAAATGGCGGCAGGCTCTTTCCTTTTTGGGCCTGGTCCACTGAAATGGCCCTGGGACACCTTGGAAATCGGACGCTTGTCTGCTAGGTCTTGGACCCCATTCTCGAAAGCGTCCCCTCCGCATTGAGAATTCATCAAAAGTTTTGGGGGCCCCGACTCCTGCAGGCTTCTGGTGGGGAGCGGCTGCCATGATTGCTCGCGGAATGACCACGACGGAGCTACGAGATGGTGGTGCTCTCATGCTGACGCCAGCTTCAGTCTGAAACATCCAGAAACAAGGTGGGGCTTTCATCGTTTGGGAAAAAAAAAAAGTTTTCATCCAATGAAAAGTGTTGTTTTTAGGTCATATGATCAAGCCTTCCATCATTAGGAAACCAAAAGTAAAATGAACCAATGAAAAGTTTTATAAACAAGTCACATGACCTGTTATGCGGCATAGGGTATAAAATGCGGAGAAAATACGTTGGCACGTGAGGCGGCGTCAGTAGCGGACCGATGTGCGATTAGGCCGAAGGCAACACAACGCGCCAAGATCCGGATGGCACCGAGGTGGTGTCCAGCAAGTTGCAGCACTGGTGTGGCCATCCTACAATGCTGAAAGTCGGCGTGGGGCGCCCCGTTGGCCTGTGAGTTTGCGTCAGTAGCGGACCGATGTGCGAATAGGCCGAAGGCAGCACAACGCGCCAAGATCCGGATGGCACCGAGGTGGTGTCTAGTAAGTTGCCGCACTGGTGTGGCCATCCTACAATGCTGAAAGTCGGCGTGGGGCGCCCCGTTGGCCTGTGAGATGGCGTCAGTAGCGGACCGATGTGCGAATGGGGCCAAAGGCAGCGCAACAATATATTCTGAATTGAAGACACCACAAGGCGCTGAGATGCCAAGTTCCAGATGGCACCGAGGTGGTGTCTAGCAAGTTGTGGCACTGGTGTGGCCATCCTACAATGCTGAAAGTCGGCGTGGGGCGCCCCGTTGGCCTGTGAGATGGCGTCAGTAGCGGACCGATGTGTGAATGGGGCCGAAGGCAGCGCAACAATATTTTCGGAATAGAAGACACCACTAGGCGCTGAGATGTCAAGATCCGGATGGCACCGAGGTGGTGTGTAGCAAGTTGCTGCACTGGTGTGGCCATCCTACAATGCTGAAAGTCGGCGTGGGGCGCCCCGTTGGCCTGTGAGTTTGCGTCAGTAGCGGACCGATGTGCGAATAGGCCGAAGGCAGCACAACGCGCCAAGATCCGGATGGCACCGAGGTGGTGTCTAGTAAGTTGTCGCACTTCTGTGGCCATCCTATAATGTTGAAAGTCGGCGTGGGGCGCCCCGTTGGCCTGTGAGATGGCGTCAGTAGCGGACCGATGTGCGAATGGGGCCAAAGGCAGCGCAAAAATATTTTCTGATTTGAAGACACCACAAGGCGCTGAGATGCCAAGATCCGGATGGCACCGAGGTGGTGTCTAGCAAGTTGTGGCACTGGTGTGGCCATCGTACAATGGTAAAAGTCGGCGTGGGGCGCCCTGTTGGCCTGTGAGATGGTGTCAGTAGCGGACTGATGTGCGAATGGGGCCAAAGGCAGCGCAACAATATTTTCTACAATATTTTCGGAGTAGAAGACACCACAAGGCGCTGAGATGCCAAGATCCGGATGGCACCGAGGTGATGTCTAAGTTGCGGACCGATGTGCGAATGGGGCCAAAGGCAGCGCAACAATATTTTCTGAAGAGAATACACCACAAGGCGCTGAGATGCCAAGATCCGGATGGCACCGAGGTGATGTCTAAGTTGCGGACCGATGTGCGAATGGGGCCAAAGGCAGCGTAACAATATTTTCTGTATGGAAGATACCACTAGGCGTTGAGATGCCAAGATTCGGATGGCACCGAGGTGATGTCTAGCAAGTTGTGCCACTGGTGTGGCCATCGTATAATGGTAAAAGTCGGCGTGGGGCGCCCTGTTGGCCTGTGAGATGGTGTCAGTAGCGGACTGATGTGCGAATGGGGCCAAAGGCAGCGCAACAATATTTTCTGACTGACACCACAAGGCGCAGAGATGCCAAGATCCGGATGGCACCGAGGTGATGTCTAAGTTGCGGACTGATGTGCGAATGGGGCCAAAGGCAGCGTAACAAGATTTTCTGTATGGAAGATACCACTAGGCGTTGAGATGCCAAGATTCGGGTGGCACCGAGGTGATGTCCAGCAAGTTGCTGTACTGGTGTGGTCATCCTACAATGCTGAAACTCGGCGTGGGTCGCCCCATTAGCCTGTGAGATGGCGTCAGTAGCGGACCGATGTGCGAATAGGCCGAAGGCAGCACAACGCGCCAAGATCCGGATGTCACCGTGGTGGTTTCATAGTTGAGAGGCACTTCATCTGCAGTGGGGCGCCGAGATCCGGATGGCACCGAGGTGATGTCTAGCAAGTTGCTGTACTGGTGTGGTCATCCTACAATGCTGAAATGTAGTGGGGCGCCCCTTTACCGTTTCAGTTGCCATTCAGCTGAGTTTCGGCTGCTCTTGATGCTACAGCGACAGGCGGCTGCAAGAGGACTCTCAAAATGGCGGCCTGTTCTTTGGATTTGGGCCTGGTCCACTAAAATGGCCCTGGGACACCTTAGAACTCGGACGCTTGATTTTTTTTTTCCTTTCCTGTACATGCAAAAAAAGGTAAATGCCCGGTACGTTACACGCTTCATCTGCCACGATGAACTCTCCAGAGGAACCGAAAAAAAATATAGTTGTGGTAACTATACCATGCATCGTCATATGGAGAGGTGGCACCAATTAATTATAGTGCTGCATAAAAGAGAGATTTGGAGGAGAACCCCTGACCTGCTAGTACATTCATCAAAGAAGTGGCACTGAGAGCTTCAGAGGCAAGGGAAACGGTCCCAAATATTTAGAAGAACTTTGGAAAGATTAAAGTGACATGTTTAGATTGTGGCAAATTAATTTCATGTGGACAGATGAGTGTTACTCTAATAAATACAGCATATGAACGTCATCATAGTCGATGGTTGGTAGAGACATTTTGACTATATCCTGGACCTGCCCGTCCTCGCCCAAAATGGCGCCGGAATAAATGGGACTCGTAACTCCTTGTTGTGTACTGGTTGCAGAACCTTGAAATCACGAGATACGTATGCAGTT
The DNA here is from genome assembly GCF_964261635.1 of Lissotriton helveticus. Classification (NCBI taxonomy): domain Eukaryota; kingdom Metazoa; phylum Chordata; class Amphibia; order Caudata; family Salamandridae; genus Lissotriton; species Lissotriton helveticus. The sequence continues at coordinate 13,715,496 of NC_136067.1, read as the reverse complement.
TTGAAGCACATGGCGGGCGGGGACGAGAATTGATTGAATATTTCGACATCCCTATTGATATTAAGTTCTGATGTGTTATTGATTACTGTACTGTTGAAAGTTCGAATTAACATCACCCATGGTACTTGCCCGCAAATGTATATCTAGATAATTTTATTGTAACTGGCCCTGTCGTATTTTAATTATAAAATGTACGTCCACCGATTCCGTAACTGTTAGACACCTTAGTTCTTGCAACCTAATGGCCCGCCCGTTACGTTCCTCTACAGTGTAAATGTCTATTCATCATATACGATTACAGTTTGCTCTGTGGCAGGCCCACGTGGTTATAGGCTCGTATTTGTATAATGAAATGTTCACAATAAAGGTTTTTAAAAGAAAACATGGTAGTAGTATATACATTGGTAAAGTTTTTAATAATAGTCACTGTTTTAGAATCATTAAAAGGCAAGTGAAATAAAGCAGACCAATTACATGAAGGGTAAAAGGTATACTACGAAGTAACGCAGTAAAGATAAATAGTCAAGGGCTGTTGTGTTTTCTATTCCTGCAACATAAAGTGATCGATAAGAATCTCATATTCAGGCGTATCGGCGACTAAGACAGCAGGTCGACCCTCTTTTGCTCAACGGCTCCGTCATGGGACGAAGAAACGCTCTTTTTCTCGAAAAAAGAATATATTTTACTTGCAGGACAGTTGTAAATTTTCCGGGAAAGTACATTAGCCTGGAACATTATAACATATATTTAAGAAAAAATAATGTTCGGAAGTAATAAAAAGCGTAATTTTTAGGTCATATGACCAAGCCTTTCATCATTAGAATAAGAAAAGTAAAATGAACCAATGAAAAGTTTTATTAACAAGTCACATGACTTGTTATGCTTACGTTACGCGCTGCGCGCCCCGGATGACTTCCGGATGCGCTAACGCGGCGCGTGATATGACGCATTACGCGACAACGCAGGTCCAGAATATAGTCAAAATGTGTCCACCAACCAGCGGTCGGAACACAACCCCTTTCAGCAGGCTAAATAGTTCTGTTAAATGACAACAGAAGGGACAGGCAACAAGAACCATTAGTCAAAGAGGGGAGGGCTAGTTCTTCTCTACCGGGTTACATTGGGGCGCTACCAGAACTGATCGAATTGGTAGTCTACAGTGTTTCTGGATGTTTCAGACTGAAGCTGGGGTTAGCATGAGAGCAGCACCATTTCGTAGCTCCGTCGTGGCCATTCCGCAACCAATCATGGCAGCCGCTCTTTATCGTTATTTTGGGCGGGGTGGGTGGCGGAGCCGAGCTGTTTTGCAGCCATCATTGTGTGGAGTTCAGTTCATTTCACTAGTTTTGTATTTGTCATGAGGGGTTGTTCCTAATGTTTCTATTTTAGCGAGGTCAAAAAGAGATCCCATTAGTGGCCTACTGATTTTGCTCGATTCCTTTTCTTTTTTTTTTACACGATTTTTCGTTATCTGCAAAGACTAAACAGAGTATTGCGACTCTGTGTTTGTTTGTAAATAGAGAATGAACCAAAGAGAACTAATTCTAAAACAGTAAATACTTGGATAACAATCAATCAAATGGAGAGAGAAGCAGGCACGACGTATTACAACGGGGGCAAAGGCCTGCGTTAACTACCCTTCACTATGTGCAAAGAGAGAGTACTCCTAATAGAAATGAGGGGGGGGGCACCATTCAAAGCAGATCAGTGTGCATAAACACGAAAATGTTTTCACTTACCACGTACTTGACATTCGACAGCTTATGATATTTGCTATTAAAAAACCATTGAAATTCACTGAAAAAACCATAGGTTATAGACCATATATAGTTAGGAATTAGCATTTACAAAACCTTGAAAATTCACTGAAAAAACCATAGGTTATAGACCATATATAGTTAGGAATTAGCATTTAAAAAACCTTATTTTACTCACACAAAACCATTGAAATTCCATATATAGTTAGTTGCACTAACTATATATCGCGCACCCGCAATCCACTGCTGATGATGTCACATATTACATCATTCATGACATGGTCAGTGACATCACTGATGACATCACTGATGACATCTCAAATGACATCACTGATGACATCACTGATGACATCTCATTTGACATCAATGACCACATCACTGATGATATCATTCATGTGACAATACAATGCATCTCCTCACATTTTAATATAACCTCTGTTTCACCCAGTGTTAAAAACAGAGTATAATATTTGAAACCATTCACACACCAATACTAGTTACTACATACGTACTCACTGATTCCTACGTCTACACACACATTCACTCATTCACCCATACAATCATTCATACATACAATCACTCATCTTTACAACACTATCATATGCACTCATACATCTATACAGACACTCACACTCTGCCACTCATCCATGGAGTTACTCACACACCTAGTCAGTCCTGTAAAGAATCAATCACACTTCCATTTTCTTGTCTATACAGTTAAACATAGAGCACCTTACATTTTCAAACATATACTAACACATACTTACTTTCTTATAGAATCATTGATACAAGTACACATTGATCTGCACAGAGTCACACACCTCCCAGCCAGCCACACACATACTCAGTCTCCCATACAAATACTTGGACAATCAATCAATAACCCATATAGTTAATCATATAGCTACTGATCAACACATGCAGCAGTTTACAGAACAACAGACATAATGATGCACAAATTAAGACAGTTTAGTCACTAACCCATGCACTCAGTGAGACACATTTAATCACTCACTCATACATTCAGTCATGCACCTACTAAATCCTTCGTCCAGACAGTTATACATCTACTCATTCTTCAATATGTAAAACATATTTAAACTTTACAAAAACACACAGACACTAGATGATGTCATCAGTGATGTCATCAGTGATGTCATTTGAGATGTCATCAGTGATGTCATCAGTGATGTCACTGACCATGTCATGAATGATGTAATATGTGACATCATCAGCAGTGGATTGCGGGTGCGCGATATATAGTTAGTGCAACTAACTATATATGGAATTTCAATGGTTTTGTGTGAGTAAAATAAGGTTTTTTAAATGCTAATTCCTAACTATATATGGTCTATAACCTATGGTTTTTTCAGTGAATATATATATATATACCTGCAAAAACAGTGTAATGATTAAAGATGTGCAAATACCCGGTACAAGTAGAAAATACAACATCAAACAATTCTTAACATGCAGCAGTACGTATGTTGTTTATGTTTTAGAGTGCCCGTGCAAATTGAAGTACGTGGGGAGTACAGTATGTATGGCAAAAAAGCGGGTACAAGAACATCTTCGGGCCATAACTAACATCGATGGTTCCTACCCCATAGCACGACACTTTCAGGTTCACCATCAGTCAAACAACTCTTTTCTTAAATACTTTGCACTTGAACAAGTGAATGTAAGCAAAAGAGGGGGAAATAGACTCATAGCATTACGTAAAAAAGAATCCAAATGGATCATGGAGCTCGAGTCTAGATTCCCGGGTGGGCATAATTTGGACGAAGAATTAGCCAGCCATCTACATGAAACCTAAAAGAGAAATGCATAACAGGACAATTACTGCAAATATGGTTACTGTATATGTAAATAGTACGATGTGAGTCTATAAAATTGCAAGAATTTGTGATTGTTTTTAATACCTTTTATCCTTAATTCTAAATTGCTCTTTTTCCTTTCTGTTTATGTTATGCTGGAGGAACAAGAAGGGACTTTGTTGAATCTATCAGTATGTGGTGCAGGATGCAGTTCACTTTTTTTCATTTCCCGACACATGTATACATTATCCATTTTTTCTCATGAATGATAAGCTGTAGGTTAAGAAGAAAATTATTAACCTAGCTAACTGAACATTCAATTAAGAGACTTCTCGTGAGTTAGTCATTTCTTAACATGAGACATATGGTTAATCACCTTCTTGCACTTTTCTAAATTGTGTACTTCATAAAATATATCCCTGTTATCTGAAGCCTTTGGCTACCTCTTGGGCAGGATTGCATAATATTGTTTGTGTAGATACGGGCACTAGTCCGAGATGATTAATTTCCTATGCATTAATAACAGGTATGCGGTTCTTATGTATTAGAGCTCATTCTGTTGAATGTCGTTTCTTGCAGTCCTATGTAGGAGCTGCCAGACACACATACTCTGATTACCGGTGGATCTCGCAGCCTAAGGTTATACTGCCAGATACATACATGATTCTATTCCGCAGTATCAGCGTGCAATTAGCTGTGAAAGTTACTCTTTCTTGCGTTTTGAACAAAGGGCCATATACATACTCTGTATTTGAGTAGCTTAAGAGCCCAAATCAAAATCAGGGAGATTATCGATTGCAATTTAAGTTGATGGTCACCCTGCACAAAAGATGGGTCTGGTAACGAGATAAGATAGGATGTTATGACAGGCGGTATGAAAACATGATTGAAATGTACGAAACTGCTTTAACTGTTATATATCCTTGCATTTTATCCATTCCAAGATGGCGCTGTTTGTTACAGATGCATTGTATGGTTATTTAGTACCTCGTTTATGTTTACACTATGTACGTTGAAAACTTTATTTATGCACGTTATCATGTCACGCAAAAGTATCGTGTGATCAAGACACCGCTGGGTGTCGAAACGCGTAGCGATATTTCTTGAAATAAATTGGTGAAACCTTTCCCTCTCTGAGTGCGCATTGGATCCTTTTTGGCTTATGGAGTAAAAAATTACCGGCGTTAGGGCTCTGCCGGCTTGTTGCGCCACCTGACTTGGGAGTGATTCAGGAAGGACCCTGCTCTGTTCACATTTGGAATATATATATATATATATATATGTATATATATATATATCAATTAATCAATCAATAGCTTTATTTCGACAAGTTGTATCATAAAAGCATTGTTTGACAGTAGTGCAGTGAATAAAAGCATAAACTCAATGATAAAACGCCTTAAAATACTAAAAGTTCAGTAAAGTATGCTAGTACAACATGTTTAGCATGATTTAAGTTACAACACATAAAAATCAACAATGCTAAAAACAATCATCTAAAAAGTATACATACAGTTAATGCGAAATCCTACCCTGGAGTGTACACAAAGTCAATGAATTTAAGTAACAAAGATAGCGATAATGATTAACATAGTTCATCACAACGATATTTACATAAAATGCTTGTGCTGTGACCATCAAGTAAGATGTCCTAAATTGGGGGTGACATTACAATCTAGTCTGCAATTTTTTTAAATGTGACATCACATATTATTGATTCTAGCCGGCGCCAGGGTAGCATAAAGTCTAGGGTAATGTCACCCTGCGCTAAGCCTTTTTCCTGACTAACCAAGCTTGGCTTAAAAACTTGGCCAGAAGAGAAAAGGACGCTAGGATTGGATTTTAAGAAGTGTAAGGCAACCCGATGGTCGCAGGTGCCCCTGTTACTGCAAATAGGTTTTATTCATTTGGACCTTGCTTTGTTGTAAGCTGGACAAGCGAACATTACCTGGGCAACACACTCTGTCAGAGCTTTACAACAAGGGAAACTTTCTGTTGTGCTCTCAGCTGAGTGCCACTTTGATGTTAGAGCATTGACAACGGGCGAGCCAAACCTGAACTGGATTTACAGAGCCCAATCCCGTGGGACCTGGATCACATCTAAGTAAAGCTCTAAGCATCTGATTTGCTTGAACATGAGAAATTCGTCTGATAATCTCCCCTTATTTGGCTTGCTAAGATCCTGGCAGCCAATCCAATCCCAATAATGGCACTTAAGGTCCTCCTTGCTTGGGGGGATTTGGGTGTCCCATGAGTCTTTGAGGTCAAGTGATAGCATAGTTTTCTTTACATACGATAATCACTTGACCCTGTGGCCCACATCTAAGTTCACTACCTCCGGTAGAGCAGTAGCATAGCTGGCGAGCTCAGTGCGAGAGTTGAATACCAAGATATTCGAAGATCTCGACACACTCTGGGGAATACTATTCGGTGTAAGCTTGTTCTTAAAAGATTTATGGGGGCTGAAAGCCATGAGCTTTGTCTTTGTGCTGTTAATGACTAGGCCCCGTGAGTTACAGAAATATTGGTATCTGTTCATTAGATTTTGTAGCCCAGCTGGGGTCTTCGACACCAGCAAGGTGTTGTCAGCAAATAGGAGAGTTGGCACTTTGTCACTCGCCGGAATTGGGGCATCGGCTGGATCTTCTTGGAGAAACCTCACCACCCTGTTCACGTATAGAGAGAACAAAGTAGGGGCCATGACGCAACCCTGCCGAACTCCTTTGCCTATGGGAATCTGCTCCGTCAGCTGGCCTTGGGCTCCCCATCTCATCTGGGCATAGTTGTCCTCATGGAGACGAATCAATAGGTTAAGAATTGTGGATGGGATGCCCATGTCTTAAAGGATCCACCATAATCTGTTCCTAGGTTCCAGATCGAATGTGATTTTAAGGTCGATAAAGGCTAGGTAAAGACTGCCCTTTCCAATGAGCAAGACTTTCCAGAATATAAGCAACAGTCTAAATACTTGGCCGATCGTCCTGGGACTGGCCCTAAAGCCCACTTGGGAAAGGACATCCTCCTCTTCGGACCATGATTGGATTCTCTGTAAGAGGACCCCGCCAAAAACCTTTTGCATAACGTCAATCTAAGGGCCTGTAATTTGAGGGTTCTTCCTTATCGCCTTTCTTGTAAATGGGGCCACCTCAGCGCCTTTCCAGGATTTTGGGACTGGGCAACTAACAGCTATGGCATTAAACAATAGCTGGAGGTAATGTGACCATCATCTAGGGTCAGACAGGTATAAGTCTCCTGGGAGTCCTTCTGGTCCTGGGGCTTTGGCAGGGACCAATTTCTTAATTGCTGCCTCTATTTTGACCTGTGAGAAGAGATCACTAACATTCCCTACTGGAGGCACTTCTGTGAGGCCACTTGACTCCTCCAGACGTCTGTCCTCTGTATTGGAATATAGTTTCGCAAAATGGTCTTGCCATTCATGGCAGGTGATATGGTTGGGCAGAGTGCCTAAATCCCTGTTATTGCCCCGACTCACTAACGATCAAAATTGGTTCCTATTCTTCCCAAGGCTCGCGTCCTTCAATTCCTGCCAATATCGTTCATCCCACTCAATCTTAGCTTCATGCAAAGTAGCCTTATATTACTTTCTGGCAAGTTTGACCCTGGGGCAGTTTTTGGTTCTGATGGCTAAAGTCAGAGCCTGTCTTTTAAGCTTGCAGTTCTTAGTGTACCATGTGTGTTGTTTTTTTTTGGTGACCGCGGGAAGTGTTATACCTGCAAGGAGCTTGAAAGCAAGAGCATAGTGAGTTTACAGTGCTAGAATGGATAACAAAAACTGCTTCCCACTCAGCTGTGCCCTCAGCTACGGCCCGAAGTTCTGCAGTTTTCTTGGACAGGATCTCGCGGATGGCCACTAAGATAGAGTTGCACAACGAAACCTTGCGCCACACACACACACACACACACACACCCCTACACTCACTATTAACCCCTTTGTCGCGGCCGCGATTTCGCGGCAGTGCGGCACTTCTGCAAATTGGGTGGGGCCGTGTCGGCCGTTGGCCGACGGCAGCACGCAAGGGGTTAATGTTATAAAATCCCTTTCCACCACAAAAACCTAAATCCACCCCAAAAGTTACAAATTCCGTTTCCACCCACAAACCTATACCCACCCTAAACATGTAATACTTTTAATTCTAACCAAAATACTTACATTTTAAAGTATAATTTTTTTTACTGTGAGCATGCCTTTCCCCTAATGTGTTTATAACAAAATTCAATCACGTTTTTACATAATAAACACTATTTTCCTAAACTTTAATTTGTTTAAAAAAAAAAAGAATCCACTTAACAGAACCATATAAAATACGACCAGCCACCATTTTATCATTAGTAATACATCTGTCATATACAATCCAAGAGTGCCATCCACTGGCCAGGGGTAGTTGTAAATGCATTAGTGGTTAAAAGACTAGGGATTCAGGTTCAGGAGTCCTGGTTCAGGTCCTTTGTTGTCAATGAGTCGCTGTAAAGGATATTTCCTGTTTAAATTGACTGCATCAGATATTGTAGCTGCTCATACAGAGAAGTCATTGATGGTGTCCTTGGTGATGTCATATGTGATCTTATTGATGTCATCAATCATGCCATTTGAAATTTCATCAGTGATGTTATCTCTGGGCTGCTGAGCCTCATATTATTCATCATTCTAGTGAAAGCAAGGGAGAATATAAAAAACATTAGGAGGTGAAAGCAAATCTTGCAATTAAAAAAAGAATATTAGTTTTAATTTAAAAAATCTTATTTGAGCTAAAACATGTAACTTGAATATAACTCAAGATCCTGTAGCAAGCATATTAACACACTAACCTATTTTGTACTTTGTTGCTTACAGGAATAGAGCTCCTCGTCAATTCCCAATCTCCCAGGATCATTAAGACCCACCTGCCCGTCAAGCTGCTTCCCAAAACCTTCTGGAAGAACAATTGCAAGGTATCAAGCCCAGGGGTAATAGAAATGAGGGGGGATTGTAATGTGAGGATGTAACCACTGACTGCCACATGCATGAAGCGATTTTGGAGTCGCAAACGGTGCGAATCGCAAAATTCGGCCGTTTGCGATTCCAAAATCACTTTTTAGGATGCAGTAAACACTTTTTTAGAAATCGCAATTTTTTGCGATTTCTAAAAATGTGATTGCATTTAAGGAATCGCATTTTTGCGATTCCTTAAATGCAATGCATGAATTTTTAAAAAAATGCGAATTCGCAAATAGGAGGAGCAAATTAACACGAGGTTGACCCTCGTGTTAATTTGCGATATCTTTCAAAAATGCTCAAAAATGCATTTTTGAAAGTGTCATGTTACACACACACATGTCCTTTGGACATGTGTGTGTGAAACTTGCACTTTAAAAAACATTTCAAGGGTGCAGGGGGGGGGTCCTTTGGACCCCCCTCAGCACCCTTGAAATGCATCAACAAATTGCGATTCGCAAAATGAAAATCGCAAAATGTTAATGCCTTCCCATTGATTCCTATGGGCCTCTAGGCCCATAGCAATCAATGGAATGCCATTCCTTAATTGCGATTCGCAATTAGGGAATCGCAAATACAGAAAATTAAGAAATCGCAAAAACATTTGAGATTTCTTGATGCATAGGAATTTGCGATTCCTAAATTGCGATTCCTTAATTTTTGCAATTTAGGAATCGCAAATTCCTACAATGATGCATGTGGGTGTGAGTGTAACTTGGGAGATTGCAATAAGTATAGCAGACGATACCAAACCTCTGCCTCTGCAGCTGGGAGGACTTCGAGTATGGCCTTCCTACTGAAGGGCCTCTGATATGTGTGCATCTCCGCGAAATGTCAGTTTATAACAATTTGCAGTTACATTACACACCTCTTCCTTTCCGGTTTCCTGCAGATTATCTATGTTGCACGAAATGCAAAGGACGTGGCAGTCTCTTATTACCTCTTCCACAAGATGTCTTTGATGTATCCAGATCCTGGGAGCTGGGACGAGTTTCTGGAAAAATACATGACTGGAAAAGGTAGGTATTTGCAGCCTCCTGATGGTGCCTATTGTTGGCTAAAACATTGATAGACATTCGAAGTGATCAATAACAATGTATATAACCTTATCCACTTATAGGTCTTTCGACAGTGGAAGGTAGAATGTCTCTCCATTCCCTTACTAGTGATGCCTTGCTGCCCATTTGTCTTGCCCTATTTGTCCCTAGTGGCCTCTTTTATGCCACTGGAGGAGGTACACAGTCTCATTGCTCTAATAGCAAAGAACTAATAGTACCAAACACACACAGTTATTTCAGCGCTTGTAGCACAATGCTTATGCCTGGCCAGGGCCTGCACCTCAGAGGAAGTTGAGCATCTGTAGAAACCATCCCCAAGCCTCATTCAATCAGTCAATCAATCACTGCATTTCTATAGCCTGCTACATACCTTTGAGGGTCTCAAGGTGCTGGGGAGGGGGGTTCGCTACTAATCGAAGACCCAGGTCTTGAGAAGTCTTCTGAAGGCCAGCAGGACCTGGGTCTGTCGTAGGCTGGTAGGGAGAGCGTTCCAGGTCTTGGCGGCGAGGTAAGAGAAGGATCTGCCGCCGCCGGTGGTTTTTCGGATACAAGGAAGTGTGGTTAGGACGAGGTTGTCTGAGCGGAGGCTTCGGGTGGGGATGTGGAAGCCGAGTCGTTCGTTGAGATATGTAGGTCCGGTGTTGTGTAGTGCTTTGTGTGCGTGGATGAGGAGTTTGAAGGTGATCCTCTTGTTGACGGGGAGCCAGTGTAGGCCTCTCCGGTGGGGTGTGATGTGGCTGTGTCGGGGGACATCGAGGATCAGACGTGCCGAGGCGTTCTGGATTCGTTGTAGTCGTCTCAGGAGCTTGGTTGTTGTTCCTGAGTAGAGGGCGTTCCCGTAGTCGAGTCTGCTGGCCAGGGCCTGGGTGACGGTTTTTCTCGTGTCGGGAGGGATCCACTTGAAGATCCTGTGGAGCATTCGGAGGGTGTTGAAGCAGGATGCAGAGGCGGCGTTGACTTGCCTGGTCATGGAGAGGATGACCCCCAGGTTGCGTGCGTGGTCTGTGGGTTCCGGGGCTGTGGCTAGCGATGTGAGCCACCAAGAGTCATCCCAGGGTGATGGGGTGGGCCCGAGAATGAGGACCTCCGTCTTGTCTGAATTCAGCTTCAGTCTGCTGTCCTTCATCCAGTCGGCTACGGCCTTCATTCCTCTGTGGAGGTTGACTTTGGCGGTGTGGGGGTTTCGGTGAGGGATATGATCAGCTGGGTGTCATCGGCGTCGGAGATGATGTTGAGGTTATGTTGTCGTGCGACGTGGGCGAGGGTGCCATGTAGATATTGAACAGCATCGGGCTGAGGGATGATCCCTGTGGTACGCCGCAGATAATCTCGGTGGTTTTCGAGCGAAAGGGTGGTAGACGGACGCTCTGGGTTCTGCCGGAGAGGAAGGATGTGGTCCAGGCCAGGGCCTTCTCTTGGATTCTGTCGTCATGGAGGCGTGCTGATAGGGTGCGGTGGCAGACTGTGTCAAAGGCAGCTGATAGGTCCAGGAGGATGAGGGCGGCTGTTTCTCCTTTGTCCATCAGGATCCTTATGTCATCAGTGGCAGCGATAAGGGCGGTCTCGGTGCTGTGGTTGCTGCGGAAACCGGATTGGGAAGGGTCTAGGATGTTGTTGTCTTCGAGGTAGCGGGTTAGCTGTTTGTTGACAATCTTCTCCGTCACTTTTGCCGGGAACGGGAGCAGGGCGATGGGCCGGAAGTTACTGAGATCCTTGGGGTCCGCCTTGGGCTTCTTCAGAAGGTTGTTGATCTCGGCGTGCTTCCAGCTTCCCGGGAAGGTTGCTGTCTTGAAGGAACTGTTGATTGTTTTCCAGAGGTGGGGCGCGATGGTTGTGATGGCTTTGTTGAAGACGTGGTGAAGGCAGGGGTCGGATGGGGTTACGGAGTGGATGGAGTTCATGATTTTGATGATATCTTCGTCGCTGACGTTCGACCAGGTGGTCAGGCGGCTGGTGCGGGTAGTGGTCGCGGGGGTGGTGTACTCGGTGGTGGGTGCGGTGGTCTCGGAGTTGAAGCTGTCGTGGATGTCTGTGATCTTGGGGTGAAAGAAGGAGGCCATGGAGTTGCACAGGTCTTGTGATGGTGGGATGTCGTTGGTGTTGGAGCTGGGGTTGGAGAGTTCTTGCACGATGCTGAAGAGCTCTTTGGTGTTGTGACGGCGGGGACAAGGAGGGCGGGGGAAAAGGAGAGGGGGCACAGGGGCAAAACGGGCACAGGGGTACAGAAAACAAAGGAAGGGCACTGAACAAAACAAACCAAAAAAACAGCAGCAGGCGGGGGAAAAAGGAGAGGGGGCACAGGGGCAAAACGGGTACAGGGGTACAGAAAACAAAGGAAGGGCACTGAACAAAACAAACCAAAAAACGGCAGCAGAAACAGAACTCAGTCGCGTTGTAGGTGGTCCAGCACGAGCGGATCACAGGTCACACAGGGGGCTGCGTGGTGGTGAGAGGAGCGACCTGCCTGGTAACCAAAACCCAGTTCTGCTCAGCAACAGCACTTGTATTTGGAATGGAGCTGGGAAGTTGGGTTGGATGTCTAGTTGGCACAACTTATAATGGTACATTAGCTTCACATCAGTGAGACTCATTTCAAACAGCCACTGGCACTGTGGAAGGTACTTGTATTGACTTCTTTTTTTTTTAGAACGGCCCGGGACCAGGGTTCAATTCCCGACGCGGCAGGGTCGTGGACCAGGGTCAGCAGACTCGATAATTCTCGCCTCGGTGCCTACTCTAACCAGGGATCACACTCGGCAACTCTGGGCATTAGCTTGCCTCATCTCTACAACGGCCCCCCACATTCGCCGGGGATGCCTGGTTTCACCTTGGAGATACCCAGTAGGGACCATCTCACAGGGATAGCCAGGACGGGTTCTCCAGCGGTCTACAGCGCCACGACGCCTCAGGGCAGCAGTGCGCTTTAAAAGACACATACATTTACTTCAAGGTAACTGCAGCAGAGAAATTACTTTTAGACTATGCCGGGAAGTGCCGCTGCTTCCATCAAAGCTACATTTACCAACCCAACAATGCGGATTGTAGATTCTCCTTTTTTTGCAGTCCTAGCTCCTACGAATTGGTGTGTGTAAGCCCCTCACTTTTCTGTGCTCCAGGGCAGACACCAATAAGGCCAGGGGCAGTCAGCACTCAGGAATTAAATTTGATAATTTCAGAATCGTTGCTAGCACCTTATTAAAAATAAGCACAAACAGGTGGGGAAAGTGTGAAGTGGCTTAAAACATCTGGGACAGACAAGATTGTTAATACTAACAATGTGTATGCACTACAATATTACCATAAATTACAAGCTTTAGGCATTGACGGTGACTAGCCAGAATACTGCACCCGGGGGAGCTGGGCTTGTGAGGAAAGACGCGTTGAGTATTTTGCTCAGTCACCCCGCACTACAAATGTAGAAACACTACATCACAATGAAGTAACAGTCCACCTCTAATCTCAGAAACTAGTTACCCCTCCAATCAATTACTTACTATGTCATTATCTTTTACCATATACAGTGTTGCCTTGACTATTAGATAGTTTCACGCTAAACAAAGGGCTTCACGAGGATTCCCAACCTAGTTTGCCAGACGCAGAGATTCCTCAGTAGGGGAGAGGCATTTGAACCACAAGCCGCTGCAGGTAAATAATCCTTCTTGTCTGAAAGCGATACTATCTGCATGTGATCATGTGTTTTATCTTCTAAAGAAGGTTGGCCATGGAACAAGGCTGCGAGATGTCCCTTGTGGGTTTGGAGGGAAGCTGAAGGTTGATGTGTGTTGTTTCTCATGACTATCCCTTTTGTTCAGTTGCATACGGCTCCTGGTATGAACACGTCATGGGCTGGTGGGAGAAGAGAAAGGACCACCACATCCTGTACCTGTTCTATGAAGATATGAAGGAGGTGAGAAGCCAAAGGAACCAAAACCACAATGAATAGTCCTGCTTGTAAAATCTCACCTTCGTATATCACTATACTCTTTTATTGGTGTATGTTCATCGGGTGCGTCCCCCTTCTCTCTCGATTTCAGGACCCAGCGCGGGAAATCCGGAAGATCATGAAGTTCATGGAGAAGGAGTTGGGAGAAGAGATTTTGGAAAGGATCAAGCACCACACAACTTTCAAGGAAATGAAGGATAACTTGATGACCAACTATATGACCATTCCACAATGTAGAATGGATCAGCAGGAGTTCAATTTCATGAGAAAAGGTACCTGTCTTTTATCGACCACCACATCTTCTCATTCAGAGCAGAGAGTAAGGCCCCCTCTTGGTTACTCACTGCTGACTGCTCATTCTTCTTGATATATTACACAGTAATGCTTACTTTGGTATTCCAGGTCATGGAGACATTGTTAAAATAAAGACTTCCATTTATGTATGTAGACTTCAAAGCAGAAAACAAGCGTTCCAGGATATGCATGCACACATCACCTCCATGCCGCCATTCATTAGATCTAAAGAGAAACAGTTTGGATCAGGAGTTGAAGTGCATCAAAAAAAAGTATGGGAACTGTGATGATGCGTGTAATGAGGGTGGGGCCAGTGAGCATGGGGGCGGGGTCAAAGGTGTGGCTAAAAATATTATGCAACTTTTTTAGGTTCTTTACCTTTAGGTAACTATGGTTAAATGTAAAATAAATGCAAGCTATTCAGTGGGAAACACACTTTTATACTTTACGAAAACTGTATTAGTCAATGCTCTGCTGAGGTATGTGTGTATAACCAGAGAGCAAGGTCGGTGCAGTGGAGAATAGTAACGGTAGTATTTTTAGTGTAATGAGGCCCTAGCCAATGACAAAAAGTGCAGTAAATATGTAATTAATTTTTTTTAACTTGACTTACACGCAGTAAAAGATGGGCTGCTACAAAATGTTCATAAAAGTTTAAGATAAAAAATGCTTCCAAACTATAGATTGTGATAGAGCGCGCAGGTCACCCGACTCAGATTACCATACTCACCTGGGCCCATAAACAACATATGGTGAGATTTAATCAGGTAACCTGTGCACTTACTCTAATCAGTGATTTATAAATTTAAGTTAGGACCTATACCATTGACTTACCAATGTTTGTCAACGATACCTAAAGTCCTAAGGGATCAAAAGAGTTAGGATAATAGGTAGAATAATAACATTTGCACTCGTAAAATAACCACAAACTCGGGAAAGGTTTAAACTCTTTATCTAAAATCTTTAAAATGTCATAATCCAAGCATTGAACGATAGAAAAATCTCAATTAGGAAAATAACCATTAGAATGAAATCATGCAGAGTCTTTATAAAGCAGTCTTTACGCATTTGATATTAGGGTGGGAAGAGAGAAGGAAACAATACAATGACGTACCCACATTGAATATTTACCTAGAATGGTGGGAAGAACTAACCCTGGCTACGGGTCAGTTTAAAGGATAAAACCCCGAAAGTGCAGGCACCATAAAGGCAAGCAGGTGCGGATCAGAATCAGGACAGGTAAAGCCAAATTGGATCAGGACAGGACCACCAAGGGCTAAGACCAGCACCCGCAGTTAAAGTTACAACGCCTGCGTTACCCCCTCTCTGCAGCTAACAGCAAGAACCCAGTAAGAGTTATCGATTTCTCTGACAAAGTGCTTTGCCAGCACTTCAGCTCTCAAACCCCGCTCTGGGTTTCGAACCTTCTGACAGAGGGCTCTGCCAGCACCTCTGCTCCCGATTACCTATTGAGTGCGTTGGGTCAGTGACAGGTCAGCTATTCGGACAAGTCGGACAAATTAACTAACTAAGCCTACCCTAGTTATGCTATTTTTCAGGTCAGTGTACCACCCTCCAATGTTCCAGGTGTAAGGATCCCCAATTTTGATTGGACAAGAAGAGAGGAGAGGTCATCACACCATACCAAAATGAAACTTTTCTTGCTGATATTAAAATGAACGTTCCCGCCCATAACTTCCACCTGGAGAACAACAAGGATCGCAACACCGTTGCCCTGCTGGACAACCTCGCCACCCACTACGCGGGCCACACGCTTGATCCCGTCTTCTCATCCAGCAAGCACATCACCTTCAGCCACTCTACCGCACTCCACTGGACCGACCACAGCTGCGTCCACTTCAGCTTCAGAAAAACCACAACCCACCACCACCCGCAACAGGTTCCTCACAGGAGCTGGAGCAAGATCACCGCCGACCAGCTCACCACCTCCCTCAGCCAGAACCCACCGGCCAGCACAACGGACCCCAACGAAGCAGCCCGCAACCTCACGCAGTGGCTGACCGCCTGCGCCGACGACCTCGCACCACTAAAGAACCCTCCCAGCAGACCCAGAAGCAAGAAGGTCCCCTGGTTCACCGACGAACTCAAGGACTCCAAGAAGACCTGCCGCACCCTCGAGAAAGCCTGGCGCCTCGACCAGACCACTGACAACATGACCGCCCTCAAACACGCCACCCGCAAGCGCCACCAGCTCATCCGCACTACCAAGAAGAAATCACTGAAGGAGCGACTGGATAACAACGCCCACGACAGCAAGGAACTCTTCAGCATCGTCAAGGAGTTCTCCAACCCCAGCACCGGCAACAGCGACATCACTCCTTCACAAGATCTCTGCGACTCCCTCGCCTCGTTCTTCCACCGCAAGATTGCCGACATCCACAACAGTTTCGGCACACCATCCACGCACCCTACCATCGAACCAACGCACTCCACCGCCACCCTTCGCACCTGGACCACGGTGACCACCGAAGACACAGCTAGCACGATGAACACCATCCACTCTGGATATCCAACCGACCCTTGCCCCCTCCAACTCTTCAACAAGGCCGACTCCACCATCGCACCCCAACTCCGGAACATCATCAACACCTCCTTCAACACCGCCACCTTCCCGGAGAGCTGGAAGCATGCCGAGCTCAGCGCCCTACTGAAGAAACCAACAGCGGACCCCACCGACCTCAAGAACTTCCGGCCCCATCTCGCTCCTCCCTTTTCCTGCCAAAGTCATCGAGAAGATCGTCAACAGACAGCTTGCCGCCTTCCTCGAGACAAACGGATCCCTCGACCCCTCGCAGTCCGGTTTCAGAGCAAACCACAGCACCGAGACCACCCTCATCGCAGCCACCGACGACATCCGAGCCCTGCTCGACAATGGGGAAACAGCGGCACTCATCCTCCTGGACCTCTCTGCAGCGTTTGACACTGTCTGCCACCGCACCCTAGTCCAACGCCTCAGCAACACCGGCATCAAAGACAAGGCACTGGATTGGATAATATCGTTCCTCGCCGGAAGAACACAGAGAGTCCGCCTCCCCGTTTCGCTCCAAGGCCACCGAGGTCATCTGCGGTATCCTGCAAGGATCTTCACTCAGCCCCACCCTCTTCAACGTCTACATGAGACCCCTCGCTGCCATCGCACGCCAACACAACCTCAACATCATCTCCTACGCCGACGACACCCAGCTGATCCTCTCCCTCACCAGAGACCCCGACACCGCCAGAACCAGCCTACACGAAGGGATGAAAGACGTCGCCGAGTGGATGAAGAACAGCCGCCTGAAACTGAACTCAGACAAGACGGAAGTCCTCATCCTGGGACCATCACCCTCCGCCTGGGACGACTCCTGGTTGCCCCCAGCTCTGGGCACCGCTCCCAAGCCAACAGACCACGCACGCAACCTGGACTTCATCCTGGACTCCTCCCTCTCGATGACCAGACAAGTCAATGCCGTCTCCTCATCATGCTTTCACACCCTCCGCATGCTTCGCAAGATCTTCCGATGGATCCCGACCGAAACCAGGTAGACAGTCACCCAGGCCCTCGTCACCAGCTGACTGGACTACGGAAACACCCTCTACGCCGGAACCACAGCCAAGCTACAGAAAAGACTCCAACGCATCCAGAACGTCTCCGCCCGACTCATCCTGGACATCCCCGGACGCAGCCACATCTTTGGCCACCTGAGGGACCTGCACTGGCTCCCCGTCAGCAAGAGGATCATGTTCAGGCTCCTCACCCACGCACACAAGTCTCTCCACGACCTGGGCCCCAAGTACCTCAACGACTGCCTGACCTTCTACACGCCCACCCGCCAGCTACGGTCTACCAGCCTCGCCCTCGCCGCCGTACCACGCATCCGAAGAGCCACCGCCGGAGGCAGATCCTTCTCCTACCTGGCGGCCAGGAACTCCCTCCCCATCCACCTTCGGCTGACCCAGGACCACCTCGCCTTCAGGAGACAACTCAAGACCTGGCTTTTCGAGCCGTAGCGGACCCCCTCCCGCTCCCCCAAGCGCCTTGAGATCCTTCCGGGTGAGTAGTGCGCTATACAAATATTATGATTGATTGATTGATTGATTGAACTTTATTTTCCCATGCACTTTTATTCCACCCGGCAATGAATGTATCCATCAGTAACAATAGCGTTCAGTATTGTACAGTCCAGCTTCCTCTCCTGGAGTTGAAAGTTCACGCTCCCAGGCACATCTTCTAGTGTACTGTAAGCTTGGCTGTGGTTCAATGATGAATTACTTAATCTCCTTCTGGAGTTTGACATGCGCAGTGTAGGTTTTCAAGATGGAGTAATAGCACCTCCCAGGCCCCGGATTATCGTTACATGAAAAAATAGAAAGAAACAGTGTTAGAACACAGAATAAATGAATGCACTGTATACCACTTAGACCTACTCTATTCCCATTACTTCATATTTAACTATTGCGTTAGAGTTAAGCAGGACAACCAGCTTAGCAAAAGCAGCAAAGCAGGCTTCTTGCATGTGAGGACATAGAGCAGCCATCTTAGTTCTAGTGCGCAGAAGAAAAAGATTCCCTCCAAAAGCAGAGAATACGTCATGTCACGTGAGTGTGACAGACGCATGCGCAGTAAGAAATCCTGTGTAGCAGCGGCCATTTTAATGCAAGCCGATTATCGTTAGTAAAAGCACATATGCAAGCTTCACTTAGATGTCATGTAATGCAATATTAATAGGACAAACATGTTGATTAATACATTAAAGTTATGTCGAGAGTACTGAATACAAGAAAGTCGCATTACGGGCGAGAACTTGTTCCATCAATTGTAGTGGTTGTTTTGTATAACTGTCCATTACAAGTTAGCACTTCACAGCTCATTTGGTAACTCTGTTGCAATACCACTCAAAAGAATACATCTGAATCATCATAAAACTTCAAGTGCTTCCATCAATCAAAGCCTACACTGGTTTCAAAGCGCACTTTACAGTTGTACATTAACCAGGTGTGCACATTTATATTTCTTTCAGGCAAGCGGGCACCATGGCCAGAAGGCTTGTTTAGCCATCTGCCCCCCTCAGTTTCACCACACACGAGTCTTCCTGCCTGACACTTCAGCTGAAGCATTTCAAGTTTCGAAATTAACCGTCTAGGACGATTGTGTTTTCTCATAAAGTAGGGGAACTGTTTTTCTTAAATTAAAAAAGTATGGGGACACCGTTGACCTCAGATCCCACGCACTTCGACCTCTGGTTTGGATAACAAGGGATGTAATCATATTTCATATCCAACTGTGTTGAGCAGAGTAGGGTATACACACAAGAAGGGGTGGAGGGACTCAAAAACACATATAATACCACAAAACAGAAAAAATACAACTGTTTTGGAAAACTGCCCTCACTCACACACCGAAGTGTGGTACACGCTTCATCATCGGGTCTGCTTACAAAACGCCCTGGTGTAGCCACACTCAGGACGGAGCGTAGGGGAGGGGGTAAACATAAAAGACCAACGCGACACAATACAAAAACAAACGCAACATATATTTTTAGTGATTGATCAGTGAGTATCACTCTGTGACTAGGACTAGTGATGCGACAAAGTGCAGTTAATAGGGAAGTGGTTTAAAACTGGTTTGAGGATACCAAATGAACCTTTATTGTTGGATTCCACAACCAGAATTAAAAGAAAAATAGGATGGGTAGTGTTTAGAAGAGAAAATTAAAGTTCTCAAAACTCCCCTCCTGGTAGATAATCCGAAGGTTTTCACCTCTGTGTTTGAAAACCTTAATGGAATCCAGAGAAAGTTTGTTTCCAGCTCTGTTCCACCTTTGTCACAACATGCATAACTAATGAAGAAGCGCAAATGAACCCTATTTGTTGCATATGAAACTCCCAATCTACACAAAAATGGCAATTTCTTTCTATCTACACAGGGATTACAGGGGACTGGAAGAACCACTTCACCGTAGCACAGAACGAGAGATTCGATGAAGACTACGAGAGGAACATGGCGGGCAGCTTGTTGCACTTCCGGACGGAGATATGACATCCCGATCCTTTAGCTCTTAGTGCTTTGCATAAAAAATATATTTACTGCTCTAGATGTTTTTGAATTTGTATAATTCACCATTCTTGACTGATCCATTTCTCTGATGAGAGCCTAGCCCACCATTGTTACACTATGTTGCCGCAGCAACTACTGCTGTCTACCAATGGAATACCAACATTCTACTCTGCCACCTTTGCCACTGTCTCGTCCTGTTATAATCTCCATTTGAACCATACATCCAACCCAGTTTATTATCTACTGTGTATTTGCAAGGAAGCCTTTTTTGATCAAGCTTTCAAAGGACCTACACATAGTCCAGGACGCTTTGGGAATCATCTTTACGCAGATGAGCGCTGGCCACGAGATACCAATTGACTAAAGCTCTACAAAAGTATAGGAGGTACTTTCCCTGTACTGTACTGAATGGTTAGAGGGGTACACGCTGAACATATCATCTTGAATATATCAGACTGTGAATATATAGAAACTATATGGTGGCTGTCGCTATAAATAAATTCGCTCAGAAAATTACTTATTGAGCCCTGAAGAAGTCACGGATGTGACAAAACGCATTGGCAACAAGCAATTCTGTTATTTTTTTTTGAGATATTGAATAAAGAAAATTGGAAAATCTTCAATCAACTTCTTTTGAGATTCTTACTTGTGGGAAGTTTCTTCTGAACATCAACAACACCTGTGAAATATATAAATCTGATAATTAAGTACTTGTATATAAACCTTGGTGCGGGTCAATCTTTTGTGATATAAGCTTTCAAGGTTTGTTTACATTTAGAAACCAGAGTTTTATGGGAAGAAATACACGGGCACTTTTCCTCGCCTACTTTAGGCTGACACTGACCAGGATAACTCTGAGCATGTTGATGCTTCACTCCATCTGTATTGTAACACATGTCCGCGCCCTCATTTCTCACAGGTTGAGTTGGTCCAAATATTCCATCTTCATTTTGATGATCCAGGATCGGGCTGGGATAAGGGGCGCACTTTTCCTGCAAAGACGGAGTTATCGTGAACAGTTGTAGTAGGCTAAATACATCATTGAAATGACAAAGAATGGACTACCCTCATTTATTCCATTACAACAGTGGATTGAAACAAGTACGTTAGAGGTAGGAGGCAATTAATTAATTAATTAATTGTGGGTTTCTAACGCGCTAGAATCGACTCCCGAAGGAGTATCTCTGCGCTATAGACCGCTGGGGAACCCGTCCTGACTTTCGCTGTGAGATGGTCCCTACTGGGTATCTCCAAGGTGAAACCAGGCATCCCCGGCGCTGATGGGGCTGTTGTGGAGATGAGGCAAGCTAATGCCCAGAGTTGCCGAGTGTGATCCCTGGTTAGAGTAGGCACCGAGGCGAGAATTATCGAGTCCGCTGACCCTGGTCCACGACCCTGCCACGTTGGGAATTGAACCCTGGTCCCGGGCCGTTCTCTGCTTCCGGGTCTGCCTCCTCTAACCAGTGAGCCACACCTCTCCACATGGAGGATAAGGGATGAAAAGCAGAGTTTATGAGTGATGACCACAGAGATGAAGACATGCCAAAAGGGAGGAATCAAAAGTTGATCAAAAATGGCAGTAATTGGAAAGAGAAGACATGTTTATGGGAGAGAGCAGATTGGGTAGAAGTGAAGAAGGACATACGCTTGAGTGGAGATGCCTGCCTGTTAGGGGTCCAAAGCTGGTGGAGATTGTAGGAATAACTGCATCAAGAAAGCACTGCATTTAGTGAAAAGATAAGTGAGCATATGAGGCTAAACAGAGAAAGAAGTCAGCAAGAAGGAAGGTGGAGAAGGGTGAATCTTAAAGAAAGTCACATTGTTTAAAGAAAGGAGGAGGCCAGATGGTCATTACATCATGGTCAAAGCTGTAGGGCACGACCCAGAAGGGCCGCGTAGTCAATTTCGAAGTGATAAATATTAGACAGGAGTGCAGTATGGTGTCCAGGAAGTGGGAAAGGAGCTGGTGGACCCTTCACCAGTGCAAATAGTCCTGGGAGTGTATGAAAAGAAAGGCTGAAGGGTCAGAGGTAAAACCTCCAGGAGAATTATTTATTTAAGCAGAAAAAGTGTAAGGTCTGAGTTTATTTGCATTTACAGCGATCTTTGTTAAATGAAGAGGCTGTAAATTTGCAGGATTTGAAGTGGGTTTATTCCAAGAAACAGGCACCCACGACCAGAGCCATCCAGCTGCGGAGAATCCAACACTGGCGTTGCTAGGGCAACCTCAACAACCGAGCAGCTGTGCTCGAGAATGCAGACCAAAGATAAACAAGATGACAGTATAATAATAGAAGGTCTCTTAGGCTTGAATGGGGAACCCCATTCCTCCAATATTAGCAGAGGTGAATCACATCTCAAGATCAGCAAAGCTCTCTGTCTCTGGAAAGGTTTTTTCCCGAAGTGCCCGAATCATGCATGCAATGCAATATTAAAGGCACCTGAATTTCAGTTAGTTGCAGCTGTGTGCGTGTTGTGTCTGGAGCATGGGCAGATCAAACCGAATCAACAGCATACATTGTTATTATGACCTTGAAGACTTCTGCGCACAGTGTACTGACTAAGGTTGCGATGTAAGTCTAGGGACATGAAAAACAGACCGTTCTCATGCGAAGAAAAAGCAAGCATTTTAACTTACAACAACAGTTACATGTAGTGTTGTGTGCAAAAGCCGCAAAGTGTCAAAATGGCGTTTAAACTTCGAATACGCTTATGCTAACATAGCAATGTGTGCAAGCAGAACCCTGTCTTCACTACACATGTATCTGAATCTCTCAGTGTCCGTGAGTTCAAACTTCTGTTGGAGGGCTGTGAATGGCATTACCTCTTTTTTTTCCCAGAGATCACTCACTCTGGAGATCTCTGTCATATCCCATCTATCAAACCCCTTCGTCTTCCAGGGATCCCCCAATCGCTCATAGTCCTATAGTGAGGTAAGTCGCGTTATGGTCTTCGCCCATTCCATCTCTTTCTGGACCTGGTGTCAAACCTGTACAGAGTGCTGTGTTTGGCCCGTTAGGGGAAATTTGGCTGGCTTAGAATACAATGCTTGTTTGTAATTCCCCCCGGGTAGGAGCCTCCTGTCCATGGCGTAGCCAGGATCCGTAGGGGGCCGGTATGTGCAATGGTTAATAGCAGCTAGGTGTGCTGCCCGGTAGTATTTTTTAATATTAGGCAAACAAATCCCCCCCATCATACCAGTTCTGCACTAACGGCAAGGACGCGATACGTGGCTGACCATTCCCCCAGAGCAGCACCCGCTGCGCACTTTCCACCTGCCTGAAGTTTGATGCGGGAATCAGGGTAGGCGAGTTCTGTAGGACGTACTAAAACTGGGGAAGAGACATCATTTTAAACAATGCGCTCTCCCCAGCAGGGACAACGGAAGAGATTGCCAATGTGCTACATCACATTTCAGTTGTTGCAATGGCGGTGAGAGGGTAGTGTAAAATAAATTGGGACTATCGTGAGGTGATATTCCCTCGGTAGGACTGGTGGCTTACCCTGAAGCACATAAATTAACGACTTTGACCAGTTAATGGTGTGCACGGAGTACGTACCAAAATTAGTGAAGATGTTAAGGACTCTATGCAGGGATCCATTGGGGGAAGCCAAGTATAACAAAATGTCATCTGCATATAGCGATATCCGGTCCTCCCAGTCATTAGCCCAGCGCAGTCCACTTATGATGGGGTCGTGTGGGATCCACCAGGCCAAGGGTTGAAGTGTAGGAGCAAACAGCAGGGGAGACAGGGGGAACCCCTGTCTAGTTCGCCTGTGGAGGTGGAATATAGCGGATTTTTTATTATTGACCACTATCTGCGCTAGTGGGTCAGTGTACAAAAGTCAGACACAATGAATAAATTTAGGTCCGAATCCCAAACTTTCCTGGATGGCTAACAGGTACAGCCACTCCATGGTGCCAAACGCCATGGTAGCGTCTAGAGACACCACAACTGCATCTTCCATTATGGTGTCAGCTCTTCCCAGAATACCATGCACCCTCCTTAAAGTCAGGGATGTGTTACACAATGACATAAAGCCAGATTGGTCCGGATGGACCAGCCCCGGCAGAACGCGACTCAGGCGGGTGGCAAGTAATTTGGGCTGAATTTTGGCCTCAGCGTTCAATAGTGAAATGGATCGATGCGACGTGCAGCTGTCTCTTGGTTTTCCCTCCTTAGGTATCACTACCAGGGTGGCCAATCTTTGGTCCTGGGGAAGGAAACCCTCCTCTAGACTTTCCACTAACATTGCTCTAAGGTAGGGGACTATCTTATCAGGCCTCAATTTGTACAGTTCGAATGGGAGGCAATTAGGGCCCCTTGCCTTTCCAGTCAGGAGGGATCGAATAGCCTGCGCTATCTCGTCTGAGGCGACGTCTTCCTCCAGTGAAGTTCTATCTACGTCTGCCAATACCGGCAGATTAATTTCAGCCAGTGGTACCTTTGTTTCCACCACCTGTCTGAGGGGCCTAGAATTTTAAACCGAGTCATAGTATTGACCGAACTCGTACGCTATATCCTGCGGGTCAGATAACTTCCCCCCAGGCTAATAATTTCCTGGCCTTGTCCCCTAGCTCATATACGCTCTCCAGTTTGTGACTGAGCATAGTTTTGGCAGCTTCTCTTGCCTCAGACCTATATTCCTCTTGCTTCAAGTGGAGAATGTATGCTGCGTCTTGGTCTACGGATGTCGGGAGGCCCTTTTCCAATCTAAGAATTCTATCCTCCAGTTGGAGAAGTGCGGCATGGTTATCTTTTTTCGCCCCAGAAATCTGAGACAGGGCGTGTCCCCGTATCACCGTTTTAAAAGCCTCCCAAAAGACTCGCGCTAAGGCAACTGTGCCTACGTTTTCAGCGAAGTAGTGTTCAATCTCTTGTTCCAGCTTTGATTTAATTGCGGGGTTCCGAAGATACCATGGGCTAATCGGTGTAACCCGAGTACAGTCACCCCTCCCATATACTATTTGTAACCAAACTGGAGAGTGGTCAGATATTCCCCTAGCTAGGTGTCGTACTTCCCTGACATAGCCTACCTGTGCCGCCGGGGCGAGGATGTAATCCAGGCAGGAAAAGCTTTTGTGGACCCCAGAGTGGAACGTGTTTTGTGTCTCTGCAGGGTGATACACCCTCCACATGTCCACCAGCCCCATAGCCTCCAGGTAGCACGGGAGGTGCAGTTGTGAGGGAGGGATAGCTCTAGGGGGTAGCGATCCAGTGTCCCCGATACTACTGAGTTTAAGTTGCCTCCTATACTCATTCTACCAGTGGGAAACGTAAGTAGTGCCCTCCCCAGGTCTTCAAGTGTAGTGTCTTGCAATCCTGGTGGCAGGTACAATGATAACAGCGCCTCACCCTCCCATTTTCCTGATACTGCAGCGTATCTCCCCAAAGTGTCATTATAAACCTGTTCTATTGCCATTGGTAAAGCACGTCTCTTCAGTATGCCAACTCCTCTGGAGCCCGTTGTGAACTCGGAGTGAGCAACCAATTGATAACCCCTCTGGCTAGGGCTTTGACCATGTTTCCTATGAGGTGCGTCTCTTGAAGCAATACCACTTCCGGTGCATGGCGCTTACGAACCTGCAAAACAATTCCTCTTTGAATTTTGTCTTGCAGGCCATTCACGATCCAGGATAATAACTTAATTTGCTTCTCACTCATAGTGCCCAAAACTCCCGCTAAACCTTGCTATTGGGGGGGCAGGCGTCCAGCTGAGTCCCCAGAGCACCCACCCTCAGACGATAGATCCCTGGGTGAACCGCTGTGTCCCGCCCTGTTACCCTCCCCGCCCTTCTGCACACTGGGCTCGGAACTGCCCATGACCTCAATAGTGCTAAGTGCCTGTCGCCCTAACTAATAAACTAACTAGCAATTGAAAGGGTAAGAGGCAGCAGACTCCCACCCAATTGACCCTCCACCGCTATTATACGCTCCCCAATAACTATATGTGGACATGCATCATATACCAATATAGGCAAATAATGCAGAAAAAGTTCACTAGGCCTGCTCAGCTTCTCGAATCCATCTTGTGTCAGTAGTAGTGGGGGCGACTGTGCATGGATTCTCAGCACAGGATTATTGGGTGTTTGCGCTGAATCTGTACCTATCATGGAATAGCCTCTGTGCTTGCAATCCTTCTCCATGTAAATGTAATGTAAATTGATACTTGTATAGCGCGCTACTCACCCGCAAGGGTCTCAAGGCGCTTGTACGAATACCGCTGTGGAACCCATCCTGGCTTTCCCTGTGAGGTGTCCACTCCTGGGCACCCCCAAGGTGGAGGCCAGGCATCCTTAGCGTTGTGGGGGCCGTTGTGGAGATTAAGCAAGCTATTGCCCAGAGTTGCAGAGTGGGACCCAAGATTGGAATGGGCACCGTGGACCGTGGAATTTTGAGCCCAGACCCGCCGAGGCGGGGAATTGAACCCTGGTCCCGGGCTAGACCTCTGCATCAGGGTCTGCCGCTCTAACCATTGAGCCACTCTTCTCCATGGGTGTAAGGTGTGTGTCCTGGGATTTTACCTGGGATAGCGCCCCTTGTGTATGGAGTCCCAGTCCAGAGGTGTTGGATGTTTTCCACAGGATGTAGCTCGCCTGAGAGGAATGGAATTTGGTCTCTGGTTCTTGATTCTCGAAGGGGAGGGAGATGGCCAATGAAATGAAGTCAGAGGCTACTAAAGCGCTGCCCTTTTCAGCTTCGCTTGATGGCAACACAGATGCTGCCCATGGAGCATACAACCATGCCGCTCTCAAAGCAGCTGATGCTGGAAGACATTACCCGTGTGTGGATAAAAAAAGCTAAGATGAACTTTAACGATGTTCCCTTTGCACAGTACCTCCCAGAGGCCTAGATTTGCTGGGGTAGAGGAGAGGTTCAGCTCCATTGCCTAGGATACAAAGAGGTGGTTTGTGCGTATAGGGAATTCGGCGCCACAGGTTTGAGTTGCACTAATTATTTCTGTTTCTTGATTAGGTTAACAGTGCTTAAAGGTGTGGAGAACCACTAAACTCCAAAGGGCAAGTGTTGGACCTGGGAGCACCAGATCACAGAGGGTATCCTGGCACAGTGTGGAAGGAACTAATCCGAGGCAAAAGTGTTATCCTTGCATCACACCTAATAGAGTAACCCAATGCCCATCCACCAAAAAGGACACAGCACACCTTGTTTAGAAAAGTAGAACATTCTTTATATATTCTGTTTTAGTTAGTTTCTTGGTTCTCTTAGTTTCAAAGACAGTTACTTATACACAATTATCACAGTGCAATAACTCTATCCACACATGTAAGTTTTGTCACTTTCGTAGTGACATAGCTACTTTGGCAAATCTTTTTCAATTCCAATGTTTCATTTAGCACATTACGATCCCTCAAATCATTTACGGTCTTTTACATCAATCTGGTTCCAGAAGGGGTTTCCTACACCAACCACCCTGAGTTATCTAACTCGATTTCAACCTGTAAAAGAAGGCACTTTATCTTCAATAGTATATCACAGTTGTTCATTACATTTCACACCTGTTCCACCCCATCTCCTGGTGCAGTTCTGATTTTAACGGTGGTTTCACCTGGAGGCAGGTTAGCTCCTATGGCTGATGTAAGTCCCTGCCTCAGTCCTTTTCTACCATCAACATCCGTTCTCTTCCACTGAGCTAATGAAGTTCATATGATCGTTTGCACCCTAGGGAGTTCAGGCTCTCTCTTCTGCCGATTCTGCTTCAGTTTTGCAGGTCTTAAAGCTTCCCTTCTGTTCTCCCCCTAATCACTTTACGCTGCCTGTCTGCTTATTCCTCCAAAGCTCACAGGGGTTCAATACGAGACCAGCGTCTCAATTTGACCCAATCGCCCGACTTCCTCCGGGCTGCCAGTACTATCTAATGGGCCGGATTCGGGGCAAATTCCTCCTTTCCCCCCACCCAGCGCAACGTGAAGAGCAAAAGCGAGACCCTCCTCGGCTCCAAGGGGGCGGGGGGTCCCACGCACTCAGACTGTCTTACGGGGCTCTTGTGACCTTCTCCAGGACAGTTGGTCTGCTTGCGCCGCCTTTTCTGGTCACGCCCTCGAGGTTTGGCTCCGCTCTCAGCCTCGACGCTGCAGGCTCTTCGTAGCCGGCGAAGTCGAAGCTTTCCTGAGGCTCCCTCGAAGACGCCACTGGGTCCGCGACCCGCCCTCTCCTGGCTTGACAGAGAGGAAGGGAGCGGAAGGGGGCTGGTCAGGTCTGGTTCCTGCCCCTTCGCTACCGCTCCGCCCAAACCACCGCGCTAGCGTCTGGAACCGGGACCTTTTCCGCTAGATCTTCTCACTGGGGGCCCGCATCCACAAACCAGGCACACGATGGCGGGGCAGCCGTGGACAATGACCACAAGGTGAAGTTTCCTTACACTGGAGGGAGGGGGGCTTTAGCAGAACAGTCTCTGTCACCTCAGCTGCTCTCCTGCCAACAATCGACTGCTCCCCTCAGGGGGGGGGGGGGTTCGATGTCGCTTCCCTCAGGGATCTCTTCAGAAGTTGTGGCCAATAATGTCAATAGACTAGTGACAGGGCTCGGTCAAAGGCTAGGGGGAGACGTCCTCAAAGAAGAGGCGGTCGACTTATAGGACGATCTAACCCCTTCTAGTGCGCCTACCTCCCCAAACCACTGCCTCACTCCTCAAACTCTCCGGTCATTACAAAATGTCCGCCCACCCACTGGCCTTTATATAGGCAGGCCTCAGGCTACTAGAACCAGCTAGAAGGTTCTAGAGCATCCCTATGCTATCCCATGGGCCCCTTTTTCTGAAGTAACAGTTATGGCAGTTACTGGCCACCATTTTGTGTGACTAAACTTGCCCTCAGAAAAGGAGGGATTTCTAGGCCTATGAGGAACCATGGGGTCAAAGAGTACCTAACCCCCAGGTCAACACCTTAAAAATTCCAGTGGACATCAAAAATGAAGGATTGAAGAGCAAAAAGGGGACAAAAATAAATAAATAATTAGGAGGGGCCACCCAAAGGCTGACAGGTCTAACAGCAAGCGCTAGACTCTCAACAAAATTATACTCCCAAGCACACTTTTCAAATTATAACAGGGTTTCCCTTTTAGTAAAAGCAAAACAATAATGTAGATACAGGGTATATGCAATTTCTTTAGTTTTCTTGATCACGCTTTATTCAGGTGTTTTCAGCCACAACCAACACGTGTTTCGTCGCAACAGGGTGTGATCCCGCGACTTCCTCAAGGCTATTACGTCCAAGTATGTGATGTTTAAATGTGGTGTTAATTCCGACCCACACAGGGGTTCTAGTCAGTTTATGATCGATCCAAAGTGCAATTCCTTTCAATTTCTCGTCCCGGTCTTTCACCATAAGATTATATCTCTATCTGGCATCAAAAGCGTAGTGCGGCAACGAGGTTCCCAGCATATGGCATACACTGAGAAATTGAAAGGATTGTACTTTGGATCGATCATAAACTGACTAGAACCCCTGTGTGGGTCGGAATTAACCCCACATTTAAACATCACATACTCAGACGTAATAGCCTTGAGGAAGTCGCGGGATCCAACTCCTTTGCCTGACAAAGATAATTATACAGTAGAGAATGATCCGGAAGTTGATTACTGCCTTCCCGGTTGCAATACTGATGCTGCATTATGCCTGGGCTTACAGTTTACCAAAGCCTAGTTACCTCCCAGAAGGTGAGATCTTTGACCTCTCTGGTCCTGCCATGATTACAGTAGGTAAAGCAGATGAAGCCTTGGAAATGACATTACCCTCTGGGGAGGTGAAACCTAACGTTTTGACAAATACTTCAACCCTCATCCTCATCATCAGCTCCCAACCCCCATTGGATTCTGCCCCAGCTGGTTGGAAGAAACCCTTTTTGGGCCCAGCAGTCCACAGAATTCCACACATCGACCTGCTGCAGGTGAGCCCCACGGTATTACCTTTTATTCATCACTGGAAGGTCTGGTTCTTCTCTACTACACCTCTTGATTGAGAGTTGAAGAAACTTGACTGTGGGACAACACCTATTTGCTTCTGGCTGCAGGGCCCACAGCATACCTAATCCCACCTACTTCATGGTTTGATATGTTCATGCCTTGTGGGAATTGGTGATACGTACTGTGATCAGCTTGCCAGACTACACGAAAAAGCCAATTGTAGACTCTCAGTGACGGCTTGAATGCATCCAAACAGATCTTGAAATGCGGCCTCGACTCTGCAGACGCTATTGATCAATCAATGGGCATAGTTATCCCAAAGCAGCGACATGCTTGGATATATTCCACTGGACATGCCCTGTGTTGTTGAGCTGTGTTGGACCTTACATCCATGGCATGGTACTTCTCCCAAACGATTTGCCTTCACCCCTCCTGTTTTGCTGAATTTGTTGCTGTTGGCTTTTGGACTCTGCACTTTACCACTGTTCAGGTGTGTGTGCTCTCTGTCTCGTTCAAACATGGTAAAATTGGACTACTCCTAATTGGCACAGTTAATTTATTAGAAAGTCCCTAGTAAATGGTACAACGTGTACCCAAGGTCTGTTAATGAAATGCTACTAGTGGGCCTGCAGCATCCATGCTGCCACCCACTGAGCCGTCTTTTAAAACAGGTAAGACCTGACCTGTGGCCTGTAGTGCAGTTTTAAACTGCCATTTAGACCTGCCAAAGTAAACTTTTCACCAGGCTTGGGTCCTCTTTTTTTATTACTTATAAGTAACACCTAAGGTAGGTCATAAAGGCTCTTGGGGCAGGGGGTATTTTATTTAAAAAGTAGGACATGTGTACTTAATTTGTACATACTCTGGCAGTGAACAATTCCTAAAGTCATGTTTTACTGTTGTAAGGTCTTTCTCTCTCTCTCTGTTCCCCCCTTTCCCTCTCCCGTTGATTAATACCAGGTTACCTTATTACATTTAATACGAGGTAACTTTGGATTGGGATTGTTGTGAATCTATCTAGGACCCTAATTAGATATCCCCGATTCCCCTTATGCGGTTATAACAAAACATACCCTTATAAAGGCATAAGAATCATGTCCATATTCAGACAATATTTTAACTCAGCCTCTAGCACATGCATAGTATTGTATAAATATGTGATGAAATGGTCTCGACCTTCTTTTCTGTATTCAGAGCCCCATTTCATGTGCAATTTATGTATTTTGGGGTGGGCTGGAAAACACATGCTCCGTTATATGTTTACTATTGCTTAGTATTTAGTAATGATTGACATAATACATGGAGTAGGTGTTGTGAATCTATCTAGGACCCTAATTAGATATCCCCGATTCATGCCCTTATGCGGTTATAACAAAACATACCCTTATAAAGGCATAAGAATCATGTCCATATTCAGGCATAGCCCATGCAGTCCAAATACGGCAAGCCTACTCCCATAGACTCCTAGAAAGCACAACGTGTTCTTTAAACAAACTAAGCCTCCAGCAGCCCGGGAATTCCCCCTGCTTTTGTTTTGATTTGCACAAGAACTCCTGGAGTACAGAAAGAACTGTTAGTTCTTGGTGACGTCTTATGTTCAACCTTACGTCAAACACGGCACCTTTCAGGTATAAATATACCAACGTTGCCTTAAGCAAACACACGGTGGTGGTTTGGAGCAGAGCGGCTATCTACTTACCCGACGCCCAGCTGATGCGAGAGCCGAAGGAAGCCGACCCTCCCTTGACGCACTGAGAGAGACGCTGTCTTTTCTCTTGCCGAGAAATCCAGCTCCGGTGTTTCCAGTCACCCTTGCGGGTTGCTGGGAGATCGAGTCCTGAGACACGAGATACAAGACCTCCTTCATTCTATAACCAAGGTACGGAGCTGACTAAACCCTTAAGAGAATTCTTGATTCAGATTCTTGGCAAAAAAAACAACTTTACTTAAACTGCAACTTACTTACTCCTTCCCATGTATTAGGCTTAGGTCAGGTACACCGGGGTAGGCGTATATTAGAAGCACCAGTTGAGTACGTTAGTCAATGTTTTTATGTATGTATATAATTTATCCGTTTTAAAGTATCATATAGCTAAGAAACCATACCAATGCTTTTACAGTATTATTTCATAATACTACTTTTACTGTACACACTTTACTTTTTTTTTGTAAAACTCTTTATTCGTGACTGTGACAGTTATTTCAAGTTACATGTATACAGCTTACATTGCATCAGTCTTTTCCGTTTTCTTTAACTTAACTTAGGCATATTATAGCCGTGTCCGAGTGTTCATTACGTCTTACATTTTTGCCAGATATGGTTTCATCACATCAGTAAAAAGTAGCAATCAAATTGCAGTATCGCCTGCCCATAAACTGTCCCTCAAACCCTTCCCTCCCCCCACCCTGTCTCCCGGCTATTCCTTTGTACACATTCCTTAGTTGGGATACATTTGCGTTCAGTGTTTCTTAGTGGGTAATATAATCATCAGGCCTGGTTAATAAATACAACCTGTCTAAGTATCTACTTGTGCGGGGAGTCCATGGGTCTGGCATACGACAGACTGGATATCACTGTGACAGCTCTAGGTCCACATTCTCCAGCTCCAATAGCATTTGGTTCCATTCCTGCGCAACAGGAAATTTACGAAGGCCCTTCTCTTCCTCCCTACGCAGCACCGCAGCTTCCGCTTTGCCCAATTTCAACATATCTGACCGCCACATTTCTACATTTGGGGATCTGGGTGATTTCCACCTCATAGTGAGAACTCGAAGTGCCAACAAGAGGGCTAAGTCCAGAAATTTCAGTTGCGCCTTAAAGGTCTTAGTTCTCTTCCTATGGCCTATCAGGCAGGGTAGCGCCCCTTCGGGGACCTGCAGGGCTGTTACTGAGTGTAGTGTATGCCTGATCGTACCCCAGTAGTTGCGTATTCTCGGGCATGACCATAACATGTGGAGAATGTTTGCCTCTTCCTCCTGACATCTAGGGCAGTTGTGGGGGGTGGCAGGGAATATCCTGTGGAGCCTTTGGGGGTGAGATACGCCCTATGTAGGATCATGGCTTGTATAAATTTGAATTTAACATTTCTGGACACCCTCCTATGATGACCCAGGATAATCTTCCATTCCCCATCTGTTATGGCCTCCCCTGTATCTGTAGCCCAAATCTCCTTAAGGGCAGTAAGGGGCAGAGCTGCATGTTCCCTAATGCCCGCATAGAGCCAGCGTACTAGGTGTCCACCTGTTCCCATATAGTGGAGGAGATGAACCAGTTCGTGCTGGACTGGTTTGGTGCGTTGTGGGGCCCAGGTGCACCTCACATAGGAGGTCACCGAGGCGTGTAGAAGGTACAGTCGTTGTGGGGCACCTGTGTATTGTGCGAAAGAGGCATGATCCAGTAAAATGTCGTCCCCAAACAGGTCTCCCACCCTGTCCACCCCGGCCGCCATCCAGGGCTGCAATCTGCTTCGTGACAAATTCCCTTGTGGTGTTGGGAGTCCTAGAAGGGGAATGTTGTCCGCGTAGGGGGTGGTCCCCGCCGTGTACAACAGTGCTTTCCGCCAACATCTCAGAGCTACGCGTAGGAGGGGGTGGCAGTCTCTGGGGATCTTGGCAGCAGGTAGTAAAAGGGAGTGGAGCTCTACGCGTGCCAGTCCGGCTGCTGTGCAAACAATCTCATGTAGGTTTCTACCCGCCACCGAGCGTGCCAACCATTGGAGTTGGCTTGCGTAGTAGTAGCTACGCAGGTCTGGCACTCCCAGACCCCCTTGTCTGGTATTCAGTTGTAGTTTCTTGAGGCTGATACGCCGTCTTCTTGACCCCCATACGAGATTGATGAGTAGCGTGTTCAACATGGTAAAAATTTGTTGTGGGAGTAGCACCAGCAGGTTTACGAAATAGTACAACATCCTGGGGAGCAGGACCATCTTTGAGATCGCCACCCAGCCCATCACAGAGAGGGGCAGGGATGTCCAAAATTTCACGCTACCTCGAAGGCCATTAATTGCTCTCCGCACATTACCCTCAATCTGGTCTTCAGGACTCCGATATACGTTGATACCAAGATATTTGAACGTGGTGGGCGCTACCTGGATCTCATAGGGCCCAAACCGTACATGGGTAGGCTGCTGTCCATCCCGGAAAAAGAAGCCCAGTAATTTACTTTGGTTTATGGCCAGGCCAGAGATTGTCTCAAAACGTTCAAAGATGGTCGCTAGTCGGGAATGATCTCCTTGTAAATTACGGAGGAACACCAGTATATCGTCGGCATATATGGAGAGCAAGTTATGGGTATCCCCAACTGGTATGCACGTCTCCGCTGCCCAATGTCGGAGTGCAATCGCTAGGGGTTCTAATGTAAGTACGAACAGCAAAGGCGATAGCGGGCATCCCTGTCGGGTGCCCCTGTGAACGTTATAGCTGTCCGAGGTGTGTCCGCCAGTTCGTGCTCTAGCCGTTGGGTTCGTATATAACAGCCGAATCCATTTTATCAGGGCATCCGGGAAGCCGAATCGGCCTAGAACTTCAAACATAAAGTCCCATGACAGGGAATCAAACGCCTGTCGGAGATCCAGGGATATACAGCCCGCGTGCAGCAGTTCTTGTGGGGTGGTCGACATTAGGGCGTGCAGCCGTCGCGTATTTTGAGAGGTGCTTCTCTCTGGGAGGAAGCCACATTGGTCAGTGTGGAGCAGGCCAGGTAGATGGGCTTGTATTCGTAAGGCAATAGCCTTGCTGAGTATTTTATACTCCGAGGAGAGCATGGAAAGGGGTCTATAGTTGGTCACGTCAAGGGTGTCTCTACCGGGTTTCGGAATAGATATCACCAAGGCCTGCATGGTCGTGACCGGCAGATGGCCGACCTCAAAAGCCGTTTCGTAAATTCGTTCTAAGATAGGTACCAGGGTCTCAGAGTAGGTTTGGTAGAACTTCCCCGGTAGCCCATCTATGCCCGGAGTCTTACCCCGATTAAGTGTGTGGATAGCTACTTTTATTTCCTGTTGCGTTATGGGTCCGGCTAGGGCCGTTTGAATGTCGGGGGTTAGGGTCGGAAATGTCAAGTCTCCTAGGAAATCTAACATATCATCTCTAGTAACTGCAGGGGGAGGAGCATAGAGTCCCTCCAGATGGGTCTTGAACACAGTGTTGATCTCTAGTTGTGTATGCACCTGTCTGCCTGTTCCATCCCGGATGCTCGTGATTAACGGGACCTCAGGGGTGTCTCGGATCAGACGGGCTAGCAGTGCCCCGGATCTATCCGCCTCCGCCTGCTGTCGTCTCAGATAGTCCCCATAGTCTATGACCCGTAAGGCTCTAGGGTTTCTGCATCCTCTACGTTACACAATTGCAAGTCACCCCTGCGCTCTGGGTCATTCCCTGCCTCAGTCTCAAACTTTTTCAAGCGATCCTCCACGTCACATAGTTTGCCATGAATTTCCTGTCTGGCTCCCACCAGTCTGCCTATCGCAGCGCCCCTGAGCACAGCCTTCATTGCGTCCCATACTACCAGGTCCGAGGACGTAGAGTCCCAGTTTTCCTGGAAGTAATTGGCCAACGTGTCAGCAAGGTGTGCGCGGAACGGGCCATCTTCAAGTAGGGAGGGGTTGAGTCCCCAGGTGGGGACCGGTGAGGGTATCCTACCCCAGTGTAGATCTAGTGCTTGCGGCCTATGGTCCGAAAAGTTTTTGGCGAGATAGGCTGAGGACGTACATTTTGTCAGTAAGGAGTCGGTGCAGAGGAATCTATCTAGCTGGGTATGTAGGTTATGCAATGGGGAATAGTACGAATATTCTTTGTGTGCCAGGTGTAGCATACGCCATACATCTCTCATGCCCCATCCCTGAATCCATGTCCGAAACGTGTCAGACAGTTTATGTACTCCTGTCGCCTGGAGGGGGGGTTTGACCTGTCCAGGTCCACATCTAGTAACATGTTCCAGTCACCCCCCAGGATCCAGGGGATATCTATCCAGTCTGCCAGGGCCCGGCCTGTACGCACTTTACTTCATGATAAGTATTGCAACCTTGGCAATTCATTTCTCTTGCATGAGAAAGAAGACTGCTCAATAAATAACAACTTTTATTGAAAACGCCCGTCTCTCTATTTCTCTGCACTCTGGTGAAACTAAGTATGCACGATTGACTGAGTAAAATAGTTGTCTATTGTTTTCACACGACTCTAGAGATATACTCTTTATTCGGAGAAAGCAAAGTTGTCATGTTTATGCGCTTGTCAGAAGCTAATCCCTTCTTGTCTATTCAGGGAAGTTAAACACCTCCTTGTTTACTCGAGAAAGTTTCTAGTGACCTCTGAGCTAGCTGGCAAACCTAATTAAGTCTAACATAGTCAGTAGAGACTTAGATAACCTCAGTCCTACGTCTAAACTGCTGTTTATGTTATTCCAATGCGCAGAGCCTAGAGGGAAAATAGGAACTACACTACATGGCGCCCAACATTTGGTAAGGCGATAATCTAACGCAAGACGCTAGAGTAACTCTGTCGTGCTTTTTCACACAGACCCTTTTTCCCGTAAATACTCCAAAAGACGTCTGGAGTGGGTAAAAGGTTAATATCCGCCGGAACTAGGGGTCAGATGTAGGTAAATCTATTTTACCGATTCATAAATACTGAATTTTACTGATTCGGTATTTATGAATCGGTAAAATAGAAGTAGTGAGATGTAGGTAAATTCGGGTAATTGAATTACCGAATCTGTAAAAATCGGTATTTACCGAATCGGTAAATACCGATTTGGTATATCCCATTGATTGCTATGGGCCTTGAAGCCCATAGGAATCAATGGGCAATACCGAATCGGTATTTACCGATTCGGTAAATACCGATTTCAGCAAGGGTGCAGGGGGTGTCACTTTGACACCCTCTAGCACCCCAAATACAGGCATGTGTGCCATGTGGCACACAGACATGCCCTGAGGGCATGTCTGTCTGTCACATGGCATAGGTGTGCATGCACACATGTGCACGCACACCTGGATTCGGTATTTTACCACCCAATTGGATTGGGTGGTAAAATACCGAATCTGTAAGAACTTTGGGACTCAGAAGAGTCCCACCTACATCTAGAATTTACCGAATCGGTAAAAATACCGAATCGGTATTTTACCGATTCGGTAAATTTACCGATTCGGTAATTTTACAGAATCGGTAAAATTGGCCCCCTACATGCCAATTCTTACATACCGGTCGGTAACGGCCGAAATCGGCCGTTACCGACCGGTATTTGGGCTCCTACATCTGGCCCTTAGTAGGAAGAGATTCCTATGTATTAGTTTCTGGTTTAGTCAATGTTGAAGGATACAGTGTTCCAAAATATTGTGCACCTAATCTTTGTTTCCCTTGAAACTTGATCTGCAACAAAAAACTTTCTGTTATAAAAATGTCGGAAAGTGAAGACGAAAGGGAGGAAGCTATATTAGCAGCTCAACTCCTAGCGGATGACACAAGTCTCCAAGAAAATGACCCGAATGCTATAATCATTCCGGTAAATGTAAGAAAAACTACAACTAAAAAACTTATAGAAAATGGAGTATCATCACGAGGTGGTACAGTCATATTCGCGGTAGAGGCACATGAATATCGGCAAACAGAGGTATTCTATTCATGGATAAATTTTCC
Source organism: Lissotriton helveticus (assembly GCF_964261635.1). Taxonomy (NCBI): domain Eukaryota; kingdom Metazoa; phylum Chordata; class Amphibia; order Caudata; family Salamandridae; genus Lissotriton; species Lissotriton helveticus. Next base: position 13,678,017 of record NC_136067.1, on the reverse strand, counting down.
AGCAGCACATGCTGTGACACACAAATTCTACTATTACAAAATAGGGGAACCTCCAGAGGAATACGCTCCTTTCAAGGACGTTGAAATCCCACTTACTTACCAAGAGCACCTGCTCTGGTTTAATGGCGCCCTAAAACATCAAAATCACATCACCAGGCTCGGTCCATAAGGTAGACCAGGAGCCACGTGGCCGGTTCTAGCCAGCTACACACCACATCCTGACATTGAAAAGATGTCAAGTGAAGAACTTTTAGTTAAAATAAAAGAATTAACAAAGGCATGAAGAGAATTAGTTCAATTGGCAATGGATGATATAACATACCTCCAGAAATTGAAAGAAACAGATATAGCAGAACAACCTTTTGAACTTGCCAGAATCATAGAAAAATCCTAAGAAGAACTAGGTAGAGATAGTTTGGGTGGGAAACCAGTAAAACCCCAACTACTTGAAAATCCTGAAAAAACCTTTATTAAAAATAATCTGAACACTCCAAAAAAGAGTTGGGAGGGTAATAAACAATCCACTCCCAGAGAAAAAAGATTCCAGTCCAGAGGAAGGTCTCCCCAACGGAGAAATAGATCTCCAGAACAAGGAGGCAAGTCTCCCCAGAGGGAGCCCTCTGAGAAAAGATACAACCTTAGAGATAGGGATAAATTAAGAAAACCTGACAGATATCAAGATATTGATATACGTCCCTCTCGATCTTTTCAGACTTCCTCACAGAAATCGGAAAGAAGAGGACGGTCAGAACACAAAGAAGAGCACGTCAAGTCCAAAGACAAGGATCCTGCTCATCAAAGTAAAAAATTACAATTTCCAAAAAAGAAGGTAGCTAGTATTAAAATAAAACATGCCGAGGATTCTGAGGACACAACTGAAAAACGGAGAGTGGGCCCAGACAATGCTAGACAGTGCAGCAGAAGTAACCATAGCTCGCAAGATCCTGATGAATCTTCTGGAGACAGTGGACACGAATGAATACATTCAGGTGGAAACTGCAGACACCAGGGTTAGCAAGCCCCATAAATTATACAAAATAATATTACGTATAGAGGGGGACAAGACTAGGAAAGTAAGGGGTCTTTTTTGGGACAACCTTTCGAAAGGCTATGACATCCTGTTAGCGGAGAAAGACTGGCCACCAGAGTTTGTCAGGGAGTGCCCTCATGGCGAAGAAATGATTATGCCTGCCTTCTCAAATCATATTCCAATTCATAAAAAATACACATTTGCTAGAAAATGGGCAGTGGCCCAAGCTCCTGCATTATATAAAAATCATGTAGGATGGGATGAGGATTTTCCTCACGATAAAATCCAGTTAAAAAATTAACCTACTGCACAAAGGCAGTATGCTGTTAAGCAAGAAGCTAAAAAACAAGTCAGGGAAATTTTAGATCAACTTGAATATCAGGGGGTGATTGAAACATGCACCTCACAAATGAACAATCCTTTGTTTCCTGTCTCCAAGCCAGACAATTCATATTGTCTAGTTTTGGACTACAGACACCTAAACTCCTGCTTCAAAACATTTGCAGTACAAAACTCACACAGTGCAGCACTAATGAATAACATCGTGCGCAAAAAATATAAAACAACATTAGATATCTCAAATGGTTTCTTTTGTCAAAACATTGCACCTGAAAGCAGGTATTTGACCGCTTTCTCCTGCATGGGGTCACAGAAACAATTCTGTCGACTCCCACAGGGATTCAAGAATAGCCCAGAATTATTCTCAGCAAGGGTAACAGAGTCACTACAAATGTATGATGATGAGGCATTATCTTATGTCAATGACATCTATCTTACAGACGACGACCTGGAGACACACTTGAAAAGAGTGAACACCATAATACTTGGGTTCGCAGCTGAAGGGTATAAATTCAACATTAAGAAGTCACGAATTACCCATCTAACTGTCCTGTTTTTAGGATATGAATTATCAAGTGAAGGCAAAAGCCTAGCAGACAACTTCTTAGAGAAATGTGCAGTACTCCAAGCTCCAAAAACGCTGAAAAACTTACAATCAATTCTAGGTTTCCTGAATTTCACAAGAACATACATTCTAAATAATGCAGGGAGGGTTAAACCTCCCTATGAATTAATAAAACCTGATTTCAAACCAATTAATTGGAATCAGAAACACAGAAATTTTAAGATCATTACAAACAGACATGTTAACTAAAACAAAACTGCAAACATGCAAAAACATACGCAACCTTGTAATCCGAGTCATCCAAGGAAGATGCGGGTTCATGTACCTGACCTCTAATGAGGGAGAAACGGTACCAATAGCTTACAAATCACACTTGTACACACAAGCTGAAATTAAATTCAGTTCAACTGAAAAAATTCTAACTGCGGTTCAAACTGCTGTAGCAAAAGAAAGAGCCCTAGTCCAAGGGAGAAACATATCTGTTTTGACAGCAGAATCTGCCCTTGAGGCATTAACAAGCCCACGCAATCTAAATGCTGTGGCATTAGATCCAAAATGGATACATTGGGAAAATTCTCTTGCTACAGAAGACGTGAAATACGCTTTTGATCCGAAAATGAAAAATTTAGAAGAACTAGAATACGAACAAGAATATCCTCTGCCAATCGAAATTCTCCCTCTCGAACAGTACACATGGGTAATCTACATGGACAGATTTGCACAACACTACGATGTGGATAAAAAAATCCTACGATGCAGCGTGCGCGATTGTTAAAGGTCGTTGGCGCTTAGGTAAATTCAGACCGATAATCACAAAAACGTAATCACTCAGCAAGTGTACAGCTCAGCGAGCTGAAATAAGATCTTTAAAGATGGCGCTTGAAAATGCTGATCGCGAATTCCCCACACTAATAGTGTGCGATTTGCATTACTGCGTCAAGTCTTACAATAATGACATGCAGACCTGGATTCAAAACGGTTACAAAGATGACACAGGTGCCACAAAAAGCATAAAAAGCTTTAGGAACAAGTAGTTCTTTTACAGAAAGAACTACGAAAGACTCACGTGATACATACACTGAGTCATCAACGTGATTGCGTTCACGTCGCAGGGAATTCATTGGCTCACAGAGCCACAGCGGTAGCGGTTCAACCGGCTTCCGTAGCCACAAAAAAGCGTTCTAAAAAACACATAGACGGAGAAACCATGCTGGCAGTAAAAGCCTCATTAAAAGGCGACTATGCAGCATTACCTCTCGGCTATCCACTCAATAATACATACATAATTGATGCAAACTCCATACCTTTTGCTCAAATCCCTGGAGTGGGGGATAGAGTAATTCCAAACACGAACCAGAGGGCTTACTTGATTCAAGAAGCACACATGGGACAGGGTCTAAGGGACCAAGAGATCGTGAAATCTCTAAAAGAATTACAATCAGAATACTGGTGGCAGGGGATGAGCCTGCAAAACTACAAATTTTCAAAGGATTGTCCAGACTGCAATCGAGATCGCAGTTTTGAACCGTACCAGACTACTGCCAGGACACCTTTATTAGAAAGCATCAGACTATCTATACGCAGAAATCCAGCTGGAGAAATGCGTTCCCATAAATATTAAGACTAGATTCGCTTAAAAATGCATGCCCCAGCGCTCGGCTGATGCTAGAACTGTTATAAAAGATTTGCGAGTCTTCATCGGCACATACGCAATTGGCATGCTACATTCTGACCAGGGTCCTGCGTTTAGCTCTCGAGCTTACAAAAAGGCCATGACCAGCATGGGCATTGCATTGCGGTACTCTTCTCCCTTCCATCCTGAGGGCAATGCGGTAGTGGAAAGAAAAAAATGTGACATAAAGCAATCTATAACGGCGAGGGTATTAGGTTCAGGTGGGTCAAACATTTAACAAGTGTCCAAGGTAGTCTTAACAATCTGCCAAGAAATTCTCTAAAAGGTATCACTCCATGCGAACTATTGTTCGGTACTAGAATGCACATCCAGGACTTAGATTGTCAGACTTCAGTGGTAGAAGAAAAAGCCTTTGATATCAAAGATCGTTTGGCTGTTTTACAGGACTTAAATGAAACAAGAAGAGGTCTGAGTAATATAAAGTTAAAGCCAACAGCCACTGAAGAGAAACCACCTGTCCCAGCAAGACCTGTCTGGATTCCAAAGATTGGGGATCTAGTCAGAGAGAAGATCGCGGTGAAGAAGTAATTTGGGCCTTCTTACAGAAAAGCAGTACCTGTCTTAGCTGTCAGCGGAACAAGATCAGTAGTACTACCGCCACTTGCTGGTAAAAAGGAGAACAGAGTTGTATCCATCGACCTGGTAAAACCACAATCATGTGGCCAATATTAAGTAGTAGGCCCAGTGGACTCCCAAGAAATAGCAGAAGACCAAATCTTGCTACAATCCAAGAGGTTCAAACTGAGAGACTAATAACATTTGATAAACCTGCAGTGAACAAAGAAGGACTATGCAACAAAGCCATGGAACTTGTGCATCTTGAAACCCAAATTGCAACAGTTCGTCAAGAAACACCTGTCTATAACGATGTAGCCTAAGACTATGCTAATGAAACAAAGAAAAAGGCAAAGATTAATGAGAATCCGGAAGCAATTCCAACAATTGACAAAACTGCATCTGGCTACTTCATCAATTTCGATGACTTTTCTGAAGATCCAAGGGAATATGAAAAAGCGCCAGGAACAAAAACTTTCAAAGAAAAAATGACTGAACTTTTTCATCAACTAAAAGAAACTTATCTGATTTCACCATGGATTGAATTTTGGATTGTGTTAGGTGTACTTTTCCTCCTACTTTGGCTCATCATGGTTCTATGTTTGGGAAAATTCATTGATGGAACATATAGTACAATGAACACAGCAAGTCAGAACATCAACTTGATCCTAAAGCCTCACACATCCTCTCACATCAAGAAAAGAGAACTGTCACCAGTGAACATCACAGCCAATCCAATACCCGGTGGGGTAGCATGGGACAAAACGGACTATGAAATCTATGGCCCGATTGAGCTCTTGAAATATCCACATCAATTTAAGATTTCCTTAAGTGACTTTGTGACACCAAGTACTTTCTCTGATGATTGGGACTTTGAAAATATTAATAATATGATGTGAGATTTAGTAATGTCAGCAACATTTACAGAATATGATTATTTACAGGGTTCATCAAACTATGAAGAAATTTACTTTTTTAACCACTATGGTCACCACTATTTGCATAAATCTGCTCAACCTAGAAATGTTTTAACTTATAATCAAAAGGCAGTTCGAAAACATTTTATGAGAAATTCACATACTTCTCAGGGTTTAACAACAGTGATCCAGAAACGTTTTATTTTAAAATGTTAAATAAGACAGGAATGAAAACAATGTTGACAAATACTAAATTGATTGATTCTGAAAAAGTTTATGAAAAAATTTCTACATTTGGTTTTGAATTTTGGAAAAACAACATTGAAACAAAAACCATCTGGGGTTCAAAAGACTGGCAGGTACAAGGTCTAGAAGCATTGTTTAGAGCCTGCATGATCCCAGAACAGATAATATTCCTCAATGACACCATTCAACAGACAACCTGTCTTGGTTTAGCCAAGATAAAAGATTTAAACAAACCGTCTATTCCGAAGCCCATAACTGATAGTAATAGCACTACAGATGTGGAGATAGGTGTATCCCATATTTTACACCAAAACAGAACAAATCCTGATTAGAAAAAATGGTTGATCTGGCCCACAGACACTAATAACTGTCAAGATAGATTCCTGAACAAAACGTAGGGGTTTAAACAGACCAGGCCAGACCCAAGATATTCCCAGAGACAACATCCAGGGATAGTTACAACATACATTGTAGGGAAACTATGCCTCGAATGGCTACAGAAATCCACACTGGCTGAAATTAAGCAACACTTGACTTTACTTAAAGACGGTGCAGACTTGCGTGATTTCATACTGGGACCACGCAAACAGCGTCAAAAACGTTTCATATACGCCGGTATATACGCTGCTTACAACGAAGCTTGGAAAGTAACACAAATTGAAACAGCAGAAAAAATACGAGACATTGATCATATAAATTTGGAAAAATCCCTCTCTGTAGTGGACAATGGGTTAATGACTCTGTCCTCCAGAATATATTCACTGGACAGTATTATATCATCTGCTATTGATATAATAGAGCAGGACTTGCTAATGTGACAACATGGTCAGTCCCAATTACGTTCTATTGTACAGCTAGGCTGGACATTGCAAAACCTGCGTTCAGGCTACGTGCCATGGCGTCTAATCAACACAACATCATTGTTTTCTATCTTTAACCTTACTGATAAACAAATCAGTTTGGCACAAAAAGGAGCAGACTATACGATTCTGAGCATTGAAAAACTTGAGAGATTACCATTGACAATGTCAGAGAAACCTGTCATTGAATGGATAATACACGGAATAATTACAATTCCGATAAAAACTTTCCAGTTTAAGTATTGCCAAAAATATATACCAGCAGGCCTGTATGAAAGGTTGGGTAAAGGATACATCAAGTCAACATGGAATTTACCTTATACACACAAATGTTATAGTGAAGGGAAGAAAGAGGTATTCCTTAGTGGTAACAATTGTAAGAAATCACTAAGCGGTACACTCCTGTGTCAAGGTATTAACTTGAATGGAGCCTGCGAAGGGTCTTCAAATAACCTTTCATGTCACCTGCACGGCACTCCTGCAACACAGATAGAGCCTTTTTTCAGACAACTTTCCAACGGCAGCTATGTTCTTATAAGTGACCACAGCTGTTGTGGCATGATGCCAGGAAAAGCCTATCTCGTGAGCGTTAGTTCCATGGTCTCTTGCTGTATGCAAGTATTGTATCCAAACAGCAATCCAGACATGGAGGCGGCAACATGGCCTTCTTTGAATATCTCTTCTATTCGAATTGATACTTTAAGCAGAATAAAGTCCATTCTTTTACAGACAACTGTGCCTTTTACCTCGTCCAAAGAGACATATGATCTGCAAGTTGCAAGGACAGCAGCAGAGATACATTCCCTATTATCAACAAATTGCCCCGTGCATTTCGTAGAAATATTAGGTCAAATCTTAAACATGTCTGATACCAGTGGCATCGCACATGTATTTAAGACAATTTTTTTCGGGACTGTTAGCACCCTTTGAAACAGTTCTGGCCATTTTCCCGAATTTTGTCCATTCCTTTTTCGGCGGCCTGCCTCTTCTTTTGGGACTCGTAGCAGGAATTTTATTTTTGATCCTTCTGCTCCGATATGGCAAGCCAAGCCACAGACAGAACTCAAGCTACATTGGAAGAAACGATCCTAGCAATACGCTACCGAGACCGCATCACTAAAGTGCTCGGATTGGCCCGGCTAAGAGATCTTAGTGCAACCTGGGTTCTTTCATTCAGACCAATCTGGCAAGATTGCATCTTACCTGTGCTTCGATGTCTGCTATGCGGAGAAGAATGCATGTTGGACATCTGTCTTACACTACCATCAGCAGTACCAATGGATATCGATACTTTGCTAGGTCCAGTAACGACTCATGGAACGTGTTGTCCCCAGCAGCTACCTATTTTGATGATGGCATTCGTTGAGACTTCACCATTACGATTAGGTGGCAGTGGAGTACGAGAGGAAAGCAGCACCAAACAGGTACAACATTCTGTGAGCACTGCTGATCCCGACATCGATGATGGCAATAGTTCTCACATATGCACAATTTCAGCATTTTCGAACTTGGTCGAACTTTCACCTGATGTTGTAGACCAATTTTTCGCAAGCCTATCTGATATGATGTTCTCCCCAGAACAAAAAGAATAACTTTTAAAAACAACGAGCACACAGCGTTCCCTGAACTCTGAATTTGGCCTTCAGCTTTTTGATAAACGAAAGTACTGAAAAACACTTGGAACTATTTTTTCCCCTGAAAACAAAATTATTTTTTTTCCCACTTCCAAAATATTTACTTTTTTTGGCACATGGTACTCTGCTTAAAGTAGAACTATTCTTAGAGAACAGAGCTTCTATTTTTAGAGATACTAGAGACAATATTTTAACTCAGCCTCTAGCACATGTATAGTATTGTATAAATATGTGATGAAATGGTCTCGACCTTCTTTTCTGTATTCAGAGCCATTTCATGTGCAATTTATGTATTTTGGGGTGGGCTGGAAAACACATGCTCCGTTATATGTTTACTATTGCTTAGTATTTAGTAATGATTGACATAATACATGGAGTAGGTGTTGTGAATCTATCTAGGACCCTAATTAGATATCCCCGATTCATGCCCTTATGCGGTTATAACAAAACATACCCTTATAAAGGCATAAGAATCATGTCCATATTCAGGCATAGCCCATGCAGTCCAAATATGGCAAGGCTACTCCCATAGACTCCTAGAAAGCACAAGGTGTTCTTTAACCAAACCAAGCCTCCAGCAGCCCGGGAATTCCCCCTGCTTTTGTTTTGATTTGCACAAGAACTCCTGAAGTCCAGAAAGAACTGTTAGTTCTTGGTGACATCTTATGTCCAACCTTACGTCAAACACGGCACCTTTCAGGTATAAATATACCAATGTTGCCTTAAGCATACACACGGTGGTGGTTTGGAGCAGAGCGGCTATCTACTTGCCCAACGCCCAGCTGATGCGAGAGCCAAAGGAAGCCGACCCTCCCTTGACGCACTGAGAGAGACGCTGTCTTTTCTCTTGCCGAGAAATCCAGCTCCGTTGTTTCCAGTCACCCTTGCGGGTTACTGGGAGATCGAGTCCTGAGACACGAGATACAATACCTCCTTCATTCTATAACCAAGGTACGGAGCTGACTAAACCCTTAAGAGAATTCTTGATTCAGATTCTTGGCAAAAAAAACAACTTAACTTAAACTGCAACTTACTTACTCCTTCCCACGTATTAGGCTTAGGTCAGGTACACCGGGGTAGGCAAATATTAGAAGCACCAGTTGAGTACGTTAGTCAATGTTTTTATGTATGTATGTATTTTATCCGTTTTAAAGTATCATATAGCTAAGAAACCATATCAATGCTTTTACAGTATTATTTCATAATACTGCTTTTACTGTACGCACTTTACTTCATGATAAGTATTGCAACTGTGGCAATTCATTTCTCTTGCATGAGAAAGAAGACTGCTCAATAAATAACACCTTTTATTGAAAACGCCCGTTTCTCTATTTCTCTGCACTCTGGTGAAACTAAGTATGCACGATTGACTGAGTAAAATAGTTGTCTATTGTTTTCACACGACTCTAGAGATATACTCTTTATTCTGAGGGAGCAAAGTTGTCATGTTTATGCGGTTGTCAGAAGCTAATCCCTTCTTGTCTATCCAGGGAGGTTAAACACCTCCTTGTTTACTCGAAAAAGTTTCTAGTGACCTCTGAGCAGGATGGCAAACCTAATTAAGTCTAACATAGTCAGTAGAGACCTAGATAACCTCAGTCCTATGTCTAAACTGCTGTTTATATTATTCCAATGCGCAGAGCCTATAGGGAATATAGGAACTACACTACAGGATCAGATAGAGATATGCGGTTTACCCTCACATTTTCTGTAATTTAAAATGCTCTTTAATTGTAAAGTCGGATTTCTGGTTCATATTTCTGAAAATTCTACTTTTATAAAGTTAGCATTTCTTATTTCAACCATCCGGGCCGTCTGCCAGTGTTGTGGTTCACATGACTGTTAATAGCTCTTCCGTTGGGGTTTGTGCATTACTTTCAGACAGTAACACAAAGGGGGCTTAGGTATGGACCAAATGGGCCATTCTGGCAAGTTGACCGAGGAGGAGCTGTACCCAGCCCCACCTACGCTTCAAATGTCATTGCCTCCTGCACACACAAAGGAACCTGACACCAGGCATCCCTGCCTTTTGTCACTCCCAAACTGTTTGAAGCCTTGACAGGGAAAGTGGAAGACCTTTACAGAACCAGATGTGGGGGGTAGGACAAGGAGCCTCCCCACACAATGTTGAGCACTGTCATCAACAATATGCTGGACATGACCACACAAGTCAACGCTGTCACTGCATCCTGCTTCCACCCTGAAGATGACGAGGAAGGTCTTCAAATGTTACACTAGAAAAACTGTCACTCACGTCATAGTCACCAGCGAGTTGGACTGAGGGAAAACCCTACGGGCTGAGATAACACATGGTGAGCAAAAAAACTATTGATTTAGGCCTAGATCTCTGTACTGGGGTGAATGTTTGACATTGTTGCATTTGTCACCACAAGTGGGATGGGAATGCCCAGGCGTGAGTCCTGTGCTCTCCATGCCAAAGGATTCAAGCTTCCTTGGCTGATGAAAGGTAATTCCCTGAAACCGGTCCCCGGATGCTTGTTTCTGGTCCAGGGAGGACCTGGCCTGGCAGTTCGGGCTGGGCTGTTCCCATAGGGAGCAGGGTCAAGGCTGATTTGCATATGGCTGGGAACAAACTGGAAAGGCTTAATGAGCAGAGAAAATGATGGATTTAAGCCCAGATCTCTGTCCTGAGGGTGAATGATTAACATTGTTCTGCATTCTGTCCATCAATTGTTCTATTTGCTCTCCTAGTTTAGCTGGCACTACTCAGTCCCTCCTCCAGGGAGGAATTCCTTTGGGTGAAAAACCTGAAGGAAGATGCCATCAGCAGAAAAAACTACCTTGCAAAACAGCATTTCTGGTGGAAGCATAATCTTCCTGTAGTTCCTCACCACTCGCCCTCCTCCCCTGAGGATTTGGCACCTGTTTTGTCACGGTTGGAGCCATATGGTGCTACCCAGCAGTTCTGAGGAGCTACTGCTGGGAAAAAGCTTTTTTGGACCACTCTGAAGCCTGTAAGGATAATTCTTAAGGTGAAAAATGTGGGAAGGTTATGTCTCCAGTAGAAATACCATTAACAAAGGGAGCTTAATGTCTATGCTTTGGTAGTTGCCTCACACTTTAGCACCTAGAAAGAATTACAACCCTCTGGGATACTAAAACCTTTAAGATAAACACTGTGTACAGATGAAGCTCTCATCACTGGTGGTTCAATAAGCTGCTGTCTGAACCAGTACTAAGAAGGAGCCCCCTCCCCCCTAGGGCTGTGCTATGGATGAGCATAGAGGCAAAACAGAGCACTAAGTAGTGTGGCCTACAGGGTAGAGTTGAATTAAAAAGCTTGACTTTTTTTAGGTCTCCCTAGAGCCAGCACGCATGCGCTGCTCTGGAGAGAAATTTCGTAGCTGCTTTGAAAAGTGCTACCCACAGGCGTTTGCCGGCCACCAGCTTGCTAGAACGCGCACAGGCACGTGCAACGTGCACAGCTGGGATCTGCCTTGCTGTGCATGTCACACGCGCAGCTGGTGACCAGCAAAATCCTGTGGGTAGATGCCGTCTTTGCGAGTGGTGCGCGCACACCCCTGCTTTCACTTTTGCCGTCTTCGCGAGTAGTGCGCGTGCACCCCTGCTTTCACTTTTGACATCTTTTTGAGTGGTGCGCGCACACCTCTGCTTTCACGTTGCCGTCTTGTTTTATTTTTACACTTTTGCCGTCTTCATGAGTACTGAGCTATTGAAAGAGCTCTTCCAGTGCACCTCAGGCTTGATCCAGTGTTGACTTGGAATCTCAGCGCTGAGGCATACACGGAACTCTGACAAAGCGCCTCTGTCCTGACTCAAGGTGCTATTTCATCTCACCACTGAGGCTCTCACCACATTCTTTAAATACCGTTTGCAGGATGCATTTTAATGTCAGTTTGAAGAACTTGACGTTCTCTTAAAATCACGCTGGGAGGAGGCGGCGGTGGGGGTCAAGGCACCTGCTGCGGAGAGTGGATTGGCAGAACCATCCTTCCAAAGTTGTTAAAACACACATCCTAAACAAAAATGCCAATAATCTGCATTCAAAATGTAATTGCATAAGCAAAGCAAGCACACTCACTGGCTCTCAATTACTAGCTAAACGTCAAGTCACATCTGCAGGGTTATAAAGGACGATCTGCTACCCAATCACAAAAACCTAATGAGAACCCCAAAGTGTCAAGGTAACCACCCACAAAAAGATATGGGTTTGATGGACAGCCCATCTACATAATGGCAAACCGTGGGAAACTCTTTAAGGCCAATGTCTGAAGGGGACTGACCTTAAGCCGACTCTCTCAGCACATCTTATTGCACATTTTTTAAAGAATTGATGACATGAGATACACAAGTAAAGTGGACTGCAGTTGGACCTAAAAATGGGCACTCAAACCGTAAAGATGCTATGCTAACTCGCCCTGAGGAAGTGATGAACAGACTTAGATGGAGGTGCAGAGCATTGCCGACAAAACAGGTTGAGGACGCTAACTTATAAAGGAGCTCAAAGTCGCGTTTACCAGTGGTTCCTCAAAGTGGTGTAACCAAATCCCTTATGTGCAGATTCTTTTTTCTTCCAAGTTGAATTAAAAAAAAAATCACTTATTATGAGCACAAATAGTAATAATGTTGTCAGTGGGTAACCACGTAGTAAACCAGAACTCTCACCAATAACATCCTTTATGATTATCCCAGATATAGGACATAGTGGATCAAGCCACATATTCGTTGAAACATTAAAACTTTAATAACACCACGCACCCACACTCTCCCCCCTCCAGTTTCCTTGTATATTTGATATTTCGGGACATTGTAAAGATGGATAACGACTGGTCCATGACATATTAGTAGATAGACTGAAGGGGATGCCTTCGGCACCCCGGTATAAGCAGAATAACAAACCACATCAACTCGTTCACCTCCAGCAAGGCCATACATCCCCCAAAAACCATCCAGTTCCTTTGTCGACCTGCTTGTATGTATGTAGATTCACCGGGGCCGATTCACAGAACTAACTTCAGACAAAATCCTAAACTTACTACTTTTGGTATTCACAGAAGGCATTTAGTAGTATTAAAGTTAGGATTTTTTCTTAAGTTTGACTTAAGACAAACTTAAGACAGACTTAAGACAGACTTAAGACAAACTTAAGAGAAAATCCTAACTTAAGTCTGTCTTAAGCCTGTCTTAAGTATGTCTTAAGTTTGTCTCAAGTCTATCTTAAGTCTGTCTTAAGTCTGTCTTAAGTTTGTCTTAAGTTTGTCTTAAGTTTGTCTTAAGTCAAACTTAAGACAAAAACCTAACTTTACTACTACTAAATGCCTTCTGTGAATACCAAAAGTAGTAAGTTTAGGATTTTGTCTTGAGTTAATTCTGTGAATTGGGCCCTTAATTCGTATTAAATTTTGGTACAAAAGCATATGGCCAGTATGTACGTGTAGACAGCTAAAGCGCCAAAAGACAGACAGGCCTCTGACATTGCTTTATTGTTGTGCCTCAAGAGGAACAAAATTGAACATCAAGGTATCATGTGAGCCCCGCATGGAACTGCGCAGTTCAGAAATACCCATCACATAGCGCATGGTGTGAGGAGTTGATGCGCTTCTATAGGAATCTGGGCTTTCATTGTTGGTGGCAAGGTCCTCATACCACCATATGTCCTTTATATACGCACTAGGGGCCCGATTCACAGGACTAACTTAAGACAAAATCCTAAACTTACTACTTTTGGTATTCACAGAAGTTAGGATTTTGTCTTAAGTTTGTCTTAAGAGAAACTTAAGACAGACTTAAGACAGACTTAAGTTAGGATTTTGTCTTAAGTTTGTCTTAAGTCTGTCTTAAGTCTAAGTCTGTCTTAAGTCTGTCTTAAGTCTGTCTTAAGCCTGTCCGTCTTCAGCCTGTCTTAAGTTTGTCTTAAGACAAACTTAAGACAAAATCCTAACTTCTGTGAATACCAAAAGTAGTAAGTTTAGGATTTTGTCTTAAGTTCGTTCTGTGAATTGGCCCCTAGTGCTTCCTCAGCAGGCTATTCTGATCCTACAGAATATCCAGCCACAAGCGCGTTACTGCCTATAGTGGAAACATTTTAACTGCAGCTATATGAAAGGCTTTCAATAACTTGTTTTGCTCGTTTGATAGATGAGCTCATACCAGGGTCTAGGTACCTTTAGCAAACTTTTTACTTCATCGTCTATTTCCACCCTGGGGTTATCCTGCCACCAGTGATGCAACGAAACACAGACGTTCCAACTAAGGGTTCCTTTATGCAAGCAGCAATAGGATATATACAGGAGGGAACGTGCCTGGATGATGTATGTAACCATTTCTCCTGCATCTAGGCCTCTTGCTAGGACTTTAAAGCAGGTCAGAAACGTGCACACTGCCCAGACAGAAAAGTAGAGCAAGACAGCGGCGTTCAGAGATAAACAGACAAGCATTGGCATAGCCAATAGGTCTCGCTTTTGGACCTTATAAGTGTTTAGCCATGCAACAGTTTATGTTGTTGCACCAAGGATATTGTGCTGCATAACTAAATACTTAATTAGTTCCCAAAAGCGAGACCTATTGGCTATGCCAATGCTTGTTGTTGCATATTAGGGTGCCAGTCGATATGCGCTGGTGCAGTTCTTGGACTACTGCATCTGTGGAATACGTGTCCTCATGATTGTCCATGTGTCCGTGGAGTCCCTCTCAGCCCAGGACCATCAGGGTTGTTAGATCTTGTCCAGAACCTTCAGTGGTACCAGCTCCTTTGGATCATCTTCGGGCAAACTGGATCCTGGTCTGCTGTAGAAATAAAATATTTAGAAGCAAATCAGAGACAGCAATCAGCCTTCTGGTTCAGCATCTGTCATTGTGTCAGTAGGCATCACTGTCTGATAACTGGAAGCAACTGATGATACACCAAGCCTCCCTATGTTCTCATATGTCAAGTACAAGGATTTTATTAAGCATTTTTGGGGGGAAATCCAAATTACGTTTATCAATAAAACACAACATACAATAAATAAAATAATTGAAATTCAACATCCTACGTTACAATCTCTATTAAAAACCTAGTTGCAGGACGTCTTTTATCACAGATTTTTAAATATAATAGTCCCAGCAGCCTGGCAAAAATGTCCAATCACTTCCACCATGTCATTGCCTCAGCCATGGATTAAAGAGCTTAATATGTTTGAGAGGCTCTTCATCGGGACAAGAAATAAGAATGCAATCTCCAGCTTTGTGGTAAGAAACGCCACAAAACCGAAGGGATGTAGGGTGAAATACATTTGTTTCCTACATATGAGAACCTTCAATTTACTGACCTATTCTATGAGCCCAACTGGGTGAAAAAATCCCAGATCCTCACGCTTGCCAGCAACAAATGCAGTCCTGATGAAGAGGCTTATACTTTAACAAGAAAGGGTAATACTTTCAACGTGGCCGGCATGAGAAATCTTTACTCTGCTATTTCAAGAAAGCCTGATAGCTGAGGTAAAAGAGGATGAAGGAAGCTTTTGGTTGAAGAAATCCCATTGTTTCTGACACTGATGTCTGCAACGACTCTAAGGGAGAGGTTTAAATTTTTCCCCAAAACATCATGAAAGTTGGTAATATCATCCGATTAGAATCTCGAGGGTGAGCCCATAAGTGCTATAGGTGAATAGGAGACTACGGTGTAACGATCAACTGAACGAGAAGGTGGATCCAGATTCCTCAAAGGAGTATGAGGCACTTGACATCAACACCAGGAGACACACTAAGAGTCGATGACAATTATCTTATGAAAGACAGTAAAGCCTGCCTAGAAACTATTTTAAGAGGACGATACAAATAAAGTGGTTGTACTGGTGTTTACAAAGGATCTTCAGCGGAGATGACAAATTGAGGAGGTCCTAGAGGCTATGGAGATCAGTCAGAAGCTGACTGCCTTAACGTCTTTATAGGTGTAAAAGCCACTTCTGTAGAAAGACTGGTTGACCTGTCTTTCTTCTTTATACTTCAAGTCTTCCAGTGTTCCACAAAGCCTGACGCCTGCCTTATCCCCAGGACCCTTTTTAGAAGAAGAAGGTGGTAAACAAACCACACACACTGGTATTGGTCGGAGGCAGCATTTTTCTTCCACTGGATGGGCACGCCACAGAAAGTGACGACTTTATAGGAAAAGTCCTATTAAAAAAATCTTCATATGGAAGGTGGTTGCACCCAACTCTCCCTCAACTACATCAACAAAATCAACATCATCTACTACAACTGTGCCCTCCAAACAGACCCCTGGAAACTCCACTGACCTTCTGGCCAGTCATGACCCCACTGGAAACTCTATCAGGAGAAATGTCACCTTCCCTTTATTGCTCAAGGTCACGGGCTGCATCCTGGAGCAATAATGGGAAGATGACATTTCTCCTGAAAGATCTATTTGATTCTGTGAGACAGCCTCCACTTGTCCCCTGATGTCACGAGGAAAGGTGAAATAACTGAGAATATTTTATTAAGCCTTGTTAAAGTGATTATACTAAAAGCCCATTGGCTGATGGGATGTGAAGGAAGGAGCCTGCACCGCTGCAGTTTTTCTTGAGGCTACCTAGAGTTTGACTGGACTTGTGACCGGTTATGGCTTGGACTACCAGGTTTCATGTCAGTAGTCTGCTGTTTTAAGGGCAAGTGATACTGAAGAGCTAAAGTGAGTGGAGGCTGGCGAGCTAGTGGTGTCATAGGCAGAAGAGGTGGTTGGCATGGTAACATGGCCTCCATGAACTTTCTGAAGAAACGGGACAGGCAGCTCTGGGACACCCCACCTACCGCAGCTATCACCCCCTGGTAACTGCCACATGCAAGCAGGTGTAGGCTACAAAGCACCTGCACATGTGGTAGTATGGCAGGCGCCCTTGGTGTTGGGTGCTCCAAGAGTGGGTGCAGGTCCCTTATCAAGTCCAGGATGGTGTGAGGGTGTAGCCTGTACCTTTCATGGATCTCTGCTGCATTAAGTTGGAAGAGTGTGATCCGCTGTCTGTAGACTTGCTCCTCCCGTCTCCAGTTCCTCTGTCCTGCTGCCTGTAGCCGTAGCCGCCTTGCTATCACACAGAAAGCCACCAATCTGATCACACTGTTGCATTTTGGGGCCTCTTTTACGGCCTGCACCTGGTTACCACCTGCTTTCAATCCATGGTAATTACCGACTCTTAAATACCGAATGTCATGAAATTCGGTATTTTCGAAGTTACCTACATCTCTATTCTCATTTATACAGTTTCTTATTTACCGATTCGATAAATAAGGATTCGGTAAATACCGATTCGGTAATTTACAATTCGGTAATAATGAATCGGTATTTACCGATTCATATTTACCGAATCCTTACTTTTGGCCTCCTACATCTCAAATGCCTAAATACTGGTCGGTAACGGCAAATTTACAGAATTTCGGCCGTTACCGACCGGTATTTAGCTACCTACATATGGCCCTAAGAATCTATCTATTCAGTCAGGCAAGAGGTGGACAGTTTGAAATTACATTATTTTGTTAATGGATTGCATATTCCAAAATGACAGCCAAATCATAGTACGAAACTAACTGATACTGTTACATTACTAGAAATTGAAGGGGTTGTTCAATCTATAGCCAATGGTAAAACATGTGGGGAAGATGCCATTCCGATAGAATTTTTTAAAATAATTTTGTGAAAGCTTAAAAAACAAACTTGTCCTGCTAGCTTATCATATTTTAAGGTGGAGAAATACCACCCACCTTTCAAACTGCCTCCCACCCTCCTTTCAAACTGCTGTGGTAGTCAGTTTTTTAAAAAGAATAAAGATAAGGATGCTATAAATTCTTATAGACCCATCAGCCTGTTGAATACAGACTACAAAATCATAGCTAAATTATCAGCAAATAGAATGAGCAGCTGCGTAGGGTCAATTATTCACAAAGATAAATGCGGATTTTTCGGTGGCCAACAACTATCTTTTAATACTACTTTTTTATTTGAGGCCCTAGACTATTTTACTCAAAATAAAATCCCGACTCTAATTATGGTATTAGACACCAAAAAGGCTTTTGACCTTGTGTTCTGGAAAAGCCTGTACTATATACTGACTAAATTTGGATTTTCCTCTGAGCTGACCGCAGTAATTTCTAAATTCTACAAGGGAGCTACGGCTTAAATAATCATAAATGCCAAAAAGGTTGGCATTTGCAGAGTAGTTAGAGGAATGAGACAGGGCTGTCCTCTGTCTCTTCTGCTTTTTTGCGTGCTTTATAGAGCCCCTTGCCGTAGCCATTCACTCTATCAGCAGTTTAACATCTCTAATGCCAGATATGTCTAACATCAAACTTCATGCTAAGGATTTTGCCCTCTTTCCACAAACCTAATATTGAATTTATTTCAGGAATTTTCAATCCATTGGTCAATACTCGGCTTAAGAGGTACTTAGGCATGTATGTTACAGAAAATGTCTATGCCTTAAATTATATCCTTCTTTATAATAAGATAAAAGATACACTGATAAAATGGAACGATATTCCAATAGCAATAATAAGTCGAGTCGTGTAGCTTCAGAGGTGGGGATTTAGCCATGGCTGAAATCTCCACCTCTGGGCCAGAAGCTCGGCCTCTGGGCCGCATGCTCCGCCTCCAAGCCAGAAGCTCCGCCTCCGGGCCGGAATTTCCGGCCCGAGTGCGGACGTAAAGTTAGTAGTCGTAAATCCATTCTGTGAATACCAAAAGTAGTAAGTGCATTCTATGAATACCAAAAGTAGTAAGTGCATTCTGTGAATACCAAAAGTAGTAAGTTTAGGATTTTGTCTTAAGTTAGTTCTGTGAATCGGGCCCATTAAATCAGATTGTACGATTTTTGTTCTGAAATGGTGCACTATACAAATCTTGTTGCTTTTACTGTATATGGTTTTAATATATGTTAATCATATGGAAAAGTAGGACACTGTATTCATTTATTACTGTATTATTGCATTAAGTATTGACAAACTATCTCTAAATAAAAAGATTTTTTTAAAAACATGGTATATTGGAAATGTTAGCTGGTGACCGAGGTCTGCCTTTAATCAATGCTGTAAATTGGAACATATATATTTGAAACAGACCAACATAAGACATCATTGAAGTTAACCCCTTCCACGCTGATGACGAGCTGGGCTCGTCATGAGGTAGCCTCCTGCTACGCTGATGACGAGCCCAGCTCGTCACGTAATATGCGGTTTCGCAAAACTCCGCGTACGAGTGGAATTCTGCCCGCACGCATGCGGTTAAAGGCACAGTTTGATAGTAGGGTGGTGTGGGTAAATATAAAAGGAGGCCTAGCCTGTCCTGCTGGAGAATCTAAAGCCAAGCCTCATTGCCACCGTAACACAAGACAAGCATTGGAAAAGCCAATAGGTCTCTCATCCATGTGTGAGCTATTGGCTTTGGCAAGCAGGTGGAGGTGGATAACAAGACGGTTAAAAGGAGTGATGCAAGATTGCCTGCTTTTTTGGTGAATACATCCACACCCTGAGCAATTTTACTGACTCATAACCCCCAAAATATAAGTTAACATGATTATACTGGGACAAAAGTGAATAAAACCCTCTGGTCAGAGCTAACAAATAATGGCAGACCTCGGGGTAATGACAATACACTAAAAACTTCCTGCAATGTTTGTTTAGCATTAAATAAACTGGGACCGTTTTTGGCGCGTCCATTTCCGGTAACCACCTACAGCATTGCGTCAATAGTTGCGACAGGAAAGGAGGGGCTGGTTCGATGTGAAACAATTAAATAGGATGTTTATCCGAGGTATGCAGGGTGTGCAGAGAGAAGCGAGACAAAACTGGACTACTCCAGTTCTAAATTCAAGCTAGCCCAAAGGACTACCACAGTTCTAAATTCTTCCTATAGATGCCACCAGAGGCTCATCCTACAGATGTTCACCCCAGATGTGTTCATTCATTCATAAAGATAACTAGTGCAAGCCTTACCGCGTCTCTTCGACATCCTTCACTGTCTCAGGCAGGTGCATGTTGAGAGTCTCAGGGAGGCAAAAGGCCACCAAGCCGGACACAATGGCCACCGAGCAGTAGACAATCTGTGGCAGGTGCTTCCATATGTCACCCAGCAGCATCGTCATAGGAGCCATGGTGACGCCGATGCGTGCGATGAAGGCGGTGTAACCGATGCCATTCTGCCTGAAGGAAACAGTGAAAGAAAGACCTGAAGCAGTGCTTAATTTGAGCCGGTGTCATCCGGTGCTCAGCACCGGCACCTATGACAGTCTGCCACATGGTGGCGCAGTTTCTTTAAATTAGAGATGAACATAACAGCAGCTGTTTATAAATTCAATGTACATGGGAGTGGTGTGGCGCTGCAGCCAGGGAGACTGACGCTGGAATCTAGGGATCGCAGTGGCAGATTAGCCCAGCACCATGTGACTCTGGGAAATAGCTTGCTTAATCTTCCTGACGGCCCCAAGCGCCTGGAGACCCTTACGGGTGATTGTTCGTGCTTTACAAATGTCGTTTATTATTATTATTACATTAAAATATAGTAATATTTGCAACCCAAGCTATTCCTGTCGCTTTAGGGGCTTTGACTATTCTGAATTGTTACACTCGCAGGTTGTGATGTTTAGGAGTAGGGTTGGTTCTGTCATTGGCAGGCTGGCAGGGTTAATGGGTCATGTGAGCTGAAGTGGCCTGCTGACAGGTGCCCTGGCACTTAAGCTGTTACAAATTAAGCACTGGCATGGCCGATGTCCACCCCGGGACAGTTGACATCACACAAGGGTGGATATCACATTAATGCATCACACACATAATCATCCATCTTTGTTTTGTGGTTCCTGCAAGGGAGTCATTGTGCCCACCTTCACTGAAATTGCAAAGAAGAAAGTGGGTGGGATCACAAAGACATCACCCATAACGCCCAAGTATCAACTTTTTAAAGACTTAAATAGCTTTCTGGGTTCAGATTAGGCCTGGGCGGTAAATTTCGTTCCGCTCGCGGAAATTGGGTAATTCTGCGTTCCGTGAATTCGCGAATTTTTTTGCTTGTTCGCGTTCTCAAATGCGTGTTCGCAAGATATTTCCCCCCAAGCACGCAAACAGCGATTGCGAACAGTAAAAAAGCATCGCGAACAAGCAAATCCGCGTGTACTCGGAATTTCTACATGTTCGCAGAGATTTTTTATCGTTTAGCGTAGATTTGGGTAACGCGATTACGCAAATTCCGTCCACCCCTAGTTCAGATGTCATTCATTGGATTTGTATTAGTAAAATAGAGCAGTATCTAAAAAAACAAATAAAACCCACCACACACGCACTCACCCCCACACACACACACAAACTCACACACACCCACTCACTCTCTCACAAACACACTCTCACTCACACACTCTCTCACACACTCACTCTCTCACACGCACTCACTCTCTCACACACACTCACTCTCTCTCTCACACACACACACTATTTCTCATGCTTCATGATACAAATCAGTACATTAAGAACAAAGAATGTCAAAATATCCAATCCCACACTCCTCTTTCATACTACACATTCAGTCCTACACATATTACCAACACTCAACACACAACTCCATATCTCAATTCATAGTACAGCTCATCGTGCAAACTGGGATAGGGATAGATCTATCCCTATCCCCGTTTCCATGATAAGCTGTACTATTCCGTCTCAGGACCATCTTGTGGCCTTTTTCCATCTTTTTTGCCGTTGTGAATGTGGTGAATTGTGTGATTGAGATATGGAGTTGTGTGTTGAGTGTTGGTAATATGTGGGCACTTGTTTCATCAATTGGGGCAGGTAGTTCCTGTTGTAGGTGTTTCCGTTGTTTCCCTACCCTTATTCAGGGGTCCCCCTTCTTAGTAGCTTTAGGGTTTTTAGTCTTCTATTTTATCCATCAGAAATATCAGAAAAGTGGCACATGCTTACCTGAGAACGGTGGGGTAGAGCTCGGCGGTGTACAGCATGGCAGACGTGAAGGCGGCTTCAGACAAACCTTTTCCTATAATGGCGATGGTTGTTCGCAACGGGCCAAGAGCTGGAGTTAGTGAAAACAAAGCAGAGACCACAAGAATCATGAAGATGTTGGTTGCAAACATGAGTTAAATCATAATTACAAAGCTAACTATTGAGCGGAACATGGGGCCTGATGTAGAGTTTGGTGAACAGGTTACTCCATCTTAAAACCTGACAGATATCCTGTCTGCCGTATTGCAAGCTACATAGGATATCATGCACTTGTAATAAGGTAGACAGTATATGTAACATGCTAGTGACAAAGCAACCTGTCCATCAAACTCATGCACAAAATGTTCCATATAAACTTATTCCCAGCACATGATGTTTCTGTTCTTTGTTCACATTTAAAGAATGTCTTTTCACGCTGGCCTAGGTGATTGATCCTGTGGCACCGGGCTCTACAACCAGAACGGATCATCTGATCTTCAGGGTTCCTTTTTAAATAAACTCTACAGTCCTGAAGAAGCCCCGACTCTTTGCCGAAACTCTAAATAAATGTGAGTTGAAGTGAAGAAACTGAAGAACATTAGCCTAAGTCACATATGCATTTTTGATAATGCGTGCTGTCCAGTTACAGTATGTCAGGATTGGAAGGGATGTTGAAAACCATCAATTCAAGGGACAACCCACAGAATGTTAATATATGTATGTATATATATTACCTACTGGCGATAGCCAGTAGGTATATATAGTTAGGATTGTTTTCCATAGGAAAATCGCAACATTCTATTGGGAATAACTTTGGCGCCGGTTGAGGAATCTTCCTGAAATTTTCCTCAACTTTGCCTCGCAGCGCTCCGGTCCTTCCCTGAAAGTTTGGGGAGGATTCGTCAAGCGGGGGCTGAGATAAAAGGGGGGTCCCAAAACATGTTTTCCCCATGTAAAATTCCATAGGGCGGTTGGACTCACTTTTAGCCCGAACGGCTGAATGGTTTTCCACCAAACTTGGCAAAATTGTAGGGACTGGTAGCCCGATGTGCCTTTGCTATGTCTCAAGATATGTGCTCCAGTGGTTTTTACGAAAATTAATTTGAAAAAATATATATTGGGCTACATTGGGCTATATATATGTAAGAGCCCAAATGTAGCCCAATGTAGCCCAAAGTTGGCCACCAGAGACAAAAAAAAACAAATGTAGCCCAAATATCAGCCAGATGTAGCCCAACTATAGCCCAATGACAGTATGTCCCAGAGTGTTCTAAAGAACAACTAGAGCACTAACAGTCTTACTTATGACAAAAGTATGGCACACCTGAAGTCATCTTGATTGGAATAAAGTGTTAACACTTAAAACATTTAATTTGCAAAGGAACAAAATTAGGGGGTTCATTTTGCCATAGAAATTATGATTAGTGCTGAAGAAAGAAAAATTAGGGCACATTTTGAGTGACTTCTCAAATCCTCTTATATTTCATTAAAAAAATTCTGATATGCAGTCTCCCAAGATGGCCACCAGAGACAAAAGAGCCTGTGCTTAAAACTCTGTTAGCAAAGCAGGCATTTGAGATTTAAAAAACGTTTTAATATATAAAAACATTATCCGCTAATAGAATTAGCATTTAAAAAACCTTGCGAATTCAATGAAAAAAACATAGGTTTCAGGCCTTATATAGTTAGGAATTAGCATTTAAAAAACCTTGCGAATTCACTGAAAAAACCATAGGTTTCAGGCCTTATATAGTTAGGAATTAGCATTTAAAAAACCTTTGAAATTCACTGAAAAAAACATAGGTTTCAGGCCTTATATAGTTAGGAATTAGCATTTAAAAAAACCTTGCGAATTCACTGAAAAAACCATAGGTTTCAGGCCTTATATAGTTAGGAATTAGCATTTAAAAAACCTTTGAAATTCACTGAAAAAACCATAGGTTTCAGGCCTTATATAGTTAGGAATTAGCATTTAAAAAACCTTGCAAATTCACTGAAAAAACCATAGGTTTCAGGCCTTATTTAGTTAGGAATTAGCATTTAAAAAACCTTTGAAATTCACTGAAAAAAACATAGGTTTCAGGAGTTATATAGTTTGGAATTAGCTTTTAAAAAACCTTTGAAATTCACTCAAAAAACTATAAGTTTTAGTGGTGTTATAGTTAGCTGGACATTTTACTCATACAAAACCATTGAAATTGCTCCTGTATAGTTAGTTGTACTAACTATATTTCACGCACCCGCAATCCACTGCTGATGATGTCACATATTAGATCATTCATGACATGGTCAGTGACATCACTGATGACATCTCAAATGACATCACTGATGACATCACTGATGACATCATCCACGTGACAATCACATACACCTTTTCATACACTATTACAATTTTTCATCACTCTTTGTAAAATACAGAGTATCATATTTAAATCCATTGTCACAGCAATACAAGTATCTAAAAATCCACTCAGTGATTCATAGATGTATACACACATCTAATCACTTACCTATGGATTCACTCATACATGTTGTCAATGAACAATAGAACACTATCAAAAATACTTATACATCTATATCGACATTAAACAACAGCACGCATCCTATTCACATATGAAGTCATCCTACTCACTTATGCAAACAATGGATCATACTTACATATTTACTTAGCAAAACACTTATACAAACACCACTTCTTCTATTCATTTAGATAGTAAGTCATACTTAGTGAATTATAAAATCATTATTACAAGTATACAGTTATCCATACAGTCACTCACACAATCATTGTGTCTTATGTATACTTATTTATATACAACAACTGACACATACACTGCCTTTTATTTTTCTAGTTTGTTGTACCTGTATCATTGAGAAATATATATGCTCATCACCACACCCATAGAGATATTCACTCACCCAAACAACTGTTAGAACATGTAGTTTTAGCTTCATATATCTACTGAATCAACTATTCACACATCTTTGGACAGTCACACACCCCCCACCGAACCACACACACTTTCACACTCCCATACAAATACTCAGTTAACTAATCAATAACTAATATAGACTTTCACATAGCTAGTAACCAACTGTAGAATCAGTTTACACAACAACTGACAAAGTGATACAGATATTCATACAGTTTAGTCACTATCCACTATATTTAGTGAGACATTATAAATTGGTCAAGTAACCAGTCAATTACACTGCTACTAAATCCTCCATCCAAATATTTATTTATATATATCCACTTATTCTTCAATGCAAATTGCTATATATATAATGCATATTTAAATTACGAAGCAAACCACATTCACTGGATGATGTCATCAGTGATGTCATTTGAGATGTCATCAGTGATGTCACTGACCATGTCATGAATGATCTAATATGTGACATCATCAGCAGTGGATTGCGGGTGCGCGAAATATAGTTAGTACAACTAACTATACAGGAGCAATTTCAATGGTTTTGTATGAGTAATAATAATAATAAATTTCTTTATTCGGCTTTTCACAAAGGAAAACCATAAAAGCAACATTTAAAAGTACAGTTAGATGTTTGGACAGATAAACAAATTAAAAAAAGAAATACAGTAAAATTCATACATAGACAATTTTATATATTTTAAAAGAAAGTGTCAAGTCATTTCAATTGATCAACTGGAACTAGATCCAGAGTACTTTTTACAGATTTTTCCTGTGCTTCATGACGCATTTCAGGAAATTAAGGACAGAGTAACAGACATATTCAGATTCCAGCATTTGGAGACGTAGCATTGCAGGACGACACTGTCTAAATCCCCAACGCCTTAGTAGTGGTAATAGCCAAATTTTCCTATGTGGATGATGGAATTTACAAAACATAATTGTATGTATGTTAGACTGGTTAGATTCCTCATCACAGGGACATGGAGGGAGGATTAAGTCCCAACTGTTACTCACAGGAAATGCTACCAATCTATAGAAAATATCCAATCTGAATCTTGTCATTAGCCTTCTCTCATGTGTACTAATCTGTAGTGTTAGGTACGGCTGGATAGAATGTGTAGCCTGAATCAGATTCGCATGAAGGACCGAGGGTTTTGACGACTCAGAAGTCAATCTCAGTGACTCTAAATGTCTTAGGGCCAGTTGTTTTAGGACTCCCTTAGAAAGGTCAATAATGGTTTCAGGTTGGAGGTAATATTTCTCAAGACCAAGGTCTTTAAGAAAGTTTCTGATGTAGCAAAGCCACTTTACTTTTGAGGATAGATCAAGAGCCATTGTGTTTGCCACGATCGTCTGTGTCAGCGCGTTTTTGACCGAGGTCCAAATGCGCAACCATAGCATCAATGGTTGGATCTTGAGCAAATCCTCTAGGTAAAGGATTCCAAGTTCCAAATGAGAAGCATAGATTGAGGTGCATCTCGGAGTAGCTAAAAGGAATCTGAGGAAGGTGTTTTCTACTACCTGAAGGGCACTAACGTCTACGTGTCCCCAAACGCCCGCTCCATACAAGGCAATAGCCTGACACTTAGCACTGTAGATTTTTAGTAGCTCCACTGGTGCCTTCCTCCCCAGTCTCTGGGAGAAGCTCATCAGGGCCGCAATGGATCTTCTGAACAGATGGCATCTTGCCTCTACTGCTGGCCTCCAAGACAGCCTTTCGTCTATCATGATTCCTAGATATGGATACTGGGCGGTTACCTCGAGTTTTTGCTTATCGAGATAGATGTCCTTTACTCGTTTTTTCCTACTACCTGCTATCATAACAAACGTTTTTTTAACGTTCACGTGTAGGTCCAATCCGCCCATGAAGGCCGTATATCTGTTCAGGGATTTCTGTAATTCTCGCGGGGTGCGCGCGAGGATGACGGCATCGTCTGCATAAAGCAGAGCGGGAATCAGGCGCTGTTTTACTCGTGGGAGGTCCTGGCCCCCCCTCAACATCTCTAGCTCCAAGCCGTTAGTGTACAGTGAGAAGAGAAAGGGGGCCAGGACACACCCCTGCCTGACTCCACGCTCTACTCCAAAAGGTGCCGTCAGCTCTCCATTCACGCCAAAGCGCACCCTTGCCGATGCTTTAGAGTAGAGCTCCCTCAAAAAATCTAGAAGAGGGAGATCCACTCCCATTTGCCTTAAGACCGTCCAAAGTTTTGCGTGCGAAACGCAATCAAAAGCAGCGGACAGGTCTACCTAGACCATATAATCCATATCCTTCTTTGCCTGGGTGTATTTGCCCAAAATCAGGCTAAGATTGAGGGCCTGCTCTACAGTTCCGAACGCCTCTCGAAAACCGAACTGGAGGTCGGAAATAATGCCTCTTTCCTCACCCCACTGCTGGAGTCGCTCAAGTATTACTCTGCCAACAACCTTGCCCAGAGAGTCCAGCAATGAGATGGGGCGGTAGCATTTCACGTCCTGGAGGTCCCCTTTTTTAAAAATGGGGACCATGATGGACTTGGTCCAGGAATTTAACAGTCCCACATTTGCAGCTGCTGTACACACTCTAGTGAAAATGGGGGCCCAGAGATCCAAATTGTGTTTAAAGAGATCCACTGGGACCCCGTCTGGGCCTGGAGCTTTCCCATTATTGCTTGTTTCCAGTGCCACTAATAGATCGGGAATATCAAAGTGCAGCGGTATTGGATATTCGACTATTGGGAGTATGTTTTCTGACCCACCTACAGTTGAAGTGTTTTTAAAAATGTTGGCGAAGTGTGCCTCCCATGTGTCTTCGTCTATAGCCACTTCTATCTTAGGACTATTATTATCTGTCAGGTAAGGTGATCTGACAGTTCGCCAGAAAGCCTCACTGTTTTTAGAGACGGCGCTCATGTGCAGGTCTTCCCAGAGTTTCTGTTTCAATTCATGGATTCTTATTTTACGTTCCCTTCCGTATTGACGCCTAAGGAGTTGAATCTGCCCCGCGTCTCTGGGTGTGTTATGCAGGGCCAGCTTTAGGTTGGTTAGGGCCATGGTGCAACTATGATTAAACCACCCTTTACTGTTTGGGTTCTCGGTCCTCGATTTTGCAGTGAGAAGTCCCTTGATTTTCTCTAATATTTGTATGAAGTTGTTTAGGACTTCTTCATCAGTTTCCGATAGATCCAAACATTTAATTATATTAGGATATGCCACATTTACCAGTTTTTTTGTAATTTCATTTGGGTTAATTTTTCCCCATTTTAATGTATAGCCATTTTGTTTGCCTAGGTCTAATTTATTCTGGGCAAGAGTTTTTGCTATAGCTGTATTTCGGGGCTTGTAATCAGTCAAGTGAAGATCCATCCTCAGAGCGGAATGATCACTAAGTGAGTTGGCCATAACCTGAAAGGCTCTAGCTGTATGTAGCAGTCCAGGTGACAGGAGGATGTCATCAACTGTCGTTTGGTGTCCCCTACCCACGTAAGTCGGTTGAAGGGAGTTTGGGCCTGAACTTGGGCTATTGGCTATCACAAGATCCAAGTCAGATAGCAAGTTGTTCATAGCAATCCCCACCTTAGTATGAACAAAATGCACTAGTGGAGCGTCAAGTTCATCCGCTATCCCACAGCAGTTTGATTTAGCCTGTGGGCATGGATGGAGGTTAAAGTCCCCTCCCCATAAAAGATGAATTGCCCCTTGTCCAGCCTTCAGCCGGTAAAGCTGGGTTAATCTCTCCTGAACATTACGTAGAAGAATCAGGAATTGATCATCCTCTAAGTTGTTATAGATATTGATCAAGAGGATGGACTCCTTGTTCGTAAAGGAAAGAGAGAGTATTTGAAAATTAGGGTCAGAGTGGACTATGGACGCTTTTAGGTGGTTCATTGTGTTTGCAATGTAGGTTATTAGCCCTCCTTTAGGTCTACCTATTGTACTGTGGAGGGCTGGGGTAAAGTATGTTTTATAGCCCAAGAGATGAAGCTCTGTCGTAGACCATGTCTCTTGGAGGCAAATTATTTTACATGGCTCCTGGAAATACAAGGCAGTCCCGTCCTCAATCTTTGGGCGTAAACCCGCAACGTTCCAAAAGAGGATAGGTATAGGCTGTGGCTCAACTTTTGATACTACAGTTTCGTTAGTTGCAGAAATTGTTCTTATTTTAGGAATTAACTGGGGTGAGTTAGAATTAATAGATTCAATTTCCATTAATGGTCAGTCGACCATTTCAAGGCCGCTAAATCTATTCCTCATTGGGATGCTAAACCAAGAGTCCCAGCGGGGCGGTTCTCTATGAGTCGTTGTCAGCGTATGTGGACCCCATTCTTCCCATCCTCCTCCCTGATAACGCGGACCCACTGTGTGCCAGGAACTATCATAGTCACTATGACGAGGGCCCCCAATTTGCCTTGTATTGGCATGTTCAAAATGACGAGGGGGTGGTGCAACCCAAGGGGGGTCATGGTTATAGAAAGGTCCGTTAGGTTGTCTTGAGGGGTAGAAAAAAGAGAGTGGTTTAGTACCTATACCTCCATTTACACACGTGTGGTCCCAAGAGCAGATATAATCTACTACTCGGGGGTCTTCGAAAGTAATCACGATGCAATCTCCCGGGATCGTTTTTTTGCCATTTCCCACCCATGGGGTCCTACGTACCGTCAGAATCCTACCTTGCCAAGTTGGTGGAATGGGACGATTGGAATTTAGCCAGTGTTGGGCCTTATTTTTCAGAGACCACATAGGTTCAACATTGTGGTCCACTAGCTCAGGCACACCAGTCGTTACCACTACGAAAGGGGATGCATCCGGTGGCAAATCGGCTGGAAATCTAACCTCGGTGGGTCCTCTAAGGGCATCTCTGTTGAATGCTGGGGCCGGGGATTTAGAGGCTGGAGTTTGAGTCACCGGGGTTTTAGATGTCACTTTATTTGGTGCCACTGTCTTAGATGCGGGTGTTATTGTTGACAGGGCATTTCCCTGTGACAGAGTCATGGCAACATTGGTAGATGGATTCACTGTGCTCTTATTATTCGTTAATTTGGCTGTTACAACTAGAGGTAAAGGTGCGTTCTTTTGAGTAGTTGCAGGCTTAGGGAGGGTATTTGCAGACTTAGGGAAGGTTTGTTTATTCTGATTGTTTCCCCCTGTTTTTTGAGCCCCTGGCACTTGGTTAAATTGTGGAAGATTAGCAAACTTGGATAGCTGAGTCTCCAGCTGCGCTAACTTTGCTTCTATTGGTTGAAGAAAGGATTTTAATAGATCAGCGATCTTGTTTAGCAGCTGGGAAATATTGCTATCAGATGATTCCTTACTGCTGGATAGAAGAATAGGCGAATCCAGAATGTCGTGTGCGGGATGATGGACCATCGCAGAAACTACTAACTGTTCTGCTCTGGGTGGTGGATTCTGTAGAATGCTAGAGGTATTTTTCGGATCGTTCTTTCTTTTCCTTATAGCACCCTCCCTCCTCCCTCTTGCTTGCCTTCTTTCATCTGATGTAATTTGGGGAGACGTTTGAGGTATTAGCTCAGGTGTTCTTTCTAGATCTGAGCTTATCTGGGAATCAGAGAGCTGGGAGGCCGACAGGTCCACATTGTTTGGCAGGCTACGCCTGCCCTCGCAAAGGGCCCTCTGCCCTACATTATTATCGGCGGCGGGGGTTCTAGCATCGGCCAAGTTACCCATGGAAGATCTCTTAGCAAACGCCAAGTCCAGGGAAACCCTTTCCTCCATCAAAGAAATACTTTGATCGATGAATGAGTTTGCCTTGGTAATAAAATCATCCATGGGGCCTAACAGTTTACCCACACTCCCAGGGGCCTTGGTTTTATTTCCTCTGGTTAGCACCATTTTTCCTATTAAACAAAGACAGGGGAAAAGGTTCTGACATAAGTATAAAAACAGCAAAACAGGATATCAGAAGGACTGCGAGAGCAAAGTCAATGAGAAGACAGTACGTACATTTCGAAATGGGTAGCAAAAGGTGGGAGTTAGAGGGGTGGCCCAGTCCAGTCTCTCACGTCCTCGAACGGCCTCAAACAGCCATCCCTTTGCCCGGGCTTAGCTCCGGGCTCAGTCCCGAGCGCGTCCCGCTAACGCGGTAAGGGCGGGATTAATATAGAGAGGAGGAGGAGTCCAGGAAGAGGCAACAGGTGCGCGTGGGGTAGTGAGCGCAGAGACATGTGGGCCTCGCAGTCCCGGACTCGGAAATCCAACGGCGGTTGTCTAATCACCCCAAGAGTCACAGGCACACACGAAGTGACGGCAGCAGGGGCACTTCCTCACGGCTCTCAGAACAGAAAACAGGGCAAAGTCACGGTTGCGACTACGAGCGGCCCCCGCAGAGCGGGAGCCGCGAGTCGCTGTTAAAGGAGCCCAAAACAGCTGGGAGGAGTCCGGGAAGAGGCAACAGGTGCGCGTGGGGTAGTGATCGCAGAGACCTGTGGGCCTCGCAGTCCCGGACTCGGAAATCCAACATTGAAAAAAACAGTATAGTGCAGTGTCGCTTCAGTAGCACAGTCACCTCATTGGAAATGACCCAAACACCAGCCAATGAGGTGAGACTGCACTGAGCTCCCCCTCCAGAGGCTTCTATACCTTACATTTCTTCTGTATGTCCTTTGGAAGAGGGCTCTGATCAAAGAACTTATTTCTCGGAGTTTGCTTCACTTGTATAGCATTATATCATCAGTGCCTTTGTATTTTTTTCCAGGAAAAATGAAAAAAGGAGAGCTTCTCGCCAACTAATGGCTAAATCTCCAAGTCCTTTTCCAGCCGTGTAGTTCATGATTATATTTTTTAAATGAAGTCAGAGCCATGGCCTTTACGGTGGATCCTCAGCGCCACTCTTGGTTGCGGTCAACAGGCTTTTCAGGGGACATCCAAGTAAGCCTCATTGACGTGCCCTTGGATGGCTCTCGCCTGTTCAGCCACAAAACGGATATTGCTCTGGAGTGCTTCAAAGATTTATTTATTTAATATTGACTGTTCAATTAATTAAAATCATTACAGTAAGAAAGAATAAAACTGGTAAGTAAAAAATTGATCACATTTAAACTAAAAAGGCTGCCGGTTAAAAAGTTTTTTGTTCAAGTATTATATCCCCTCTTCGCTGCACCCACTCGGGTCGCCAGCACCGGGTCTTTATCATAAGTCCTTGCACCGAGTTTCTTAGACAGCTGCATAGGCCTTGGTAGTTTTCTGCTACAGCAGTCTGTGGATCGTTCTCCTTGTCCCTTCCATTTCGAGCCATTGATGTGGTACAGTCTCTGTAGGACGGGTGAATAGTATCATAGCTCTTCCCTCATTTGAGGGGAGGCTGCATTGTCCCCCTTATTATACCTTGCGGGTGGCCCTGGTTTGTTTGTGATCGTTTGCTGCCTTTAAAGCCATTCTAATCAGATGAATGAATTTCCCAAGACTCGCCACGGTCATCGTGGTTATTCTATAGCGCTGGGACGCTCTCGGGCAGCCATGCGCTCTATAAATCCATTTCATTTCATTTCAAAAGCACAAGGCTGATGCTTGGCGGCATGTCTTGATTCCCTTGGTGATGCAGACTGGGCGGAGAAGTCGACGACGTTCGTTCGTGAGGGTGGGGCAGCAGCATAAAAGGTGAAGCCAGGATTCTCTTGTGTAGGGCCACAGTTTGCCGCTTGTATTTTCCCCATTGCGAGCCCATGCGGGGTTAAATTCAGTGATTCATTGAGTACACAGTCTCATGGAGAGGATTTTGGTTCTGGATTGTGATGTCAGGGCCTCATTCAGGTAGGGTTGTGCCTTGCCTACCGTGTAGGAATTGTTCAGCGGGTCTAGGTGGGGGCTACAGATCGAATAAGATTTTGCGAACTTGTATGTTTATGGCTTTTTTCCATGCATTTAGTGGGATTTCTGGCAGTGGTATGCTCTTTTCCCCGATCTTTAAAGTCTTGAGTGATTTGCCAAGACTGGTGTGCCATGCTGAACTTGGCCCCTCAAAGATGGCTCTCAATTGGTGTCTTAACGAGTTTGTTGGGGCCCTTATAATCCTCAAGTATAGTTTTATGATCTCCCCTTGTTACATGAAGTCTGGCCTAACCAGGCCTAGCTCCAATCTTAGTCTTGACTTCCTTGCCGACCTTGGGATAGAAAAGACTGATTTATATGCTTTGGCTTGGATTGCGATGAGAAGGGCATACCGCGTCCCCGGAAAAGCCTGGTGGCCATAGCAAATGGCTGGCAGCAATTTTGCTTTTAAGGCAGTTAATATTGGTCCGGCAGTGGGGCTTATCAGGTGTAAGCTCATTTGCTTTAACAGGAATATCACCTTATTGGCCTTGGACGACTGCTGAGTCAGATGGACATTTGCCTTGCCCCGTTCCGTAAACCAAACCCCTAGATAGTTGTACGCTGCCACTGTACTGATCTGCAGATCTTCCATTAGCCACTGCGCTTTCTTTTTCAGGTGGCAGCTCCCAAAAATGACGACCTTAGTTTTCCCCTGGTTTACTATAAGGTTGTTATCCTTGTTGAATTGGTTCAATGCGTCTAGGGCTCTATGTAGGCCCACCCTCGTATGGTCCATTATGGCCATGTCATTGTACCACCGGCTGCCTCATGCTGCCTAATCTCGGTGCTACTAGGTTGGCGCCTTTCAAGGCGTCCCCCAAATCTGCCGTATACAGGTTAGAGAGGATGGGCGCCAGCATGCATCCTTGTTTCAGCCCGTTGTTTGTTGTTATTTTGGGGGACACTGTACTGGAGCTGGTTTTAACCTGCACCCAGGTGCCTTCGTAAAGTGATCTCATTGCCTTCAAAAGGTTTGGCGGAACGCCCCAATTTTCTAATTTCCGCCATAGCCTGTTTCGTACCACTTTATCGAAGGCTGTGCTGTAATCAATAAAGCAACAAAAGAGGGGAGGGTTTTTCTTTCTTATTTCTTCAGTTGCTAGGTGCGCTAACGCCAGGATATTGTCCATTGTCGATGATTGTGGTCTAAAGCCAGTCTGATGGCAGCGTTTGATGCTTTTTCCTTCGGCCCATGTCTCCAGGTCCTTCAGTATGAGGCGGGCGTAGGCCTTGGCTTCTATGTCAAGAAGAGCGATGAGGGATGTATGACATTACAACGCATGCTTTTACATCGCATGCCTTTACAACGCGGTATTTACAACGAATACCTTTACAACGCATAATGCTTTTGGGCGCTGGATAGTGAATAGTTTAATCAACTTCAGTCCCCGTGGATAGTAGGGAAGGTGTTGGCTAGTACATTAAACCCATTCCCTATCCTGGAGCACCCCCCAGCGCAATGCGTTGTAATGGTTTGCGTTGTAAAAGTTGTGTCGTAAAGGCACTGCGTGGTAAAAAGTTGTGTTGTAAAGGTTGTTCACCGCGATGAGCCTATAATTCGATGGCTTTAAACGATCTCCCTTTTTCAAAATTGGGACTAATATGGAGCCCCTCCAGGAGTCGGGGGTTATTGCTGTTGTTAAGGAATGGTTGTAAAGGGCAGTGAGGACGGATGCCCATAAGTCGGGGGCCTTTTTAAAAACCGCGGCAAGTCTCCCGTTTGGTCCAGGGGTCCCATCGTTCTTCATATTCTTAAATATCTTAATGACCATTTGAGGGTTTATCCGGGCCTACGGTGTGCAATACATCTCTGCCTGGCCTCGCAGACCCTCAGAAGGATTTCGCGGGCTAGAGGTTATTTCTTCGATCTTTGCCCTTGGTCGGTGGAGACAGTCCACCCCACGGTTAGGATCTTCTGTATTGCATGTGTTTACATGCGCAATTGAATATAGTTGCTTTACGTGGACCAGCCAGTCTTACTCTGCCACCCCATTTTCTCTTGGAGCTCCTCGTCTGCTTAGCCAGTTTGTGTTTCCATAATCCTGCTGAATTCTTCTGTTTAAGCAGGGAGAAAACTTTGATCCATTCCCTCTCTATGTGAGCATTTTTTGTGTTACCACTATTTCTTCCTTAGGGCTGCCCTCAATGATACAATCGATGTCACATCTGTTTGTCTGCCCCCTCTTTTCTTTATTACTAGTTCCTTACACAAGAAGCGTTTGGTCTCGCGTATGTCCTTGGTTGACGGATGCTTCCAGCTGTTCATTTCTTTTTGGGCCTGGAGCATTGTGGCTGGGGATGGCCCAAGCTTGTTTGCATCTCCTCATCAACTATGGTCTCCCAGATTTATATCGGTGAAGACGGCATTGCTGGGATCTCATCCTGTTTTAGGTCCAGCCAGTTCTGAAGCTTTGCTCCCATCTCGTCTGTCCATCTGATTCTCCTTAGGAGGTTGTCATTTTCGGCCCCTCTTGACTCGCCGATGGCTTGGAACTTAAGGGCAGATGGAACTTCTAGCATGAACACTGCTATTAGTGGCCTGTAATCGCTTTTCAACCTGATCTCGACTGTAAAATCTTCCAAACTGGCTGCCATTACTTCACTGACCATGATATAGTCAGTTCTCGAGATGTCCCGGAAGGTCGGCTGTAGTTGCCTGCCATTCGAGTATCTTGCTTTCACAGCGTACGTTGAAGATAGCTTATGATTGTCGAATAAGTCATGAAAGGTTGTGACCCTTCCCGTCTCTCGATATGGGGGTGCTGTATTGTCGAGGTCCTTCAGGATAAAGTCCCCAGCCAGGATTACCTGATGAGTTTCATATTTGTTTAGGAGGCTGTCTATTTCCCTTGTCAATGCCTCCGACTGATCTTTCATGGTGGTTTGTGCTGGATTGAAATAGCATTTTATTATTAGGAGGCGCATTGGCTGTAGTGTGTGTTTCACACCTTCGATTTGTAGGGCTTGCAGCCCTGGTAAATTTAGGTTTCTTCCAGTCGCTACGATGGGGCTTTTGTGTTTTATATAAACTGATAGTCCGCCAGAGGGGCGACCAAAGAGTTTTTTTTTATTGCTGGCACATGATGTTCATATCACCCTGCCACTGGTGTGCTAGATAATGCCCAGGTCTCTTGGAGGCAGAGTATGTCTCCTGTTTACAGGAATCGCCTGAGGTTATTATTCTCTGCGATCTTGCTACTCCCTGTGATATTCCATGAAAGGAATGTTAAGTTCTTCTTAGGAAAAGGTCCTCCCTTGGTCTCATACCTGCCAGGCCTGGACTTGCTGCTGTTAGGAATGCTTCTGTGTTCTTCCCCAGTTTCCGGATTTATCCAAGAGGGAGGGGACGGCACTAATAACCCTTTGGTTGTTTTGGCATGCAATCTTGATTCCTGTGTAGTCCTTATGTCTCTTCCTTATATTCTCGGGGAGTCCTGATCTATTTCTCCCCTTTAGGACTGATGAGTGGCCCATGTCCCCCTTGTCTGGAGCAAGAATGTATGGGTATTTTGGGTTGGTTAGATTCTGAGCATCGAAGCCCCACTCAGCAAGTTGTATGGAGTTGTTCAAAATGGCTTGTGTGGTTTCCTTTTTCTTCAAGCCTGGTACTTTTGAATTGCCGTGTGTGTCACCCTTCATGCTCAATAATCTCACCGATTCTATGTCCCCTGTTTGTAGCTTGTCTAGCGCGGCAAGGTGTTTGAAAAGGAGAAGAATGTTGCACCTGTTCAAAATGTCATGCTGGCCCATGCTATTGAATCTCGGGGTGAGGACTATCTCAAAGATGGTGGTTACTGTTCCTGACAAATAACTTGTTTTGTTCCTCCCTAGATTTTGTGCCGCCTGGATTAGACCGATGGTTGGGCTTCCTTGTTTGCTTGTCGCTGGTCCTACTTTAGATTTCGAGCTCTGACCGTAGGTGTACCTGATGCTGGGCTGGTGCCCGGGGCTTTGCTCTAGTGGTTTTATTTCGTCCAGCAGGGGCAGTGATGTTGACCACGATTGCGGTGTAATTTTTTTCAGCTGGTACATGACTTATGTCCTCTGTCATTTGCATCCCTGGGGAGTGTCCTGTTCCTATTTGCAGCTTTTGACCTGTTGCAGGTGGGTTACTTGTTGCGATTAGCTGTTTTTGCTGTTCTACTGGGGACAAGACCGTGTCAAAAGCCTTTGTGCCCCAGTTCTTATTTGTGAAAATTGGATAAAGCTGGCCCACTTTGGAGTCCCCTTGTGACGGTCTGTCGTCAGTCTTCCTTAACTGCAATTGCCTTCCTCTCAGCTTGGTTTTTTTCTGTTGTTTCTTAATCTTCTTTTTTTCTCTTCTTGACAGCGGGCGTTCAGGCACAGCGATTTTTCAGCGAGTGAGTTCTTTTAAGTCAGATTCCCTGACATCAGGAACTTCATGCTTTTGGGCTTTGTATTCCTTGTGCCATTTTGGCATTGTGCGCAGAGGTTTAACTCCTTTTTGCTCCAATCCCGCTGGTAACCTTAAGCCAAGATCGATTTCTTCCATTAGTCTCCCTCCCAAAGGGTAGATGCTTCTTGAGATCCTGCTGTCCGTGTTGCTCGGAAGCTGGGATTTCTTGGACTTTTTCGGCAAGGATCTCTGGTAGTAGCGCCCATTTATCCATGAGGATTGAGCAGGAGCAGGAGCATTCTCCTTGGTTGGATAGCAAGTGCTGGTCGATCCTATTTTCCAGCTTTTCCACTCTAGAGCTTATGTTAACTAGGCGGCCAGCAATCGAGTGCAGAAGATCAATTTGGACTTCCATTTTGGTTGATTGCCACAGTAGAGCTTTGTTAGCGTCACTGTTTAATTCCGGCCTCAGCGTTCGCTGGAAGTCTGATTCTGGGCTGTCATAGAAGGTGCAGTGATCTACTTTTGCATTGGCAGCCCGGGGAGATCCTATTTGTTCAGTTTGCCCCCACCCCAGCAGGTTTGGGGTCAGTTCTAGTGTTCTCTTGATTTTATCGCCTTCATTTTGAAGAAACGAAGATGTGAGCTCCCCTACCACTGGTGAATCTAAGTGTTGAGCAATTAGTTGCTGTCGGCTGCTTGTGGAGGACGGAGCTGGATCTTACTAGCTGAGCTGTGATCGTGATCTTTTGACCAGTGGATTTGCGCCCTTGTCACTGCAACATCGGCAGCTCCTCTTGGGGCAGTTGCGTGGTCCGAGTCATTAGTGATGTTGATGGCTTTATCTATAAATGTAAGAGAATTTTGTACGCTGGGTGGTTCGTTTGAAATGGTATCTTTAAGTTGTTTCCATTCTGGTTTAACCAGTTCCTGCTTATTGCTGACAGCACATAGCAGGGCGCACTGCGCACGGTGGAAGGCGCCACAACCAACAACCCAAGAGAGCACCCCCATCAAGGAGCAGACACGGACCATTCTGTGGGGCACAGGTGAGCCTGTTCCAGACCTCCATTTCCTCAGCAGGCGAAGCAGCACACTTAAAAAAGGAGCAAGCATTCCCAATGGGATAATGGAGGCATGCCTATGACTACCCTGCGTGCCTCACGCATCGCTGCTCGCCCCATTAGTTCCCACAAGATCCTAGCACTTAGCATTACGCCCCCTGGCTTCTCAATCATTTGCCAGCCGGCCAGGGGCAATTTTGCATCCATAGGGAACAGTGGATAGACACTTCGCCTGAATACCCAGCAGCAACAAAATAGTGGGGTACATTTTCTCTCGTGGCCCCCAGCTGCAGAGCCAAACAATAGCTAACACCGATTTCGCCCCAGCCGACCCAGCCCGTCTTAGCAGCACTGATAAGTTCAACCATAAGCACAATCACTAGGCACTTTCAGCATCCAGAACAACAGGTGGTCAACTACAGACGATAGAAGTGGAGGGGACCGTTAAAAACTATGCACGATCACGATAATCACATCAGGCAAATCCTGCACACGAAACGAATGAACATACCGCCCCCTAATCACCAGTTTTACATCACACTAGACTTTCAGTCTCAAACTTGAACAAAGATAACAATTACAACAGGCAAGCTAGTCAAGCTTATCAGATTCCTCCCTGAGTGAAATTTAGTAAAATGGGACCCAAAAAAAAGACCAGACAACACACGACCTATGAGGACCCCTCCAATAGGCGCCTGCCTATTACAAGGATCCCCAGGAGTAAATCACTCACGGAAAATGAACTGCTTCAAGATGCAGAACCAATGGGGTCAATTAGACATTTCTTCAGGACAAAGGGCACTGCCAACACTGGCCAGGTTAGGCAGGAGCAGGTAACCGAGAACATACCATGGGAAGGGGGCGAAACGAGCACCACGCAAGAAAGTAGTACTAAACAGCCTCCAATCCACACTGCCATACCCAGAGGAGGCTCACCTCCTCACCTCCTCACCTGGAATTCAGCAATAAACAGGAACTGGTTAAACCAGAGTACAAACAACTTAAAGGAGCGCTTTAAAGAAAGCACTGTCACGGCTCGATCTTTCGGCCCGTCACTGTCTCGCTTCTATCACACTCTTCTTTTTGCCCTTTCCGTGGCTACGGTAGAGGGTTTCAGTCCTGTCTGCAATAAAAGCCATACCCACAGGGCCAGCAGGCTTCCCAGCCTTTTTATAACTTTGGTTGAGGTTCCCACAAATCATCCACCCCACCAGCTGCTGCACCCTCCAAGTCTCTTGTGTGCCTCCCCTGAAACACAACGCCATCCGGTAGGAGGCAGGATTTGGTACTTTTTTGCCCGAGTGGCAAGCTTTCACCTGAGATGAGTGGGTACTACAGATTGTTTGGCAGGGTTGCGCTCTTCCATTCCTAGAAACCCCACCATCTATGCCACAATCTGTACAAGGGCTGATGGATGACCACTTGTCTCTGTTACATCAAGAGGTGCAGGCTCGTTGGCCAAAGAAGTCATTGAGAGTGCTCTAATGCCAGATGTAGGCCGTGTTTGCTAATTCCGCTACTTTCTGGTGCTGAGAAAGAACAGAGGCCTCTACCCAATCACCCTCTCAATGCCTTCCTGAGGAAAAACATGTACAAGATGCTCACCCTTACCCAGGTTCTGTCAGCCCTAAACCCTGGATGGTAGTAATGAGCTTGCAGAACGCTTACTTTCATACTCCCGTCTTGCAGGCCCACAAATATTACCTGTGGTTCACCGTGGGCCAGGTACATTTCCAGTTCCCTGTGCTCCTCTTTGGCCTCACCTGCAGCCGTGGGTATTCAGAAAAGTGATGGTGGGGGCTGCAGCTCATCTTCAGAGGTCAAGAATCTCAGCCTTCCGCCTACCTCGACAACTGGATCCTGAAGAGGAGCTCGCCACAGGCAGTCATCACCCACCTCCAGACTACGACAAACGTTCTACATTCATTGTGGTTCACTATTGATGTGCCGAGTCATACCTGACTCCTTAAATACTTAAATGCTCCCTTTCATCAGGGCCATTCTGGACATGGTCCGGTTTTACGTCTACTCTCTGGATCAGCGAGCCAGAAAATTCTGGCTCTGATCCTAATGTTTCAGCCTTGGTTCTGGATTTTGGTGAGACTGA
Source organism: Lissotriton helveticus (assembly GCF_964261635.1). Classification (NCBI taxonomy): domain Eukaryota; kingdom Metazoa; phylum Chordata; class Amphibia; order Caudata; family Salamandridae; genus Lissotriton; species Lissotriton helveticus. The sequence continues at coordinate 13,637,985 of NC_136067.1, read as the reverse complement.
CTGAGGCTGCTGAGTCTGATGGCCTCCTGCATCCTGCTGATGAAGCACACCAGATGGCATATGCAGGCTCTGCAGCCTCTCTCTAACCCTTCCGGAGCTGACAGTGATGAACGATGGATCGGGCTGACAACCTGGGAGAGGAAGGGGTCAGAGAACTCTGGTTTCCGATGGAGGTCCAGTTCCACAGCAACCTGTTGGAGCTGAGGGCCTTCTGCTCAGCATTAAGGGAAGCTGGTTCATGTGTACATGGACAATTCCATTACCATGTGGTAATGCAACAAGCAGGGTGAGGCGGGATCGAGGACCATGCCAGGAGGTCCAGTGCATCTGGAATATCAAGACAACTTCTGGTTCGTACAGGTACTGGTGGAATCTCTGAAAGCCAGGACGTACAAACTTAGCTGCCAATGCCTGGTGGACCAGGAATGGCGTCTACACCCGGAGGTGGAGCAAGGTCTCTTCCAAGAATGGGGAGAGCCTTGCCTCAATCTATTTGCTACAGCCAAGACCGCGCACAGTCAGTACTTCTGCTCGTGGGAGTTTCCAAAGCAGCTTTCGGTTGGATACACATTCCACTTGGAGTGGAACTCAAGATTCCTCTACGCCTTCTCGCTGATACCACTCCTGCCGCGAGTTGTCAAGAAGATATGACCGATCGGGTCCAACTCATCTAGTGTTGCTGACTGGGCATAACAAGTATCATATCCCGGACTCCTGGACATGAGCATCTGTCCTCTCGATGAGGCTGCTTCTTTGGGACAATCTCCTGTTGCAGCAGCAGGACAAGCTTCTGTATCCGAACATGTGCACCCACCACCTTCATGCTTGGAGACTGAGGGCCCCATTAGGATGGCGGGCGGACTTTTTCCGCCTGCCACTGTAATGGAAAATGGGACCGACCGCCAGAGGTGGGGCGGCCCCATGAGGCCAATTAGGATGCGCCCGCCATACTGGCGGGCGCATTCTGGGCTTTAACATTGCGGCGGTGCGGCTGGGTGCAGCTCCGTCCGCAATGTTAAAAGTGCATGGTTTGCATTGCCATGCACAACGTAACAGGCACCGCACGTTGCCTTCCATCTTGTGTATGGCAATGTAGGGTGGTACCATAGGTACCCCCCAAGTGCAGCCCCCCACCCCTTCGGGGGCCCGTAACGGGCTCCCACAGCGATTTCCGCTGGCCTTTACATCTCCGCCATGGAAAGGCCTTTAAATTTGCACATCATAGTATGAATGTGGGTGCCTGCTCGGCACCGCCACCATTTTATGCCCCAGATCCACACGCCAGGCAATCGTACTGATTGCCTGCCTGCAGAAAAGTGGAGGACGGTCTTTCCGTCCACTGCGGTACCCCTCCGCCATACTAATATGGCAGGGGGGTAAATCAGGTACAGATGACGGGCGGATCGCCACCCCCCAGCCGGGCGGTGGCGATTAGCCCACCATCATAATGTGGCCCTGACTCATAAGACAGTCTTTTTAGTTGCCATTACATTGGCACGGAAGTTAAGCGAGCTTCAAGCCCTTTCCATTAACCTACCGTTAATCAACGTCTACCCGCATAAACTGATTCTTCGGACTCGTGCCTACTTTCTTCCAAAGGTGGTTAATCCCTTTCTCTTTGGTCAGACATCATCCTTCCGAATTTCTTTGCTCCCTCACCCTTCTAAAGAGGGGGAAAGACTCTGTTGCTAGAATCCAAGGACAGCTGTTAGCTTATATATCAATCATACCAAAGAATACCAGCTGGACAATTAGAGATTCATTGGATTCACTGGAGCAAAGAAGGGCATGGCAGTGCAGAGGAGAATCAGCTGTCTGTGGGTTGTACTCTGCATTAAATTCACGTTTGTGAAAAAAGCAGCCTCTAGACAACTTGAGGACTGCACCAGAGCCAAGGCTGCTACTAATGCGTTGGCACATGGGGTGCCTGTCCTGGACATATGTTAGGTGGGTGTTGCTTTATACGTTCAGGAAGTACTGTTGTATGGACAGTTAGGTACGCTAAGATGGGTATTTTGCCTGCTCGGTCCTGCAGAACTTTTTTATTTTGAGCCAGCTCAGAGTCCCTCCCCTGGAGAGGTTATTGCTTTGATATTTATTCTAAGGTAAGGAATATGCGGTTAGAAGTGTCTTCCACAGACAAGTTACTTACATTCGGTAACTCCTTTTTCGTAGAGACTCTATCTTTCTACAAATTTCGTACCGTCCCTCCCTTCCTCCCCGCTCTGCAAACTGGTCTCTTACGATTGGCTAGTCAAGGGTTAGACCATGTCCAATGTCCAAACCAAAGGGGTCTAAAATGGCCTACACACAGCTGTTCAACAAGCTAGGCCTCTCCCTCAAAAGAGCCAAATCTCACCTGCAGCAACCACTTCCAATCAGATATATTGATAATCTCTTTATCGGGTTAAGTAAATAACCATAAAAAAATGTGAAACACATAAAACATAGAAATCCATTCATATTACAGTTAAAATACATGAAACACAATACTTGAATTATATATAGTGAGGTAATGTACAATTACTACATATACAGTTATAAAATGAATCCAATACGCGAATAGTGTCAAGCTAGACAGTAAAATACAGGAGGGTTAAGGCCAAGCCCCTGCTATCTTAACAATACTGCTATAAAAAGGCCCCATGTTCACACAGGTACAAATTACGAACAAGCCTGAACAACTGATATACACATTTTGTGGCCCTCTCTGAGGACAGAGACACCTAATAACAAATTCTATTTGACCCACAAATAATCGGCCTTAACATTTTCTTCAGGCTGCGTAAAAAAGCTTGGGTGGCCCAGAGCTGTGAGTTCAGGCTGGATATAGCTCAGCCAGGAAATTGCTATAGAGTTATCCAGGGAAAGGCAGTCCCTGATAATCAGCCTATTGCGGATTGGCTCGCTCTTGTACCAAATTGAGAGCCAGAGTAGCAAAGGCCTTTATTTAACAATGTCTGAAGTATACCTAAGACCTAGTTCCTCATGTTCACATCCTTAGGGTCCCATTTCTTAGAAGAATGTGAGGTAACAAATTTCAGGACAAAGTTCCTTCAGATGCAGGTTACCTTAAGTAGGTTTACTCCGGAGTTACTGTACTACTGATGATGCATCTGTAACTCATTCTTCTGTACTTGTGTCTTACCTTTACTCGTGAGTTACTGTAAATCGGCTGATGATGCATCAATAACTCATTCTTCTGTACTTACCTTTACTCGTGAGTTACTGTACTTCTGAGGATGATGCATCAAATGAATGAGTTACTGTACTTCTGATGATGATGATGCATCGATAACTCATTCTTCTGTACTTGTCTTACCTTTACTCATGAGTTACTGTACTTCTGATGATGATGTATCGATAACTCATTCTTCTCAACTTATGTCTTACCTTTACTCGTGAGTTACTATACTTCTGATGATGATGCATCAATTACTCTTTCTTCTGTACTTGTGTCTTACCTTTACTCGTGAGTTACTGTACTTCTGAGGATGATGCATCAAATGAATGAGTTACTGTACTTCTGATGATGATGATGCATCGATAACTCATTCTTCTGTACTTGTCTTACCTTTACTCATGAGTTACTGTACTTCTGATGATGATGTATCGATAACTCATTCTGCTCAACTTATGTCTTACCTTTACTCGTGAGTTACTATACTTCTGATGATGATGCATCTATAACTTATTCTTCTGTACTTGTCTTACCTTTACTCATGAGTTACTGTACTTCTGATGATGATGTATCGATAACTCATTCTGCTCAACTTATGTCTTACCTTTACTCGTGAGTTACTATACTTCTGATGATGATGCATCTATAACTCATTCTTCTGTACTTGTCTTACCTTTACTCGTGAGTTACTATACTTCTGATGATGATGCATCAATTACTCATTCTTCTGTACTTGTGTCTTACCTTTACTCGTGAGTTACTGTACTTCTGAGGATGATGCATCAAATGAATGAGTTACTGTACTTCTGATGATGATGATGCCTCGATAACTCATTCTTCTGTACTTGTCTTACCTTTACTCATGAGTTACTGTACTTCTGATGATGATGTATCGATAACTCATTCTGCTCAACTTATGTCTTACCTTTACTCGTGAGTTACTATACTTCTGATGATGATGCATCGATAACTCATTCTTCTGTACTTGTCTTACCTTTACTCATGAGTTACTGTACTTCTGATGATGATGTATCGATAACTCATTCTGCTCAACTTATGTCTTACCTTTACTCGTGAGTTACTATACTTCTGATGATGATGCATCTATAACTCATTCTTCTGAACTTGTGTCTTACCTTTACTCATGAGTTACTGTACTTATGATGATGATTAATCGATAACCCATTCTTCTGTACGTGTCTTACCTTTACTCATGAGTTACTGTACTTCTGATGATGATGTATCGATAACTCATTCTTCTCAACTTATGTCTTACCTTTACTTGTGAGTTACTGTACTTCTGATGATGATGCATCTATAACTCATTCTTCTGTACTTGTGTCTTACCTTTACACGTGAGTTACTGTACTTCTGATGATGATGTTGCATCCATTACTCATTCTTTTGTGGCTTGTCTTAACGTTACTAATGAGTTACTATACTTCTGATGATGATGCATCTATAAATAATTTTTTCGTGCTTGTGTCTTACCTTTACTCATGTACTCTACTTCTGTTTAGCTATTAGCGCGGGGGAACACTGGCGGTGTAACCAGGCGCTCTACAAATGGCAAAATAAATAAATACTCATTCTTCTGTGCTTGTATCTCACCTTTACTCGTGAGTTACTGTACTTCTGATGATGATGCATTTAGAACCCTTTCTTCTGTACTTGTGTCTTACCTTTACTCGTGAGTTACTGTGCTTCTGATGATTATGCATCTAGAACTCATTTTTCTGTACTTGTTTTACCTTTACTCATGAGTTGCTGTACTTCTGATGATGATGCATCTATTACTCATTCTTCTGTGGCTAGTGTCTTACCTTTACTCATGAGTTACTACTGATGGTTATTCATCCATAACTCATTCTTCCGTACTTGTGTCTTACCTTTACTTGTGATTTACTGTACTTCTGATGATGCATCTATAACTCATTCTTCTGTACTTGTGTTTAACCTTTACTCATGATGTACTGTACTTCTGATGATTATGCATTTAGAACTCTTGTTTCTGTACTTGTTTTACCTTTTCTCATGAGTTACTGTACTTCTGATGATGATGCATCTATTACTCTTTCTCATGAGTTACTACTGATGGTTATTCATCCATAACTCATTCTTCCGTACTTGTGTCTTACCTTTACTTGTGATTTACTGTACTTCTGATGATGCATCTATAACTCATTCTTCTGTACTTGTGTTTAACCTTTACTCATGATGTACTGTACTTCTGATGATTATGCATTTAGAACTCTTGTTTCTGTACTTGTTTTACCTTTTCTCATGAGTTACTGTACTTCTGATGATGATGCATCTATTACTCTTTCTTCTGTGGCTTGTCTTAAGTTTACTCATGTGTTACTGTACTTCTGATGATGATGCATCTGTTACTCATTCTGATGTGGCTTGTGTCTTATCTTTACTCGTGAGTTACTGTACTTCTGATGATGATGTATCTATAACTCATTCTTCCATACTTATGTCTTACCTTTACTCGTGACTTATTGTAAATTTGATGATGATGCATCTATAACTCATCCTTCTACCTTGTCCTACCTATGGACTCAAGCTCTGATTTTATGGAGTGTAGCTCCCTGGAGTTCAAAGGTACATGTCACTAAGCATAAGATGCTGAAAGAAATGTTTGTTCTCAGACGAAACTCACAGACTGGGATGAGCGTGTTTATGCCGAAACAGAAGCCAGTGATAAGCAGGGTCCAGGCCTGTGCGTGACGTCGGCCGCCCTTGTCCATGAAGATGCATACGCCCAACTTGGATGGTATCTCAATGGCTCCGTAGATTAACTGGGTCATGTACATGTCCAGCCCAAATCCTGTGATATTAAGGCTGATCCCATAGTAACAGAATGCCACGCCAAACCTACAAGAGAGGAGACAAGCAGTCACATGGAGTAAGCTGGCAGCCAGGGACATTTTCTGGATTTTTGGGGTCCAGCCCAAACCAAGGAGCCCATTAGGATCGCGGACGGACTTGAGTCCGTCCGCGACCCTTGAGGAGGAGGGAAGGTCCGCATGGGCTGCGGCGTACCCTCCTCTGCAATTAGGATGTGACCGCCACCCTGGCGGTCACATCCTCTATTTTCAACATTCCGGCGGGTGCGGCTTCAAGCTGCACCCGCCGCAATGGTAAAAAAGCACGCATTGCATTTACATGCAGAAAGCTGCAGGCACCGCGCGGTGCCTGCCGCTGTCTGCATGTAAATGCAGGGGGGTACCATAGGTACTCCCCATGTGCCCGCCCCACCCCCCTTCACCCAGGGGGCCAGCAACAGGCCCCAGAAGTGCACATCCATATGCTTTTCCACGGCGGAGAATCCGCAGCGGAAAAGCATATCTGACACGCCATCCTAATATGGCTGGCGGTGTCTGAGAGACACCGCCACCATATAAGAGCTTTTGCGCCGCGGTTGTAAGCCGACCGCGGCGGAAAAGCGGCGGACATAAACTAAGACCCACCAGCCATCCTAATTTGGCGGTGGGTCTTTGGAGGCTCTGTGGCGGTTTTCCCGCATCCGCTGGCCCGGAGGATGCCGGAAAACCGCGATCGTAATGTGCCCCATAATTTGGGGCCCATTGCTCAGAACAACTCAGGATTTATTACCCATTTTAGGCTCATCCCCACCCTCAGCAACTAAGGTTTGATCATAGACAGTCCTCTTTGTTGCCCCTCAAACATTTTAGGGGAACACCAGTCCTTCAGGGGCTCCAATGCAATGCAAAGCCTTTGAATATGTATTAATTATTGGAGACATGTGAGCCCTTTTTCATATTGTGCAGGGAAGCATTATTTTTGTGTTATGCCACTGACTGTGACTGTCCTGAGAGCTTAATGATGGGGCCCAAAGAAAGGTGGGGCCCGGGGCCAGAGCCCACTTTGCCCATGCCTTACAGTTTCTCTGCTGGCAGCCCTCAACTGAGTCAATAAACAAAGGAAGGTTCCCCTTTAAAAAGCATCCCTCACCATACCACTGCTGCACAGAGAGAGATCTTTCTCAGCACGGGGGTTCTGAACAGGTCGATGTACGAGTAATTCGCGCCGGTGTTCTCCTCTTCTGCGATTTTACGGAGTGTCTGAGAACGAAGAAGTACAAGAAGAAGTTGGAGCTTTTGCATCTGTTATTTTCTTGTAATATACATTTAGCTCTGCTGCATCAATGATTTTCTCTTCACTGGTTATAGGCCCAAGATTTACTTGGCAAACCGTTGACTTTACTGAGCATATCTCATCATGATTAGAATGTTGAGATCAGTTTACAGGCATTAGGTTTGCAAAGTCTTTCAGACCTCCCTACTGGTGGCAATTGTCAGTGTTCAGCCTTCACCACCCCCTTTTGTACCGCTTTGGCCGCCATAAGTGTGGCAGGGTATGCTCAGACGTGAGTCTCTTGCTCACTTTGCCACCTGATTCAAGCAAGCCCGGCTGAAGACGGCTGGAATGCCAGAAACCGGTCTTCGGAAGCTTGTTTCCGGTCCAGGGAAGGCATGGCTTGGCAGTTCGTGCTGGGCTGTTCCCATGAGGCACAGGGTCAAACTGATTTGCATATAGCCATGTCTGAACTGGGGTGGCAGAGTGGGCTAAAGAACGGTGATGGATCAAACCCAGATCTGTTGACTGGGTGTTAGTGTTTGATTGGTTCAGATGCTCCGTCCATCACCACCCCCTTTTGTACCGCTTTGGCCGCCATAAGTGTGGCAGGGTATGCTCAGACGTGGGTCCCTTGCTCACTTTGCCACTGGATTCAAGCAAGCCGGGCTGAAGGCGGCTGGAATGCCAGAAACCGGTCCTCGGAAGCTTGTTTCCGGTCCAGGGAAGGCATGGCTTGGCAGTTCGGGCTGGACTGTTCCCATGAGGCACAGGGTCAGACTGATTTGCATAGAGCCATGTCCGAACTGGGGTGGCAGAGTGGTCTAAAGAACGGTGATGGATCAAACCCAGATCTTTTGACTGGGTGTGAGTGTTTGATTGGTTCAGATGCTCCGTCCATCACCACCCCCTTTTGTACAGCCTTTATTTAGGGCATAATCTGTGCTTTCCCATTACCGCTGATTGCCCAGAGCATTGACTGCTTCAATGATTCTTGTGGTTTATCTCTCAGGCTTAATAAAGCTTTAGTGGGCTGTGCTTTGTCCACCAGGTCAGCCCAGTGAGTTGCTTTCCTACCCCGGCAGAATACGCCCTGGTGGAGATCTTTGTGAGCCATTACTATGAGGGCTTCGCAGAAGTCACCAAAGCTTTGCTGTTCAGACCCAGGCATGAGTTTGTTGTTGAAAATGTATAAATAAGGGCCCTGATGCAGTGTGTGTAGGTCAGCAATCTTGTTCGCTGATCTGGACTTTCAGGATTTACCTGGCATAACCGAACAGGTAAAGATGATATCAGGACATCCACCCCTCAATAAGGCAGAAAGACTGTCGTCCATTGGCCAGCAGACTGGTGTGCGTCAGTCGTCTGTCAAAGGTTTCCACAAGTAGAGCCAGCGGAGGCTCAACTATCCGAAACATGGCAGTTCTCCCGGCTCTAGACACTGCCTATGACCTCACATATTATATCAGTCATGACTTCATTGATGTCATCACTGATGACAACATCTAGTGAATGTGACAGTTTGGTATAGGCTTACCATACTGGAAATTATTCAGCAAGGTATGTATAGGGGAAACAGCCTTTACAATGTTGCTATTACCACGCAGGTAAGTAACAACGCGGTTGTTACAACGACCGCATTGTTACCACACGTGGATTTACATCGCAAGTCATTTTTACGACTTGCGTTAGGTGGCGTGCAAGACCAAGGAATGTGTTGGATTTTAAATCCAACACATTCCCTGCTGTTGCGCTAACTGGAGTAGGAATAGTAATTTTTACTATTCCTAAGTCCAGCGCGCCACCTAGTGCAAGTCGTAGAAACGACTTGTGATGTAAAGCCATGCGTGGTAACAAATTGGTCCTTGTAACGACTGCGTTGTAACCTATTGCGTGGTAATAGCACGCATAGTAACGTGCTATATTCATGTGTTGACCTCATTGTCTGTAGCCTGTTACTGCTAATAGGTGTAAGCTTCATAACATGTGTGGCCTCCTAATGAGTCTTGGGTGTGTGAAGATATTGAGATGTCCATGAAAGGTTGTGCACAGGGCAAGCACCGTGCGCAGCAATGGCTTTCCGACTCATCGCTCGTTGATTGCCCAAAAGAGGGCGGATAGCAATGAAAGCTTTGCTTCATGACGAAGACTGTACACAGTAGGGGGCGTGGCCAACCGCCATTGGAAATTGCCGCTTTCTAAAGCGGCTCCGTCTGAGCACGCCCGTCTACTGTTAATATCCGTGTCTTACTTATCCGGCAGCTGGCCTGAACGCATACCGGAGTACTTACCGGGAGCCGATTGAGCCGAGTCTTGGCAAAATCCGATCTGCAGATCCGCGATCTGACCGCCGACGTGCCACGTGGGGAGTGAGGCTGCCTCCACTGTAGCACGGACACCGCTGAGCCGTGGCCCACGGTCCCCCTTGGGCCGACCCGCGCCATCCTTGTCCTCGTTGGGTGTGCTACGGACCGATTGCAGGCTAAGTGACCGCTGTGGCTGCTCTGAATCATACGCCTGTTGCAGTAGCAATGCATAGAACGGCTCCGCACCAACCAACTCACTGTGAAACCTTAGACAGCCCGTTCACGCCCCGCTGCTGGAGTGCCTTGGATGTTCTACTCGACGATGCACTAGGGAGAGGGCTGTGGTTGATTGCCCACTGTTGGGGAGAGGTTACAGAGGCCACCCACTCCAGCCTAAAGCGGGGCGAAAACACCATCTGCTATCCGTGGCACGAGCGGAGTGGTGCGCACCTGTTTGCTGGAGAGAAGGCCCGACTGGAGTGGGACGATCCGCCCTTCCCCCTCCTGGGCCCTCTACCTTTGAGGTCCTGCACGACGTCTCCTCTAGTTGTGTCCGGCCCTGAACAGTGACTGTCTGCGGGCCTAGTGACACTCATGGACATACACAAACGGCTGCTGAGCGCATGACTTTTGTCGCCTGCCCGGTGAGCGGCCATTTTGGGATGAGGGTGCACAGTGGCTTGGCCTGCTGCGCCATGGCAAGACAAAGCTGACTAAATATGCGTGGGATGGTGGACCCGGAGCAAGCCCGAAGGATGACTCCACCATGCATGAGAAGCAGCACTCTGGTGGGAAAAAGAAGCACCCGACGCTGCAGGACATTCTTGAAGCCATCACGACTACGCGCACATCGTTGGAATCGCGTATTGACTCAGTGTCCTCGGAGGTTTCTCTTATTCGGGCAGATATACAAGCTGTGGAGATCAAAACGGGTGCTCTGTTCGACGATACATCTGAACTTTAGTGTAAGGTGGATGAAATGCAGCCACAAAATGCTAAAATGGAGGCACTGCTGGACGATTATGAAGGGTGCTCCCGGCGCAACAATGTCTGTATTTTAGGGGTGCTGAAACGGGCGGAGGGGCAGGCGGCTGACCTCTTTGTCGAGGGCTTGATCACCTCTTACCTCAAACCAAAGGGTCTCTCCAGCTTCTTTTCCGTCGAAAGGGCGCACCGTGTGCCTTGAGGCCGGCTGAAACCCGAGGCTCCCCCGTGACCTCTGTTGGCCCGGATATTTAACTTCAGGGACAGAGATGCTCTCCTGCAGTGTGCCTGGTTGGGGCCGCCGGTGGAATATCAAAATGGTTGTGTTACCTTTTTCCCAGACTTCCCCCTCAAGGTGCAACGACAACGCCGTAGCTTCTTGGATGTAAAGAAAGCCCTCCGGGAAAAGGAGTTGAAGTATGCTATGCTCTTCCCTGCCAAGCTAAGGGTAGAATTGGATGGAAAGGCCTGGTTTTTCTCCACCCCCGAGGAGGCCTGGGACTGGCAGGACGGTTGGCCCACAGTGGGCCAGAAGAACAACCACGGCAGGGGGACACGGATGGCGGAGGGCGCTGACAAATCTGGTGGAGTCTCCCCTCCCGGAGAACAGTTGAAGGTAACGGGAGGGATCGAATGACTGGCCTGTATGTTAAATTTCTTGAGGGTGCTTGGCCTATTGTTTTTCTGAGGGATGTATCGGTGTGCTGGCCCTACTGGTGCTGTCAACTCTGTACCTGTCTCTATTGAGGGCCCCTTTCTGGACATTTTCAAATGGACTCCAGATGACTTTCAATGTTTCCTAGACCCCTTTGCAAGGGGCAGCAGCACCCTTGGTGGGATGAAAGGCTGTTTCCGGACTAATGTTTGTTAATTCATTGTTACTACCAGTTGCTTACTCTCCCCGAGACAGGTGCTCGGTTGGATACACGCACCTACAAGTTTTGTACAGGGTGGGCAATAGGCACTCTGCTAGTTTGGTGGGTGAGAGGTTCTGTCACCGCCAAGCAGGGAGGCAGGTTTTGGGGGCCGTTTTCTGGGCTTTTTGGGGGCAGGTTGAAGGGGGGTTAGTTTTCATTTGTATTATGATCTCTTTGTTTTACAGGCAAAGCTCATTTGAATTGTATCAGACCAAAGCAGATATAGGTTCCCTTTTCTTGGTGTTGTTGTTGATGACTGGTTTCTGGAGCCTGAGTGGGTTTCCCTGTGTGGGCCGCTTTGGCAAGTTCCCATTGAACTTCTATGTCCCTCTGACTTTGGGCCATGGGTACGGCGACAAGACAGCGGCTGAAGCTGTTGTCCTGGAATGTTAACGGGTTGGGTGACAAAATTAAGAGGGGTGTGTTTCTCCAATATCTAAAGCGACACTCTCCTGACATTGTTTTCTTACAGGAGACCCACCTGCTAGGTAATGCATGCACGTCCATATCTCAATAGGGTTTCCAACTGGCTGCCCATTCGGCCTTTGGCTCCGGATCCCGGGGAGTGGGCATACTGGTTCGCAGGTCGTTCCCCCTGACTGTCGAGTCTGTCCGTACAGATGCCCTGGGTAGATTTGTTGCCATCTCAGGGACATGAGAGGGATGTACGCTCAACTTAGTCTCGGTTTATGTCCCACCAGGCCTGCATACCCAAGCCTTTGCCGACCTCGACGTTCTCCTTCTCGGCCTACTCGACAGCAGATTACGAATGGGGGGAGACTTCAACTCCATTGTCTCTGACACCCTTGATCGATGGCCCCAGAGCAACTTGCCACCGTCCCGTAAGCGGATCCATGGCTTCTTGAGCGCCATGGGCCTTGTGGATATTTGGAGAGGCCTGCACCCGACTGACCTACAGTACACTTATCTCTCTGGGTAACATCACAGCATGTCCCGGATCGACTACATATTGGCCTTAGCACATCAACTCCACACTGTCAAGGACGTACAACATCTGGCCGGGGGGATATCTGACCATTCACCAGTCCAGTGTCAGATAGAGGTGGGCGAGCCAACGGTTGGTCGGGTGGTGCCGATCAACTCCTGGCCCCTTCTGAATTCCTCCATCAGGGATAAGGTCCTGAGCGAGTCAGAGCTTTATTTTCAGGAGAACGAGGGGTCGGTGGACGCCTCATCGGTACTATGGGAGGCCTACAAAACGGTTATACGGGGGTGGTTTTGGCACATGTTGCCAGTCAGCGTAAAGAAAAAGGTGCCGCACTGGCGCGTCCGGAGGGAAACATTTTAGATTTAAAATACTCAGTCCGCACACAGGACTCTGTGGAAATGCCCCAGAAACTCCGCATTAAAATCAAGGAATTCTCTGAATTATCTACGGAGGCCACCAAAACACACCGTAGGGCCACGATCAGTCGAATTTATGTCGTTGGTGACAATGCGGGCAAGTTGTTTGCCTGGCTAGATCGCAGGGACAGGGCCCAGCATGTGGTGGTCGAGATAGAGACGGACTCACAGTCCCGTCTCACCGTATCACAGGAGATTGGAAACGCTTTTGACTATTATTATCAAACAATTTACACATCTCACTCGACACATACCGAGAAGGAAGCTGCCTCTCGCCAATGTAATATCTCGTTACCACTCCTTACGGAGGAGGAGGGCGCCGACTTCGACCTCGATATTACAATACCGGAGGTTGAGAAGGCCATACACGACCTGCGTGGGGGAAAGGCATCGGGCCCTAACGGTCTTCCCATACAATTGTTCAAAATTACGGCAGGCACAACAGCGCTTACTCGCCGAAATCTGGATAGTAAGGAGAGGGGTGTCCTTCCTGAGGACCAGAGACTGGCGAATATTGTCGTTATTCCCAAAACTGGTAAAAGCCAGCCAACAGGTGTTTGTCTTACTGGCCAATCTCACTGGGTAGGTTCTGGCCACTCGTCTGCTCAGGGTCCTCACCCACTTGGGCCACCCCGACCAATCGGGCTGTGAGAAACACCTCACTTAACCTTCGCCTGCTCCACGGAGTGCTGTGCCGGGTAGACACAATCAGGGAGGATGCAGTCGTGGTGTCCTTGGACGCAGCGTCAGCTTTTGACACTATTGAGTGGCCCTACATGTTCGCTGTACTCCGAAAACTGGGGTTTGGATCAGAATTCACTAGTTGGGTGCGGGTTCTCTACAGTCAACCACTCCCACAGTGGTAGTGAATAATAGGAAATCTCCTGTTTTCGTTCTCGTTAGAGGCACCAGACAGGGTTGTTGGCTGTCCTCACTTCTTTTCGCTCTGGCTCTGGAGCCGCTGGTAGTGTAGGTCCGACAGTGCTCCGTTATTAGGGATCTTCGGTGGACGGGGTGCTGGGAGGACCACATCTCGCTATACACGGATGATATCTTACTATACCTGGCCTCCCCGGCGTTGTCTTTGAATGTGGTCCTGGACATATTCAGTGTCTTTGGCAGATTCGCAGGCTATAGGATCAACTGGTCCAAATCGGTGCGCTATATCCTGTATGGTGGGCGGCCTGCGCTTCCTCGTGGTTGTCCACTAACGATGGCTGTGGATGGCTTCAAATATCTGGGAATCTGGGTCTCCAAGGATCTATCTAGATTTTATGAGAGTAATCTCCGGCCACCCCTGGTGCGTCTCAAATCAGACGTTCAGCACTGGAAGTCACTCCCATTGACCCTTCTGGGGCACGCGGCTCTGTTCAAGATGATGTCCCTTCCCAGACTCCTATACGCATTGCTGAACACTCCACATCCAGTTGCTGTCTCATATTTCAGGGTCATAGACGGAATTGTTCGCAATTTACTGTGGAAGGGCTAACCACCCCTTATTGCTATGCATAAATTGACGCTGGGCTAGTTTGATGGGGGTATCGAGCTCCAGGACATCAACAAATGCTATTGGGCCTCACAACTTGTAGCAATCAATCAGTACACATATAGGTCACAGGACGACCCGGCCTTTCGTATCGACAGGTGGCTCCTCCCGTGGGGCAGCTTTGAGGGCGCGCTATACACACGGTCATTTAGACCTGCCCTCTTTGGCCCAACCGGACATGCTGTGCATGTGTGGCGGGTGACTACTAGGAGTCTGGGATGGGAGGACAAGCTCACGCAGGCCACGCCACTTTTGCACTGTGATAAATTGGGTAGATTGATTCACTCAAAGGGCTTCGACAAATGGGACCTCAGAGATAGTCCAGAGTGGGCGACCTTTGGAAGGCGGGGGAGGTGGTTCCCTTTTCCCGACTGCAGCATGAGTTTGAACTCGCTCAATCTGAATATTTCAGGTATCATTAAATTAGACACGCAATATATATGGTTCTTCGCAAGGGTAGCACCCTCCTTGAATCTTCCCCACTTGAGGACAGAATACTGGATGGCGAACTGCCGGAAAAGGCAGCATCCCTTACTTACAAAAAGCTCGTCAACAATACGGCTGACCTCTGACCTGTCTACGAGCCAACTGGGACCACGATGTGGCGAGTCTTGAAGATGAGGAGTGGCAGGCGGCAGTGGCCTCTCCACATGAGGTGGCTATCTCCTCTCGGTTCTGTTTAATTCAATTGAAACTTCTCCACAGAGATACTACTTGTCTGGGCCTCTGTTGGTTAAAATGGGCTACTATGCACAAAAGATGATGGACGGAATGTTGCACAATGGCAAAACACTCACCCCTAGTCACAGATCTGGGTTTAATCCATCGTTATTTTGCTCACCAAGCCACCCCAGTTCAGACATGGCCATATGCAAATCAGTCTTGATCCTGTGCCTCATGGGAACAGTCCAGCCCGAACTGCCAAGCCATGTCTTCCCTGGACCGGAATCAAGCATCCTAGGACCGATTTCTGGCTATCAGCCGTCATCAGCCAGGATAGCTTGACTCCAGTGGCGAAGTGAGCACGGGACCCACTTCTGGGCATACCCTTCCCACGTAGGGTGAACAGAAAAACACAAAAGATGATGGACGGAATGTTGCACAATGGCAAAACATTCACCCCTAGTCAAAATGGGCTATGCTCTGGATGGTGGCTGTGTACATCACTGTGGACAGGAGGGCACATTCATTCACACACTCTGGGAATGCGCAGTAATTCAGAGATACTGGGAAAGGGTGGTGCGCCGTATGGAAGACGCATTGGAGCAACAGGTCGAATGTAACATCAAGCTGGCATTGTTGAATATCTGGGGCCCTACAGATTTGACTACTAGGGAACGCACATGGGTAACGCTTGGGATCATGGTCGCCAAAAGGAATATTGTGTGGCTGTGGAGATCTCCAAATCCACCTAAGATAGTTGACTGGGCCAATGATATGGATTGGTGTATGGTGACAGAAAAGTCCATCTATGAACCCAGGGGTTGCCCGAATAAGTGGACGCACATATGGGGACAGTGGAATACTTATAGGGGGGAGATTTGTGAGCTGCCTAGGTCTGGGGAGGCCACTGAAGGGGCGTTACGACACTGAGAAATGATTATTGTTGATTACCTGTTTGATATATACACTGCCAGGAACCTTCTTTAGTATAACCTGCATATTGATTATCTGTTTACCAAATGCCTTCATTATGCAACGTGCCTGTTTCTTCAATAAAAATAATTATAAAAAATAAATTAAAAAAAGATTGTACACAATAGGTGCTTACTCTCCTAAGCGGCATTGAGTCTCTGGAGGGAGTGGTTTCTGCGTCACACGTGCATATGTGTGAAGGCCTGGTACTTGCCCACTCGTGTGTAGTTGATTGCACCGGAGGCTGGCTATGTACAAAGTGTCCTGAACAGAGTGAAGCTGGGCACAATAAGTGCTTCACCATCTAAGGGGCTATCGGTGTCTGAAGGTGGGCTCATTGTGTAATGGTTATGCACATGGTAAACTCTGTTCCACCCATGTCTGATTCATGAGCCATGAGAGGTCTGCAATCAGACGGTGCTTGGTACAAGGGAAAGGCTGTGCATGGTAGGAGCTTGGCCACCCAATGAGGCTTCGGTGACTGCAGGAAGCGGTTTCTCCATGTAGAGTCGTTCACAGGGTAACGGCCGTGGTCACAATGGCTTTGCCCACCCATGTTTTTTCGATTGACCACATGAGGTTGGGTATTCACACAGTGTTTGGTGCAGGGCAAAGGAGGGAGGAAGTTAGTTCACCGAAGGGGGCTTGTGTGTTTGAAAGGTAATGTATGCTTTATATGATTCTGGGCCATCCAGTAGTTATTTACATCATTGAAATGCTGCACTGTTTATACCATACTGAAGAGTTGGTTGGTGTTGTCAGGCATGTCATCGATGATGTCACTGAAAATGTCATGAGTGATGCAGTAAGTGAGGTCATAATCAATGCATGTCAGGGGCACAAGATATAGTTAGATAACTGAACTATAAATACTGAATTTCAGTGGTTTTTAGATTTAAAGTATTATCACTGACATTGTCGCCTACCCATCCATGTTGTAAGTGTATATGCCTGTTTCTTATTGGCGTACCTGATGTTCTTTATTAGAATCTATATAGTTAGTAATTAAAGTGTGTGTAAGTTGAACTGCAGATCATGGTCCTTTTACAGCCTTTTACTCAACACTTGTAACTTTACATTAAACTCTGTGGGTTGTTAATTCTTGGCCTACTATGTGTAAACACTTTTCCTACTTTGTATTTGTGCTGCACAGTGCAGAGTACATGCAAACTCATAAAAGAAAGGGGACATAAAACCATTTCTCCTTTAAACGCCTCCCCTTCAAATGGCGTTAACTTGTGGCTCTAAACCCTGTCTCCAATTGTTTGTAGATAGTGTTTTGCATCAAAAAGCATGGGTGGTGCATGGGGAACACCCATGCCTCACCAATGGAACGCCCATGCACCACCCATGGAACGCCCATGCACCACCAATGGAACGCCCATGCACCACCCATGGAACGCCCATGCACCACCAATGGAACACCCATGCACCACCCATGGAACGCCCATGCACCACCCATGGAACGCCCATGCACCACCCATGGAACGCCTGCGCTCCACCCATGGAACGTCCATGCACCATCCATGGAACGCCCATGCACCACCCATGGACCGCCCATGCACCACCCATGGAACGCCCATGCACCACCCATGGAACGCCTGTGCTCCACCCATGGAACGCCCATGCACCACCCATGGAACGCCCATGCACCACCCATGGAACGCCCATGCACCACCCATGGAACGCCTGCGCTCCACCCATGGAACGTCCATGCACCATCCATGGAACGCCCATGCACCACCCATGGAACGCCCATGCACCACCCATGGACCGCCCATGCACCACCCATGGAACGCCCATGCACCACCCATGGACCGCCCATGCACCACCCATGGAACGCCCATGCACCACCCATGGAACGCCCATGCACCACCCATGGAACGCCTGCGCTCCACCCATGGAATGTCCATGCACCATCCATGGAACGCCCATGCACCACCCATGGAACGCCCATGCACCACACATGGAACGCCCATGCACCACCCATGGAACGCCCATGCACCACCCATGGAATGCCCATGCACCACCCATGGAACGCCCATGCACCACCCATGGAACGCCTGCGCTCCACCCATTGAACACCCATGCACCACCCATGGAACGCCCATGCACCACCAATGGAACGCCCATGCACCACCCATGGAACGCCCATGCTCCACCCATGGAACGCCCATGCACCACCCATGGAATGCCCATGCACCCCCATGGAACACCCATGCACCACCCATGGAACGCCCATGCACCACCCATGGAACACCCATGCACCACCAATGGAACACCCATGCGCCACCCATGGAACGCCCATGCACCACCCATGGAATGCTCATGCACCACCCATAGAACGCTCATGCTCCACCCATGGAACGCCCATACACCACCCATGGAACGCCCATGCACCACCCATGGAACGCCTATGCACCACCCATGGAACGCCCATGCTCCACCCATGGAACGCCCATGCACCACCAATGGAACGCCCATGCACCACCCATGGAACGCCCATGCACCACCCATGGAACGCCCATGCACCACCCATGGAACGCCCATGCACCACCCATGGAACGCCTATGCACCACCCATGGAACGCCCCTTTGGTGCTAAGTAACACAAAGCAGTGCTTTGAGCTACTGTGCGTTACTTTTACGGTACTTTACAACACTAAACAAGCCTTGCACTGGAAAGGCAATTAGGAAAAAAACATTGGTGCTGGTCAGCGTAATTTGTGTGTCGCTAATCCAGGGCAAAATGTTTGAGAATTCTCCCCCCCCTCCTTGCTTGAAAGCAGGGAGTCTGCTGCGCAGGCGCGCGGGGTTTCTCTGCTTCCAACCAGCAGCTGTGTCTAAGCCTGCTTCTGTTAACTCCTGGTAACTTCACACTGGCTTGAGTATGAAGAAGCCATCTTTCAGAATTCCTTTTTCTCAACCTACTGGGTACTTCGTTCATTAGTTCCATAACTTGCTTGAACTGCATTATCAATACAACAGTGACACCCAGTGGCTGATGGCCACACCTGCGTCTTTCTGTGAATACAACGATTGACAAGTTTATTTTTCTTAAAAGCGCACCTACAGTTCAAATTTATTGAATTTCTACAGTGACGCATGCAACAATACCATTATTGTATTATCACAGTAATGGGCACGCTCACTAAATGAATGTTACACTGTCCACACTGTAAGGGTGCAGGGCCCTAGGCCCTCATGCATAAAGGACTGTCACACAGACACCATAAGATACCGGGTAGAACTGGACCAGGGCACGTGCGTCCTGCCCCTTTTATTATCAGGCACACATGTCCTGTGATGCCTGTGCTGGATGGGTGTCGGGTAAGCCAGCCCTCAGGGAGTGGCTGGTAGCATAATAACTAGACCAGTGACCAGCAGGTCACTACGAACACCGTTGTGACTCAGCTGCGATTTGCACGCTTCTGCAGATGTTAAACTGCTTACTCATTGTGTACTGTTTTTTCCAGCAATTGGCACACTCGCTATTGAGGACCTATTCCACAGTGATTTGCATGCTTGTACAATTGCACAATTGTGCTTAATTTTTCCCTTGATTTTCAACTTTTTATAACTGTTCATGAATTTTAATTTTGTTGTTTAGTCACACTTGTATGCTGCTGCTTATTGCATTGTTATTGTTAGCTTTCACTTCCAGTATGATGCTGTTCTGAATACAAGATGCCTGACCCATGTAGATTTTAGGTTGGTTTATTTAAGATGGATGGAATCATCTAGAGCCCCACCAGGAGCAGCCTTCCTGCTGCTCAGCCCATCCTCCAACTGACTCTCTCTCTCTCTCACCAACATTCCACAGCATCACCATCACCACACACCAACATTCCACCACCACAGTCACACTGGCTTGTATTTTCTCCCGATTACCACAGCTGCCCTTTCAAATGCCACATAAAATAACGCTACAGTTTTCTCATCGTTTCCACCGGATTCCAAAGCAAATGCTTCTATTTAACACATGACGATTGTCACACCGTGGGAGAACATGCAAAACGGCTGTTCTGCCCACAGAGAATCACATGTGCATGATGAGTCTGTTGACGCAGCCTGGACCACAGCAGCAATTTCCACAAGTGCCAATTTCTGTCTCCTTGAGTGTGGATAGTGGTGTACAGCGTTCAGAAGCGCCCTGGTTGGGGCCGACCGATCTTGAGATCACTGGTGTGGCACAGGGTTGCAGAACTATGTTGTAATACAGCGTACACTAGCTTCATAAAAAGGTCTTTCAAGTGTAGGTTTGTTAGGATCCAGTTTCATGTAGATATTTATTTCCATTATTTCTTCTCTCCATTGTTTTGCCTCAGGTTTTTTCCACAGTATCTTCTCTTTATCCATTTGCACACATGGTTCTTTTGTGTAAATCGTCGCCAAAATGTTCTGACTAAATGACACCTGGTCCATGTAAATTTTAGGTTGGTTTATTTAAGATGGATTTAATCATCTGAAGCCCCAGCAGGAGCAGCCTTCCTGCTGCTCAGCCCATCCTCCAACTAACTTACTGGGCTGAAATTGGTTTCCAGGACAAAAAGATTAAAGGCAAAGTGTATGTAGCTAAAAAAGGGATTCATGTCTTGAGCTGGTGGCACTACACAGATTTTGGTATGGTAATCAGACCTGGTAGGATATGCCCGTGTATCTCTAGAGGATAATCAGCCCATTGGAGGGGTTTCATCTATTGTCAATCATCAGTGGTTTTCAAGTTTTGAAAATGTGTTCAAAGACAAAGTTGGAAAGATCAAAGGTTTTACTCATAATATAGTAGAAGATGTATGTATGCCAATCAAACAAACTATCCAATGTTCCTCTTAGGGTAAGAGGTGCACTTACTCACATTTTGTAGAAAATGCAGAAAGATGGTATCATTGAAGAAGTGGATGACACATTATGATTGTCCCCTGTGGTTTTAGCAAAAAAGTAATGTGGAGAATTGCACTTGTGCATTGACCTCAGGTACCTCACTAATGCCATCTGGGTGAATAATTTCCATCTACCTCACACCCAGGACTTAATTACATTTATAGATCAGTCAAAATGTTTTTCAAAGTTAGATCTCAGAGCTGCTTACCATCAGGTGATGTTGGAGAAAGATTCAAATTCCCAGACTACATTTGCAGCACATGATGATATGTTTTAGTTTTGCAGAATGCCATTTGGACTGTCCCCGGCTGTTTAGAAAGTAATGACTAAATTGTTAAATGGAATTTCCAATGTATCCGTGTTCCAGGATGATATTTTGATATTTGCAGAAACACTGGAAATCCATTATACTATTTTGAAGCGTGTGCTAAGTGACTTGTCAGAAAAAGGTGTCACTCTGAGAACAGACAAATGTATTCTTGGTGTTAATGAAGTAGAGTACTTGGAGCATGTGTTGTCTGCTGAGGGACTAAGATCAAAACCTGGGTTAGCTGACAGTATTGTAAAAGCTCCTCAGATATAGAACAACTTTGCACTTTTATAGGCATGTGTGAGTTATATTTTAGATTTATGAACAATTAGTCCAAATTCACAAAATGGTACAGGGATTTACTTGAGCACAATACTGAGTTTGTATGGTCACCTTTGTGTCAGGAAAATTTCGAATTGATCAAACAAAGTATCATTTCAGGGCCTGCATTACAATCTTATTCAGAAAAACATAAAACATTTGTCACAGTTGATGCCAGTGCGTATGAAATGTGTACTGTATTGTCTCAGTGGGATGGTGCTGAGGAGGTTAGAGTTGGATTTACTTCCAGAGAGTTGAAAGATGTGGAATCCTGGTATTTCCATCATTGAAAAAGAAATGCTTGTCTCTACATGCGGGGTGAAAAATTCAAACCATGCTTGTGGAGTAAAACATTTAGTTTGAGAATGTATCATCGTTTTTTGGTTGATATTTTGTCTGGAGGAAAAAATAAAAAATCCACTGATAAGTTGGCTAGATTGTCTAATAGATTGTTGCAGTTCAATTTTAAAATGAAACATTGCAGGTGGTAAGAATATTAAGGCAGATTGTTTATCGAGGTTGCCTTTCGTTGATCAACATGACATTGATGAAGAACTTGAGAAATGTATCATGTTATGTTAAATGTTATGTTAAATGCGTTTTATAAAGCGCGCTGACACCGAAGCTTCCTGGCGCTGATAGACAGAATAGATGAGGGGGGAGCAGAGATGGCGAGATCTAACCAGAGGTGGGAATCGATGGGTTTTCAGCATTTTCCTAAAATTCAGGAGGGAAAGGGAGGATTTGATGGGGAGAGGGAGGAGGTTCCAGAGCACGGGAGCCAGATAAGAGAAGCGGCGGCCGCCAAATCTCTTGGTTTTGCTCTTGGGGATGATCAGCAGATCGCGATGAGCTGATCGAAGATTGCGTATGGGACGGTGAGGGTGAATGAGAGATTTTAAGAAAGCGGGACCAGGGCAGTGAAGTGCTTTAAAGGTGAGGCATGCCACCTTGAAGGTGACCCTTCGATCGACTGGAAGCCAATGAAGGGACGTAAGCAGAGGCTTAGCTGATTGCCATCTGGGGGTACCATGAATCAGGCGGGCCGCCTGGTTCTGGACAACTTGAAGGCGTTGTATGAGAAATTGCGGTAGGCCGTGGTAGATGGCATTAGAAAAATCCAGGCGGGAGAGTACCAATGAGATGACAGTTTGGGTGAGTGCTGCCGGGGGAAGAAGGTAACAGACTTTGCGAATCCTCCGGAGTTGGTACATACAGGAGGAGACCACCGCTCCAACTTGGGCCCTGAGGGAGAGCTCGGTGTCAATGATGACACCCAAACTCTTTACGGTTTTTGCAGGGGTAGGGGGGGGTCCGAACTCTGGCGGCCAGAACTGTGGACCCCAGTAAACGTGACTGAGCCCTGGAAGAAGGAGCTCAGTTTTACCGGGGTTCAACTTCAGTTGGTTCTGGTTCATCCAGAGTTGGATGTGAGCCAAGGCTCCGTGAAAGGTTTTGAGAGCGTGTGGTGATTTAAGGGAGAAGATGATTTGTAAGTCGTCAGCATAGTTGTAGGTGACGATATCCCATTTCAAGAGTGACTGAATGAGTGGCCGGAGATAGATATTGAAGAGGAGTGGGGAAAGGGAAGATCCCTGGGGGACACCGCAGGACGTGGGGGTTTGTTTGGCAGTGTAGGGGCCTGGGCGGACCGCCTGTGTTCTTCCCGTAAGGAAGGATTTAATCCACTCAAGAGCGACGCCCTGGATGCCTGCCTGCTCGACACGGTGGAGAAGGATGTTATGATCCACCGTGTCGAACGCGGCCGACAGATCCAGTAGGACGAGGGCTTGAGGGGTTCCCGCGTCCGCGCCGCTCCTGAGTGTATCAAGAACTGCCAGAATAACGGCTTCAGTGGAATGGGCAGGTCTGAAGCCGGCCTGATTCGGCTCGAGATAACAGGAGGATTCAATGAAGCTAGACAGGCAGCGGGTAACATGGGCCTCCATAAGTTTGGAGAAATAGGGAAGGAGGGAAATGGGGCGGTAGTTCGATGGCTCTGACATGTCCGCACCTGTTTTTTTAGAAGAGGTACCAAAATGGCATCCTTAAAGGCGGTAGGACAGATGCCACTGCTGAGAGATCTGTTCATTAGGTGTAGGATACTATCTGGTAGATTGAGGCAGATACTCCGCAGGACAAAAGGTGGGCAGCAGTCATGCGGAGAACCAGATTTTACACGAACAGCTAATTCTGACAGGGAGTTAGAATCAAGAGCAGGGAAGGAAGTGAGGATCGAAAGGTTGTTAGAGGAATTATCCGGTGGTGGCGGTTGGGGAGGTGAAGGGATAGATTTTTTGATTTTTGAGATTTTTTCTACGAAGAAAGAGTTCAGAGTATCACAGGCCTCCTGGGTGGGGGTCTGGGCTGGGAGAGTTCTGTCATCGGTGGTTAATTCATTCAGAACTCTGAACACCTCCTTGGATTTATCAGTTGCCTGGGAGATCCTGTTGGCAAAGTGTTCCATTTTGGCAGAACGGATGGCTATTTTGAAATCTTTACGTGCAGCCAGATAGGATTGTTTGGCTGAGTCCGAGTAGTCATGTCTCCAGGTGCGTTCTAGCTGGCGTGTTTTTAATTTCCGGGCTTTAAGATCGTCGGAGAACCACCTATGAGAATTCCGATGTCTAGTGCAAGGGAATTTGACTAAGGGGGCAAACCGGTCGCTAGCCGATTCTAGCCAGGATGTAGTATCTCGTTCTAGTCCATCGATATCATTAGGGTCTTGAATGACTAGGCATGAGCCCGCCAGGGCGGTAAGGAAGCCCTGGGAGTTGTATGAGCTCCATTTACGGGAGAGGCCGCCGGCCATCAGGGGGGCGGGAGTCTGACCGGCAGCTGTGATGATGGTATCCACTAAGTAATGATCAGACCAGGCGCATGGGAGTATGTCTGGTGGGGACAGTGCCAGATTGCAGGTCCAAATCTGGTCCAAAATGTGTCCCTTGATATGGGTGGGTTGAGCGACCTGTTGGACGAGGTTCAAGTCTCTTAGAGTCTCAAACAGCTCGGTGGCATGAGGGCCAGCGTTGGTGTCGCCGAACCAGTAGATTAGGTCACCGAAGATAGCCAAGCGGGAGTGCAATGTGAGGAGAGAAGACAGTTGTTCACTCATAGTGGTGGAAAAAGATGGCATAGGATGTGGGGGCCGATATAATAGGAGGAAGGTAAGAGGGCCGGTATTCATTTGCACGCTAATGAGGAGATTCTCCACCTCCGGGAGGGGAAGAGAATAGGAAGAGATGGAATTCAGGTGTTTGGATATAATGGCCGCTACCCCACCCCCGGGCCGGTCGTCAGGACGGTCGGCGTGAAGAATGTAGTAATCGGGGGGGAGAGCCGCCAGAATGTCTGGCAGAGATTCTGAGGTGAGCCACGTCTCTGTGAGTAGAAGGATATCAGGGTTGGAACTAGAGAGCAGAATAAAGATGTCCTCAGAATGTTTTACTAACGAACAAGTGTTAAGGTATGATACCCTGATGGATATGGAGTCCCTAGTCGGCGTGGTTGGAGGTAGGGAGCCGCCGACAGGGGATTGATCAAGGCGCGAGATACCAGCAGCAGAGATGTGTTGCAAGACCATACAAGATGGTGGTGTGGCAGAGGTCTGTAAATCTCTAAGTGCTTGGGGGAAATATCTGATGAAATGGTCAGCGTGGCATGCCCTCTGGCCCGTCCTGGCGCGGACGAGCGCAGACGGGCTTGCCTTTGGCGCGCCGCTGGTGCGCCCGCTGCACGGACGTAGGAGACACATGGTTTAAATAGGAAGAAGCAGAGGGGGGCGTGGCCTGTTGTTGAGGGGGCGTGGCCTGACCAGGCTTCCCCACAATGATGATATCACCAGGAATGGCGGCCTGCGACAGCGTTCAGATCGGCTGTGCAGGGAAAGTGCTGGCGAGGGTAATGGTAGGTGAAAACAGTTAAAATCACAAAGGAAAATACAATTTTTAAAGAAAAACTGGGTGCTCCCGGCTTTCCGCCTCAGGAGTTCTTTCTATCTGTCAGCGCGCTAAATAGGCGGAGGGGGCGTGGCCTGTTGTTGAGGGGGCGTGGCCTGACCAGGCTTCCCCACAATGATGATGTCACCAGGAATGACGGCCCGCGACAGCGTTCAGATCGGCTGTGCAGGGAAAATGCTGGCGAGGGTAATGGTAGGTGAAAACAGTTAAAATCACAAAGGAAAATACAATTTTTAAAGAAAAACTCGGTGCTCCCGGCTTTCCGCCTCAGGAGTTCTTTCTATCTGTCAGCGCTGGGGATTTGGCAAGCTAAATAGGCGGAGGGGGCGTGGCCTGTTGTTGAGGGGGCGTGGCCTGACCAGTCTTCCCCACAATGATGATATCACCAGGAATGGCGGCCCGCGACAGCGTTCAGATCGGCTGTGCAGGGAAAGTGCTGGCGAGGGTAATGGTAGGTGAAAACAGTTAAAATCACAAAGGAAAATACAATTTTTAAAGAAAAACTTGGTGCTCCCGGCTTTCCGCCTCATGAGTTCTTTCTATCATTGCCAAAGTTGAAGATTAGGTTGGGTGTGAGAACATGGACACTTGGGTGCTCATTAGGATGACGGGCGGATTTTGTCCGCTCTCCATCCTGTCGGAATTCGGGACTGCCCGACATAAGGGCGGGGGTCCCGTGGGGGGTATTAGGATGTGCCCGCCACAGTGGCGGCACATCCTGCATTTTTAGCATTGTGGCGGGCGGTGCTCTCCAGCCTGGCGGGGGCAATCCGCCCGACATCATAATGGGCCCCATAGTGCATTGAATTGAGTTCTGATTTTGATTTGCAAGAAGTCAACGATTTTGTGACAAAAGGGTGGCTCGAGTTACATCAGTAAGGGTCAGTTTGCAGCCTTTCTGTAAAATTGCTCATGAATTGTCTTTAGAAAATTATATTTTGGTGAGTAGAGACAAATTAATTCCACCTGTTTGTTTCAGACAGCGGGTTTTAGACATGACACCAGGGCGTCCATTCCGATCCGGTAAAATACCTGTCTGTACGATTCGTATCTGGAGCCGTTTCCGTATGACTCGTACACACACCGTACGACTCGGCGAGTACGATCTGGACCGGGTGATCAGGACGAGATTCGTACGGCCACGTCAGGTAAGGGCGAGTCGTACGGAAGAGCACACAAACACATACACACCGTACGGTCCGTACACCCCATGATCGCAGGGGTATGGTGCGTACCCCTGCGATCATGGTGTGTACGAGCCGTACCCCGAGCCGTACCCCATGTACGATGGTACCCATCGTACATGGGGTACGGCTCGTACACCCATCGTACATGGGGTAGGGCTCGCACACCCATCGTACATGGGGTACGGCTCGGGGTACGGCTCGTACACACCATGATCGCAGGGGTACGCACCCCATGATCGCAGGGGTACGCACCGTACCCCTGCGATCATGGGGGGTAGGCACCGTACCCATGGGGCCCTTTCCGTACCTGTTTTGGCGCGAACTCTGCCTTTACGGCTGTTTTCAGCTCCCGTAGAAAAAGGGTCGTACGGTGCGTACCCGACACGTATTGTACTTGCTGGGTCGTAAAAACCAGCCGGGAACCGTACAGATGTCGCGTACAGCGGGTTCCAAGGGAGAATCATACGGAGATTAGAGTCGTACGGTTTCTGTACGACTCGTACGGAGTACGGCTCCTGGTACGAATCGTACTTCGTCGTACGTACGGGGGACGTTGCAGGGTACGATTCGTATGGGAAAAATGCTCCGAATCGGCTATTTGGAGCAGTTTTTCCCGAATCGGAATCGACCCCATGGTGTTCATCTGGGCATGAGTGCCACCAAACATAGAGTTTGTTGCAGTTTCTGGTGGCCTGGAATGGAGGCAAATGTAGAAGACTTGGGTTGTAATTGGTTGCAGTGTTCTTATAGTGACAAACATCTTATCTCAGCTGTTCCCTTCCCTTTGTTGTCACCTTGTCCGGACAATGTATTGCAGAAAGTTGCTGTTGAATTTCTCTGTCCATTTCATGTGTTACCCAGTCAAATTCCTTTTGAATTGATGAGAGGGAGAAAGGTGGTATGATCTTTCACCATTTTGGATGGTGGATCTTAAGGTTAACGAGCTGATGTGCAGGCGTCTAGCAATTCTGCTAAGCTTGTTAGTGACTCAGCCATTGAGTCACAGTATATTCGCAAGTGTTGGTCGAAAATGAGGTGAAAGAATTTGAGTTTCTGTGTGGGGGATTGGGTTCACATTAAGGATCCTTTACTTTTGAGAAAAGGGATGTATAAATTTAGAGCTCCGAAACAAATCCTTGAGATGTAAGGCAATGCTGTGTGTACTTCAAATGGTCCATGGTGGAATGCCGCACGTGTGGCCAAATCCAACGCTAAGGCCTTGGACAATGGAAGGCTGAGTAGCAGTTTGAAGAATACTAGGGAATTTGGAGTGGATTTGAGTTCTGAATATAAAGGTTCTTTGTGTTCCAGTCTGATTCTATAGGTTTGCATGAATACGTGCTCTAGGAGCATTCCTCGCAAGTTTATGGATTAAGATTTTGCATCCTTCATCCCTGGTATTAGTTTGTTGTTGTGCTCTGGTGTTTGTGTGGCCTGTCTGTATGTGGCTTTTTTTTTTTAGTTGTATGAAGGGAAGACTTGTTGTGTCTTCGCTGTTCATTATTAATAGAACAGCTCTGATGTAAGTGTACAAGCCTGTTTCTCATTGGCTTACCTGATGTTCTTTGTTAGAATGTGCATTTTGCTAATACTTAAAGTGTGTGTGTCAGTTGAACTAGGACTCCTGGGCCTGTTGCAGCTTTTTACCTAATGCTTCTAACTTCATATTCATGTGGATTCATATTTCTTGGCCTTGGATCTGGATTATACCACTTCAGTTTCCTTTAAGATGCATTAATTAGGGATAGTCTAGTGCATTACCCTAATATGTTTCACTTGCAAGAAAAATTGCTACCACACAGTTGCAACTTCAAGGAAAAGTTCCCCTCAATGCACAGCGTGATGACCGTTGATTTACATTAAAATGCATTGATTCAATAATGGATACGAAAAATAGAACCGAAAACTCCAACTTATATTCCAATCTGGTAGTCCCAATGCATTTCGGGCTGCTGGGAGCCCTTCATCAGGGGAATGTTAAACTCTGGTGTTGTTAGTGCAAAAGATTCAACGATAACTCCTCGCCTGGCGTTTTTTTTTTCCAAGTTCACCACTTATTGGTTCAATGTGGATCACAAACTACATTTAAAGTGAATATATTGAATTTATGGAAAGACTAACCTGCCTCAAACTTTTTCAAACTGTGTTAATGTAAATCAATGCACATCACACTGTGCATTAAGCGGACCCCCCCTCATGGATCAGTGAGCGATACCCGATCTGCACGCACAACTTCATGAATTTGAAAGTAAGAACAAACGTTATTCTCTAAAATCCAGGTGTGCATGAACCACAGTCTTACAACATTCACATTTGCTCAACTTTCAGTACAACCAGAATTGTAAGAAAAATAATATTTTACCACAGTTTTTGCATTTTTCTAATCAATCAATTCTTCCTCTTTTTGTGGTTTTATTCTACTTGGAGTTTCTGGTGGAAACAGGTATGAAATCCAGGAGTGAACCCAGAAAACTATACATTTCTAAAAACTAGAAGTGATTACGATTCAGCTAGAGGTCATTTGTGTAAACGGCTCATAGTTTATCCTCAATAAAATAAATTAGGAATAATGTAATAAAAATAGCTGACAATGTTTTCCTCTGTAGTTTTGTGTACAGATGGATGATTTACAAAAGTAGCACACTGCTGCATCCATCAAAACCTTCTTAACCCCTTGGCCGCGGCGGTAATTCCGCTGCGGCGCTGGCGGGGAGGGGAGGCCGCGCGGTGCCGCCAAGCTGGTGACAGAACCACTCCGTCACCAGCCATGGGTGGGCTGTGCTAATGACGGGGTGGTTCCGTCATTGCCCCGCCCGCCCATTAGAACACACCGCGCAGGCGCAAAATTAGTGCCGCGCAGGTGCGGCGGCCGGGCCGTGACGGAACCACTCCGTCATTAGCACAGCCCACCCGTGGCTGGTGACGGAGTGGTTCTGTCACCAGCATGGAAGGGGTTAAATCATCCATATGTACACAATAGTGTTTGTTCGATACTCTGGAGCCAGGAACTGAGCTGCAGCTTATAATGAGTTTTCATTTTGTACCAACTATGCTTGATGTGGTAAAATGTAGTGAATGAAAAATATCTATATTTTTATATATATATATAAAAAAATATATTACCTACTGGCGGTCGCCAGTAGGTATATATAGTTAGGATTTTTTCTCTATGGGATTTTTGAAAATTCTATGTCTAATAACTTTGGCGTTTGTGGACGGAATTGGCTGAAAGTTTCAGGAAAATGGCACATTTTGTTTCTGAGCAGCCCCTGAAAATTTTGGGGGGGTTCGTCAAGGGGGGGCCGAGAAAAAAGGGGGGTCCCAAAACGCGTTTTTCCCATGTTAATTTCCATAGGGCGGTTGGCCTCACTTTTAGCCCGAACGGCTGAATGGATTTGCACGAAACTTGGCAAAATTGTAGGGACTGGTAGCCCGATGTGCCTTTTGTAGGTCTCAATATATGTGCTCCAGTGGATTTTGAGAAATTAACGTTTAAAAAAAGATATATATCTGTAACAGCGGACCTGGCAGCGTCCCCGGACGCGTACTTTTCGCGCAACGGAGCTTTGTGAAGCGAAGCTGATTGGTTCTCTGGCGTCTGTCAACATTCCAAACAGTCCGTAGCGGCCGCCATCTTGTCTCTCGGTAGGATCGAGAGACAAGAGGAGGCGAAAGCGAAGGGGCAAATGACCATAAGGGGGAATAGTAGATCCTCGCTGACCCCCTAGGTTTGATGTGGAGGTTTTAAAAGGGCCCCGCGGGGCAAAAAAAAATAAAATAATAATAATCGAACGGCTGAATGGATTTGCACGAAACTTGGCAAAATTGTAGGGACTGGTAGCCCGATGTGCCTTTGCTAGGTCTCAATATATGTGCTCCAGTGGATTTTGAGAAATTAACGTTCAAAAAAAGATATATATCTGTAACAGCGCTCCGCTTCGCGTACTTTTCGCGTTACGGAGGTTTGCGAAGCTGATTGGTTTTTCGGCGTCTGTAAACATTCCAAACAGTCCGTAGCGGCCGCCATCTTGTCTCTCGGTAGGATCGAGAGACAAGAGGAGGCCAAAGCGAAGGGGCAAATGACCATAAGGGGGCATAGTAGATCGTCCCTGACCCCCTAGGTTTGATGTGGAGGCTTTGAAGGGGTCTCGCAGGGCAAAAAAAAATATACCGTTTTTTTTGTTTTTTTGCGTGGAGTGCGCCCGGTTCGCGAACCGGGAAGCGTTCTGGGGAGCGTACTTTCTTGAAAATTAGTGAAAAAAGTTAGAGTAAAATAATAATTGTGAGTGATCAGATGTAGGGTAGCTCTGAGAAGAGCTTTTGGGTTTATGGTACATTTAGGTACTTATAAGTAGGTACCAATGCACATTCTTAAATTCAGAGTGAAAACTCTGTTGCCCTCATCTGAGAAGTGAACTCCATCTCCTCTGTAGATATCTTGCATGTAGTAACGCAAGTTATTGTTGTACAGGGAGCCCATTCCATGGTCTCTCATGTAAGCTGAAACAGATTTGTTTACATGCTTCCTCGACTTCTCAATTTGTGGACAAAATTGGTTCGACCACCTCCATTTCTGTCTTTGGCATATATTTGAATATACCAAGGCAGTCTGAGGAAAAAGTGCCATCAATTGCTCAAAGGTGTCCTTTAAAAGCATTTCCAGACCTACCCCAGTCAAAGTGCCCAAATCATTACCTCCACAGTGCACAATTAACAGGTCAGGTTTTGGCAAATGCGTAAAGGTTTTCACCAATGGTATCAATTGGTGACATTTTAATCCTCTGTGGCCAAACCACTTAATTTCCACATCTTGTAAATTGAGGTTAGGTAAATTCCTGTTTTCAGCGTACCTTTGAGCCCAATATATGTAACTATGTCCAACAATCCAGACAGAAAACATGGTGAGAGAAGGTTCTGCTGCAGTCAGATGAAGTGTGGAAAAGAAATGGCAGTTGAAAAAATGAGAGTGTAAAATGAAAAAAAACTGAGGAGTTTCTGTGTTAATGAAGCAGTAAGAGTGATTGGTGGATTTTGATTGCTGAAAACAGAAAGTTAGTGTGCATGGATGAGTTCGTTGAAAGATGTATTTTGAGTGGCGAAGAAAAAATCATTAAATGAAAGATTGCACTGGATATGCAGGTGCACTGAGAGTTCAGAGTTCAATTGCAACATTGTTGTATGAGAGGTCTTGCAAGAGGTGGTTGCTATGCAGAAAAAGCAGAGAGGGGGCAGAGGGGGGAAGGGTTTTGCTTTGAAAAAAAGTGAGGGAAGAGTTTTGATTGGGTGACATGAGAGATATGTGTGAGGAATTACAGCATTTCTGTGCTTTTGATAGCTGCAGACTCTGGAGTGCATACCTTTTGCTCTGCTGAAGACAAATTGGTGTGTTTCTGAGACTGTTTTGAAACTCAAAGTATTTGCTAAGGTGAGAAAAGATTTCTTTAATTTAGATAGAAAATAGTGTGCTTTAAGGAGAAAATTATGAAGAAAGTTGTGTTTTTCAAATATTGCTTTGTCTCAAGTGTTTCACAAATAGATTTTGTTTCTTTGAGAAATTGTAATTGGAGAAAATGTGAAGTATTAGTACTGACAGGGCTTTTATGTGCATAGGAGCTGTGGAGTGTTTTCAAATTATGACTTGTAAATCGTTTTTGAAAAAAAGCAATGGTTTTAATATTGATGAGAAGGACATAATGGTGTCTGCTTCTTTATAAGGTAATTGAGAGTCTCTGATGTTATTTTTCCCATTTCAATGTAAGAAGTTTGTCTGTGGAGCAAATTGCTTGTAAATATGCTCCCACCTGTGCATGGCAAATTTAGATTTTGAATGTTTCCGTTACATAGGCATGTTAAAGGTGACTGAAACATGCTGCAAAGGCAATCAAAAAATGCTTTTATGTGTCTTAAGGACATTTTAAGTCATTTACCCATGTGCAGTGTTTTCAAATTATGAGTTGAAAATCGTTTTTGAGGTAAAGGAATGTTTTCAAAATTTATGTGCGCCATATGACCCCAAATTTCTTTTTCAGGGGTGCAGCAGGGTGTTCTTGAGACACCCCTGCACCGTCGGAAAAATTCGTAATTTGCGATGAGGTAATTGCTAATCGCAAATTGCACCTTCATTCCTATGGGCCTCCTGCTGCATGGAAATGAATGGGTAATTTGTAATTAGCAAATAGCTCATCGCAAACTAGGAATGGTAAAGAATCGCTATTTATTCCTTAAAGTTCGCTATTTAGGAAATGCAAAAAACTTTGATGATACATATGGCGGTTTATCTCTAACAAGATAAGAAGCATAGGGATAGATTTATGATGACTGGCGCATCACCAGGGATGTGTTAGTCATTCTGTGCCGCTGTTCCGTCACCTATGGTGTGCTGCATTTACAATGCGGCGCATCATGGGGCAAAAACAGCACAGATGCGTGACGTATTTGTGCCGTAAAGTTGGCGCATTGCTGGAGTTGTATCGCAAGTGTGATGAAGCTCCAGTAAGGTTGAGGGGTGCCCCTGTCGCAGGGTTTCTGTTCTGACACAGAACTGTGGACAGAGGATTGGAACCTCGGCGAATTAGGGTGTCCCAAAACTCACCTTAGTAATCAAAACCCCTTAGCAAGCTAGGTACAGTGTCACATTGGATATAACAAACTCTCAATGTTTAGACAATCCAGAATATGAACTTATAGTACCTCAGGATACGTGGAACTCATGAACAGTCGGTCGTTATATATTTCTTAGAAACGAGAACATGGAGTTAAGAAGAACACATGTGTATTTGAAATGTTTATTTACTAATGCCGTCTTCTCAGGCGTAGTATCTTAGATTATACAAGTACACATATTATCAGTAGCAAAATTACCAGCATAGTCAATAGTACATAAAAAGCGAATGGTGACAGTATGTTAACATGCTGTAAATGAATAAGAGTTAGCAACACTTATAAGCAGCCGCGGGCCGTGGAGGGAGTTACGGTGGGCAGGGAGGCGGGGAGGGGGAGGGGCAGGGTGGAGAGGGCTCCACCCTGCCCCTCCCCCTCCCCGCATCCCTGCCCCACCGTAACTCCCTCCACGGCCCGCGGCTGCTTATATCTCACCCTCCCTAATACACATAATATATTATTTGCTAAGAAGGTCTCTTTGTGTTGGTTTAGGGCGTGCCGATACTTTAGTGTCTTAGATTTGAAGGAATCACATCAGCATAGAAAAGATAATCCATATGCCGTGCTTAATATCGCCAACGGCATTGTGCCATAATATTCTAGCATGCGATTGCGGAACAGTGTCAGCAGCTGCAGGGCGGGAGCTTGCACAGGAGGGACATCCATATTTAAAAATGTAAAAAAGCACAAGAGCGTCCGCTGGTAATGCAAGTAAAAATGGGAATCCACGAAGCAGAGTGAAAAAAATAGAATGTAAGAAAGCAGGGATGACTCCAAAGATTTTCTCAAATGAAGTCACGAGACCACTGGTAACAATTTTAAAAAAGTGCGCCAGGCCCTTTGTGGAGGACACGTTAGAGATAGTCCGAACCATCTTGCTGAAATGGAAAGGCGAATCTGTATTTAAAAGGGTCTGCACCTCTGTACGGGTGTTCGCTGTGTGAAGCACGAAAGTTTCACGGGCCGAACTCAAGGCCACCTCTCTCTGAGACAAAATAGCTCTTATTCTTGCCATGCCGTTGAAATGTGCTGCCAAGGTTGGTATTTGTGGCCAGATTGAAAACTCCCTATGTTCATGTGTGGGAGGAAATAGAACATTTCTGCAGCAAATAACCCGTTCATTTACTGTTACGATAAAATGAATACTTTTAATTAACCCAGAACAATCTTCATTATTGAGCATCAAATAACTACCATTTTCCAAGAACTTGAACATGGGGATGATAGCAGGAACTGGTGTGCCTTGCAACACGCAAGCCATATTTGGTCGGTGTTTGTTGCATGAACCGTGTAACTGTATGTGCCTACACATTAGTGAATGATCTGGCGTCTCAGTGCATTCCTCTCCATTCAGAGAAAGTTCTTGATCATCTTTGAAAATCTGTATGTGTATGGAAGCGACCAGACTTCATGAAGAAAACCACTACCTAAAGGTTAATAACGACTTATTGGTATATATTTCATACAATTTGAAAACTTATATAAAGCAAAAGGCAGCGTTATTAAACCGTGGATAAGGCACGTTGCCAAAGCAGTCAACCTTTTGGATTTATACTGGAAATGTTAAAGGAAGAATTACGGAGTAGGGCCTGTAAATCTTTAATAGACAACGAGTAAAATTACTCCAACCATCATATTCCTCTAACTCCGGGATAGTAGGGGTGTTTAATTTTTTAGAAGTAGCCAATCCAAAGCATTTGGTCTGGGAAATTGTTTCATTCACAAACCACATATGTTTTGGGATGAGACATGCACGGTGGAAAGCCTCAGTGCCTTGTACCTGCCAGGTTCGTGAACCCCAAACTGATGTAGATCCTGGATATTTTTACTCTGTATTACGTTAGCATGGTCTCATTACTGGTTTAAACGCCATTTTTCCTTTTTTGTAACTTCTGCACACGACACTTAGTTGTTGCTTTAGCTTTCAGCCTAACTGCGTCAAGATCTATGCCTGCTTCAAGCAGGCGCAGGGTTTTGATGTAGCTTTGTCCTATCTGATTGTAAATGCGGCACACCGTGGGTGGCAGAGCAGCGGTGCACGTTAACTGGTGCATCCCTGGGGATGTGCTAGTTAATATAAATCTGCCCCTTTACATTTAATTATGTGCAGGGGACACAGAGTAGGTGAGGTTTATCCAAGGTTAAGAAGAGATGAGTCCTGTTCAGTGAAAAATTGGAGATAGGCTTCAGTATATTATATACTTAAGTAGTGTGTTAAGTTTTTGATGACTGTTATTAATTTACTGTTGGGTAATAGTGGTTAATAACATTTTTTATTATATTTTACCACAGATTCAACTGCAGATTATTTCAAGATTTTAGGATGCCTAGCAAAGAAAGAGTAAGAAAGGCTGCAAAACGTCAAAGACAGCAGGACCATGGAATAATGCAGCAGTCCTCTAACAAAAAGATTTGTCAAGTCACCAAGAAAGCACCGGGTAAGAGTCGAAAAACAGTCATAAGAAATATGTGTAGTAAAAAAAATATTACTACAGAAAATGTTTCAGTCCAGAAAAGGAGAAAGAATTCAAATGGTAAGGAAAGGCCAATGAGAAATGTTACTGCTAGAGTAAGAGATAACTCTATGCATGAAAGTAGAAGGAAACAACAGTTTAGGGATATTCGTAAACGAATGTTCCGCAACAGGATAATTGGGAATTTGTTAAAAAATATTAAGAAAGGTCAGCAGAAAGTGGTTTTTTATAAGAGAAAAAAAATAGTTGAGAAAGTTATTGATCAGGCATTTGAAATTAAACGTAAGTTATTTATTGTGACAATCAATAGAATTAGGAAGCTAAACAAGGTAATTTATGATTTCAAAAGAAATAGTAGATGGAAGAGAATAGTTAATCGTAGTAATTTTTGTGAAGTTTTTTCTGGAGAATGGATGCATAGTTCAAGCTCTGAGGCATTTTTTAATGAGGAGAGTTATTTCCAGGATAATGATTTGGTGCATGCAGTTGACACCAGTGGTCGAGCTTATGAAGTGAAAGATGGTTGTCCAGTTGAAAAAGAAAAACTTGTGAGAACAGAGATAGAAGAGGTGTTAGGTAATGAGGTTTTAGGGAGACGTCCTAAGGGTCCTGTGTACACCTGGAAGTGTAGTAGTATTTGCAGTGTACGACAGGATTCCATCAATTTGCTTTGTGATTTTATACGGTCATTTAGTAAGAAAAGTTTGAAGCAGAAAATGAAGTTGTTGCAAGAATTAGATCCTTGCAGAGTGAGAGAAGTGATAGGTTTGCATGGTCATTCACTGGCTTGTCTTTCCAGGAGAGTATGCCAGAGTGTTTTTCATCATTTCAGGATGCTAGCAGTGCATCATAATAAAGTGAGGAAATTAGTTAGAATGTTGTATTATGCTAAGAGTCCAGCAATTATGCTTAAACAATTATGCGCTGCTCTTTTGCATGGTTCTGAAATAGATGTGAAGAATATATGTGAAGAAATTGAGTTTTGTTACTTTGGAAGTAAAGAGGAGAATGTTGAAATTGACCAAGAAGAAGAGAGTAATGTGGAAGATAGTGTACAGGTTTCCAGTACAGATAATTTCCAGAGGGAAATTGCGACGTTTGAGGTGAAATCAAGTGAGAGGCCAAATTTCACTTGTGTGTGTTGTCGACGCACTTATTATAAGAATCAGACTAAGTTAGTGGATTTATATGGAAAAAGTGAAAGGGAAAATAATAGTGAATGGAAGGATTTTACAACATACTTGATGGTAGAAAATTGTTTTGATTTGGGATTGGATCAACGTGTGTGTACTTATTGTTGTAACAAATTAAATCAAAACCAGATGCCTGCTAGAGCAGTTCATAATAATCTGGAATTGGTTGAGATTCCTTCTGAATTGAAGGATTTAAATACTTATGAATCTATTTTGATTCAAAGTATCCATCCCTTTCAGGCTATTGTAAGAATGGAGCCAAAGACAGGGAAATTGCCTCCATCAGATTTACAGAGAGGATTAAAGGGAAGAGTTGTTTATTTGCCTCTAGATTTGAAGAAAAACATTAACACAATTGGAGTAGAAAAAGTGGAAGAGGAACCTCTTGTTATCTTAGTTAATGGGGTTCCGACAAAGAATAAGAAAATATGGCAAGATTTAGTAGATGTTAGGAAAGTCAAAAGGGCAACATTGTATTTGAAAAAATATAATAAATACTATAAAAATGTATATGTTGCAGAAGAGGAAGTAAGTGAGGAAGAGGATAGCGATTTGTGTGCTGGTCAAATTGAGAAAGTAGAACCCTGTACTAGTGAAGAAATATATGAACATTATAGTGTTCATCCTTTGCATTCCAAGGAAGTCATGGGGAATGCTATTGAGTTGTTTCAAATGAAACAAGCGAAAGGGAGTCCCATTAGTGTTTGGGAGGAAAGTTTGGAAGCTCGGTGTTTCCCACAGCTTTTTCCAACAGGTCAGGGAGGAAGATATGATGAGCGACCTCATCAAATTCCTGCTTCTGAATACCGGACTTTGCGATTGTATGCAGGAGATCCTAGGTTTCGACAATGCATTCCTTATTTGTTTCATCTCCTGTTTGAAAGCGATCTGTCTGGACTGTCATATGCAGTGAACCACATCTTGAAAAGTGGTATACACATGCAAAACATCTCGGCAAGTGACTTTATGGATAAAGTCAATGTCCAAGACAGTATTTTGGATTCTCACCTGATTAATCTCATGGCGTGTCAGCGTGGTACTAATGAGTACTGGTACCGTCGTCATGGTGATTTAAAATGTATGCTGAGGAACTTAGGAACTCCCACATGGTTCCTCACTTTGAGCTGTGCTGAGTATGGCTGGGAAGACTTACTTGAATTTCTACGAGAGGCAAATGCTAACGTAGAAAACATCGAATTCAAGACACCCGGAGAACTGTGCTCTTTGGATCCAGTCAATGTATGTAGGTACTTCAATCATAGATTTGAAGGTATGATGTCTTTCATCATGAATAAGAAGAATCCACCTCTTGGAGAGGTGTTGGATTTCTTCTGGAGGAAGGAGTACCAAGCAAGAGGTGCTCCTCATATACATATGTTGCTGTGGATCAAGGATGCACCTAAATTTGGAACGGATGCAGACGACTCAGTGATGAGTTTCATAGAACAGTATTCTACGTGTGCTGTTCCAAACGCAAAGGAGAAAAAAAGCCTAAGAGAAAAAGTTCTACGTTTCCAAAGCCATCGATGTGGAAAGTACTGTCGTCGTAAATTCCGGAACAAAGACAAGTTCTACACCAAATGTCGTTTCGGCTTTCCACGATCGGTGATTTCTAAAGGAAGAGTGAACAGTTTGATGTCTTCGCTGCGACATAATGTGATGAAGAAATCACCTAAAAACACATACAATTTGAAGAGGAACGAAGAGTCTAAGTACATCAACGACTACAACCCGGTGATTTTGTCCATGTGGAATGCTAACATGGATATACAGTTTGTGGCTGATAACTGTATGGCTGTGGCTCGGTATGTGACATCTTACATCACCAAAAAAGAGAAGACAGAATTGAAGGATATGTGGGAGGACATTTCCCATGAAAAGAGCCTCAGCAAGAAGTTGTACAGTTTCAGTCTGAAGATGTTGTCGCATCGAGAAATCGGAGCTTACGAATGTTCTGACCGGTTGTCTTCAGCAAGTCTCTATGCCAAGTCCAGGAGTATCGTTTGGGCGAGTGTTGGTCTTGCTGCAACGTGTAATCGAGTTCTGAAACCTGTGCGGGAAATTGAGTATTTGGCGGAAAAGGAGCCAAACAGTACCGACATTTTGAAGAGCAACATGTTGGATACATATTATCCAAATCGAAGCAGTCACCTCGAGAATGTTTGTCTGTATGAGGTTCTGCAAAATTACATATTCAAGAGGAACATCAAAGAAGATACTGAGAAAGGAGTGTATGCTGTAATAGGAAGTGAGGGATGTCTGGTCAAGCAAAGAAAATGCCACTTGATAAACCATCGAAAATTGAGTGGCGAATCTCCTGAAAAAAAGGAGTTTTTCTATTTAGCACTTTTGCAACTTTTTAAGCCTTGGCGTGCAGAAGAGGAACTGCTTGGAGATTTCCTTTGTTACGAAGACTCATTCAATGCTGCCAAGGAGACCATAGAATGTCCTGCTTTTCCCAAATATGTAGAAATGTTGAATGTGGAAATTGAGCAGGAAGCAACGATTGCAGCCGAGATTGCCAGAGACAGTTCTCAGGACAGTCAGAGTTCTGCTTCATTGAGTCAGGATCCACTAGGAGGACCTCTTATCGAAAATGAAGCTGCCACTGCTATGAATGAAGTGGAAAGAGCCATGGCACATGCTCAGGAGGATGTGGTTAACTTAGAAGAGTTGGAAAGACAACTCAACGTTGAGCAGAGGAAAATATATGACGAACTTACCATGCAAATTGATCATGGATTAAGTCATGACAAGAAAGAGTGCTCATGTACGTCGTTGAAGCCTGTCCGACTGTACGTGAGTGGAGAAGCGGGAACTGGAAAAAGTTTCCTTATTAAAGCAATTTCATGTTATTTGCAGGAAAGGACAGAGTCATCGCTGTCTTGTGTTGTCACCGCTCCAACTGGACTGGCAGCACATAACATTAAAGGGATTACTTTACATCGTTTACTGATGCTGCCAGTGGAGCATGACAACAAATTAGAATATCACAAGCTATCTGGAGATGCTTGCTTTGAAGTTTCAAGAGTCTTGAGGAAAATGAAACTTCTTATCATTGACGAAGTAAGCATGGTTTCCAATGTCATGCTTGCCTTTGTGCATTTGAGAATGCAAGAAGTTCTCAAAACAGAGTATGATGTGTTATTTGGTGGCAAACACATCATTGTTTTCGGAGATCTTCTGCAGCTGACACCAGTGAAAGGGCAACCTGTGTTCAAAATGCTCACGCATGAAGATACCAGGAAGTGCTTAGGGAGTATTGGCAACGTCAATATATGGTTAAACTTCAATTATGCTGAACTGCATGAAAATATGCGTCAGGCAAAGGATGAAGTTTACAAGACTATTCTACAAGATGTTAGAATTGGAAAAGTGACCGAGCATGGGAAAGAAGCTTTACATGCACGATTACTGACAAATTTATATCCAGACGAAGATGTTGTGCCTGAGAATATTTTTCAGAAAGTTACTGAGAAAAAATCTGGAATATGTTTGATGCCAACTCTTGCAGAATGTGCCAAATTCAACAACAAAATGTTGCATTTAGAAAAGCAAGAGATTGTGAAATTGGAAGCTATTGACAGAGTAGAGCATATGGGATCAACAATTATTTTGTCTGAGAATCTGAAAACAAAATTGGATTCATTAGAGAAGAGTATATCTAAAACTGCGGGTTTTGAAAAGACTCTGAATGTGTGCTTGAACTGCCATATAATTTTAAGAAGGAATTTACATGTTGAAAGAGGTCTGGTAAATGGATCAATGGGTAATGTTGTTGATTTTGTGAAATACAGAAATAGAGATGGAATTGAATTTTTAAAAATTAAATTTGATGGCATTGAGGAAGTACAGCTAATTGCTCGTTGTTCTGCTAGATTTTTGCTTGTAAAAGACTTATATGTTCGTCGTAAGCAGTTTCCTGTTTGCTTGGCATATGCGGTGACAATCCATAAATCGCAAGGTTTAAGTGTAGACTGTGCATTGGTGAATATTGGCAGTTCTGTGTTCAAGGAGGGTATGGCATATGTGGCATTGTCACGAGTTAGGACTTTATCGGGATTGTACTTGATTGAGTGTGATGTCACAAACATTTGTGCGGATCTAGATTGTGTTAAGGAATACAATAGGTTGAGAAGAGAGTATGCGCCACATTTGCCTCAGTATCCTTTGTTTGAGAAACGTGTGGTAGGCCGGAAACGAAGAAATGTGACCAATACTGGGGAGGTTGTAGCAAAAAGACGAAAAGTCGATGAACCTGAAATTATAAGCAGAAACAAAAAGGATTCTGTTGAAGATGTTGTTGGTTTTCAATTTGAAAACAGTTCTGGTGTCAACTGCTATGCTAATGTAGTGGTTAATGTTTTGTTTTCTCTACAAAATGTAAAAGAAGAGATTGTGGTCAATTCTGATCAAAGATTTTGCAGTTTGTTAAATTCTGTGTTAGAGAAATGTAGCACTGATAGAACATAGAAAGTGTGTCTGAAATTCGAAATCTGTTAGACAGATGTTCAGGCCAAACACAATTCTCTCAAAATAGTCAGCAAGATTGTCAGGAGTTTTTAATGTATATGCTTGATGTATTGTATGCTGAAGGTGTAGATGTAGATCATCTGTTTGGGCTTTCTTATCAATGGCAGCATGACTGCGAGAACTGTAGGGTATCAAGTAGTACTAGTGTAGACTCAGAAAGATTTATATATTTAACTTTGCCAGACAGTAAATCAGTCTCTTTTAATAAGCTAGTAAAAGCAGCTGATCACAATATGGAGTGTAGGCAATGTAAATCTGAAATGATGTCCACATTATTTATACGAACATATGGCCAGTATGTCATTTTAATGTTCCAACGATGTAGGCCTGATGGAACAAAATTGACAACTTTAATTAAAAATTTTGTGGCTTCACAGTTGTCAATATCACGAAGGACTTTTGTAACTGTAGCAATTATATATCATGATGGTTCTTCAATAACATCAGGACATTATACAGCTTATTTAAAGTGTAGAAATGGCTGGTCATTCTGCAATGATTCTGTTTTAATTTTCAAAAAAAAATTGCCATATGACCTTAAAAACTGTTACCTGGTGTTTTTAAAACCAAAATTTTAGGGAAAGAATCTCGGGATGTGCTCTGAGGAATTTCAAGAAGTTCTCATGGCTCCTACACTATTTGGCCTTGAAGATAAGTGTAGTACAGAGACATAACTTTTTACCATAACACTGGACGTTATTGAGAAATACGTGCACTTTGAATGAGTTCAGAAAAACTATTTCTTTTTATAAGCTAATTGAAGCAGCGAATCAAAACATGGAGTAGAGGGAATGTAAGTCTGCAATGCTGTCTACTGTTTTACATTGCTTTGTGATTAAAAGTGATGTAGAGAATTAAATAATTGTACTAGTCATAAAGGTAGTGTAAGTCTGCTTCATAGTAAGCAGTATCAGTGTGATAGGAAATGTAGAACATGATTGAGCAAGAAGGGGAAGATATTACTAGTCCAGGATTGTGTAAATGATCTTCAACATTTTAATTCTGAAAGTTGCGGAAATGCGAAAAGACGGGATTGGCTAACAAGAATTCCAAGAGTTATACATGGCTCTGACAAGATTTGGCCTTGTGGAATCTTGTGGTAGAGAGCAAGAAGTCATTTATTGTATGTAACATGTTTTTGAAAACGATGGAGGTTTTCTTTCAGAAAGTGGCGGGTTGAAAGTAATAACAGCACAACAGAGTGTAAGCTGTTCATAGGACATCCTTGGCCGTCATGGAAAGTAAGTTAACTTTAAGGAGTTCTGAATTCTGATTTGTAATGTTGTATGGGTTTTTTAAACACAATCATTTTGATTGTGTTTTTTTTTCCCCGCTGTTATATGATGAATACCTTCAAGTCACTGTTTTAGTGAAATTTGATACATTCTGAGAACAGCAAAAATAAACCATTTAACATGTATAATTAATTCTGTTCTGTTTGCATTTATGATGTACATGTAGAACTGTGTAGGAGGCATGGAGAAGGTGAGGCTTCTGTAAGTGTCAAAGTTGTTGCATACAGTGCTCATATTCTACGTAGTCTTTTATATTTCATTACTTTCACTGTTTCTGACTGATCTAAAATTTTTT
The DNA here is from genome assembly GCF_964261635.1 of Lissotriton helveticus. NCBI lineage: Eukaryota > Metazoa > Chordata > Amphibia > Caudata > Salamandridae > Lissotriton > Lissotriton helveticus. The sequence continues at coordinate 13,594,840 of NC_136067.1, read as the reverse complement.
TTTTTAAAAAGAACAGTAAGTATAAGGGAAGGAAACAGACAGTTATGTTAAAAGAAACACAGCTATAGGGAATAAACTAGGGATACTGTTACCCGCAATCCTCTGCTGATGATGTCACTGAGCATGTCATGAATGATGTAATATGTGACATCATCAGCAGTGGATTACGGGTAATAGTATCTCTAGTTTACTCCCCTATAGCTGTCTTTCTTTTAACATAACTGTCTGTTTCCTTCCCTTATACTTACTGTTCTTTTTTTAAAAAAACATTTTTGGGTTCGCTTCCGGTTCGCGTACCGGGGAGCGAACTGGGAAGCGAACTAAGTGAAATAGAGGTTGGCACAGTTGCAAATATTGTACCAATTTTTTAATAACGGGGAGGTAGTTCTGAAAAGAACTTTTTTTTAAATTGTTTTTGTTGTTTTATATTTTTTTTATTATTTTTCTGAACATTTTTTTACTTTTTTTGAATTTTTCTGAACAGTTTTATATTTTTTTTGTTTTTTTTTCGGAGGGGGCAACGAAAACGATTCATTGTAAAGGGCTCAACAGGAGCAAGAAAACAAAAAAAAAGAATTTATTGTTTGGGGAGTTTCGGACAAACATGAGCATGATTGTCAATAGCTCTGTTGATCAGAGTGATGCTACTTTCTCCGTAGCAAATGAATCCACTGCAATGTACGCAGACTTGTTTTACTTCACGAAATCTCGTTTGTATATTTGGCACCATCTCCCTGCCCTCTGGTCCCGTTACTTCCGGTACAACAGATCTTCTGGCCATAATAGGGAGATTATCTAGGTCGTCCTGTTCCTCTTCTTCCTCTTCTTGCTGAATTATAACTTTAGCAGGTGGTCCACTCTTCCTTGGATGTGGTGGAGGTGGTGGGGAAGCACCAGCTGAAGCTAGTAAAGAAGCCATTGCTCACTGGTAACAAAGGGTCTTTCTCTCACAATGATGAAAGTCAGAGTGAGGAAAGAAGGAGGGATTTTCACCATTTGGGAAAAAAAATAGTTCTCAACCAATGAAAAGTGTTCATTTTAGATCATATGACCTAGTCTTACATCATTAGGAAACCGAAAGTGAAATGAACCAATGAAAAGTGTTATTACCAAGTCACATGACCTGCTGTGTTTACGTTACGCGCTTTGCAGGGGCCTCCCGGTTTGCTTCCAGAAACCTGTGCTTTGCGACTCGGTAAGCGTACGAGTTCGCTAACGTAGCACGTCATATGACGTATCACGCGACAACGCGAAACGTCATGCGGACGGGACGCGTCACGATGTTGTTTTCTAACGCGGCAGTTGCGGTAAAGAAACGTTTACAGGCTCGCGGTCTATTTCGCGGCATCAAGGTCAGCTAACGGGAAGCTTCCCGATTCGCGAAGCGGGAACGAAGAAAAAAAAATATTAAAAAAAAAAGTTATTAATAAACATATAAAATATATTTTTGGATTTAAAGAAGAATACATTTTACAGCTACAGATATTAGCTGTTAAAAAACCAATGAAATTCACTGAAAAAACCATAGGTTATAGACCATATATAGTTAGGAATTAGCATTTACAAAACCTTGAAAATTCACTGAAAAAACCATAGGTTATAGACCATATATAGTTAGGAATTAGCATTTAAAAAACCTTATTTTACTCACACAAAACCATTGAAATTCCATATATAGTTAGTTGCACTAACTATATATCGCGCACCCGCAATCCACTGCTGATGATGTCACATATTACATCATTCATGACATGGTCAGTGACATCACTGATGACATCACTGATGACATCTCAAATGACATCACTGATGACATCTTACTTGACATCAATGATCACATCACTGATGATATCATTCATGTGATAATACAATGCATCTCCTCACACTCTAATATAACATCCGTTACACCCAGTGTTAAATAGAGAGTATCATTTTTGAAACTATTGACACACCAATACTAGTTACTACATACGCACTCACTGATTCCTATGTCTACACACACATTCACTCATACAATCATTCATACATACAATCACTCATCTTTACAACACTATCATATGCACTCATACACCTATACAGACACTCACACTCTGCCACTCATCCATGGAGTTACTCACACACCTAGTCAGTCCTGAAAAGAATCAATCACACTTCCATTTTCTCATCTATACAGTTAAACACAGAACACCTTACATTTTTGAAACATATACTAACACATAGTTACTCTCTTATAGAATCACTGATACAAGTACACATTGATCTGCACAGAGTCACACACCTCCCAGCCAGCCATACACACACTCAGTCTCCCATACAAATACTTGTGCAACCAATCAATAACCCATATAGCTACTTATATAGCTACTGATCAACACATGCAGCAGCTTGCACAACAACAGACATACTGATGCACACTTTTAGACAGTTTAGTCACTAACCCGTGCATTCAGTAAGACGCATTTAATCACTCACTCATACAGTCAATCACGCACCTACTAAAACCTTCATTCAGACACTTATACATCCACTCATTCTTCAATATGTAAAACATATTTAAACTTTACAGAAACACATAATCACTGGATGTTGTCATCAGTGATGTCATCAGTGATGTCACTGACCATGTCATGAATGATGTAATATGTGACATCATCAGCAGTGGATTGCGGGTGCGCGATATATAGTTAGTGCAACTAACTATATATGGAATTTCAATGGTTTTGTGTGAGTAAAATAAGGTTTTTTAAATGCTAATTCCTAACTATATATGGTCTATAACCTATGGTTTTTTCAGTGAATATATATATATATAAAACCAAAAAACTGAATATTAATTTTTACCCCTGCGCTCTCCAACACTTTCCCTACTGTTGCACTCTTTGGAGTGTGAATAGTAATTTTTATGCCTACGCTATCCAACATTCTCCTTACTTTTTACATTTGTTTTACATTTTTATTTAATTTTTATGTATATTATTATTTTGTGTATAGATGTATTTGTAATTTATAATATTTTTAATTATTTATAAGTTACTAAAATAATTATTAAAAGGAAACCTATCAATTGTTTTAAATGTACCCAGGGACTGAGTTTAGGAATAGTGGTGAATTGTACAACTCAGAATTTGGGGTGACACATACTTTCATATGATTCAGAGGGCATTTTGCAAAATGTGTTCTTTCTCCCACACTGACTTGCATTTGGCAATCATGAATGAAGAGAAATTCATTTGATAATAACAAATGTTCAACTATTCTGTGTTCCACACTTCTCTCAATTAGAACAGTATTGCACTTGTTTGGGTGGGCCTAGCACTTTTGATAAGAAAGGCCTATAATACAGTGTGGAAACTTCACATTTTTGCCATCAAATTCAACAATTTTGCTGATGTGGGTAGCAGTGGTATCTGGCCTCGGTCTCAGCTGCCACCCAGGGAAACCTATGAAACACAGACATTTCTGAAAAATGAAGACTCAAGGGAGTCTAAGGTGGTGTGACTTGTGTGGGTCCCTCCCCCTACATTTTCCGACCTAGAATACCATGCAAACCTCGAAGGTTGGCTAAAATCACACATTTTCTGACATTTCTACGAGGGAAGTTTGTGGAATCTGCGAGGATCAACAAAATACCTACCATCCTGTGTTCCCACACTTGGGACCGGAGTTAATGTTCAGGATGAGAACAAGGGCATGGCCCACGCCTGGCTGACCTCGTTCCTTGGTGGACGGGTCCAGAAAATACAACTGAATTACCTGGTGTCAGAGGCTGCTAAAATTACATGCGGCGTCCCGCAGGGCTCTGCCTTGTCCCCCTTGATGTTCAACACGTATCTGCAGCCCCTCATTTCATCGCTGAATCCGATGGACTGTAATATATATAATTATGCTGACGACACCCAGATCATCATTCAGATAGGCAATTCCCCTATGGCTGATCAAAAATGAAGAATATTCTAAAATGTACCGTCAATTGGATGACGGCAAACTTTTTAAAAATCAACCCGGATAAGATGGAGGTTCTTCCTATCACAACCTCATCTAGCCCCTGGTGTGACCTCCTTTGGCCCTCAGAATTAGGTAAACCCCCAATACCGGCAACAGCAGTAAAAAGCCTGGGCATAATCATCGACACAAATCTCACTATGTCAGCCCAGGTCTCGGCGGTGGTGGGCACCTGTGTAGGCCTCCTGAGACAACTGCGCAAGCTAGCTCCCATCTTAAAGGCAGACACCCTCAGAAGAGCAGTGTCAGCCTTAGTTCTGGCCCGATTGGATTATGGCAATGCCATGTATTTCGGCATCCTGAAAAAACTCACCAAGAGACTTCAGATCGTCATGAATGACGCGGCCAGACTTATTTACAATAAACCAAGAAGGACACCGGCCACCCCTCTTCTTCGGGAGCTACACTGGTTGCCAGTAAACCAACGAGCCAAGTTCAAAGGCCTATGCATTACGCAGAAAGCCTTATATGGGCAAGCCCCGAAGTACATAAAAAAACGCCTTGTCCCATATGCCCCCAACAGGAACTTACGCTCAGCCAACGCCGCTCTATTGATCTGTCCTAGGATCAAACGGTCCACTATCGGTGGTCGGACATTTTCCCACACAATGCCTAAAGCCTGGAACCAACTGCCTGAAAATCTGCGCAAAGAAACCAGACTCCTGCCTTTTAGGAAAAAGCTAAAAACCGTGCTTTTCCAGGAGGCATGGGGTAACATCTAGTCTGTTCTCCTCCTGCCAGTATTCACTCGCCTGTCAAGCGCTTAGAGACCCCGGGGTGATAAGGCGCTCTACAAGTCTAAAATACAAATACAAATACAAATACATTACATGCATTGCTTCACAGCTGTTGTAGGCTTTTATAGGAATAGATGGCTATAGGAATGAATGGTTGAAATGAGTATATTGTTCAGAGGGAGGGTAACTGAGGGTAAGGTTTACATCATGACTTAGGACCTAATCTGCTGGTTTGGAGGAACCAAAAACAGTTGGGTATAAAGCTAGATTTGAATGTAGAATTCCAAGTATTAATTTTTGAGAATACTCATTCTGGCACATGCATCAACATTGGAGTTTGCGATTCCTTAATTGCAAAAAATAAGGAATCGCAATTAAGGAATCGCAAACTGCAATGCATCAAGGAATCGCTAAATAAATAGCGATTTCTTAAAATTCCTTAATTGCGATTCTCAATTTAAGAATCGCAATTAAGGAATCCTAGAGGCCCATAGGAATGAATGGGAAGACATTCTCATTTTGCGAATCGCATTTAAGGAATCGCAAAATGAGAATGCAATTTCAAGGGTGCAGGGGGGGTCCAAAGGACACCCTGTTGCACCCCTGAAATTTGCCATTAAGTAAATTTTGTGAAATAGCACTTTAAAAAATGTGCATTTTTCAAAGTTTTCGCAAATTACCATGAAGGTCAACTTCATGGTAATTTGCACCCCTTATTTGCGAATTCGCAAATTTTAAAAGTTTGATGCATTGCATTTAAGGAATCTCAATTTGAGATTCCTTAAATGCAATCGCAATTTAAGAAATCGCAAATTTGCGATTCTTAAATTGCGAGAAGAACAAAATGCATAATGCATCCCAAAAATGGAAATTGCATTTGCAAACGGCCGAATTTTGCGATTCGCACCGTTTGCGAATGCAATTTCCTTTGATGCATGTGCCCAATTGTTCCCAGACGTGTTTACAGAGAAATTGTGTTTTTTTCACATAGGATTCACCTCAAATGTAATGTAATGTAAATAGGGACTTATAAAGTACACAGCTACTCTACAGAGTGTCCCGGCGCTACACTCACACGAGACAGGCGTAAGTACTCCTACCTGGGTAGAGGGTGGCCGGCTGTGCTATTGCAAGAAAATCCAGGTTTTCAACTGTTTCGTAAAAGTCAAAAAATCTTGAACCTGCCTAAGGGAAAATGGAAGTCCATTCCATAGCCGGGAGGCCAGGACTTGAAAGGAACGACCACCCAGACAAGAGCAGGAAAACTTTGGGGTAGTCATCAGAAGCTGTGAAGAAGATCTCAGGGCCCTCTGCGGGACATAGTGCTGGATCCTTTTCCTAATATAGACGGCACCCGTATCATGTAGGGCCCTATACGCTAAAACTAAAGCTTTGAACTGAATCCGCTTCCGGACCGGCAGCCAGTGCAAAGATTTCAGATAGATAGACAGGTAGGCAGATAAAATATCAATATTTTAATATCGACCTACAATAATATCAATGTTTTAATATTGAAGGTACAGAATATAGAAGGTAAGTAATATCGTTTTTTTTTTAATATCAAAGGGACAGAATTTCGAAGGTAAGTAATATCGATTTTGTTAATATCGATGTAAGTAATATCGATGTTACTAATATCGATGTTAATAATATTGATGTTACTAATATCGATTTGTATATGACTTTTATATATATTATTATGTATTTAATATGTATTTTTATTATTTTTATGTAATGTAAGTAAATTTAGTATTTGAGTACCGTAGCGGGTTGTGGGTTTATAGGGGAATGGGGTGGGAAGTAATTTAATTATACTAAATGAATTATTAATTTTTAGGAATTATAAATTAATTTTAATTAATTGGTAATTAATTTTTTATTAATTGGTAATTAATTTTAATTAATGCATTAATTGACAATTATGTTCTATAGCGGGTTATGGGTTTATATGGGAATAGGGTGGGAAGCAATTTTAATGCAATTAAGTAATTTATTTTTATGAATTGTTTTGCTAATTATATTATTGTTAATTAACTATTAATTGTTAATTAATTTGTATTAATTGGTAATTAATTTTAATTAATTGCTTAATTGATAATTATGTTCTGTAGCGGTTATGGGTTTATAGGGGAATAGGGTGGGAAGTAATTTTAATGTAATTAAGTAATAATTTATTTTCATTAATTGTTTTTGCTAATAATATTATTGTTAATTAATTATTTATTGGTAATTAAGTATTATTAATTGGTATTTATTATTCATTTATTGGTAATTATTCATTGGTAATTATGTTTTTAATAATTATGTATTGGTATTTGTAAATAGTTCCGATTTATTTAATATTTTTTTTTAAATATTTTAAAATATTAATTTATTTATAAGTATGTTATATTTTAACTTCTACTCTATCCAACACTTTCCCTACTGTTGCACTCACTGGAGTGGGAATAGTAATTTTTACCCCTATGCTATCCAACACTTTCCCTACTGTTTCACTCTTTGGAGTGGGAATAGTAATTTGTATCCCTACGCTATCCAACATTCTCCTTACTTTTTAAATTTGTTTTACATTTTTATTTAATTTTTATTTATATTATTATTTTGTGCATAGATGTATTTGTAATTTATATATTTTTAATGATTTATAAGTTATTGAAATAATTATTAGAAGTTATTATCAAGTATATATTATGTATTATATGTATGTTCAATGAATTTTTTATTAAATGATGTATATTAATTATTAATTTTAAATATTATAACATGTTTAACTATGTTTATTACATTTATAAGTATTATTTAATTTATTTAGCATATTTTTTTTAACTCAAAAACAATATTTTTTAATTACGATATTTTTGACATCGATATTTTTTTTCTATATATTTTTGTACTTACCTTGTTGGAGATTGGATGTCGATATTGTTGACATCAATATTTTTGTTGCGATATTTTCGTATGTCGATATTTTGTATATCGACATTTTGTCAGACATTTGGATAGACATGCGCTCTCTGGGACCTACCATGAGAATTGATCTGGCTGCCGTGTTCTGCACCACCAGCAGGCGGTTCAGCAGATAGTCTGGTAGGCCTAGATACAGGACATTGACGTAGTTCACCCTTGATACAATCAAGGCTTGGACCACAGTCTTCCTGTACTTAACTGGAAGCAAAGGAAGGACGTTTTTCAACATTTTCAACAAGCCAAAGCAGGTGCCGGCTACTGTTTGGATCTGGGCCTGCGTGGACAGGCTAAGATCTAACTTGACGCCTAGGTTCTTCACCGTGCTTACTGGGGCAGTAGGCGGGGACATATTCTTAGGCCACCACTGGCGCCAGGCTTTGCAAGGTGAAAGCACAGAGAAAATGATCTCGGATTTCTCCAGATTGCACTTTCAACCTTAACCAGAAGAACACCTCTGACAGGCAGATGTTAATCTTGCCGCCTCTAAAGTCGGCATGCTTGTACCGGTGAACAGCAGTTGCGTGTGATCGGCGTATGATACTATTTTAGCCCCGTGGGCCTCGGCGAGCAGAGCCAGGGGAGCCAAATAAACATTAAAAAGTGTCAGGCTCAAGATGGATCCCTGGGGGACCCCCTACCCTGATGGGAGGCATAGGGGACGTGAAAGGAGGAGACCAAAACGTTTGCTGACGGTCGCTTAAAAAAGAAGAAACCCACTTGAATACCGTGCCACCAACACCACACTCCTGGAGCCTCTGCAGTAGCCGGTCATGTGGCATGGTATCAAAGGCTGCAGAGAGATCCAGCAGTATCAGCACTGCTTTTCCCCCTATATCTAATGTCTCTTTAATCACTTCAGAGACCTCAAGTAGGGCTGTTTCCGTGCTAAAATTCGCTCTAAACCCCGACTGGCTTTAATGGAGTATATGCTTGGTTTCCACATATTCAGTGGTAACTTGGTTCACATATTTTTCCAAAACTTTGGGGGAAAAAAGGAAGAAGCGATATCGACCTATATTTAGAGGCCACCAAAGGGTTGGCCGACGGCTTCTTCAGTAGAGGGAGGATCTTAGAAATGTTCCAGGTGGCTGCCACCTGCCTCTTTTGTAGTGATGTGTTCAGAATCTGATTAACGGCTGGATTTATATTCTCAGCTATGAGAGACCAAACTTTGGCTGGACATGGATATGATGGCGAGCCTGACTTGAGGGATCTCATTATTTTCAGAGATTTTTTCCAGGGAAATAGGGGGAAACTGGTTAAGAAAAGAGCCAATCACAGGATTGTCATGAAGTCATTACTTCCTTCACAGGGTGTGAGTTCCCAAAGGAGTTTTGTATAGTTTTAATTTTGTTGTGAAAAAAACATGCAAGATGGTTTATCCACTCACTGGTGGGGGTGAAGGATGTAACCATCGTACTAGGAGACGATTTTAAATATTTATTTACTTTTATTTCCTGCTGACTCGATTTTAGAAGAGAAAAAGAACATGCGGCACCAATTGTGACAAAGTGAGGCCAGTACCGAATCTGATGAGGGAACCATTAGAGAAGGAACTCAAACATCTGGTGGATACATGAATTACAGAGGCGGATTGGATGACAACTAATTGTCTTCAGTTAAACGCTGCTAAGACAGAGGTGCTCTTGATTGGCAGGAACACCCATTTGTGGGGAGACCACTGGTGGCCATCTACTTTGGGGAAAGCCCCGGGGCCAAAGATGGAAGTGAAAAATCTGGGAGTCTGGCTTGACTCGACATTAAGCTTCTCTACCCATACAAAAAAAGTTGCCGCCTCAAACCTGCTCTGAAATTTTTTGATTCTGCCACCAGGCAGCTGATTGTCCAGGCCACAGTGCTATCTAGATTTGACTATGCCTGTTCACTGCTGCTAGGTGCTAACCAGGCAGAAATCACCTGAATGCAACATATTCAAAATGCGGCTGCCAGAGCTCTAGTAGGTCTGCCCAGATTTAGTCCTATTTCTGCTACCATCCGTAGGCTCCATTGGCTGCCAGTAGCCCAACGAATTCAGTTTAAGACTCTCTGTATCTCGTTTAAAATCTTGAGACTGGCTACTCCTAAGATGCTCTGTACGCTACTGAACTGGTATGTCCCCTCGCGGGCACTACGTTCGGCTGGTCAAAACCTGGTTGAAGTCCCCCGGTTCAAACGTAGTAGAGCGGGAGGACGCTCTTTTCGCGTTCTTGTAGCAAAAGCTTGGAATGCTCTACCAACTCACATTAGAGAAATGGACAGTCTGTCCGTCTTTGGAAAAGCTATAAAAACTCATTTATTTCCGTAAAATTCCTTCTTGATTGTGCCTACTCCGTTTTTCTACTATTGCTTCCTTCTTCTGGATTTAGCGACGGGACGCCCCTTCGCTGGGGCAGCTGCGTGCTTTACAAGCTTTTATAACATAACCAAATACCACAGCTACCCACATCCCCAGAAATATTTAAATTCAAAGGAAAAATCTTGATGTCTCCATGTTGCATTTTTGGGCATTTCTTTTAGTCGGCGATAGACCCTCCCACACAAGTGTAGTGCTGTTTTTCTCCTGATATAGGAGCCGTGGTCCTGCTGGATCTCAGCAGCTTCCAACACTATCAGCCATAGCTTTGAGACTGAAGAATTCCATATCTTGGATTGAACTAAGATAAAAAGAATCTTTCCAACCAGCAAAAGAGTTTAGTTTCTGATCTTTCTTATCCTCAGTAAACCTCCTACACACCTCATATCCTAGTGATTTCACAGTTCCTTTGTTATCTTCGCCTTTAGCTGTTGGTAACAGTAATATTTCTTCAAAGGATCACGTTGTCAGTGATAGTGGTGGCAGGCAACGTATAATTCTAATGCCCACTGCCTCTGCTTCTCTTTTGCCTACAGAATATTGCATTGTACCTTCATGATGACATTACTGCTCATACCTTCATGATGACACTACTGCTCAATGACTTACTAGTTCTTCCTTCCTACAGGATTTTAGCTTGTACGTTTGTGGTCACCTCAAGCATATCCGTAAACGTCTCTTGGTAATATCGCTTATGCCTTCGGCTTCACCTGATGGTGATGCTAATACCCACTCTGTCAACAGTCCTCTATTGCTGCCAGGATGTCAGATAACAGATGCCTATGGAACAGTTAAAAGGGAACCCAATCTAAACAGAAATACAAATCAGTCTTCAATTGTGGCCTCTATCAACAAGGCAGAAAACACACCCTGGTCCAAAATACTGTAATCATATCCTTCTGATTGATGAATTCAGAGCTCCTGAATTTACCATCTTGAACCTCTTCCATAGGGCCTTCCCGAAACAGGCTGTTCAGCACAAACCTGCTATTCTGAATGTAGTTTTTAGATAACCTTGATTATGGGAACAGTCCAAAGATGGGCTGCCATGAAGGTTTACTCATTCGCCTGCAAGGAGGTCACACTGAAGCAGTTTACCTGCTCTGTAGCCTTCAGCAACAAGAACAAGTTGTGCTTTACATTCATAACCTCCACTAGATACCAGATGGGAAAACTCACTTGAGTGGTTTACGCCACGTAGACTCGGTGTTTCATGACATAGACCTCTGCTCCTTTTGTTGAGGACAATTCCATCTCTACTTATTGTCGCAGTTCTCTGCACAACCAAGACTGATGTAAGATACTTTTCTACTCCTGATGCACCCTTATGGAGATCTCTCCATCCATACATCAGCAATCTGCAGGCCAGGAAGTGTCTGAGTACCTGATTGAACCGCAAACAGTACCATGTCTCACCCAACTTACTTACAGCACACTGAGGTCACTTTTACAACGCTTGCGCTGGAGGGCACTCTAGGCTAAGGAATAGTAGATTTACTATTCCAACACCTTCCCTACTGTACGTAGGCTGGTGTTGGAATAGTAAATCTTACTATTCCTAAGTCCAGCACCCTACAGCGCAAGTCGTGGTAACGACTTGCGTTGTAAAACCAGCGTTGTAATGGTAGTGCGGTGTAAACACCGCGTTGTATTGACATACAACCCTTCTAGGATATGTGGTATATTGCAAATCCATTTCCCCATCGCAGTGGACGCGACAAGAGAAAAGGGAGAGGGTGAAAGAGATACCCTTCGCAGAGGATCGGTTTTATGCATTACGAGTATGGGGTAGCTCTTCACAACATCTCACCTCAGTGCTAATTTTGGAGGACAAGTGTGCCTGGCCATTCATTGAAGAGCACCGAACCAAAAGGGCGTGAGCTTCCTTCACCTTGCCTTTGGTCAACAGCCATCTTGCAGACTCAGGAAGCCACCTGTAGGAAGAGAGAAGATGGAAGCCTAAATCAAGTGTGCACATAGGTCTAATTTCAGATCTCAGGAAACAGAAGAGGACCGAAGGATCAGAAGAAAGACAGAGACTGCGAGAGAGGGCACCCACCATATGCTGATGATCATCACAATACACGGGGATGTGGCTGCGACTAGAAGCCAGCGCCAGTCCCGGATCAGGTACGCCACCAGGGATAGAAACATGCCCCCAAAGCTCCAGAACAGGCTGCCCAGGGTACCGGCCAAGGTGCGGTGCTTCATGTCCATCCACTCTACATCTGCAAGAGAAGATGCAATGAGTAAATGTTGATAGATGCCTTTTAACATAAGCTCTTGGAATTCCATCGAAGGGATAAATTCGCCTCCCTCATCTGACCATTACGGTGTATTGAGGGCCATTAATTTATGTGTTGCTTCTCTTAGACCACAATCTGACAAACTGGTCTCCACCAACGCCTGGTCCTGCTGTTACCCACTGGAAAAGTTACATGAAGCTAAAGGCTGAAAAAGCAGATGTGCCTCAACAAGGCTGCTGTCTTGATCCTTGTGAGCAGGACACTGTTCCCAGCCCTGGGCTCCCACGAGGCAATCGGGAGAGTTATGGGAGTTATAATCTTGGATTCTTTGGCCCAACTGTACCATTGCACTGGAAGACAATTCTTTGCAGCAAAAAAGGTCAACAAGAGAGTCCAGGTGGCCTGCTGCCATGAAACAAGATGGGGGCCCCAGTCGTGCAAGCAGTCTTGCATCGGACAAAGACACTGCTTTTTGTGTATAGATCCAGCAAGAAGACGTGGAAGAGATACCACAAAGAGGTGCAGTTGATTGCTGCTGTTGAAGGGGGTGATAGAGACGAATGTCTAGAACTGGGCTTGCCAGTTAAGAAAATGATGATGAGTTGTGTTAGACCTGGCATAACTTTTTTGCCTCTACCTCCTTTGCTTTTAAATGCTTTGGGTACTTTGCCACTGCTGATCAATGTCAAAGTTCAAGTGTTCCCTGTGTAAAGTGTAATGGTAATTGGTTGTCCATGATTGGTATGTTTGCCTTACTAGTAAAGTCCCTAGTGATGTGCACTGTGTGTGCCAGGGCTAGTAATGCAAAGGTGCGTGGAGGAGAGAACTCAGGCCTGCAGTGTAGGACCTGCGTGCAGTTTGCTAAGTTAGCATGTTGTCCTGACAAGTGTAACCACTTGTCAGGCCTCACTTTCCCTTTTGCGTACACAGTGGGCACCCCTGCGGTAGGTCCCGGGTAACCCCTAGGCAGGGTGCAGTCTAAGTAAAAGGGAAGACATATACTGAGTTGTGTGCTATGTCCTGACAGTGAAAACACTCCATTTCGTTTTCACTGGTGAAAGGCCATCCTGCCCATAGGACAGAATGATGGGGGAGGCAGGGTATTGTGTTTGTTAGCCTAGTTTCCCATAGGTTTAAAATGGAGAGGTGAAGTTTAGTATGTGTGAACTCAGTGTCATAACACATCTTTCTATGAAAGTGGTTTTGTCACTGTGCGTTCAGAAACCACTCTTTTAGAAAGTGGCTGAGGTTTGTGCTTTAGGCATTTCTGTGTGTTGCTGCAGAATGTGGATTGGCTGTCTGGATCTGAGAGGTGAGAGGAGCTGGGGGAGGTCTTGACCAAGGGGGGGGTTGAGATGGCACCAGGCTGACTGGCATCTGGAGAGTAGGCGCTGGAGAAGCCCCGGGAGGTGATGAGGCCTGGGTTGCTGCTATAAAACAATTGACCTGTCTCCTGCTGAGTGATTAAGGATCCAGACTCCCAGTATCAAAGGGAGAATGTTGACACTTGCAGGGAGACACCGAGAACTGATTTAGGCAGGAGTCAGGGACCCCTGAGCACAAACGAACTTCAAAGACATTTAGGGGTATAACTATGAGAGCTGAGACCCCTGAACGTTGGAATAGAAATGGATTGAGACTGAAAACGCTTGGACTCATTCCGTGGTCAAGAGGAACCTCTGCTAAGGAACGAACAACTGATGAGACTGCTGGGAAGGACCGACCCTTGCTTCGTGATCTGGGGCTGGTCTGCAGTTTTAACCAAGGAAGAGGCTGTTAGGACTGTGCTTTGTGCGCTGGGTCCCCCTGCTTGACGAAGACTGTGCTTTGTGCTGTGTCTTGTTACCCCAAGGGCCCGAGGTGAGCTGGCTCCCTGTTTGGAAACACAGGAACATAAAGGTTTCAGGAGAAGTTTCAAGAAACGCGGTGGGCGCGTGTTGTGGCAGCTTAAGACCCTCGGAAGGTGTGCCCTGTGATCTTGGGCACACGGAGGAAAATTGAGACTTGGACGTGCTGGGTGCATGTGTGGTGCACCGCAGGCGCTGGTCAAGAGCGCCTGGTTAACGTGTGCGTCGAAGGTGAAGCGAGTCTTGGACGCGCAGTGTGTGTGTCGTGGTGCACCACAGGTGTTGGTGAAGAGCGTCTGGTCAGCGTGTGCATCGAAGGTGGTGTGGGACTCGGGCCTGTGTCGTGGTGCACCACAGGCCTGGTGAAGAGCGCATGGTCAGCGTGTGCATCGGAGGTGTAGTGAGTCTCGGACGCGCAGGGTGCGTGTCGAGGTGCACCGGAGGCACTTGTGAAGAGCGCCTGGTCATCGAGTGCACTGGAGGAGAAGTGAGATTCAGACATGTTGATCGTGTTGGGGTGCGTCAATCTTTTAGTGTGTCCCTTTATGACTTTATATCAACATAAACAAATACATCAGGGTCTTAGGAACTGCTGTCACCTTACTCGTTCTCACAACCCACAGAACAAAAAACCAAGGTGTGTTTTTTGTCATGTGCGTCCCTGAATGATGGGATGTTGAATAGACGCGCTGTTCCGATGTGGTTGATTGAAATTTTTTTTTTTTTAAAACAACAAGTGGTGAGAGGTCTGAGGGAACGTTTAGAGACCAAGGGGCAGATTTACGACTTCTGGCGCATCTCTGCTAATCAGCAGAGATGCGCCAAAAGAGTTGCAACGCATCTGCCCACCCGTGCGCCGCATTTACAATGCGGCGCACCGTGGCGCTCAGATGGACAGATGCGTGATGCATCCCCGGCGGAAATTCGGCACATTGCTGGAGTTGCGTCGCAAGCAGGCGCAGGGTTTTGACGCAGCATGGCCCTAAAAGTGACTTAGTGAAATCTTGTAGATTTCACTCAGCCACTTTTAGGAGGCGTTCCTGCACCTTCGCCTACATGTGGCACAGGGCTTTACAACGTGACGCAATGGCAGCGTAAAAGAGGCGCAAGGGGCTTGTAAATCTGCCCCCAAGCATGGATATGTTCCCCAACGAAGGCATTGAAATGATAACCATTTGCGATCCATATTTGTACTTTTTGAAGAAATGCCAAAAAAGGGAGGCTCTAAAAGTGACCCGTTTTACAGTCATCATCCTTCTTCTCTCGCCCCAACCTTCACTTACTCATAGCCAAGGTGATGGTGGAAAATCCAGAAAGTGACACCCCAGAAAGGGACCTGAAAACTGCAAGCATGGGGTAATTGATGGAGGCTGCGGCGGCCGCCCCGAACACCAGTGTGAGCACATAGCAGACCAGGAGCATCGAGCGGCGGCCATACCTGGGGGGGGAAACACATCAAAGCATGGTCACTCAGGACAGTCTGAGGGGGTCATACTAGAGGTATCTCTCATAACAGAGCATGTGGTTCAGCGCCCTGCCCAGGACTGCACATTGTACAGTGAGTGCAAACTTACTTCTTGGCTACAGACCTGGATAATGGCACACTTCAGAGCATTAAAATACTTCTTTACATGTTTTGCACTGAACACCGGGGGGCAGATTTACAAGAATGTGACGCATCAGTAGAGATAAGTCACTTTCCCTGCGCCACCCTGAGAAACCCTTGTGCCACCATGGATGTGCCGTATTTACAATAATACAACAAAATAGAAATGCCAATACTGATATTTTAATTAGTATATTATTTTTTCAACCATAAAAAGTCACTTGATCAAAAAATGGGAAATGCTATTTAATAGCTGTTTTATTATACAAACATGGAATTTAAAGAATACATTAATTTTGACTTTCAATCTGTACTGTCGGAGAACAGAAACTTTTTCTATACAAAATGAAAAGGAGAAAGTAGTTGGACACAAACCAGGGCAATAAAATCACAAATTGCCTTCTCACTTTGTTGGGTTCGTGGTATGTCAAACGTTGGTGCTAATTCAACGTGTGGAAGGTAATATAGATATCTTTGAGGGCTGAGAAGAAAGATATCCCCAACCGACTGTAGAAACACCATGTACTACAATGTTATCTGCAGCCATTTTGGAGAGTTGGGAAACTTCCCATTTCCACCACTGTACACCATGTTATACAGACTTCAGTCATCGCTTTGCCTGCATTGTCAGTGACAGGCACAGCTTTGTTTATATTGGATAAAGTACATCAACCTGGCACGCCTGAATTATTAGACCGTGTGAGAAGTTAACCTGGTATATGATGTCCACTAATTAAAGTGGGCACCTTGCACCAGTCCAAACAACCCTTATGGTGATTTAAGAGGTGTTAGACAACCTTAAAAAGCTCTCTAAGTGGTAGCTGTGGAGAGCAGCCTTTAGGCTTATTCTTGATATAATGTAAAGCAGCTTGTTTCACCAGAATGCAACTTTATAGTATTGGTTAAATGAAAGGAGAACTACATAGTAGTTACAAAAATATGCATTTATTAATAGAACACTCTCTAGTATGTCACAGTATCACAGTATCTTCTACACGAAGATAATCGCAATGCACACAATACTGTAGCACAGAAACAATAGTAAATAGCAATAATACAAAGTGGGCCCTAGGGGGACCAAACCATATACTAAAATAGTTGTATAAGAACCACAACTCGAGTCAAGACAGTGTCTACAGTACGTAGAATCGCTGGGACCCCAAGGAACGACCCAAGGTGAGTAAGTAGGGACCCCACGGAGGACGGGTGCAGTCAGTGTGGGATCACGTTTGAGTACTCCATACAATTCTTTGGGGAAGTCGCGGTCGAAGTTTTAGTGTTTGATGTCCCTTCCCAGTGGATTAGTAAGAAGCCTTTTGGATCATAGGAGGTTGAAGAGCCACCCCACCCGTGGATACTGTAGTACCAGAGTTACCTATCCCAAGGAAGCCAGGTGTATAGGGGTCAAGTGGTGTCGGAAACCACTGTCAATCTCAATGGAGGACTTCAGGGAAATGCCACTGCTGGAAAGAAGAAAAGTGTCCGTGAAACCCAAAGGTGGATTCTTTATGAAGGGAACCTGAAAGCAGAGGGGACAGAGTCTGGGTCACTCAGGAGTGACCAGGGGCTCGGTAGTCGAATGCCCACCTATGTCGGGTGCTTCAGGTGTGTCGATGGAGACCTTGACTCTACAGCCACGGGGACCAGGAGACCTTCGAGGATAACCAGGAGCCGGATATAAGCTGTCCCACGAAGGATGTTGAGTGCTGAGGGGTCAGTGTCCAGTGGGAGCACCAACAAGCCTTGGCAATGGCAAACCATGAAGAAGGTCAAGGAAGGTTACGGTCTAAACCAGCAAGGTCCAGGAGACTCACCACAGCAAAGGGGGTCAGGGCAGGCCTGGAGCAACCAGGGGAGCCTTGGAAAAGTAGAGTTGAACCTCTGGGGGACTCACAGGCCGGAGGCACAGAAATCGCAAGAGAGGACCGCAAGCAATTTCACAAAATGACAGCTTGCAGAGCACTCAGTGTGAACAGGCTGAAGTTCTTTGTAGGAAATGGTGTCAGAGGGTGGGGATATTTGTAGACCAATGCACTTGTTCGAGAAACACCAACAAGCATATGCACTTGCAAAAGTACATGGCGCACAGGATTTCTGGTATTACAGCCCCCATGAGGGATTCTGACCTCAGACTCAGCCAGAAGACAGCTTGGACCTCCAGGGATGCGGAACCCACCTCCTGTGTGGCTGGAGCCTTCGAAGTCCACAGGACCTCAGGGTCACCAGACTACTCAGTTGCATTACGTTGCCTGCAAATGCTGGTTAGTGAGTCCGTCACCCCAAGGGAGATATAGTCGGTTGTCCTTGATGCTCCATAGGTCCTGCACGGAGCCTGTATGGTGCACGGGCACAGACAATGCTTCAGACTGAGACGAAGTCGGGCCCAAACGATGTCCAGGGAAGTCCAGAGTGTCCAGACGGTTAAAGGTCAGTGGTTTTCTGTTCAAAATCTTGCCACTTCGAATCTAAGGTCCTACAGCCAGGTAAATCCTTTTGTACCCATGGGAGAGGGTCGGACAGATTCAGGGGACCCTCTCAGGGGAGGATACTCCCATGTCCTATGTCCAGTTTCACGCCAGAGCAGGAGCCAACAGCTCCCAGACTGGTTTGAGCTGGACTATGCACAGGGACACCGAATGTGCTCCTCATGCAGACTTTCAGTCACTGGCAGGCGCACCCTTCCAGGCCTAATACACTAAATCCTGCCTGGGAGGTGGTCACACCTCACAGTGACAGAATGCCTATTGTTCTGCCTTCCCCTGCTCGAACTTGGCCCAGCAGCCGAAGGGCAGAAATGTGTCTCTGGTTGGCAGCAACCATTTAGGGCTGCCCAGGACTAGAAGGATGGTACCGGGAACACCAGGGGCCCTGCGAAGCTCGTTTCTGAGAGGTAGAATCATACCTTCCACGCCGGTTACATGTGTGGGGGTATGATTCCACAATGTTTGACACCAAACACGATAGGGTTTGTTTCAGCTGTTTTAGAGTTGACCATCACGTGGTCACATAATGCCACTCTGTATGTCGGATATGGCTGCAAGACTAACAACCCGGGAGAATGGACTCCGTAGGCTGCAGGGGTGTCCTGTTCATGCAGGGGCACCCTCTCACTTAGAACCATGCACCCTACCCTCAGGATTCTCAAGACCTGCTAGAGGGGTGACTTATAGGTTTTAAGTGCAGTGACCCTTAGATATAGTAAAGCTATATCTCTAGTAAGTGGTGCATGCACCAGCTTACACAGGCTGCAATGACAGGCCTGTAGTTCCATTGTGCACGGCCTCTCATGGGTGGCATTATACATTCTTCAGCCCATGGGAGGCCTCTGGGGTCCCTATACCCTGGGTGCATGGTTACCATATACTAGGGACTGACAAGGGTACCCCAGTATCCAATCTGGAGTGTACCAAAGTACATAACATTACCAATTTAGGGAGATAGCAGAGAGACTGGGGTCCTGGTTAGCAGGATCCAAGTCAGACTAGTCAAAAAACAGCCAAACACCAGGTAAAAAGTGGGGGTAACCATGCAGAAGGATCCTACCTTCCTACAGACCTACTGCAGCTTTTGTTTTTAACAACATTTCTCTAGTTTTTTGTTTGTTCTCATATTTCATGCACATTTGTGGTTTTTATTCTGTTAGGGTTTGTGTGGGCAGTAGCTGAACCACACGGGCCACCTTCCTGGAGAAGATAACTGCTCCTCCGCCGTTCCTCCCTGTTCCAGGTGATCTGAATTCCCAACAATGTCGGGAAGCCTATGAGGCTTATCTGGAGGCAATTGATGGTGACACTTTCACTTCTAAAAAGTAAAAAGCACTTTTGGTGCACAGTACGGGTGCAGAAGGTAGAAGCATTTTAAAAACACTACCTTTAGAAATTGTCAATGTCCGCACAGGTGTTGGTGAGGACGGTGTTGCTGTGTACGTTGGAGATGAATATATCCATTAATAAAACTCTTGACAAAATATTTAATCCTAACAAGAATACTTTTTTGGTGACCCATAATTTTTCTCAAGGTGCCCAGAGTTTCCTGAGAATCTATTGATGACGGTGTTGGTTTAAGATCACCACTGGGTACCAGTTGCGTAACGAAACCTCTTTTGAGGTGAACAATGTAGAGGCCCCTGCACCTCAGGGTGGGGGGGTTGGAGTCGGGGGGTTCCATTAGGCCACTGCTGGCTGCATACAATTATCAGGATTTTAAATATTAAATGATTCAGGACCAACTCATTAAAAATTCAAGTAAGACTTTTGTCCACAGAGGACTCGGATTTGGAAACGGCTTTGGTGTTGGTAAGGAGTCTGGACAACTCAGATGTGCATGAAAAAAATTAATAACGAGGCCAAATCTTGTGAGATTTGGCGGATTTTGAAACAAACTACAAGACACCCACATATTTAGTTTTTTCAAAAACTTGTTTTTAATATTTTGTGAACTTTGATTACATTAATAAATCATCAAAATATGCCTCAACAGTTACACTGAAGGGACCATAGTAAAAGATATGCAATGTATAATACATTAGGGTGACCATGATAAGGCATTCAACATGCAACACGGGAGGAATAAACCGAGATAATAAACATAGCTTTAGGGGTTGCCATCAACAGTCCTGCCAAGTATCACGCAACAGCCGTGACACTCGCGCATTTGAGTGCGGTGTACCGCATCACCGCACTGAAATGCATTGTCACGCATTTTACAACCCTCAGACCGTGCCACCAGTGGCACCTTTCCACGGGCTCTCTACTACTCTGACTAACGTGCTGCTGCCTGGGCAGGGTTACTAAAGAGTTAAACAGATCTGCTCTCAGCTCTACGGAGTGGCTGAGAGCGCTACTCTGCCCGGCAGCTGCCTGCTGTGTTGCGTAGAAACAATGAATTCGGCAATTGGCTGTGGCGCCGGCGCGCGTGCCTCTTAACTCAGTCAGACTCAGTCCTGTCAAGTATCACGCAACAGCCGTGACACTCACGCATTTGAGTGCGGTGTACCGCATCACTGCACTGAAATGCATTGTCACGCATTTTGCAACCCTCAGTCCGTGCCACCAGTGGCACCTTTCCACAGGCTCTCTACTACTCCGACTAACGTGCTGCTGCCTGGGCTGAGTTACTAAAGAGTTAAACAGATCTGCTCTCAGCTCTACGGATGGCTGAGAGCGCTACTCTGCCCGGCAGCTGCCTGCTGTGTTGCGCAGAAACAATGAATTCGGCAATTGGCTGTGGCGCCGGCGCAGCGCGCCTCTTAACTCAGTCAGACAGAAATGCTTGAAAACCAAGCCAGCTCCCTTGTACCTCTGTCGCATCCTCTGATCCGCGCCCCAAAACTAGGGCAAGCCTGTTATAAGAGCTTTTGTGAGTTCACAGGACATCCCCGGGTAACCGTGCGCTTTAAAAGTTTCCGTAACATAACATCAATGGCTCTGCAGGGATCCCGGACACCGCCCAAGCTAGCATCAGGGTTATCTCAGATCGCTACAAGTGAATTCAGTAGATCTTCCAGACCTAAGCAATCGAGGGCCTAAAGGGGATTGAATGGAACAATGTAGCAAGCCTAGGGTGATGCTCATGTTTCTGTGCCTGCGTGTCTTACAAGCTCTAGCTAAACTATTGAGGGGCGGGGGCGTTCAAGATGGCCGCCCTTTATCTTTCCCATGGTCTTGTACAGTCTGTACTAGGGCGTCCCAGGACGCTGCTGTTGGTGGTTTGCGCAGTCTCCTCATTTCCCTCCCTGGGGAGAGCGCATCTCTCTGCCTCTGCCCAGTATTCTAACGTTTGCCTCCATGTGGGAAGCGCAGGGGTGCCTGGGGCTCCCATCTCATTGTTATGGCGCCTTTGGCCAGGATGAGGATACTGCCAACTAGGACAAAGGGTACAAAGCGACCACAGTATTCTGGGGTTCCGACCCCCAAGTCCTGCATAGAAAGTTGTGTTACCGTTTCCAATGTGGCAGTAAATCGGACTTAGGAAATGCTTTATACGAGGTAAGAAGGTGCACTTTCGTTTATCTCTGTAGTGTCCTGCTGGACACATTCTAGTGATTTTACCAGCCGCTCCCAAAAGGCTGGTTCTCACATCCATCCAACACAGGCGTCACTGGTCAGGTGACCCTGCCAATAAAAAGGTCAGCGCTCACATGCTCGTGGACAGTTTCCAGTATCACATACTAGTGTCTGTGTATTTATTTAATAGTCATGTGTACCTAGGGCCCACAACATAACATTGGCGATGAGCGGTTGTGACCCCGCATATGTGCTATCAGCAGCTCTGCAGTTCCTCGTGGGCGGGGTGGAGTATAGCCCGAGTCTGAGGAATCCCTGCTCCTACTGCTAGCAGGACAACAACAGAAGTGGCGGGCACGTTGTATGCCGGAACATGGCAGAGATAAGGCCTCCCGCTGGCATCCACCAGAAATGCACCTGCAGCCAGAGTATTAACCGGCCCTGCAGCAAGAGATCTATGAAAAGGGGGTAGAGACCTGCAGCTGACACAGGGCGCCCCCGACTGCCCTGACCCCCTTGCTGTGGTGAGTCCCCTGGTCCTTGCTGGGCCAGACTGTAACTTTCTTTGACCTTCTTCGTGTGTTGCCACTGCCAAGGCTTGTTGATGCTCCTGCTGCACCAACCCCTCAGCACTCGACATCCTTCATGTAACTGCTCTTATCCAGCTCCTGGTTGTCCTTGACTTCTGCTGGTCCATGCAGCTGCAGAGTCAAGGTCTCCTTCACATCTGAAGCACCCGACATCAGTGGGCATTCGTCTACCGAGCCCCTGGTCACCCCTGAGTGACCCAGGCTCTGTTCCCTCTGCTTTCAGGTTCCTTCCATCAAGAATCCACCTGTAGGTTCCACAGGACACTTTTCTTCTTTCCAGCAGAGGCATTTCTTTGAAGACTGCCATTGGGAACGACTGCGGTTTCCGGCGCCACTTCAGCCCTATGCACCCGGCTTCAGTGGGATTGGTAACTCTGTACTTCAGTATCCATGGGTGGAGTAACTCTGGCACTTCCTATGTTCCAAAGGGTTTCTTCATAATCCACTGGGAAGGGTCCTTAAACTTTAAAAGTGCTGCAGCAACTCTCCCATTGCATTGAACGTAGCACGGGGTCGTGTTCTCACACAGCACCCGTCCTCCGTGGGGTCCCTACTTACTCACCTTGTGTCGTTCCTTGTAGTCCCAGCGATTCTACATCCTCTAGACACTGTCTTGACTCGAGTTGTGGTTCTTATACCACTATTTTAGTATATGGTTTGGTCTCCCCCTGGAGCCCACTGTGTATTAGTGTTAGATATGATTGTGTTTGTGCTACAATATTGTGTGCTTTGTGTTTATCTGTGTTTAGCAGATGTATTTAAGGTGTGTTATTATAATAAATGCATATTTTTATAACTACTGTGTGGTTCTCCTTTCAACTAACCAATACAATAAGGTTGCATTCTGGTAAAATAAGCTGCTTAACATTCCTTTAAGACTAAGCCTGAAGGCTGCTCTCTACAGCTACCACTTGCATAGCTTTCAAAGGTTATCTTTGACCTCTTAAATCTCCAAAGGGGTTGTTTGGACTGGTGCAAGGTGCCGGCTTTAATCAGTGGCCATCATATACCAGGCCAACTTCTCACAGACATTGAATGACCCACACAGCTATCATATAGTTTCTGCTGATTTAAAATATACCTACCGCAGTTCTTCTCTGTCTGGATGGCTGGGGAATTTAACATTATCGCCCATTCACTGTCCCCAATCTGGCCTTAGAGGGCCCGATTCACAGAACTAACTTAAGACAAAATCGTAAACTTACTACCATTTTGGTATTCACAGAAGGCACTTACTCATTTTGGTATTCACAGAAGTTAGGAGTACTGACTTTAGGACTCCAAACGCCTTCTGTGAATACCGAAAGTCTTAAAGTTAGTATTTTTCTCAGTTTAGGAGGAGTAAAGTTAGGACTCCTAACTTCTGTGAATACCAAAATGAGTAAGTGCCCTCTGTGAATACCAAAATGAGTGAGTGCCTTCTGTGAATACCAAAATGAGTAAGTGCCTTCTGTGAATACCAAAATGAGTAAGTGCCTTCTGTGAATACCAGAATGGTAGTAAGTTTAGGATTTTGTCTTAAGTTAGTTCTGTGAATCGGGCCCGCAGACTGGCAGCCAAATGAGCCATGCATGCATCTAATGCTGTACACCTTCCGGTGTAAACATATTTTTCCAAAGTGGAAATTGGAGCCCTCTTTCTAGGGGCATCGACTGGTACCAGGTACTGCAGAGATCACACATCACCCTTGTCTGCCTGTTTTACCACTCAGGGGTGCCTCTGACTCCAATGGAGCAAGGAAAATGTGGCCCTGATCCCAATCATCTGACTGCACTGGGGCAATCTCACTTTTGTAGCCACTGTACCTGCTGCACCAATGATAACTACTCCCTAGTTGCCAATGTACCGAACTAGTGTTGTGTTGTGTTGTGTTGTGGGCCTGGCTAGAAACAAGTAACTTTTCCTAGGAGTATAGAAGTTATAAAAGAAATATGTGTTTCAAGCTACCTTAAAGTGGGAATTGTATGCCCCCTGTTTCTCTGTTTATCTACTAGCATGAAACTTTCTTAAATAAGTGTATATTAAATATTTTAAAAGTGCCTCATTTGACCTGTAATAAATAAATAAAGGGCATGTTAAGTGGATGCAGTCAACGCATGAAATGTGTCTGCACCCTCATGCTTTTTAATGCGTTGCATTTTCAAGAGGTGGTGCTGTCTGTCCAGAGTTCCATCTATAGTACTACCTGCATACAGTTTCAGCTTAAAACACTGCCAGTGTAATGGACTAAAGCAAGTTTCAAACGAAGGCCTACAAAGAATTAGAAATGTGCACTTTGTATGAATGTATCTTGCACTGTAGTGTGATCTAGTCAAAACCCTAAGGGGCAGATTCACAAGCCCCTTGGCCCACTTTTGCGTCACTTTTAACATGGGAACATTGACGCAAAAGTGGTGCAAAGGGCTTGTAAATCTGCCCCTAAGTGTCTCTTCATTCCATGTGATTGCACTAGACATAACCTATATTATGCAGACATTTTATAACTTACTCAAACATGACCTCAAATTTCAAACTGCGAAAGAATGTGCTGGTGTGTGGACCTTAGATTAAGGAGAATGAGGTTCAACCAGACTTTTATTGAATTATCAATTTATTTGATCGATTAAGTTAGTTCGTGTGTTGGAACATCACCCACTCACTCATGATCAGCTAGTATTGTGTGAGTAGGCTGCAGTTAACAACCGCCCTCTTGTTGAATTGTCAGTTCTTAAACTCACCAGCCACCACACCACCATCTCCTGAACTTCTGTCGACTCGGCTTCTATCCTCAGATCTTCTGAGCCGTGGCAGAAGGAAGAGAGCAGAGGGCCTTCAAGAGCGGACTCCTCCGTGTACAACACCTACCTTCAGCATGGAAAGGACCTGAACCATAAAGTCGAAGGTACACAAACAAATCATGGAAACAACAAATGCACACTGTACCTGTCTGACAAATAACCAAACAAAATGGCTCCCACCATGACCCCGATGAAGAAGAAGGTGGATGAGGCTTGTTTGAGGTGCTTCTGCTTGCACACGAGGTCCCACTGAAAGAGAGAAGCGGGGACTAGTGTTAGTCGCTGATATCAGTCAGGGATTGTTTATGCTGTGCTGGTTAGTTCCACATGCTCTTTGAAGCCTCTGCATTGGTAGAACCCTTCCCACCAAGCATTCGTGTGTTAAAACAGGCACAGTGCCTCCCTCTACTCGTTCACTAGGATCGGTTAGCACTGAAAAGAACGGCTCCACAGACCTAGTCCACATGTCGCATGTTAATACTTTTACAAAGAGCTCTAAAGACTTTACACTCAAACACGACTGGTGTTAGCCATGAATCTGCCCACTGCCTTCCTGCAGTGCTCTAGCTGAGTGACAACTGGACTCATGAGGACACTGTGACTTTCCTACTCCCATAAAATAATACATAGTTATCAGAGCAACTCCAAATAGAATAGTTATGCAATTACTCATAGCCTAAAGAAGTGAGTGTCTAGAGCGTTTGGTCAATGCGTTTCATAGTGACTGTGTATGGCAAATATCCACTGACCATGATAATGATGCCACTCCTCCAGGCCCAATCAATCTTGATGTTGGATAGCCATATTTTCCCTTATTTTCCATTGGAAAGATTGTGATAGGGTGAAGAAATCATAGCTAATCCCTTTGTAGTAGCCTTGCCTCCTGTGTATGCAGCTCCATTCTTTCAAGCCTTAGGCGAGATGAAGTTGACACAACTTCATGCCACTGAAGGAATATCATTTCCATTCTGATCCCAGGTGTAGGATCCTTACAGCCGTCCTTTACTCTGCCCCTCTTTGACAACACCCGGAAGACTCACACATTCTCAGATCAAGATGGCGACCCAGGAGTCAGATCAGTGTCTTCAGAAAGACCACCTGCTCTTCACCCAACTACGATGACTATACAATGACTATAGGATCATATCCCGTTCATATGCTTCACAGCACTGCCTGAAATTACAACCTAGAAAGTCACAGACATTGCTTTTTGTGATCCCTTGTGTGACATCACAAAGGAGAATAAGTCCTCAGAGACCGCTGGGTACGCCCTTCCATCATACACCGCATGTAGGATGACCAACCGTCCATAAATTTCACGGACTGTTCGTAATTTGGATCTCACGTCCATTGTCCGTGACATTCCCTTTTACGGACGCCTTTTGTCCGTAATTTTGGGCATTGTGAAACATCACTGTTCCCCTCCCAGAAGCCTCAGCTCCCTGATGGGGCCGCCTCGCACTCCTCTGAGCAGCCCCACCCCGCCCATTGTCATTCAGTTGGGGCTGATGATTGTCCAGTTCATGTAAAGGTGGGGAAACAAGTTTAACAAAAAGGGTTATGGGTCTTTAACTGTCTCATCATTTTAAAACTGATGCATTGACAATGTTATATTCAACAAAGCCATGGTTGTCGCTTTTTCATATGATGCAGCTAGCAACCATTGACAAAGCAAATAGATCTGGCTTGTAGGTGTAACGCTACTTGTTGCGTTGTATATCTGGCTACAATGAAAGAAGCAGCAAATTACCATTCAGGTAGCACACTATGCTAAGCACAGATCTTTTGCTTAGGTGTTTTAAGTCACGCACTTCATTACTATGGAGACACCCCCAGTTTTTTCATTCCACTTAAAGCCCTGGAAACAACACTATGTCACAGTGGCACTGTGCATCATGCATGACTCATGACCTTTTCAGATTGCCTATGTACAGGGGCATAGTGAACCCTCCCCCACCCCACCCCATTCCTTGCTTTAGGAATTACAGCGAGGTGAAGTCCTTGATGGGCTTCTTCTCTCTGCAACTCAGCAGACAAAGGCTCCGCTCATAATTAACGTGAAAAGGTGGGTGAGTGAAGGGATGGTGGATAGCTGGATGGATTAGTGAAAGGGTGAATGGATTAATGAAAGGGTGAATGGATAGATAATGAAAGGAAGGATGGATGGATGAGTGAGTGGAAGAATGGATGAGAGAAAAGGTAGATAGATGGATGGATGGGTGCAAGGGTAGATGGACGGGTATAAGGATGGATGAGTGAAAGGGTGGATGAGAGGTGAGTGAATGGGTGCATGGATGAGTGAACTGATGGATGGATTAATGAATTGATAAGTGAAAGGGTGAATGGATTGATGGATGAGTGAAAGGGTGGATGTAAGGCTGGATAAGTGAGTGAAAGGGAGGGTGAATAGATGAGTGAAGGAGTGAAAGGGCAGATGGATGTGAGAAAGGATGGATGGATGAGTGAAAGGATGGATGGATGAGTGAAAGGATGGATGGATGAGTGAAGGAGTAAAAGGGTGGATGGATGAGAGAAAGGATGGATGAATGAGTGAAGGAGTGAAAGGGTGAAAGGTGAGAGAAAGGATGGATGGATTTGTGAAAGGATGGTTGAGTGATAGAGTCAATGGATGGATTCATGAATGGATGAGTAGATGGATGGGTGGATGGAAGGATGGATGGCTGAAAGAGTGGACGGATGAGTGACTGGGTGGATGAATGAGTAAGTGAAAGGATGGCTGGATGGGTGAAAGGGTAGGTGGCTGGATGGATGAGTGAATGGATCCATGAGAGGAAGAGTGGATGGATGAGAGTACGGATGGATAAGGTGAAATGATGAATGGAGGGATGGATGAGTCAAAGGGTCGATGGAGGGATGGATGAGTGGAATGATGGATGGATGGATGGATGGATGATGGATAGGTTTGCAAATGGTTGAATATCGATATGGATGGACACACAGATGGAAGGACAGAATGAAAGGTGAAAGACTAAATGATAGATGAAAGAATGATTACACCTTGTAACCCCCATTATATTAAGTACATTTCCTATAGATTGACTTTCACATTTATATGAGTCATTGTCTCTATATAATATATGTATGATGTAACACACTCCAACACCCTGTCCTACTTACTTGGGATGAGTATCACTATAAAAAAAATTAAATACACAGGATAGAGGGTCTATGTGAAGAGGAGGGGCACCATTGGAGGGTGGTAGCAAGGCCGGACTGGCCGGACTTGGCAGGCCTGCACATTTGCTCAAAGCTGCATACATACTGAAAAACCATGAA
The DNA here is from genome assembly GCF_964261635.1 of Lissotriton helveticus. Classification (NCBI taxonomy): domain Eukaryota; kingdom Metazoa; phylum Chordata; class Amphibia; order Caudata; family Salamandridae; genus Lissotriton; species Lissotriton helveticus. Next base: position 13,566,416 of record NC_136067.1, on the reverse strand, counting down.
GTGCACAATTCTCTCAACCTAATATAAAATTCTTTTGACTTGTACTTAAGTGGTTATCTACTTACATACTTACATACTATTGCACAACCTCTTCTGATGTGTCTGTAAAACTTACCTCTTGGCCTGAATTTTGACCTCCTGTCATGAATTTTTGTCCTAAATTTTGACCCTTTGTGCAGAATTTTTTAGACTCACAGTCCTGAATTTGCCCCCATGCCAGTTGGTCAACCTAACCGCATGTTCTGACCACAACTAGTGGCCACAGGCTACCCCCTGTGCTCAAGCCTGCTGGCATCAGTGCCACTGGGCAAGCTATTTAGGCACAAGGCCTGGATAAAGAACACAGGGGCAGATTTACAAGTCTTGCACCGCCATTGCATCACTTTTTTTGATGCAACAGCGGTGCAATCAATGCAGCCTATTTCCTGCTTGAAGCAGGCGTAAGGAGTGACGTAGTACAGTAAGTATAGCCCTCAAAGTGCATTGGGGCAGATGTACAAGCCCCATGCGACGGCGGTGCATCACGTTGCATGACGCACCGGTGGCGCAGCCTGCTGAGTGATATTCACAAGCACAGGTAAAGTCAACTTGTGCTTGTAAATATCGCCCCTGTTCACGCAACACATTGCGTGTTAGGGGCGTGACATGGGTGTTGCTGTGGGCGTTTCCACGCAGCACCCATGTCTACTGATGCATTTCCAGATTGACGAGGAATCGTAAATCTGGAAATACGTCAGAATGCTATGCCACCCTAGGGGTGGCGTAGCGAGGTACAATGAGGAGAAATGTTTTCACTTCTCCTCGTTTTTTAGGGCTCCCCTGCTGATGCGCTTGCGCATAGCTGGCGAAGCTCTATAGTGGCTTATCCAGAGTTTAACCACTGGCAATTCCATGCAGTGCATGTGCGCTTTTTAGGTCATTGCGCAAGGGCAAGCCCTAAAAAGAGCGTGCACAATGCCACCAGCCGCCTTCCTGCCTGCACATCTGCCAAGCCATCTGCCGCCAGCAGCTTCACTTGGGATCCGCTCCGCCCCCTGCTGCACACATCACAGCCATCAGCCTCCCTCCCACGGGCAGCTTGGTCTCAGGCATTCACTCCTGCGCTACTTCTCCTCCCCCCTAATTACATCCCTGCTGTTTACTTCTTTCACGGCCGCGAGGCCGTGCTTCAAAGGGATCCGCCCCCTGATTTAATTATATTAGCTTAGTTTTGGTGATTTTGGTTAATAAAATCTCGTTCTTTCACGGATTCCACACACATCCTTCAAGATTACAGCAAACGTTTCCCAGAGCCCTAAACAGAACGAATCGAGACTGCCACTTTTTCACAACTTTGAGGAATGTGCTAATGTTGCTGGCATAGCTGACATAATCACACTTATAGTGCCATTGCGCCCTTCCTTCGTGTAGTCTTCTATTTCCCTTCAGCTCCGGATTAATTATGCAGACCATGTCAGTGACTACACCAGAATCTAATCTGCTTTTCATCTACTAAATATATCGGTATATAGAATGATGTTAAATCTACATATTGAAAAAATGCATAAATATTTCTCTGTGCTAAAGCATCCCGTTACGTTGTAATTGTTCTCTTTCTGCAAAATTCTCACTCTATCTTTCTGGTCTATCTCTGTCTCTGCTCTCATCCCCTTGTTCGCCTCCCTGTCGTCTGTCCTCTGTCTCTGCATCTCCCGCTCTCTCTCTGCTGCCCTCTGTCCTTGCAATCCTCCATCCCAGCTGCTCGCCCCTCTCTCAGCCGCCATCTGTCTGTCTAGGCTGCTCTCTGACTGTCTCCAGTGGCCTCTGTCTGTCTCTGGTCACCCCTCCTCACCATCACACACCCTCACATCCACTCACCCTCACAACCTCACCCTCACCCACCCTCACACCCTCACCCACCCTGACACCCCCTCACCCTCACACCCCCTCACCCTCGCACCCTCGCACCCTCACCCCCTCACCCCCTCATCCTCACACACCCTCAATCACCCTCACACCCTCACCCCCCTCACAACCCTCTCACCCTCACTCACCCTCACACCCCCTCACCCCTCTCACCCTCACACACCCTTACCCTCACCCCCTCACCCTGACACACCCTGTCACCCTCACACCCTCACCTTCACACCCCCTCACCCTCACCCTCACACCCCCTCACTTACCCTCACACCCCCTCACTCACCCTCACCCTCACACCCCTCACCCACCCTCACATACCTTCACACCCCCTCACACACCCACTCACCCTCACACACCCTTACCCTCACCCTCACACACCCTCAGTCACCCTCACACTCACACTTCCTCACCATCACACACCCTCACATCCTCTCACCCTCACACACCCTCACCCACCCTCACACTCTCACCCACCCTCACACCCCCTCACACCCACACTCATTCTCACCCCCTCAACCTCACACACCCTCACTCACCCTCACACCCCCTCACCCTCACACCCTCACCCCCTCATCCTCACCCCCCTCACTCACCCTCACACCCTCACCCCCTCACAACCCTCTCACCCTCACTCACCCTCACACCCCCTCACCCCCTCACCCTCACACACCCTTACCCTCACCCCCTCACCCTGACACACCCTGTCACCCTCACACCCTCACCCTCACACCCCCTCACTCACCCTCACACCCCCTCACTCACCCTCACCCTCACGCCCCTCACACACCTTCACACCCCCTCACACACCCACTCACCCTCACACACCCTCACCCTCACACCTCCTCACCCTCACACCCCTCACACCCCCTCATCCTCACCCTCACACCCTCACCCACCCTCACGACCCTCTCACCCTCACACACCCTCACCCTCACACCCCCTAACCCTCACACACCCTCACTCACCCTCACCAGCATAGCACAACAAAACCTAGCATAGCATAGCAAAACATAGCATAGCATAACAAAGCATAGGATAGCAAAACAAAACCTAGCATAACAAAACAAGAAATAGCATAGCAAAACACAACATAGCATAGCATAACAAAACACAACAAAACATAGCATAACAAAACATAACAAAGCATAGCAAAACAAAACATAGCATAACAATACACAACTAACCATATCATAAGATAAAACATAGCATAACAAAACAAAGCAATGCATAACAAAACATAGCAAAACACAAAGCATAGTATAACAGAACACAGCATACATAACAAAACATAGCATAACAAAGCATATCAAAACATAACATAAGTTAGCATAACGAAACACAACAAAACATAGCATAACAAAACACAACATAGCATAGCATAACAAAACGAAGCTTAGCATAGCATAACAAAACATAGCATAACATAGCATAGCATAACAAAACATAGCATAACAAAACAGCATAGCAAAACAAAGCATAGCATAATAAAACACAACCAAACATTGCATAGCATAACAAAACATAGCATAGCATAACAAAGCATAGCATAGCTAAACACAACAACACATAGCATAACAAAACATAGCATAGCATAACAAAACAAAGCATAGGATAGCAAAACAAACCATAGCATAACATTACATAACATAACAAAACATAGCATAACAAAACACAACACATAGCATAACAAACCACAACAAAACATAGCATAGCTTAACAAAACACAACATAGCATAGCATAACAAAACAAAGCTTAGCATAACATAACAAAACATAGCATAACATAGCATAGCATAACAAAACATAGCATAACAAAACATAGCATAGCAAAACAAAGCATAGCATAATAAAACACAACAAAACATTGCATAGCATAACAAAACATAGCATAGCATAACAAAGCATAGCATAGCAAAACGCAATACCACTTAGTGCCACATATTTATATGCTACATAATTACACTGCACTCAATGCAACATACTCTCCAAATACCACTCAGTGCCACATAATTACACACCACATAATTACACTCTAATGAATGCAACACACTCCACACAATACCACTCAGTGCCACATAATTACATGCCACATAATTACACTGCACTGAATGCAACATACTCTCCAAATACCACTCAGTGCCACATAATTACACTCTACTGAATGCAAGACACACTCCACACAATACCACTCAGTGCCACATAATTATGTTTCATAATTACACTGCACTCAATGCAACATACACTCCAAACAATACCACTCAGTGCCACATAATTACACACCACACAATTACACTCTACTGAATACCTCAAACACTTCACACAATACCACTCAGTGCCACATAATGATATACTACATAATTACACTGCACTCAATGCAACATACACTCCAAATACCACTCAGTGCCACATAGTTATATGCCACATAATTACACTGCACTCAATGCAACATACACTCCAAATACCACTCAGTGCCACATAATTACACACCACATAATTACACTCGACTGAATGCAACCCACTCCACACAATACCACTCAGTGCCACATAATTACAAGCCACACAATTAAACTCTACTGAATACAACATACACTCCTCATAATACCACTCAGTGCCACATAATTACACGCAACATAATTACACTCTACTCAATGCAACATACACTCCAAATACCACTCAGTTCCACATAGTTACACGCCACATTATTACACTGCACTCAATGCAACATACGCTCCAAATACCACTCAGTGCCACATAATTACACACCACATAATTACACTTGACTGAATGCAACACACTCCACAAAATACCACTCAGTGCCACATAATTACAAGCCACACAATTAAACTCTACTGAATACAACATCCACTCCTCTTAATACCACTCAGTGCCACATAATTACACGCAACATAATTACACTCTACTCAATGCAACATACACTCCAAATACCACTCAGTGCCACATAATTACACCCCACATAATTACACAGCACTCAATGGAACATACACTCCAAATCCCACTCAGTGCCACATAATTACAATCCACATAATTACACTGCTCTCAATGCAACCTACACTCCAAATACCACTCAGTGCCACATAATTACATGCCACATAATTACACTGCACTCAATGCAACATACACTCCAAATACCACTCAGTGTCATATAATTGCACGCCTCATAATTACACTGCACTCAATGCAACATACACTCCAAATCCCACTCAGTGCCACATAATTACACGCCACATAATTACACTCCACTCAATGCAACATACACTCCAAATACCACTCAGTGCCACATAATTACACACCACATATTTACACTTGACTGAATGCAACACACTCCACAAAATACCACTCAGTGCCACATAATTACAAGCCACACAATTAAACTCTACTGAATACAACATACACTCCTCTTAATACCACTCAGTGCCACATAATTACACGCAACATAATTACACTCTACTCAATGCAACATACACTCCAAATACCACTCAGTGCCACATAAGTACACCCCACATAATTTCACAGCACTCAATGCAACATACACTCTAAATCCCACTCAGTGCCACATAATTACAATCCACATAATTACACAGCACTCAATGCAACATACACTCCAAATCCCACTCAGTGCCACATAATTACAATCCACATAATTACACTGCACTCAATGCAACATACACTCCAAATACCACTCAGTGCCATATAATTGCACGCCACATAATTACACTGCACTCAATGCAACATACACTCCAAATCCCACTCAGTGCCACATAATTACACGCCACATAATTACACTGCACTCGATGGAACATACACTCCAAATCCCACTAAGTGCCACATAATTACAATCCACATAATTACACTGCTCTCAATGCAACATACACTCCAAATACCACTCAGTGCCATATAATTGCACGCCTCATAATTACACTGCACTCAATGCAACATACACTTCAAATCCCACTCAGTGCCACATAATTACACGCCACATAATTACACTGCACTCAATGCAACATACACTCCAAATACCACTCAGTGCCACATAATTACACACCACATAATTACACTTGACTGAATGCAACACACTCCACAAAATACCACTCAGTGCCACATAATTACAAGCCACAGAATTAAACTCTACTGAATACAACATACACTCCTCTTAATACCACTCAGTGCCACATAATTACACGCAACATAATTTCACAGCACTCAATGCAACATACACTCCAAATCCCACTCAGTGCCACATAATTACACCCCACATAATTACACAGCACTCAATGCAACATACACTCTAAATCCCACTCAGTGCCATATAATTACAATCCACATAATTACACAGCACTCAATGCAACATACACTCCAAATCCCACTCAGTGCCACATAATTACAATCCACATAATTACACTGCACTCAATGCAACATACACTTCAAATACCACTCAGTGCCATATAATTGCACGCCACATAATTACACTGCACTCAATGCAACATACACTCCAAATCCCACTCAGTGCCACATAATTACACGCCACATAATTACACTGCACTCAATGCAACATACACTCCAAATACCACTCAGTGCCACATAATTACACGCCACATAATTACACTACGCTCAATGCAACATACACTACAAATACCACTCAGTGCCATAGAATTACACACCACATAATTACACTGCGCTCAATGAAACATACACTCCAAATGCCACTCAGTGCCACATAATTACACGCCATAAAATTACACTCTACTGACTACAACATACACTCCAAATCCCACTCAGTGCCACATAATTACACACTACATAATTACACTAAACTCAATGCAACATACTCCAAATCCCACTCAGTGCCACATAATTATACGGCACATACTTACACAGCACTCAATGCAACATACACTCCAAATCCCACTCAGTGCCACATAATTACACGCCACATAATTACACTACGCTCAATGCAACATACACTCCAAATACCACTCAGTGCTACAACACATATTGTGTTACAATAGGTGTCACATTTGCGAAAGATAAAACTATTGGCATTGTAAATAACAAAGCTATTAATTTCGCTATTTTCAAAACAAGCACATGAATAAAAAATGTGTCATTTACAATACCAATAGCTCAAACTTTCCTAATGCGAGACCTATTGCATTGCAAATGCTTGTTTCCTCTTTCAATGAGTACTGCATTCTACAGCACGCATTGAAAGAGGAAATCACCTCAATTGATTGTTTTTGTGCAGAAAGGTGCCTCTCCTTGCACAGGGTGTGCCTTGGCGGTGCCAGTGCTCAGGCGTGTTTAACATGTCCTCAGGGCCCTGCGGACATCACACTGTCCGTGTGTGGCAAAATGGCTCCGGAAGCAAAATGATCAAATCTTCAATTCAAAGCAGAACTTCATTTGTTAAAGGAAAAAAAAGCAGGTGCCAGGGCCGTGGTCAGGACGTGACTGCAGCGTGCCCCACCCACTGCCCCTACTGCCCAATTTAACCCCTCCCACGCTCAGCTCGTCATGAGCCACGGTTCTCGTGTGCTCTTGACGAGCTCAGCTCGTCACAGCCGTTAGAACGCTCACACGCGGGGATAATTCTCCTGCTGTGCTGAGCGTTCTATTGAAACGGGCGTGGCCGTGACGAGCTCAGCTCGTCATGAGCACACGTGAACCGTGGCTCATGACGAGCTAAGCTCGTCATGAGCACCGGTGCGCTGTGCGCTCCCCCCAGCACAGTAGGGGAAGCGAGCCAAGAGTGAAGGGGTTAAGAGTGCTCCTCTCAGTGGAAATGTTAATATGGACATTGAGCACCAGGTAAAGTGAAGCACGTCCAAAAACTACGGGGAAGGGGGCAGAATGGTCGCAAATGCGCTTTATTCTCAGGTAAAACACTTCATTTGGTGTATAATATTTGAGAACCGAAGCATAAGCTAAAATAACTAATCTATCTCAGAAAAAATAAATACAGAAAATAAATTAAAAGTCAGAAAAGATTAAGGAACCAATTATTCTGAGTCACATTTACAATCCCTAGGTGTAGTGTTTGCACTCAGGGGCCCGGGGCGGGCTTTAAGACTGAGTACATGGTGTGGGGTGTGGTGAATGACTGCTCTCTTTGCAGTCATTGCAGCCTTGTTCACTGGGCATTCCAATGTCCATGGGCAGCAGGGGTTGCCAGAGTGGGCAAGGCTTGGACCCGGGCAGTGCTTAATTTGTAAAATACTAAGTGCCGGGGCTCTCATCGGGAGACCACTGCAGCTTGCACCACACATTGCCCCTGCCAGCTGCCAACGACAGTACAAGCACAGCTGCTAATGTCACAGTCTTACAAGTGTGACAAATCAGGCTATTCCAAGCCCCCAAAGCTATAAGAGAGGCTTGGGGGGGGGGGGGGTGCAGGTATTAGTCACTGTAAATGTACAAATGGGGGTGGGGTCACACACTACTCACACACCGGCGGTGTCGCCCCTAAGGACTCTGGTCAATGTAGTAAAGTGTTCGCGATGCATCATCTTTCGATCTTCTGCTATCTTCGCTGTCTTCGCCATCCCTGGACACGTGTTTCGGGGTATTACCCCTCATCAGCAGGGATAGGCCATGTACTGGGGTTGCCGATGGCTGCCAATATCTGCCAGGTATAGTACCACTCAGGCGCGTAGGTGCGGGATCCCAGGCTCGTCAGCCCACTGCTCAAGGGAGCTTTAAAGTTACAAATGGGGGTGGGGTCGCACACTACTCACACACCGGCGGTGTCGCCCCTAAGGACTCTGGTCAATGTAGTAAAGTGTTCGCGATGCATCATCTTTCGATCTTCTGCTATCTTCGCTGTCTTCGCCATCCCTGGACACGTGTTTCGGGGTATTACCCCTCATCAGCAGGGATAGGCCATGTACTGGGGTTGCCGATGGCTGCCAATATCTGCCAGGTATAGTACCACTCAGGCGCGTAGGTGCGGGATCCCAGGCTCGTCAGCCCACTGCTCAAGGGAGCTTTAAAGTTACAAATGGGGGTGGGGTCGCACACTACTCACACACCGGCGGTGTCGCCCCTAAGGACTCTGGTCAATGTAGTAAAGTGTTCGCGATGCATCATCTTTCGATCTTCTGCTATCTTCGCTGTCTTCGCCATCCCTGGACACGTGTTTCGGGGTATTACCCCTCATCAGCAGGGATAGGCCATGTACTGGGGTTGCCGATGGCTGCCAATATCTGCCAGGTATAGTACCACTCAGGCGCGTAGGTGCGGGATCCCAGGCTCGTCAGCCCACTGCTCAAGGGAGCTTTAAAGTTACAAATGGGGGTGGGGTCGCAACTACTCACACACCGGCGGTGTCGCCCCTAAGGACTCTGGTCAATGTAGTAAAGTGTTCGCGATGCATCATCTTTCGATCTTCTGCTATCTTCGCTGTCTTCGCCATCCCTGGACACGTGTTTCGGGGTATTACCCCTCATCAGCAGGGATAGGCCATGTACTGGGGTTGCCGATGGCTGCCAATATCTGCCAGGTATAGTACCACTCAGGCGCGTAGGTGCGGGATCCCAGGCTCGTCAGCCCACTGCTCAACGGAGCTTTAAAGTTACAAATGGGGGTGGGGTCGCACACTACTCACACACCGGCGGTGTCGCCCCTAAGGACTCTGGTCAATGTAGTAAAGTGTTCGCGATGCATCATCTTTCGATCTTCTGCTATCTTCGCTGTCTTCGCCATCCCTGGACACGTGTTTCGGGGTATTACCCCTCATCAGCAGGGATAGGCCATGTACTGGGGTTGCCGATGGCTGCCAATATCTGCCAGGTATAGTACCACTCAGGCGCGTAGGTGCGGGATCCCAGGCTCGTCAGCCCACTGCTCAAGGGAGCTTTAAAGTTACAAATGGGAGTGGGGTCGCACACTACTCACACACCGGCGGTGTCGCCCCTAAGGACTCTGGTCAATGTAGTAAAGTGTTCGCGATGCATCATCTTTCGATCTTCTGCTATCTTCGCTGTCTTCGCCATCCCTGGACACGTGTTTCGGGGTATTACCCCTCATCAGCAGGGATAGGCCATGTACTGGGGTTGCCGATGGCTGCCAATATCTGCCAGGTATAGTACCACTCAGGCGCGTAGGTGCGGGATCCCAGGCTCGTCAGCCCACTGCTCAAGGGAGCTTTAAAGTTACAAATGGGGGTGGGGTCGCACACTACTCACACACCGGCGGTGTCGCCCCTAAGGACTCTGGTCAATGTAGTAAAGTGTTCGCGATGCATCATCTTTCGATCTTCTGCTATCTTCGCTGTCTTCGCCATCCCTGGACACGTGTTTCGGGGTATTACCCCTCATCAGCAGGGATAGGCCATGTACTGGGGTTGCCGATGGCTGCCAATATCTGCCAGGTATAGTACCACTCAGGCGCGTAGGTGCGGGATCCCAGGCTCGTCAGCCCACTGCTCAAGGGAGCTTTAAAGTTACAAATGGGGGTGGGGTCGCACACCACTCACACACCGGCGGTGTCGCCCCTAAGGACTCTGGTCAATGTAGTAAAGTGTTCGCGATGCATCATCTTTCGATCTTCTGCTATCTTCGCTGTCTTCGCCATCCCTGGACACGTGTTTCGGGGTATTACCCCTCATCAGCAGGGATAGGCCATGTACTGGGTTTGCCGATGGCTGCCAATATCTGCCAGGTATAGTACCACTCAGGCGCGTAGGTGCGGGATCCCAGGCTCGTCAGCCCACTGCTCAAGGGAGCTTTAAAGTTACAAATGGGGGTGGGGTCGCACACTACTCACACACCGGCGGTGTCGCCCCTAAGGACTCTGGTCAATGTAGTAAAGTGTTCGCGATGCATCATCTTTCGATCTTCTGCTATCTTCGCTGTCTTCGCCATCCCTGGACACGTGTTTCGGGGTATTACCCCTCATCAGCAGGGATAGGCCATGTACTGGGGTTGCCGATGGCTGCCAATATCTGCCAGGTATAGTACCACTCAGGCGCGTAGGTGCGGGATCCCAGGCGCGTCAGCCCACTGCTCAAGGGAGCTTTAAAGTTAGAAATGGGGGTGGGGTCGCACACTACTCACACACCGGCGGTGTCGCCCCTAAGGACTCTGGTCAATGTAGTAAAGTGTTTGCGATGCATCATCTTTCGATCTTCTGCTATCTTCGCTGTCTTCGCCATCCCTGGACACGTGTTTCGGGGTATTACCCCTCATCAGCAGGGATAGGCCATGTACTGGGGTTGCCGATGGCTGCCAATATCTGCCAGGTATAGTACCACTCAGGCGCGTAGGTGCGGGATCCCAGGCTCGTCAGCCCACTGCTCAAGGGAGCTTTAAAGTTACAAATGGGGGTGGGGTCGCACACTACTCACACACCGGCGGTGTCGCCCCTAAGGACTCTGGTCAATGTAGTAAAGTGTTCGCGATGCATCATCTTTCGATCTTCTGCTATCTTCGCTGTCTTCGCCATCCCTGGACACGTGTTTCGGGGTATTACCCCTCATCAGCAGGGATAGGCCATGTACTGGGGTTGCCGATGGCTGCCAATATCTGCCAGATATAGTACCACTCAGGCGCGTAGGTGCGGGATCCCAGGCTCGTCAGCCCACTGCTCAAGGGAGCTTTAAAGTTACAAATGGGGGTGGGGTCGCACACTACTCACACACCGGCGGTGTCGCCCCTAAGGACTCTGGTCAATGTAGTAAAGTGTTCGCGATGCATCATCTTTCGATCTTCTGCTATCTTCGCTGTCTTCGCCATCCCTGGACACGTGTTTCGGGGTATTACCCCTCATCAGCAGGGATAGGCCATGTACTGGGGTTGCCGATGGCTGCCAATATCTGCCAGGTATAGTACCACTCAGGCGCGTAGGTGCGGGATCCCAGGCTCGTCAGCCCACTGCTCAAGGGAGCTTTAAAGTTACAAATGGGGGTGGGGTCGCACACTACTCACACACCGGCGGTGTCGCCCCTAAGGACTCTGGTCAATGTAGTAAAGTGTTCGCGATGCATCATCTTTTGATCTTCTGCTATCTTCGCTGTCTTCGCCATCCCTGGACACGTGTTTCGGGGTATTACCCCTCATCAGCAGGGATAGGCCATGTACTGGGGTTGCCGATGGCTGCCAATATCTGCCAGGTATAGTACCACTCAGGCGCGTAGGTGCGGGATCCCAGGCTCGTCAGCCCACTGCTCAAGGGAGCTTTAAAGTTACAAATGGGGGTGGGGTCGCACACTACTCACACACCGGCGGTGTCGCCCCTAAGGACTCTGGTCAATGTAGTAAAGTGTTCGCGATGCATCATCTTTCGATCTTCTGCTATCTTCGCTGTCTTCGCCATCCCTGGACACGTGTTTCGGGGTATTACCCCTCATCAGCAGGGATAGGCCATGTACTTAGGGGCGACACCGCCGGTGTGTGAGTAGTGTGCGACCCCACCCCCATTTGTAACTTTAAAGCTCCCTTGAGCAGCGGGCTGACGAGCCTGGGATCCCGCACCTACGCGCCTGAGTGGTACTATACCTGGCAGATATTGGCAGCCATCGGCAACCCCAGTACACGGCCTATCCCTGCTGATGAGGGGTAATACCCCGAAACACGTGTCCAGGGATGGCGAAGACAGCGAAGATAGCAGAAGATCGAAAGATGATGCATCGCGAACACTTTACTACATTGACCAGAGTCCTTAGGGGCGACACCGCCGGTGTGTGAGTAGTGTGCGACCCCACCCCCATTTGTAACTTTAAAGCTCCCTTGAGCAGCGGGCTGACGAGCCTGGGATCCCGCACCTACGCGCCTGAGTGGTACTATACCTGGCAGATATTGGCAGCCATCGGCAACCCCAGTACACGGCCTATCCCTGCTGATGAGGGGTAATACCCCGAAACACGTGTCCAGGGATGGCAAAGACAGCGAAGATAGCAGAAGATCGAAAGATGATGCATCGCGAACACTTTACTACATTGACCAGAGTCCTTAGGGGCGACACCGCCGGTGTGTTAGTAGTGTGCGACCCCACCCCCATTTGTAACTTTAAAGCTCCCTTGAGCAGCGGGCTGACGAGCCTGGGATCCCGCACCTACGCGCCTGAGTGGTACTATACCTGGCAGATATTGGCAGCCATCGGCAACCCCAGTACACGGCCTATCCCTGCTGATGAGGGGTAATACCCCGAAACACGTGTCCAGGGATGGCGAAGACAGCGAAGATAGCAGAAGATCGAAAGATGATGCATCGCGAACACTTTACTACATTGACCAGAGTCCTTAGGGGCGACACCGCCGGTGTGTGAGTAGTGTGCGACCCCACCCCCATTTGTAACTTTAAAGCTCCCTTTGTCGTGTTTTGGCAGCTCCTGAGTTAGCGTTTAGCACAGCTACACGGTCTTTTCTGTTAACTTGACCAAAACGAACGGGGGCCATTTTGGATCCCTCTGACTTCCGTTTCCTATGAACACGCTGCCTCGTGGTCAGTGTGCCCTTTCGTCCTTTCTCGATACCCATGGTCACTAGTCTGCTCGGCAACAGGCTATTTTTAGTACTGGTCAAGCGCACATGCGCATTACGCACCAATTGGTCACTCTTTAGGAATGTTCACACTAACTGACCAGTGCTGTTGAAACTCCTCCCACACGTTGGCTGTGTTCCAAAAATGACCTTATATGTACCTAAAATGTGTAACTTGTAACCGCCTATCTTTTTATTGCTAATAAACTGTATAAAAGAGGTCGCGCACCAATGTTCGGTGTGCTACTTCTTACATTACCGAAGGGTGCTGTGGGAATGTATCACCACCCCATGGGGTCTTAATAAACTTGTCTTTTACCTTTTCCAGTGTCCGTGCCAACTTCTATACTAAGGTGTTCGAGAGTTTAGCAGAGTATGTAGGCCTGATTTGAACCCAACACCACAATTGGCGACCACGAAGGGACTCATCGGCGACTCGGATGCCCGAAGGAGAGGTCGTGACGAAGGTTAGGAAACTCGCCATGGACGCGATCGCTGCCATTGAGTGACCCGAGTCTCGGCACCCACGGTGTGTTTTCCCTTCCTTCCGATCTGACCTTCCAGGTGGCGCCGGTCCTCGACTGAGATTCTGATCTTGGATTGTCGTGATGTGCCGTTTTGGCTGATTTGACCACAGAACTTGGCAGTTGGACCTTGGACGTTTGAAAATATTTGGTAAGCTTTTGAGTGGTGAAGTAGTCTACTGACGCTTACTGTGGCTTTTTGAAACTTTGAATTTGAATTTGAATTTGTTAGCTAACGTTTGAATCTTTGAATTTGAATTTGAATATGTGAAGTGCACCTCACATAGGCAGGCATGTAGGGATATTTCTCTGATTTATTTGATTTGAACAGTGCACCGTGTTAGGTGGCATTTTTGTAGTATCACGTTTTCGTGGTACTTTTTGAAACATGCCTGTTTTTAGCACACTCCGTAGGATGTGCTGTTCTGAAAACGGTACCAATTATCGATTAAGTGCAAAACAGCCGGCTCCCCCAGAGGGGACTCCAAATCGGGAAATGTATGTCAAATTCGGTATTCCACCAATAATGTATAGTACATTATGGCATAAGTATACTAAAACTGATCGTGAATTACAGTGGCCACTATATGGGTCGTTTGACCTTCGAAAGGTACAGTATGTAGAACAGTGTTTGTTTCAGCGAAGGTCTAGACAAGATATGTTTGATTGTGTGCGTATGTGGGAGAAAGAGGTGCGTGAACGAGCGAAGCGTGAGGAAGCCTTGGCGGAGAAAGTGCAGCGGAAGGCTGCACGTGACAAAGCTTTACAGCTACAGGAGAAGGAATTACAGGAAAAGAAAGAGAGGGAGAGACGAGAACGAAATTTACAGGTTAATGGTCAATTCCCTATCAGGCGTCCTCTTTATCCAGTCCTTACTAATGAAACAGATGATTTTTCATTACTAGATCGTTGTCCGCCCCCGTACGTCGCACCAACGGCTCCGAGCGAGGAATCAGACGAGGATAGTGATCGAACACAGCGTACCAGGTTACATGCGGAACGAGCTGCGGAATTACGTTCATTTGCACGAAAATTAAATATTAATACTGTTACTGTTTCTGACGTTACTGAACAAATGGAACAGTGGCCTGATAAGGAACGACTGTATTTTTTAGATCAGTTTGGAGATGAAGTTGTTGAGCGGTATAGAAAATATTCTCTCGAGTTAGAACCAAAGGAGATATCCAAGGGTCGTGAGAATTTTCGTAAAGGTCTTTTTGTTCTTTCAGATGCGGACGACTTCTTCAAACGTTTGATTGAACTACGTAATGAGGCGACACAACTACGGGAGTTGGAAAAGTCGAAGAATTCGTCTACGTCCGGAGCGACGGGGATATCCAAAGAATGCCCTATCTTTGAAACAGATAAGATCGCTGCGATTAATGTTAGACCTATGCGAGAAGCTGCGCCTTTATATGTCCCTCATAAAGGGGATGGCACAGATGATGATAAGAGATCAAAAGACGCGAAAGGGTATTTTGTATATAACTGGGTTTATACGCCTTGGAATAGAGCAGATGTTATGGCACTGAAGAATGCTTTACCTGATCCCCGTAAAAATCCTGCGGCTTTCTATGAAAATGTTGAAAGTGCAATTTCTTCGTGTATCATGACGTTAGTTGATATTGATCTATTTTTCGGGTTGATATTGCCCCCTGATATGTGGAGAGCGATTCGTAGGTTTGATGATCTCACGACTCTCGGGGCCACTTGGAAAGATCTTGTTCAGGCTGATTTAGATAGAGAACCAGCATGTAAGCCGTGTAAATTAATATTAGACCTTCCAGGGGCCATACTAACAAAACTAAAGACTCTTGCTCCCGCTAAAAAGATTGATTGGACTATATTAGCCTCTTGTAAGCAGAAAGCGGATGAATCAGTTTCCGATTTTTTCTCTCGCTTCGAGGAAGCGTTCCATGATTACAGTGGTCAATTATTGACAGAAGATACTGGCAGGCATTTATTTGTTGATAAGTATGTGGCTAATCTCCTACCGGAGATTGCGAAACGATTGAAAACGAGTGAAAGTTCATGGACCACAGCGACCCCTGTTTCTTTATTGACTATGGCTCAATATTATGAACGACAGGAATTGGAGGCGAAAGAAAGTAGTGAAAAGAAGGCGAAGGAATTGAAAACGAAGGTAATGTTAGCTCAGGTTCAGGCTACGAGAGGGAACAATAGAGGGGGACGAGGATCGTACAGTAATGCTCCTCCCCCTCGTTCTGACATTTCTGTGAATCAATGTGCATACTGTAAACAGTTTGGGCATTGGATTGCAGACTGTCCGGTGTTTCGAGAGCAGCGTAATTTGAGGGGGCGAGGAAGTGGAAGGTCTAGAAGTTATTATGGAGGGTCAAGAGGAGGTTATGGCACGAATGATCGTGGGGGATATGGAGCAAGGGGTCGTGGTCAGTCAGATTATAATACGTTTGATAATCGCAATCAATATCAGATAAATGAGGGTGGTCCTGCTGAACTACGGGATGAGCATTATGCATAGGATTGCGTAGGATGGGGTGTGGAATCGGTTGAGGTACCAGTTGATCAAAGGGGTCCATACATAGAAGCACATGTTCTGGGTTCTACTGATCAATTTCTGGTTGATACAGGAGCTACTCGTAGCGCTTTGTCCAAACACTTGGTTCCAAGGGCTCCCCTGTCTGGCGAGGTAATTACAGCAATAGGGTTCGATGGAACGCCTACTTCTAGCCCACTGTCTCAACCAGTTGCGTTTCATGTTGATAAATTTGCTGCCCCTTGTCCCTTTTTGTTGTCTCCAAATACGCCAGATAATATTATGGGACTCGACATGTTAAAACACTTTCGAGCTACTATTCGCTGTGCCCCAGAAGGAGTGCGAGTTGTGTTGAATGAGAATTACCCAGACTTTGAGCGAGTGTGTTTTCTCCATGAATCTGAAGTATTGGCCTCCTTACCAAAAACGTTGTGGGCCACTTCTGACACGGATGTAGGACGAATGATAATTCCTCCAGTGCGTATTACTGTAAAGGAGGGAGTATCTCTGCCACGTGTCCCGCAATATAAGATTTCTAGAGAAGGTGAACTTGCTTTAATATACATTGTAGATGATTTGATTTCGGCAGGAGTAGTCGAGGAAGTTCCTTACAATGTTTGCAATATTCCAATTTTACCGATCCTTAAGAGAGATACAGATACTAAGGTTTACCGTTTCATTATTGATTTGAGGGAAATAAACAAGATAGTAGTGCCTCAGTATCCAGTGGTATCTGACATCACCACATTGCTTACGTTGGTTCCACCGACGGCAACTACTTTTACAGTCATTGATTTGAAGAATGCCTTCTTTTCGATCCCTGTACATCCTGACAGTCGATATCTATTCGGCTTTACATTAAATAATAAATCGTACAGATTCTGTCGAGTTCCTCAAGGCTATACTGAAAGTCCTAGCATTTATAGTCAAGCATTAAAAAGACAGCTTGATTCCTTTGACTTACAAGAGGGAGTGGTTCTCATTCAATATGTGGACGATCTCTTACTTGCTGCAGATACTCTAGAACAATGTGAGGAGAGTACTTTTTCCTTGCTTTCCTTCCTGGCCAAACATAATCATAAAGTTTCGAAGAAAAAGCTGCAATATTGTAGACCAAAGGTGACCTACCTTGGTCATCTTTTGTCTAAGGAGGGCCGTGCGTTGACACCAGATCGAATTCAAGCAATATTAGATACCCCAGTCCCTCGCACTCAGAAAGATGTTCGCGCCTTTATAGGTTTGACGTCTTTTTGTAGGCAATGGATATTGGGTTTTTCACATATTGTTAAACCATTGTTGGCATTGTTGTCTAAAGATACACTGATTTCCATTGAATGGACGGATGAATGTCAGAATGCTTTTGAGCAATTGAGACAAGCTCTTTGTTCTGCACCAGTGTTGGGTACACCTGATTACACGAAGATCTTTACATTATATGTACACGAGAAGGATGGGTGCGCATTGTCAATGTTAGTGCAGACACACGGAGACAAACAAAGGCCTTGTGCATACTTCTCGGCGGTACTCGACCCTGTGGCTCGAGGATTGCCTGGATGTTTTCGAGCAGTTGCAGCAACAGCAGTTGCGATACGACAAAGTGAGGGAATAGTTTTGTCACACAAATTGTTGGTGCTAGTTCCCCATGCGGTAGATGCGTTACTGAATCAAACGAAAACACAGCATCTAACTAGTGCCCGTCTGACAGGATATGAGCTAACGTTGTTGGCGCCGCACATCACACTAAAACGATGTGCAACACTAAATCCTGCTACTTTATTGCCGGATCCTGTTGCTGAGACCCAGAAGGAAGAACAACATGATTGTGTTTTTCTGACTGAGGAACAGACAAAGGGTCGTATCGATTTACAGGATACGCCATTTCCAGATGTAGATGGGGAACTGTGGGTTGATGGGTCATGTGTGAGGTTACCAGATGGTACGACTTCCGCAGCTTATGCGATCACGACACTTAAGACTGTGGTAGAAGCAGCACGGATACCCCAAAAATCAGCTCAAGCGGCTGAGTTGATAGCCTTAACGAAGGCATGTGAGTTAAGTGCTGGACTATGTGTGAACATTTACACGGATAGTCGTTACGCTTTTGGAGTAGTGCATGATTTTGGCCTACTTTGGAAGGAACGAGGATTCCTGACTTCACACGGAGTACACATCATGCATGGAGAATTGGTACGCGATCTCCTGAATGCACTGTTATGCCCAAAGAAAGTTGCAATAGTCAAGTGCAGTGCACATAAAAAGGTGACGGACAAAATAGGACAGGGCAATGCTTTTGCAGACCGCATTGCGAGAGAGACCGCTATGCTGCAAAATAATTTCCCCATGTATGTGGTGAAGTCACAAGCTGAGCGGTGGCATGATGCTAGAGAAGAAATACTCGATATACAGAAGTCAGCATCAGAGGCAGAACTTGTGAAATGGGCCACCGAGGGAGTATTGGATGATGAGGGTTGCTGGCGTAGTAAAGATATGGAGAGATGGAAACTACCCATGGCCTATTTACAAACAATGGTGCAAATGACACATGGACTGGCACACATTGGAGCTCTCGCAATTACTAAATTGCTTACACGAGTTTGGGAAAATGCTGACATTGCTAGCACGGCTAAGAGAGTAGTGCAGACCTGTCTGATATGTTTGCAGCACAATCCTGGACAAGGGACTCATACTCCTAAAGGTGGGTTTGTTCCACCTACTGCACCATTCGAAGTACTACAAATGGATTACATCCAGCTGGAACGCTGTAATAATCTCAAGTATGTCCTAGTAGTGGTGTGTGCCTTCAGCAAATGGATTGAGGCTTACCCTACGAAAGACAATACAGCATTGACAACAGCTAAGGTGCTACTCAAGGAGTACTTCCCGCGCTACGGTGTTTGTAAACTTATGTGGAGTGATAATGGCCCTCATTTCATTGGAAAAGTAGTGGAATATGTCCTGAAAGGATTGGGAATCAAACAACGATTCCATGCTGTCTTTCATCCGCAATCAGCAGGTTTAGTAGAACGATACAATGCAACTCTGAAGCTGAAGCTAGCAAAGATAGTGGCATCGACATCTCTGAAATGGCCGGATGCTTTGCCTTTGGCATTGCTGTCCATTCGATCAGTGCCACATTCTCGATCTGGCCTCACACCCTACGAAGTGGTGTTTGGAAGGCCTATGAATATTTGGGGAGTTCCAAAACCTCGTTTGATACATGATATGCCTTGTATAATGATGAACGATTATCTGGCACGATTAACAAATGATTTGCTTTCTATTCATCAACAGGTTCGAGAGGCGCTCCCTGATAACTCCACTGGGGAGGCTCACGATCTCCGCCCTGGGGACCACGTGATGGTCAAAGTCTTTGAGCGATCCAGCAGTTTGGAACCGAGATGGCATGGCCCTGAGCAAGTGCTGCTGGCTACGCGAACTGCTGTGAGAGTCACCAACAAGAAGCGGTGGATACATTCAACGCACTGCCGACGTGTCTCTCCGGATCTGGTGAGCCCTGTGGTGCTATCCGACTACAGAAAGATTTTGGATACAGAAAAGAGCCCAGCTGTCACGCCTGATGAATTGGAGGGAGCCTTCCCGGACCACGTTGTTTCTGATAAAGTGAAATATAATCTACGCCCCAGGAAATAAGATTTCTTTTGTGCTCTTTTTGAAACTGGTTGGTGACCGCTCTGAGGTTTGTGAAACGGAAACCGGGAATATCAAGGGGGGGGGATCAGTTCTGCCCAGTGTAGCGACACCCGTCTTGAATCCCGGAGAACAAATCAACGGCAGCCTCGGTTCAGAACCATCGTTTTTATTTTTCCCGCTTAGTGTTGTTTTTGAAGAGTATTGTTTTGTGAACTATGGCATCTCCTTCGACACGAAAGAGGAGAATTCTTGGTGTTGTTTTGTTTGTCTTGACCATAGTGGTGATCGCAGTATTAGCTTGGACTATAGAACTGTTGTTTCCTGTACGAGAACATTTACTGCCCACCACTCCAAGTCCGTCTGAACATTTTCATTTCACTCTGCCTTTTCACGAAGAAAGACATAGGCAGACTTATTTAAATAACAGCTTTATTAAGATTCTGCATCATACTCATAACATGACCAACACGTCCAATTGTTGGGTATGTGGAATGTTGCCCGGACACCAGAAGAAGGGAGGAACACCACTCATTCCTCTCCCGTTTTCTCATAATGGTTCTTGTCATGCTTGGTACACTCTTCTTTTTACTCTGCGATGGCCAACGAAAGGTGGATTACTTTTTCGGTTGAATAAAATATGCTATAACGATAAAGATGGCTATCCACACGCTGAAGGAACTAAATTCGAATGGGAAGAATACCGTCCGCACAATGTTTCTACACCTCGTGTATATACGAATCAAAGACTTATAAATGTGACGAGCTCGCATATAATAACCGTTATCGATACAAAAGCAGATTTGTGTATTAGAAATAAAGGTACAGTCCCCGTAGGCCGCAGTGAATGTAATATTACACTTACCTTTGATACACCGACTGGAATTGCATTTGTAGCTTCACATAACACATATTTCATTTGTGGAAATAAGGGATACCATCGTCTACCATTGGGATGGTTGGGAACGTGTTATATAGCATTTGTATTACCACCTGTGTTTATTGCTCCTCCCATGTATCACAATGATTATGTTTTGTACCATGATTTCATATTGAATAGAGTGAAACGAGCAATAGATCTTGATGAAATAGACCAGACTGATACCACTTTACAACAATATGTAGATTTTAATTTGGGGTTATTTTCATTTGTAGGAGCTGCACTGAATAGCAGGAAGATAAGGCGGCTTACACGTGTGGTGGAAGCCGTCGCTAATGAAACTGCCTCTGCTTTAGGGAATATTACTGAGGAATTACAAATTACCAGAATTGTAGCGCTCCAGAATCGAATGGTTCTAGATGTGATACTAGCTGATAGGGGTGGAGCATGCCGCGTCATCGGAAGTAGTTGTTGCGTGTACGTACCAGATAACTCACCTTCTGTATATGATTCAATTACAAAATTACATAAGATAGCTGCTGAGATCCACCCAGAAAATGGAACATGGACCTTTTCTGGTTGGTTCTGGAATACTATTTTTTCTGGTTGGTTATTGGAATACTATTTTTTCTTTGTCTATGTATTCAATGTGGCCCTACATTATGTTCTGTATGTATCACAGCCTGTATTCCGTCCAAACGAGCTATTGTTAAGCAAGAGAAACTGATCAATGATGAAGTATTGAAAATAATGGCTATTAACATTGAGGATGAACATTCTGACTACGTCCACTATGAGGTAGCTTTTGCTAAACGCTAAAAGGGCCGTCTGTCGTGTTTTGGCAGCTCCTGAGTTAGCGTTTAGCACAGCTACACGGTCTTTTCTGTTAACTTGACCAAAACGAACGGGGGCCATTTTGGATCCCTCTGACTTCCGTTTCCTATGAACACGCTGCCTCGTGGTCAGTGTGCCCTTTCGTCCTTTCTCGATACCCATGGTCACTAGTCTGCTCGGCAACAGGCTATTTTTAGTACTGGTCAAGCGCACATGCGCATTACGCACCAATTGGTCACTCTTTAGGAATGTTCACACTAACTGACCAGTGCTGTTGAAACTCCTCCCACACGTTGGCTGTGTTCCAAAAATGACCTTATATGTACCTAAAATGTGTAACTTGTAACCGCCTATCTTTTTATTGCTAATAAACTGTATAAAAGAGGTCGCGCACCAATGTTCGGTGTGCTACTTCTTACATTACCGAAGGGTGCTGTGGGAATGTATCACCACCCCATGGGGTCTTAATAAACTTGTCTTTTACCTTTTCCAGTGTCCGTGCCAACTTCTATACTAAGGTGTTCGAGAGTTTAGCAGAGTATGTAGGCCTGATTTGAACCCAACACCACACCTTGAGCAGCGGGATGACGAGCCTGGGATCCCGCACCTACGCGCCTGAGTGGTACTATACCTGGCAGATATTGGCAGCCATCGGCAACCCCAGTACACGGCCTATCCCTGCTGATGAGGGGTAATACCCCGAAACACGTGTCCAGGGATGGCGAAGACAGCGAAGATAGCAGAAGATCGAAAGATGATGCATCGCGAACACTTTACTACATTGACCAGAGTCCTTAGGGGCGACACCGCCGGTGTGTGAGTAGTGTGCGACCCAACCCCCATTTGTAACTTTAAAGCTCCCTTGAGCAGCGGGCTGACGAGCCTGGGATCCCGCACCTACGCGCCTGAGTGGTACTATACCTGGCAGATATTGGCAGCCATCGGCAACCCCAGTACACGGCCTATCCCTGCTGATGAGGGGTAATACCCCGAAACACGTGTCCAGGGATGGCGAAGACAGCGAAGATAGCAGAAGATCGAAAGATGATGCATCGCGAACACTTTACTACATTGACCAGAGTCCTTAGGGGCGACACCGCCGGTGTGTGAGTAGTGTGCGACCCCACCCCCATTTGTAACTTTAAAGCTCCCTTGAGCAGCGGGCTGACGAGCCTGGGATCCCGCACCTACGCGCCTGAGTGGTACTATACCTGGCAGATATTGGCAGCCATCGGCAACCCCAGTACACGGCCTATCCCTGCTGATGAGGGGTAATACCCCGAAACACGTGTCCAGGGATGGCGAAGACAGCGAAGATAGCAGAAGATCGAAAGATGATGCATCGCGAACACTTTACTACATTGACCAGAGTCCTTAGGGGCGACACCGCCGGTGTGTGAGTAGTGTGCGACCCCACCCCCATTTGTAACTTTAAAGCTCCCTTGAGCAGCGGGCTGACGAGCCTGGGATCCCGCACCTACGCGCCTGAGTGGTACTATACCTGGCAGATATTGGCAGCCATCGGCAACCCCAGTACACGGCCTATCCCTGCTGATGAGGGGTAATACCCCGAAACACGTGTCCAGGGATGGCGAAGACAGCGAAGATAGCAGAAGATCGAAAGATGATGCATCGCGAACACTTTACTACATTGACCAGAGTCCTTAGGGGCGACACCGCCGGTGTGTGAGTAGTGTGCGACCCCACCCCCATTTGTAACTTTAAAGCTCCCTTGAGCAGCGGGCTGACGAGCCTGGGATCCCGCACCTACGCGCCTGAGTGGTACTATACCTGGCAGATATTGGCAGCCATCGACAACCCCAGTACACGGCCTATCCCTGCTGATGAGGGGTAATACCCCGAAACACGTGTCCAGGGATGGCGAAGACAGCGAAGATAGCAGAAGATCGAAAGATGATGCATCGCGAACACTTTACTACATTGACCAGAGTCCTTAGGGGGGACACCGCCGGTGTGTTAGTAGTGTGCGACCCCACCCCCATTTGTAACTTTAAAGCTCCCTTGAGCAGCGGGCTGACGAGCCTGGGATCCCGCACCTACGCGCCTGAGTGGTACTATACCTGGCAGATATTGGCAGCCATCGGCAACCCCAGTACACGGCCTATCCCTGCTGATGGGGGGTAATACCCCGAAACACGTGTCCAGGGATGGCGAAGACAGCGAAGATAGCAGAAGATCGAAAGATGATGCATCGCGAACACTTTACTACATTGACCAGAGTCCTTAGGGGCGACACCGCCGGTGTGTGAGTAGTGTGCGACCCCACCCCCATTTGTAACTTTAAAGCTCCCTTGAGCAGCGGGCTGACGAGCCTGGGATCCCGCACCTACGCGCCTGAGTGGTACTATACCTGGCAGATATTGGCAGCCATCGGCAACCCCAGTACACGGCCTATCCCTGCTGATGAGGGGTAATACCCCGAAACACGTGTCCAGGGATGGCGAAGACAGCGAAGATAGCAGAAGATCGAAAGATGATGCATCGCGAACACTTTACTACATTGACCAGAGTCCTTAGGGGCGACACCGCCGGTGTGTGAGTAGTGTGCGACCAAACCCCCATTTGTAACTTTAAAGCTCCCTTGAGCAGCGGGCTGACGAGCCTGGGATCCCGCACCTACGCGCCTGAGTGGTACTATACCTGGCAGATATTGGCAGCCATCGGCAACCCCAGTACACGGCCTATCCCTGCTGATGAGGGGTAATACCCCGAAACACGTGTCCAGGGATGGCGAAGACAGCGAAGATAGCAGAAGATCGAAAGATGATGCATCGCGAACACTTTACTACATTGACCAGAGTCCTTAGGGGCGACACCGCCGGTGTGTGAGTAGTGTGCGACCCCACCCCCATTTGTAACTTTAAAGCTCCCTTGAGCAGCGGGCTGACGAGCCTGGGATCCCGCACCTACGCGCCTGAGTGGTACTATACCTGGCAGATATTGGCAGCCATCGGCAACCCCAGTACACGGCCTATCCCTGCTGATGAGGGGTAATACCCCGAAACACGTGTCCAGGGATGGCGAAGACAGCGAAGATAGCAGAAGATCGAAAGATGATGCATCGCGAACACTTTACTACATTGACCAGAGTCCTTAGGGGCGACACCGCCGGTGTGTGAGTAGTGTGCGACCCCACCCCCATTTGTAACTTTAAAGCTCCCTTGAGCAGCGGGCTGACGAGCCTGGGATCCCGCACCTACGCGCCTGAGTGGTACTATACCTGGCAGATATTGGCAGCCATCGACAACCCCAGTACACGGCCTATCCCTGCTGATGAGGGGTAATACCCCGAAACACGTGTCCAGGGATGGCGAAGACAGCGAAGATAGCAGAAGATCGAAAGATGATGCATCGCGAACACTTTACTACATTGACCAGAGTCCTTAGGGGCGACACCGCCGGTGTGTGAGTAGTGTGCGACCCCACCCCCATTTGTAACTTTAAAGCTCCCTTGAGCAGCGGGCTGACGAGCCTGGGATCCCGCACCTACGCGCCTGAGTGGTTCAATACCTGGCAGATATTGGCAGCCATCGGCAACCCCAGTACACGGCCTATCCCTGCTGATGAGGGGTAATACCCCGAAACACGTGTCCAGGGATGGCGAAGACAGCGAAGATAGCAGAAGATCGAAAGATGATGCATCGCGAACACTTTACTACATTGACCAGAGTCCTTAGGGGCGACACCGCCGGTGTGTGAGTAGTGTGCGACCCCACCCCCATTTGTAACTTTAAAGCTCCCTTGAGCAGCGGGCTGACGAGCCTGGGATCCCGCACCTACGCGCCTGAGTGGTACTATACCTGGCAGATATTGGCAGCCATCGGCAACCCCAGTACACGGCCTATCCCTGCTGATGAGGGGTAATACCCCGAAACACGTGTCCAGGGATGGCGAAGACAGCGAAGATAGCAGAAGATCGAAAGATGATGCATCGCGAACACTTTACTACATTGACCAGAGTCCTTAGGGGCGACACCGCCGGTGTGTGAGTAGTGTGCGACCCCACCCCCATTTGTAACTTTAAAGCTCCCTTGAGCAGCGGGCTGACGAGCCTGGGATCCCGCACCTACGCGCCTGAGTGGTACTATACCTGGCAGATATTGGCAGCCATCGGCAACCCCAGTACACGGCCTATCCCTGCTGATGAGGGGTAATACCCCGAAACACGTGTCCAGGGATGGCGAAGACAGCGAAGATAGCAGAAGATCGAAAGATGATGCATCGCGAACACTTTACTACATTGACCAGAGTCCTTAGGGGCGACACCGCCGGTGTGTGAGTAGTGTGCGACCCCACCCCCATTTGTAACTTTAAAGCTCCCTTGAGCAGCGGGCTGACGAGCCTGGGATCCCGCACCTACGCGCCTGAGTGGTACTATACCTGGCAGATATTGGCAGCCATCGGCAACCCCAGTACACGGCCTATCCCTGCTGATGAGGGGTAATACCCCGAAACACGTGTCCAGGGATGGCGAAGACAGCGAAGATAGCAGAAGATCGAAAGATGATGCATCGCGAACACTTTACTACATTGACCAGAGTCCTTAGGGGCGACACCGCCGGTGTGTGAGTAGTGTGCGACCCCACCCCCATTTGTAACTTTAAAGCTCCCTTGAGCAGCGGGCTGACGAGCCTGGGATCCCGCACCTACGCGCCTGAGTGGTACTATACCTGGCAGATATTGGCAGCCATCGGCAACCCCAGTACACGGCCTATCCCTGCTGATGAGGGGTAATACCCCGAAACACGTGTCCAGGGATGGCGAAGACAGCGAAGATAGCAGAAGATCGAAAGATGATGCATCGCGAACACTTTACTACATTGACCAGAGTCCTTAGGGGTGACACCGCCGGTGTGTGAGTAGTGTGCGACCCCACCCCCATTTGTAACTTTAAAGCTCCCTTGAGCAGCGGGCTGACGAGCCTGGGATCCCGCACCTACGCGCCTGAGTGGTACTATACCTGGCAGATATTGGCAGCCATCGACAACCCCAGTACACGGCCTATCCCTGCTGATGAGGGGTAATACCCCGAAACACGTGTCCAGGGATGGCGAAGACAGCGAAGATAGCAGAAGATCGAAAGATGATGCATCGCGAACACTTTACTACATTGACCAGAGTCCTTAGGGGCGACACCGCCGGTGTGTGAGTAGTGTGCGACCCCACCCCCATTTGTAACTTTAAAGCTCCCTTGAGCAGCGGGCTGACGAGCCTGGGATCCCGCACCTACGCGCCTGAGTGGTTCAATACCTGGCAGATATTGGCAGCCATCGGCAACCCCAGTACACGGCCTATCCCTGCTGATGAGGGGTAATACCCCGAAACACGTGTCCAGGGATGGCGAAGACAGCGAAGATAGCAGAAGATCGAAAGATGATGCATCGCGAACACTTTACTACATTGACCAGAGTCCTTAGGGGCGACACCGCCGGTGTGTGAGTAGTGTGCGACCCCACCCCCATTTGTAACTTTAAAGCTCCCTTGAGCAGCGGGCTGACGAGCCTGGGATCCCGCACCTACGCGCCTGAGTGGTACTATACCTGGCAGATATTGGCAGCCATCGGCAACCCCAGTACACGGCCTATCCCTGCTGATGAGGGGTAATACCCCGAAACACGTGTCCAGGGATGGCGAAGACAGCGAAGATAGCAGAAGATCGAAAGATGATGCATCGCGAACACTTTACTACATTGACCAGAGTCCTTAGGGGCGACACCGCCGGTGTGTGAGTAGTGTGCGACCCCACCCCCATTTGTAACTTTAAAGCTCCCTTGAGCAGCGGGCTGACGAGCCTGGGATCCCGCACCTACGCGCCTGAGTGGTACTATACCTGGCAGATATTGGCAGCCATCGGCAACCCCAGTACACGGCCTATCCCTGCTGATGAGGGGTAATACCCCGAAACACGTGTCCAGGGATGGCGAAGACAGCGAAGATAGCAGAAGATCGAAAGATGATGCATCGCGAACACTTTACTACATTGACCAGAGTCCTTAGGGGCGACACCGCCGGTGTGTGAGTAGTGTGCGACCCCACCCCCATTTGTAACTTTAAAGCTCCCTTGAGCAGCGGGCTGACGAGCCTGGGATCCCGCACCTACGCGCCTGAGTGGTACTATACCTGGCAGATATTGGCAGCCATCGGCAACCCCAGTACACGGCCTATCCCTGCTGATGAGGGGTAATACCCCGAAACACGTGTCCAGGGATGGCGAAGACAGCGAAGATAGCAGAAGATCGAAAGATGATGCATCGCGAACACTTTACTACATTGACCAGAGTCCTTAGGGGTGACACCGCCGGTGTGTGAGTAGTGTGCGACCCCACCCCCATTTGTAACTTTAAAGCTCCCTTGAGCAGCGGGCTGACGAGCCTGGGATCCCGCACCTACGCGCCTGAGTGGTACTATACCTGGCAGATATTGGCAGCCATCGGCAACCCCAGTACACGGCCTATCCCTGCTGATGAGGGGTAATACCCCGAAACACGTGTCCAGGGATGGCGAAGACAGCGAAGATAGCAGAAGATCGAAAGATGATGCATCGCGAACACTTTACTACATTGACCAGAGTCCTTAGGGGTGACACCGCCGGTGTGTGAGTAGTGTGCGACCCCACCCCCATTTGTAACTTTAAAGCTCCCTTGAGCAGCGGGCTGACGAGCCTGGGATCCCGCACCTACGCGCCTGAGTGGTACTATACCTGGCAGATATTGGCAGCCATCGACAACCCCAGTACACGGCCTATCCCTGCTGATGAGGGGTAATACCCCGAAACACGTGTCCAGGGATGGCGAAGACAGCGAAGATAGCAGAAGATCGAAAGATGATGCATCGCGAACACTTTACTACATTTACCAGAGTCCTTAGGGGCGACACCGCCGGTGTGTGAGTAGTGTGCGACCCCACCCCCATTTGTAACTTTAAAGCTCCCTTGAGCAGCGGGCTGACGAGCCTGGGATCCCGCACCTACGCGCCTGAGTGGTACTATACCTGGCAGATATTGGCAGCCATCGGCAACCCCAGTACACGGCCTATCCCTGCTGATGAGGGGTAATACCCCGAAACACGTGTCCAGGGATGGCGAAGACAGCGAAGATAGCAGAAGATCGAAAGATGATGCATCGCGAACACTTTACTACATTGACCAGAGTCCTTAGGGGCGACACCGCCGGTGTGTGAGTAGTGTGCGACCCC
Organism: Lissotriton helveticus; assembly: GCF_964261635.1. Taxonomy (NCBI): domain Eukaryota; kingdom Metazoa; phylum Chordata; class Amphibia; order Caudata; family Salamandridae; genus Lissotriton; species Lissotriton helveticus. The sequence continues at coordinate 13,537,404 of NC_136067.1, read as the reverse complement.
ACCCCCATTTGTAACTTTAAAGCTCCCTTGAGCAGCGGGCTGACGAGCCTGGGATCCCGCACCTACGCGCCTGAGTGGTACTATACCTGGCAGATATTGGCAGCCATCGGCAACCCCAGTACACGGCCTATCCCTGCTGATGAGGGGTAATACCCCGAAACACGTGTCCAGGGATGGCGAAGACAGCGAAGATAGCAGAAGATCGAAAGATGATGCATCGCGAACACTTTACTACATTGACCAGAGTCCTTAGGGGCGACACCGCCGGTGTGTGAGTAGTGTGCGACCCCACCCCCATTTGTAACTTTAAAGCTCCCTTGAGCAGCGGGCTGACGAGCCTGGGATCCCGCACCTACGCGCCTGAGTGGTACTATACCTGGCAGATATTGGCAGCCATCGGCAACCCCAGTACACGGCCTATCCCTGCTAATGAGGGGTAATACCCCGAAACACGTGTCCAGGGATGGCGAAGACAGCGAAGATAGCAGAAGATCGAAAGATGATGCATCGCGAACACTTTACTACATTGACCAGAGTCCTTAGGGGCGACACCGCCGGTGTGTGAGTAGTGTGCGACCCCACCCCCATTTGTAACTTTAAAGCTCCCTTGAGCAGCGGGCTGACGAGCCTGGGATCCCGCACCTACGCGCCTGAGTGGTACTATACCTGGCAGATATTGGCAGCCATCGGCAACCCCAGTACACGGCCTATCCCTGCTGATGAGGGGTAATACCCCGAAACACGTGTCCAGGGATGGCGAAGACAGCGAAGATAGCAGAAGATCGAAAGATGATGCATCGCGAACACTTTACTACATTGACCAGAGTCCTTAGGGGCGACACCGCCGGTGTGTGAGTAGTGTGCGACCCCACCCCCATTTGTAACTTTAAAGCTCCCTTGAGCAGCGGGCTGACGAGCCTGGGATCCCGCACCTACGCGCCTGAGTGGTACTATACCTGGCAGATATTGGCAGCCATCGGCAACCCCAGTACACGGCCTATCCCTGCTGATGAGGGGTAATACCCCGAAACACGTGTCCAGGGATGGCTAAGACAGCGAAGATAGCAGAAGATCGAAAGATGATGCATCGCGAACACTTTACTACATTGACCAGAGTCCTTAGGGGCGACACCGCCGGTGTGTGAGTAGTGTGCAACCCCACCCCCATTTGTAACTTTAAAGCTCCCTTGAGCAGCGGGCTGACGAGCCTGGGATCCCGCACCTACGCGCCTGAGTGGTACTATACCTGGCAGATATTGGCAGCCATCGGCAACCCCAGTACACGGCCTATCCCTGCTGATGAGGGGTAATACCCCGAAACACGTGTCCAGGGATGGCGAAGACAGCGAAGATAGCAGAAGATCGAAAGATGATGCATCGCGAACACTTTACCACATTGACCAGAGTCCTTAGGGGCGACACCGCCAGTGTGTGAGTAGTGTGCGACCCCACCCCCATTTGTAACTTTAAAGCTCCCTTGAGCAGCGGGCTGACGAGCCTGGGATCCCGCACCTACGCGCCTGAGTGGTACTATACCTGGCAGATATTGGCAGCCATCGGCAATCCCAGTACACGGCCTATCCCTGCTGATGAGGGGTAATACCCCGAAACACGTGTCCAGGGATGGCGAAGACAGCGAAGATAGCAGAAGATCGAAAGATGATGCATCGCGAACACTTTACTACATTGACCAGAGTCCTTAGGGGCGACACCGCCGGTGTGTGAGTAGTGTGCGACCCCACCCCCATTTGTAACTTTAAAGCTCCCTTGAGCAGCGGGCTGACGAGCCTGGGATCCCGCACCTACGCGCCTGAGTGGTACTATACCTGGCAGATATTGGCAGCCATTGGCAACCCCAGTACACGGCCTATCCCTGCTGATGAGGGGTAATACCCCGAAACACGTGTCCAGGGATGGCGAAGACAGCGAAGATAGCAGAAGATCGAAAGATGATGCATCGCGAACACTTTACTACATTGACCAGAGTCCTTAGGGGCAACACCGCCGGTGTGTGAGTAGTGTGCGACCCCACCCCCATTTGTAACTTTAAAGCTCCCTTGAGCAGCGGGCTGACGAGCCTGGGATCCCGCACCTACGCGCCTGAGTGGTACTATACCTGGCAGATATTGGCAGCCATCGGCAACCCCAGTACACGGCCTATCCCTGCTGATGAGGGGTAATACCCCGAAACACGTGTCCAGGGATGGCGAAGACAGCGAAGATAGCAGAAGATCGAAAGATGATGCATCGCGAACACTTTACTACATTGACCAGAGTCCTTAGGGGCGACACCGCCGGTGTGTGAGTAGTGTGCGACCCCACCCCCATTTGTAACTTTAAAGCTCCCTTGAGCAGCGGGCTGACGAGCCTGGGATCCCGCACCTACGCGCCTGAGTGGTACTATACCTGGCAGATATTGCCAGCCATCGGCAACCCCAGTACACGGCCTATCCCTGCTGATGAGGGGTAATACCCCGAAACACGTGTCCAGGGATGGCGAAGACAGCGAAGATAGCAGAAGATCGAAAGATGATGCATTGCGAACACTTTACTACATTGACCAGAGTCCTTAGGGGCGACCCCGCCGGTGTGTGAGTAGTGTGCGACCCCACCCCCATTTGTAACTTTAAAGCTCCCTTGAGCAGCGGGCTGACGAGCCTGGGATCCCGCACCTACGCGCCTGAGTGGTACTATACCTGGCAGATATTGGCAGCCATCGGCAACCCCAGTACACGGCCTATCCCTGCTGATGAGGGGTAATACCCCGAAACACGTGTCCAGGGATGGCGAAGACAGCGAAGATAGCAGAAGATCGAAAGATGATGCATCGCGAACACTTTACTACATTGACCAGAGTCCTTAGGGGCGACACCGCCGGTGTGTGAGTAGTGTGCGACCCCACCCCCATTTGTAACTTTAAAGCTCCCTTGAGCAGCGGGCTGACGAGCCTGGGATCCCGCACCTACGCGCCTGAGTGGTTCTATACCTGGCAGATATTGGCAGCCATCGGCAACCCCAGTACACGGCCTATCCCTGCTGATGAGGGGTAATACCCCGAAACACGTGTCCAGGGATGGCGAAGACAGCGAAGATAGCAGAAGATCGAAAGATGATGCATCGCGAACACTTTACTACATTGACCAGAGTCCTTAGGGGCGACACCGCCGGTGTGTGAGTAGTGTGCGACCCCACCCCCATTTGTAACTTTAAAGCTCCCTTGAGCAGCGGGCTGACGAGCCTGGGATCCCGCACCTACGCGCCTGAGTGGTACTATACCTGGCAGATATTGGCAGCCTTCGGCAACCCCAGTACATGGCCTATCCCTGCTGATGAGGGGTAATACCCCGAAACACGTGTCCAGGGATGGCGAAGACAGCGAAGATAGCAGAAGATCGAAAGATGATGCATCGCGAACACTTTACTACATTGACCAGAGTCCTTAGGGGCGACACCGCCGGTGTGTGAGTAGTGTGCGACCCCACCCCCATTTGTAACTTTAAAGCTCCCTTGAGCAGCGGGCTGACGAGCCTGGGATCCCGCACCTACGCGCCTGAGTGGTACTATACCTGGCAGATATTGGCAGCCATCGGCAACCCCAGTACACGGCCTATCCCTGCTGATGAGGGGTAATACCCCGAAACACGTGTCCAGGGATGGCGAAGACAGCGAAGATAGCAGAAGATCGAAAGATGATGCATCGCGAACACTTTACTACATTGACCAGAGTCCTTAGGGGCGACACCGCCGGTGTGTGAGTAGTGTGCGACCCCACCCCCATTTGTAACTTTAAAGCTCCCTTGAGCAGCGGGCTGACGAGCCTGGGATCCCGCACCTACGCGCCTGAGTGGTACTATACCTGGCAGATATTGGCAGCCATCGGCAACCCCAGTACACGGCCTATCCCTGCTGATGAGGGGTAATACCCCGAAACACGTGTCCAGGGATGGCGAAGACAGCGAAGATAGCAGAAGATCGAAAGATGATGCATCGCGAACACTTTACTACATTGACCAGAGTCCTTAGGGGTGACACCGCCGGTGTGTGAGTAGTGTGCGACCCCACCCCCATTTGTAACTTTTAAGCTCCCTTGAGCAGCGGGCTGACGAGCCTGGGATCCCGCACCTACGCGCCTGAGTGGTACTATACCTGGCAGATATTGGCAGCCATCGGCAACCCCAGTACACGGCCTATCCCTGCTGATGAGGGGTAATACCCCGAAACACGTGTCCAGGGATGGCGAAGACAGCGAAGATAGCAGAAGATCGAAAGATGATGCATCGCGAACACTTTACTACATTGACCAGAGTCCTTAGGGGCGACACCGCCGGTGTGTGAGTAGTGTGCGACCCCACCCCCATTTGTAACTTTAAAGCTCCCTTGAGCAGCGGGCTGACGAGCCTGGGATCCCGCACCTACGCGCCTGAGTGGTACTATACCTGGCAGATATTGGCAGCCATCGGCAACCCCAGTACACGGCCTATCCCTGCTGATGAGGGGTAATACCCCGAAACACGTGTCCAGGGATGGCTAAGACAGCGAAGATAGCAGAAGATCGAAAGATGATGCATCGCGAACACTTTACTACATTGACCAGAGTCCTTAGGGGCGACACCGCCGGTGTGTGAGTAGTGTGCGACCCCACCCCCATTTGTAACTTTAAAGCTCCCTTGAGCAGCGGGCTGACGAGCCTGGGATCCCGCACCTACGCGCCTGAGTGGTACTATACCTGGCAGATATTGGCAGCCATCGGCAACCCCAGTACACGGCCTATCCCTGCTGATGAGGGGTAATACCCCGAAACACGTGTCCAGGGATGGCTAAGACAGCGAAGATAGCAGAAGATCGAAAGATGATGCATCGCGAACACTTTACTACATTGACCAGAGTCCTTAGGGGCGACACCGCCGGTGTGTGAGTAGTGTGCAACCCCACCCCCATTTGTAACTTTAAAGCTCCCTTGAGCAGCGGGCTGACGAGCCTGGGATCCCGCACCTACGCGCCTGAGTGGTACTATACCTGGCAGATATTGGCAGCCATCGGCAACCCCAGTACACGGCCTATCCCTGCTGATGAGGGGTAATACCCCGAAACACGTGTCCAGGGATGGCGAAGACAGCGAAGATAGCAGAAGATCGAAAGATGATGCATCGCGAACACTTTACCACATTGACCAGAGTCCTTAGGGGCGACACCGCCAGTGTGTGAGTAGTGTGCGACCCCACCCCCATTTGTAACTTTAAAGCTCCCTTGAGCAGCGGGCTGACGAGCCTGGGATCCCGCACCTACGCGCCTGAGTGGTACTATACCTGGCAGATATTGGCAGCCATCGGCAATCCCAGTACACGGCCTATCCCTGCTGATGAGGGGTAATACCCCGAAACACGTGTCCAGGGATGGCGAAGACAGCGAAGATAGCAGAAGATCGAAAGATGATGCATCGCGAACACTTTACTACATTGACCAGAGTCCTTAGGGGCGACACCGCCGGTGTGTGAGTAGTGTGCGACCCCACCCCCATTTGTAACTTTAAAGCTCCCTTGAGCAGCGGGCTGACGAGCCTGGGATCCCGCACCTACGCGCCTGAGTGGTACTATACCTGGCAGATATTGGCAGCCATTGGCAACCCCAGTACACGGCCTATCCCTGCTGATGAGGGGTAATACCCCGAAACACGTGTCCAGGGATGGCGAAGACAGCGAAGATAGCAGAAGATCGAAAGATGATGCATCGCGAACACTTTACTACATTGACCAGAGTCCTTAGGGGCAACACCGCCGGTGTGTGAGTAGTGTGCGACCCCACCCCCATTTGTAACTTTAAAGCTCCCTTGAGCAGCGGGCTGACGAGCCTGGGATCCCGCACCTACGCGCCTGAGTGGTACTATACCTGGCAGATATTGGCAGCCATCGGCAACCCCAGTACACGGCCTATCCCTGCTGATGAGGGGTAATACCCCGAAACACGTGTCCAGGGATGGCGAAGACAGCGAAGATAGCAGAAGATCGAAAGATGATGCATCGCGAACACTTTACTACATTGACCAGAGTCCTTAGGGGCGACACCGCCGGTGTGTGAGTAGTGTGCGACCCCACCCCCATTTGTAACTTTAAAGCTCCCTTGAGCAGCGGGCTGACGAGCCTGGGATCCCGCACCTACGCGCCTGAGTGGTACTATACCTGGCAGATATTGCCAGCCATCGGCAACCCCAGTACACGGCCTATCCCTGCTGATGAGGGGTAATACCCCGAAACACGTGTCCAGGGATGGCGAAGACAGCGAAGATAGCAGAAGATCGAAAGATGATGCATTGCGAACACTTTACTACATTGACCAGAGTCCTTAGGGGCGACCCCGCCGGTGTGTGAGTAGTGTGCGACCCCACCCCCATTTGTAACTTTAAAGCTCCCTTGAGCAGCGGGCTGACGAGCCTGGGATCCCGCACCTACGCGCCTGAGTGGTACTATACCTGGCAGATATTGGCAGCCATCGGCAACCCCAGTACACGGCCTATCCCTGCTGATGAGGGGTAATACCCCGAAACACGTGTCCAGGGATGGCGAAGACAGCGAAGATAGCAGAAGATCGAAAGATGATGCATCGCGAACACTTTACTACATTGACCAGAGTCCTTAGGGGCGACACCGCCGGTGTGTGAGTAGTGTGCGACCCCACCCCCATTTGTAACTTTAAAGCTCCCTTGAGCAGCGGGCTGACGAGCCTGGGATCCCGCACCTACGCGCCTGAGTGGTTCTATACCTGGCAGATATTGGCAGCCATCGGCAACCCCAGTACACGGCCTATCCCTGCTGATGAGGGGTAATACCCCGAAACACGTGTCCAGGGATGGCGAAGACAGCGAAGATAGCAGAAGATCGAAAGATGATGCATCGCGAACACTTTACTACATTGACCAGAGTCCTTAGGGGCGACACCGCCGGTGTGTGAGTAGTGTGCGACCCCACCCCCATTTGTAACTTTAAAGCTCCCTTGAGCAGCGGGCTGACGAGCCTGGGATCCCGCACCTACGCGCCTGAGTGGTACTATACCTGGCAGATATTGGCAGCCTTCGGCAACCCCAGTACATGGCCTATCCCTGCTGATGAGGGGTAATACCCCGAAACACGTGTCCAGGGATGGCGAAGACAGCGAAGATAGCAGAAGATCGAAAGATGATGCATCGCGAACACTTTACTACATTGACCAGAGTCCTTAGGGGCGACACCGCCGGTGTGTGAGTAGTGTGCGACCCCACCCCCATTTGTAACTTTAAAGCTCCCTTGAGCAGCGGGCTGACGAGCCTGGGATCCCGCACCTACGCGCCTGAGTGGTACTATACCTGGCAGATATTGGCAGCCATCGGCAACCCCAGTACACGGCCTATCCCTGCTGATGAGGGGTAATACCCCGAAACACGTGTCCAGGGATGGCGAAGACAGCGAAGATAGCAGAAGATCGAAAGATGATGCATCGCGAACACTTTACTACATTGACCAGAGTCCTTAGGGGCGACACCGCCGGTGTGTGAGTAGTGTGCGACCCCACCCCCATTTGTAACTTTAAAGCTCCCTTGAGCAGCGGGCTGACGAGCCTGGGATCCCGCACCTACGCGCCTGAGTGGTACTATACCTGGCAGATATTGGCAGCCATCGGCAACCCCAGTACACGGCCTATCCCTGCTGATGAGGGGTAATACCCCGAAACACGTGTCCAGGGATGGCGAAGACAGCGAAGATAGCAGAAGATCGAAAGATGATGCATCGCGAACACTTTACTACATTGACCAGAGTCCTTAGGGGTGACACCGCCGGTGTGTGAGTAGTGTGCGACCCCACCCCCATTTGTAACTTTTAAGCTCCCTTGAGCAGCGGGCTGACGAGCCTGGGATCCCGCACCTACGCGCCTGAGTGGTACTATACCTGGCAGATATTGGCAGCCATCGGCAACCCCAGTACACGGCCTATCCCTGCTGATGAGGGGTAATACCCCGAAACACGTGTCCAGGGATGGCGAAGACAGCGAAGATAGCAGAAGATCGAAAGATGATGCATCGCGAACACTTTACTACATTGACCAGAGTCCTTAGGGGCGACACCGCCGGTGTGTGAGTAGTGTGCGACCCCACCCCCATTTGTAACTTTAAAGCTCCCTTGAGCAGCGGGCTGACGAGCCTGGGATCCCGCACCTACGCGCCTGAGTGGTACTATACCTGGCAGATATTGGCAGCCATCGGCAACCCCAGTACACGGCCTATCCCTGCTGATGAGGGGTAATACCCCGAAACACGTGTCCAGGGATGGCGAAGACAGCGAAGATAGCAGAAGATCGAAAGATGATGCATCGCGAACACTTTACTACATTGACCAGAGTCCTTAGGGGCGACACCGCCGGTGTGTGAGTAGTGTGCGACCCCACCCCCATTTGTAACTTTAAAGCTCCCTTGAGCAGCGGGCTGACGAGCCTGGGATCCCGCACCTACGCGCCTGAGTGGTACTATACCTGGCAGATATTGGCAGCCATCGGCAACCCCAGTACACGGCCTATCCCTGCCGATGAGGGGTAATACCCCGAAACACGTGTCCAGGGATGGCGAAGACAGCGAAGATAGCAGAAGATCGAAAGATGATGCATCGCGAACACTTTACTACATTGACCAGAGTCCTTAGGGGCGACACCGCCGGTGTGTGAGTAGTGTGCGACCCCACCCCCATTTGTAACTTTAAAGCTCCCTTGAGCAGCGGGCTGACGAGCCTGGGATCCCGCACCTACGCGCCTGAGTGGTACTATACCTGGCAGATATTGGCAGCCATCGGCAACCCCAGTACACGGCCTATCCCTGCTGATGAGGGGTAATACCCCGAAACACGTGTCCAGGGATGGCGAAGACAGCGAAGATAGCAGAAGATCGAAAGATGATGCATCGCGAACACTTTACTACATTGACCAGAGTCCTTAGGGGCGACACCGCCGGTGTGTGAGTAGTGTGCGACCCCACCCCCATTTGTAACTTTAAAGCTCCCTTGAGCAGCGGGCTGACGAGCCTGGGATCCCGCACCTACGCGCCTGAGTGGTACTATACCTGGCAGATATTGGCAGCCATCGGCAACCCCAGTACACGGCCTATCCCTGCTGATGAGGGGTAATACCCCGAAACACGTGTCCAGGGATGGCGAAGACAGCGAAGATAGCAGAAGATCGAAAGATGATGCATCGCGAACACTTTACTACATTGACCAGAGTCCTTAGGGGCGACACCGCCGGTGTGTGAGTAGTGTGCGACCCCACCCCCATTTGTAACTTTAAAGCCCCCTTGAGCAGCGGGCTGACGAGCCTGGGATCCCGCACCTACGCGCCTGAGTGGTACTATACCTGGCAGATATTGGCAGCCATCGGCAACCCCAGTACACGGCCTATCCCTGCTGATGAGGGGTAATACCCCGAAACACGTGTCCAGGGATGGCGAAGACAGCGAAGATAGCAGAAGATCGAAAGATGATGCATCGCGAACACTTTACTACATTGACCAGAGTCCTTAGGGGCGACACCGCCGGTGTGTGAGTAGTGTGCGACCCCACCCCCATTTGTCACTGTAAATGTACATTGAACTAATAAACCACTGTTGTTGTGCTCATACCTAAATTAGCCAGACAGCGCCACCATGTGGCTGACTGTGATAAGCCCTGGTGCTGGCAATTAGGTGCCGAGCACCGGAAAACACAGGCTCAAATTAAGCACTGGGCACTTTGGCCAACGGCTGTATGTGAATTAATGGGACATGTTTTTTCCTCAAGCTACATTGCCATTGTTACAATTTAATGGAATCTTTTTTTTTCATGTAAACCCCTTGGAGGAATATCTTTTTTTATCGAAAATGACTGTTTTTTATTCCGTTTCTTTTTTTTTATTCTTATATTTTTATTGATATTTACAGATTACATATAATGACAACATAAAGGTTCATATTGCTTTGGTTAATTCTCGCCATTGGTTGTCTGAAACTATGGTGGTTTGAAGGAGTCTGTGAATTTGTCAAACTATTTTCTACTGGTGCATCTGATGCAGAAGTTTAGGATTTTAATTTTTCGTCAGATGATGTGTCATTCTACTTGGAAGGCAGCAGAGGGCGCAGCACCACAGCACTTCTATCAGCCCTGTCAGTCACACAACAAGTAGAGTTAACCCTTTGCAGACACAACTCTGCTCTAAATGTTGTGTTCCTTTTCTTCGCATTATACAAAACAGGCCCTACTTTTGTGTTCTATTCCAGTGTCAACAACTCTGAAAAGTAATAGAAGTAAAATATATTAACTCCCAGCCTGGTGACCTGTTGTTAACTACGGGGGGGGGGGGGGGGGGGGGGCAGGGGGGTCCATCTACAGCAGAGAGAAAAGTTACAAAGAGAAACGTTTCTGGAACTGCCCTCAACATCAAAGGACACACTGTCGGGACTGTTTTCTAAAATTGCGTGCTGCACGTGAACTTTAACCTTTTGTACTGAAGTCCAATTTCTGCTGCCTTTATTTTAAGGTGCAACATTTCCAACTGTTGCTTTGTAGTTTAAAATTCAGTAAATCACTAATAGCACTAAATACCCACTGTACTGTTGTTTCGATTAAACTGTTCCTTTACTTTTTCAGTTTAAGTGCATTTCCAGTCAAATGTTTCCACTCTTTTTCCACGTTTTGGTGTTTTGTTATAAGTGACTTTCCTTAAATAAGGTTATCCTTGACCTGATTTCCTCCAAGGATCTTGCTCTGTTTTTCTATGCACCCCCCTCCTCCCGTGACCCCCCCTGCTGCGCATGTCCAGGACTCTGAAAGATCAGTGTTTTTTGACTCACAGCCTTTATACCAGTGCTGGGGGGACTGCAGCACCGCGGCCTTACCACCGGCTGGCAGGGGTCTCAGAGTGAGGAATGAAGGGCTGAGCTTTGGAAGACCCCTGTACTCCTGAGCTCCCAGGAGGGGGGTCCTCAGTCTGGGCCCCCTCAGTGTGAGGAATTAATGGCCGAACTTTGGAAGACCCCTGTACTCCTGAGCTCCCAGGAGGGGGGTCCTCAGTCTGGGCCCCCTCAGTGTGAGGAATGAACGGCCGAGCTTTGGAAGACCCCTGTACTCCTAAGCTCCCAGGAGGGGGGTCCTCAGTCTGGGCCCCAGAGTGATGAATGAAGGGCTGAGCTTTGGAAGACCCCTGTACTCCTAAGCTCCCGGGAGGCGGGGGTCCTCAGTCTGGGCCCCTAAGTGTGAGGAATGAACGGCCGAGCTTTGGAAGACCCCTGTACTCCTGAGCTCCCTGGAGGCGGGGGTCCTCAGTCTGGGCCCCTAAGTGTGAGGAATGAACGGCCGAGCTTTGGAAGACCCCTGTACTCCTGAGCTCCCAGGGGGGTCCTCAGTGTGGCCCCTCAGTGTAAGGAATGAACGGCCGAGCTTTGGAAGACCCCTGTACTCCTGAGCTCCCGGGAGGGGGGGCCCTCAGTCTGGGCCCCAGAGTGATGAATGAAGGGCTGAGCTTTGGAAGACCCCTGTACTCCTGAGCTCCCAGGAGGGGGGTCCTCAGTCTGGGCCCCAGAGTGATGAATGAAGGGCTGAGCTTTGGAAGACCCCTGTACTCCTGAGCTCCCTGGAGGCGGGGGTCCTCAGTCTGGGCCCCTAAGTGTGAGGAATGAACGGCCGAGCTTTGGAAGACCCCTGTACTCCTGAGCTCCCGGGAGGCGGGGGCCCTCAGTGTGGCCCCTCAGTGTGAGGAATGAACGGCCGAGCTTTGGAAGACCCCTGTACTCCTGAGCTCCCCGGAGGGGGGTCCTCAGTCTGGACCCCTCAGTGTGAGGAATGAATGGCCGAGCTTTGGAAGACCCCTGTACTCCTGAGCTCCCTGGAGGCGGGGGTCCTCAGTCTGGGCCCCTAAGTGTGAGGAATGAACGGCCGAGCTTTGGAAGACCCCTGTACTCCTGAGCTCCCTGGAGGCGGGGGCCCTCAGTGTGGCCCCTCAGTGTGAGGAATGAACGGCCGAGCTTTGGAAGACCCCTGTACTCCTGAGCTCCCCGGAGGCGGGGGTCCTCAGTCTGGGCCCCCTCAGTGTGAGGAATGAACAGCCGAGCTTTGGAAGACCCCTGTACTCCTGAGCTCCCAGGAGGCTGGGGCCCTCAGTCTGGGGCCCCTCAGAGTGAGGAATGAACGGCCGATCTTTGGAAGACCCCTGTACTCCTGAGCTCCCGGGAGGGGGGGCCCTCAGTCTGGGCCCCCTCAGTGTGAGGAATGAAGGGCCGAGCTTTGGAAGACCCCTGTACTCCTGAGCTCCCAGGAGGCTGGGGCCCTCAGTCTGGGCACCTCAGTGAGAGGAATGAACGGCCGTGCTTTGGAAGACCCCTGTACTCCTGAGCTCCCGGGAGGCGGGGGTCCTCAGTCTGGGCCCCTCAGTGTGAGGAATGAATTGCCGAGCTTTGGAAGACCCCTGTACTCCTAAGCTCCCGGGAGGGGGCCCCTCAGTCTGGGCCCCTCAGTGTGAGGAATGAACGGCGAGCTTTGGAAGACCCCTGTACTCCTAAGCTCCCAGGAGGGGGGCCCTCAGTCTGGGCCCCTAAGTGTGAGGAATGAACGGCCGAGCTTTGGAAGACCCCTGTACTCCTGAGCTCCCTGGAGGCGGGGGCCCTCAGTGTGGCCCCTCAGTGTGAGGAATGAACGGCCGAGCTTTGGAAGACCCCTGTACTCCTGAGCTCCCCGGAGGCGGGGGTCCTCAGTCTGGGCCCCCTCAGTGTGAGGAATGAACAGCCGAGCTTTGGAAGACCCCTGTACTCCTGAGCTCCCAGGCGGGGGTCCTCAGTCTGGGCCCCTAAGTGTGAGGAATGAACGGCCGAGCTTTGGAAGACCCCTGTACTCCTGAGCTCCCTGGAGGCGGGGGCCCTCAGTGTGGCCCCTCAGTGTGAGGAATGAACGGCCGAGCTTTGGAAGACCCCTGTACTCCTGAGCTCCCCGGAGGCGGGGGTCCTCAGTCTGGGCCCCCTCAGTGTGAGGAATGAACAGCCGAGCTTTGGAAGACCCCTGTACTCCTGAGCTCCCAGGAGGCTGGGGCCCTCAGTCTGGGGCCCCTCAGAGTGAGGAATGAACGGCCGATCTTTGGAAGACCCCTGTACTCCTGAGCTCACGGGAGGGGGGGCCCTCAGTCTGGGCCCCCTCAGTGTGAGGAATGAAGGGCCGAGCTTTGGAAGACCCCTGTACTCCTGAGCTCCCAGGAGGCTGGGGCCCTCAGTCTGGGCCCCTCAGTGAGAGGAATGAACGGCCGTGCTTTGGAAGACCCCTGTACTCCTGAGCTCCCGGGAGGCGGGGGTCCTCAGTCTGGGCCCCTCAGTGTGAGGAATGAATTGCCGAGCTTTGGAAGACCCCTGTACTCCTAAGCTCCCGGGAGGGGGCCCCTCAGTCTGGGCCCCTCAGTGTGAGGAATGAACGGCGAGCTTTGGAAGACCCCTGTACTCCTAAGCTCCCAGGAGGGGGGCCCTCAGTCTGGGGCCCCTCAGCGTGAGGAATGAACAGCCGAGCTTTGGAAGACCCCTGTACTCCTGAGCTCCGGGGAGGGGGGCCCTCAGTCTGGGGCCCCTCAGTGTGAGGAATGAACGGCCGAGCTTTGGAAGACCCCTGTACTCCTGAGCTCCCGGGAGGGGGGGCCCTCAGTCTGGGCCCCCTCAGTGTGAGGAATGAAGGGCCGAGCTTTGGAAGACCCCTGTACTCCTGAGCTCCCAGGAGGCTGGGGCCCTCAGTCTGGGCCCCTCAGTGAGAGGAATGAACGGCCGTGCTTTGGAAGACCCCTGTACTCCTGAGCTCCCGGGAGGCGGGGGTCCTCAGTCTGGGCCCCTCAGTGTGAGGAATGAATTGCCGAGCTTTGGAAGACCCCTGTACTCCTAAGCTCCCGGGAGGGGGCCCCTCAGTCTGGGCCCCTCAGTGTGAGGAATGAACGGCGAGCTTTGGAAGACCCCTGTACTCCTAAGCTCCCAGGAGGGGGGCCCTCAGTCTGGGGCCCCTCAGCGTGAGGAATGAACAGCCGAGCTTTGGAAGACCCCTGTACTCCTGAGCTCCGGGGAGGGGGGCCCTCAGTCTGGGGCCCCTCAGTGTGAGGAATGAACGGCCGAGCTTTGGAAGACCCCTGTACTCCTGAGCTCCCAGGAGGCGGGGCCCTCAGTCTGGCCCCCTCAGTGTGAGGAATGAACAGCCGAGCTTTGGAAGACCCCTGTACTCCTGAGCTCCCGGGAGGCGGGGGCCCTCAGTGTGGCCCCCTCAGTGTGAGGAATGAACGGCCGAGCTTTGGAAGACCCCTGTACTCCTGAGCTCCCGGGAGGCGGGGGCCCTCAGTGTGGCCCCCTCAGTGTGAGGAATGAACAGCCGAGCTTTGGAAGACCCCTGTACTCCTGAGCTCCCGGGAGGCGGGGGCCCTCAGTGTGGCCCCCTCAGTGTGAGGAATGAACGGCCGAGCTTTGGAAGACCCCTGTACTCCTGAGCTCCCAGGAGGCGGGGGCCCTCAGTGTGGCCCCCTCAGTGTGAGGAATGAACAGCCGAGCTTTGGAAGACCCCTGTACTCCTAAGCTCCCAGGAGGGGGGCCCTCAGTCTGGGGCCCCTCAGTGTGAGGGGTGAACGGCGAGCTTTGGAAGACCCCTGTACTCCTGAGCTCCCGGGAGGCGGGGGTCCTCAGTCTGGGCCCCTCAGTGTGAGGGGTGAACGGCGAGCTTTGGAAGACCCCTGTACTCTTAAGCTCCCAGGAAGGGGGGCCCTCAGTGTGGCCCCTCAGTGTGAGGGGTGAACGGCGAGCTTTGGAAGACCCCTGTACTCTTAAGCTCCCAGGAAGGGGGGCCCTCAGTGTGGCCCCTCAGTGTAAGGAATGAACGGCCGAGCTTTGGAAGACCCCTGTACTCCTGAGCTCCCAGGAGGCGGGGGCCCTCAGTCTGGGCCCCTCAGTGTGAGGAATGAACGGCGGAGCTTTGGAAGACCCCTGTACTCCTGAGCTCCCGGGAGGCGGGGGCCCTCAGTGTGGCCCCCTCAGTGTGAGGAATGAATGGTGCGAGCTTTGGAAGACCCCTGTACTCCTAAGCTCCCAGGAGGCGGGGGCCCTCAGTGTGGCCCCCTCAGTGTGAGGAATGAACGTCCGAGCTTTGGAAGACCCCTGTACTCCTGAGCTCCCGGGAGGCGGGGGCCCTCAGTCTGGGCCCCCTCAGTGTGAGGAATGAACGTCCGAGCTTTGGAAGACCCCTGTACTCCTAAGCTCCCGGGAGGGGGGTCCTCAGTCTGGGGCCCCTCAGCGTGAGGAATGAACGTCCGAGCTTTGGAAGACCCCTGTACTCCTAAGCTCCCAGGAGGGGGGGCCCTCAGTGTGGCCCCCTCAGTGTGAGGAATGAATGGCCGAGCTTTGGAAGACCCCTGTACTCCTAAGCTCCCAGGAGGCGGGGGTCCTCAGTCTGGGCCCCTCAGTGTGAGGAATGATCCGAGCTTTGGAAGACCCCTGTACTCCTGAGCTCCCAGGAGGCGGGGGCCCTCAGTCCGGGCCCCTCAGTGTGAGGAAGGAAGGGCGAGCTTTGGAAGACCCCTGTACTCCTGAGCTCCCAGGAGGGGGGTCCTCAGTCCGGGCCCCTCAGTGTGAGGAATGAATGGTGCGAGCTTTGGAAGACCCCTGTACTCCTAAGCTCCCGGGAGGCGGGGGTCCTCAGTCTGGGCCCCCTCAGTGTGAGGAATGAACGGCCGAGCTTTGGAAGACCCCTGTACTCCTGAGCTCCCAGGAGGGGGGTCCTCAGTCTGGGCCCCCTCAGTGTGAGGAATGAACGGCCGAGCTTTGGAAGACCCCTGTACTCCTAAGCTCCCAGGAGGGGGGGCCCTCAGTCTGGCCCCCTCAGTGTGAGGAATGAACGGCCGAGCTTTGGAAGACCCCTGTACTCCTAAGCTCCCTGGAGGCGGGGGCCCTCAGTCTGGGCCCCTCAGTGCGAGGAATGAACGGCCGAGCTTTGGAAGACCCCTGTACTCCTGAGCTCCCTGGAGGCGGGGGCCCTCAGTCTGGGCCCCTCAGTGCGAGGAATGAACGGCCGAGCTTTGGAAGACCCCTGTACTCCAAAGCTCCCCGGAAGGGGGGGTCCTCAGTGTGGCCCCCTCAGTGTGAGGAATGAACGGCCGAGCTTTGGAAGACCCCTGTACGCCTAAGCTCCCCGGAAGGGGGGGTCCTCAGTGTGGCCCCCTCAGTGTGAGGAATGAAAGGCCGAGCTTTGGAAGACCCCTGTACTCCTAAGCTCCCGGGAGGGGGGCCCTCAGTCTGGGCCCCTCAGTGTGAGGAATGAACGACTAAGCTTTGGAAGACCCCTGTACTCCTAAGCTCCCAGGAGGGGGGCCCTCAGTCTGGGCCCCTCAGTGTGAGGAATGAACGGCCGAGCTTTGGAAGACCCCTGTACTCCTAAGCTCCCAGGAGGGGGGCCCTCAGTCTGGGCCCCTCAGTGTGAGGAATGAACGGCCGAGCTTTGGAAGACCCCTGTACTCCTGAGCTCCCAGGAGGGGGGTCCTCAGTCTGGGCCCCCTCAGTGTGAGGAATTAATGGCCGAACTTTGGAAGACCCCTGTACTCCTAAGCTCCCAGGAGGGGGGGTCCTCAGTCTGGACCCCCCAGAGTGAGGAATGAACGGCCGAGCTTTGGAAGACCCCTGTACTCCTAAGCTCCCGGGAGGGGGGTCCTCAGTCTGGCCCCCTCAGTGTGAGGAATGAACGTCCGAGCTTTGGAAGACCCCTGTACTCCTGAGCTCCCAGGGGGGGGGCCCTCAGTCTGGGCCCCCCAGTGTGAGGAATGAAGGGCCGAGCTTTGGAAGACCCCTGTACTCCTGAGCTCCCGGGAGGGGGGCCCTCAGTCTGGGGCCCCTCAGTGTGAAGAATGAACGGCCGAGCTTTGGAAGACCCCTGTACTCCTAAGCTCCCAGGAGGCGGGGATCCTCAGTCTGGGCCCCCCCAGAGTGAGGAAGGAAGGGCACAGGCTTTGGAAGACCCCTGTACTCCCAAGCTCCCAGGAGGGGGGTCTGTACTCTGGGCCTGGCAGCTGGCGAGTTCAGATGCTGGCGGGTACCACAAGCCCTGGTGCCTCTGGGGGTCCATCTTTGAAGCACCAGGCTGCTGCCTTTGGATTTATGTAATGACGTGTGAGTGCTGCTCACACATTGCCACAGCGCCAAAAGACCTTTCAGAGTGTATAAAGGCGCTTCTTCAAGGAACAGGCACGTCAGAAGAGCTGAGTGCATAAACTAGAGCCTAATATGAGTTTATACAACATAAAGTTCAGAGTGTCCTGCTGATCATCAAGCTGGGAGCGGTGTTCTGCTCTTGTCAGCGCCAAGTGCAAAATGATGGGCCCCTCTGAAGAATGTGATGAGGGGCCCCTGAGCCTCCCATATCTCACATATATTCATTCGCCTTGAGGTGATCGGGGGCCCCTGAAGCGTTGGGGTCCCCCTCTATCGTCGGGCTCTCATGTGTCACAGGGGGGGAACAGCCATGACAACGTGGGGATTACCCCGCACTGCCATTACAACGCGGGGATTAAAACAAAAGTCATTACAACGACTTTCGCTAGAGGGCGCTGTTGGATAGGGAATAATAATTTTCTATCTAACACCTTCCCTACTGTCAACGTGGGCTGGAGTTGGAATAAAAAAATTAAACTATTCCACTATCCAGCGCCCTCCAGCGAAAGTCGTTGTAACGACTTTCGTTGTAATCACCGCGTTGTAATAGCATGCCGTGTAAAAGCCCCTCGTTGTAATACCATACAACCCCACAGGGGCCAGCCTTACACCCCTGGCTCTTGTGTTCTTGGCTTGATTTGCCCATCGAAGTGTTGCAGACGTTAAACGATAAGCTGTACTCCTGCTAAGCTGCCAGACCCTTGGGGGTGCAACAAGGAAGCCGACAATCATTAACATCACTGCTGGTGACTTCTCAAGCAGCCGTCACATGACGGGGCAGGTCCAAACATTCATGCTGAATCATGCTCCTTGTTATGTTTCCAGAGGCTACATGAACCGTTCCATGCAGCCTCCCAAGCAAGGGGTGGTATGAAACAACACCCCGTTACGTCAGACCATGATGGAATGGCCCTGACGTAATGGGAACCCAACAAATAGCCCGAGAGCCCGCGTCTTGTGGCAATTACGTAACGAGGATACTGGTGTGTGCTCTACTTCATCTACAGGCTTACATTAGACCTACGCTAGAAAAAACAGGGGTTATGCCCAAATCACCCTCCTATACAGGAGCAAGGGACATCAAGCGACGTGTATAAACAAGAAGTAATACAGAGGGATCAATTCAACATTTATTTACATACAAGGTATAACTAATTACCCTGATGTTCAATACAAAATTTTTTTGTCATATATATTCACAAATCACGACAAAGTATATGCGTGTCAAGTGACAAAGTGGACATTCATTAATTGTAATGGGGTAACCCAGTAACCCTCAGAACCTGGGTACACAATGTTAAAAAACAAATGGTTCTGTCGGGGATTGAACTATTCTTTTGTACACAACATGTATTCCATACAACTTTTCTTATTTAGTTATATCTATGCTTAGTCATATACAAAAATATATCACACTCCACACATTTTTGAAATATCAAAAAAAGGCAAAAAGTTCTGATTAAACAATCCCTTTATACAAATTAATTATTGACATTTAAAAAAAGGCAGTCCATACATAAGAATTACAAACGCAAATACATAAGTGAATAAATTGTGATCACGTGTTATTTAGTGTATAATACAATGAAACGATTTGCTGCTGAAGTTAAAAAGAATATAGGTCCAAAATTAGTTTCTTTCTACAGACAGTACAGTTATTTTTGTTTTCTGCTGTGGTAATACAGGGACCAATTCATGAATTTTACGTCGACGTTTCGACCCAGGAGGTGCGGTGCTGTCTTATTAGCGACCAGTTCGGGTCTTCATCAGGACGAAGAAAAGGGGGGACAACCTACAATTGAAAGATGTGCCTGTTTTAGTGTGGAGTGTGGAGGAATAATAATTCGATGGTGACAAGCTTTGTAAATTGGCTCACCTGAAGTTTCTTTTTAAGGAAAGGTTGGGGCGTCCTGTTTTTGCCTCAAAGTAAGGTATTCTTTTGTTCTAGCGTGATTTCTGTAAGTTATTAATCTCATTTTAATATCCCACAATAATTTGCAGAATAAACATAAACTGAAAGGTCGCTCTGGACACGTACCTCACGTTTTTGTCACCAGCCGGTGTACAAATCAATCCGTGAATGTGCCGAAATTTTGCTATCTTTTTTGTTTCACCGGGCGTCGGATCTGCAATTTATTTAGACAATACTCAGTGAACTATTCACATGTAAACTTAGATCATAATACCTAGATCTAATTACACACGTACCTCTTTCTCTGATTCGCCACCCTTCGGTGAAACTTTCGGGTCCGTGGTGCCGCAGCCGCGATCACCTAGACAGGAACACTACTTGAACCAGTGGAGAGACCGCAGGCACAGGAAAGATTAATTTGTGTGACTACCTTTAATACACGGAGTCATGACATCAATAAGATAATTAAAAAGTACTGGAACCTGGTGGGACCAGAGATTGGAATAGAGGAAACCCCTATGTGTGCTTACAAGAGGGCTAAAAACATAAAAGATATTGTAGTTTCATCATTCTTGGATGCACCAATGAATACAGACATTAGGAGCCAGTTGACATTGCCACCCATCACTGGACACCATAGATGTGGGAGGTGTAAAGCATGTCAATATACTAAAATAGGCAACTCATTCAGCCATGGCAATAGGACATATACAGCAAAACACTTCACAAATTGTAACAGTCAAAACCTGATCTATGCCATCAAATGTCCCTGCCATAGGTTGTATGTGGGTCAAACCACACAACGCATTAAAAATAGGATTCTGCAACATCAGAGTAGAATTAGGTGTAAAGTTCAAGGCGCCCCCCTAGTCGAACATTACAATAAGTCCAACCACACACATGAGCAGCTAGAATGGTGGGTCTTAGAAAAGATTGAGTTACATCAAAGAGGAGGCGACATGGCCTCCCTACTAAACTACAAAGAGTGTCTCTGGATACACATTTTAGACTCAGTAGCCAATGGACTGAACAGTCAGGAAGAGACCTGCATGCAAATGAGTAGATTGTAATCTCGCCTCTGCTTTTTTCCAACTGCTGATAAACTGTTACCATGCTAAACTGTAGTCACTTTTAAAATGTGAACTGTACCTGTGGGAAAACTACTAAATAGGTACAAATGAAACTTGTTCTATTGTACTCCAACCATAAGCGTTTAAAATGTCAACCTGTATGTGTGGATATACTGTCAGGGACAAAATGCAAATGAAATGTTGATCTACTGTGCTGCCAACTAGAATCAACCTTGAGCGTAAAAATGTCAATCGAATATGTGAAGCATGCATGCCTTTAGAAAATATTACCAATAGCGGTGTCCCCCGACTAAGCTGTCCAAGAACGTATGATGTATATGAAACATTGAATATGGTTTTTTGTATTAGCTTGAATAATCCTCAATATGTTAAATTAATTGACGATAACCAACTGTAATTGTATTGAAGAAAGGAAGCATGCTTAAATAACGTTATCGACGAAGAATGGTAATAGAATGCCTTCTGATTCAACTGTCTCAAGGAGCATAAAATGTATACAGCATGGGGCGTATACATAAACAAGATACTGTGAGGCCATTAATGACATACTGCCTAGATTGCCCCGGAAAGTAAATGACATGTGGGCCGGTGTAAATGTAAATATACCACTCTGACGATAAGTCTGCACGTAAACCAGGTACACAAATACCAGAGTGCAATGCAGCGCATTACACGTCGCCAACTAGATTAGGGTGAGTGTTGAAACGCATATACGATGCGGTTCAGACATCGATTGGTCCAAAGGCTAGGCCACGGCCCGTTGAACGGTCTATAGATGCGGTACACGCAAACCGGCTGTAACCCAACAGAACAGGAAGTAAAGCCTGCCTCGCGGTTTCCTGAGCAGACGTGTGCTGTTATTGTCCAACAAGTAAGTGGAACATGTATATCCAGGCGAACCGGCTGTTTGCCGAGTCCTAATCTAAAACGTCCTGATAAAAAAGAGTGAAGTAATAGAATGAAAATAACTTTCCTGTCTAGGTGATCGCGGCTGCGGCACCACGGACCCGAAAGTTTCACCGAAGGGTGGCGAATCAGAGAAAGAGGTACGTGTGTAATTAGATCTAGGTATTATGATCTAAGTTTACATGTGAATAGTTCACTGAGTATTGTCTAAATAAATTGCAGATCCGACGCCCGGTGAAACAAAAAAGATAGCAAAATTTCGGCACATTCACGGATTGATTTGTACACCGGCTGGTGACAAAAACGTGAGGTACGTGTCCAGAGCGACCTTTCAGTTTATGTTTATTCTGCAAATTATTGTGGGATATTAAAATGAGATTAATAACTTACAGAAATCACGCTAGAACAAAAGAATACCTTACTTTGAGGCAAAAACAGGACGCCCCAACCTTTCCTTAAAAAGAAACTTCAGGTGAGCCAATTTACAAAGCTTGTCACCATCGAATTATTATTCCTCCACACTCCACACTAAAACAGGCACATCTTTCAATTGTAGGTTGTCCCCCCTTTTCTTCGTCCTGATGAAGACCCGAACTGGTCGCTAATAAGACAGCACCGCACCTCCTGGGTCGAAACGTCGACGTAAAATTCATGAATTGGTCCCTGTATTACCACAGCAGAAAACAAAAATAACTGTACTGTCTGTAGAAAGAAACTAATTTTGGACCTATATTCTTTTTAACTTCAGCAGCAAATCGTTTCATTGTATTATACACTAAATAACACGTGATCACAATTTATTCACTTATGTATTTGCGTTTGTAATTCTTATGTATGGACTGCCTTTTTTTAAATGTCAATAATTAATTTGTATAAAGGGATTGTTTAATCAGAACTTTTTGCCTTTTTTTGATATTTCAAAAATGTGTGGAGTGTGATATATTTTTGTATATGACTAAGCATAGATATAACTAAATAAGAAAAGTTGTATGGAATACATGTTGTGTACAAAAGAATAGTACAAGTGACAAAGTGGGGCACAGAAAAAAATAATAAAACAATAATAATAATACATATAGAATAGGGACTGTACAACAATGTAACACCCTAACTTGCATTCATATCTATATACAAAACACCATACAATCTATATACATCACATATACAATATATACAATACATACACAAAAAGATTCTTTTTTTACAACAAAAATATATCCGTATATGCCCTACAAAAACACAGAAAATTCTCGCAGTGTACACTCTTAAATCAATGTGATACACTGCCAGGAAGTCCTAAAAACGCGAGAGGTATGCTACCCCAAACTAATTATTTATGAAGGCGCTTATATTGGAATTTGGACCAACTTAACACTTTTTAGGGGACTCCTTATCAAAATGTTGACGCAGTCGCGGTCGCGTTTCAGCCAGTCATTTCTATAAGCTTCATCAGGACAAGGGTATAATTTCACTTCAATGTTATTGCACAAAGCCCTCTCCAGTCCCTAATGTACAGGGACAGGTCACTCTAGCCACTCAATCCGAAGGTACCTAGGGGGACACAACCCTTTAGAGCCCTCTTCAATATCCACAAGGTCGCTTCTTACTCTGTAGTCACTTACACAACTCTCCTTCTCCTTTCACAAGAAATCTCTATCGATCGATTCCAGTTCTTATTTATTTATTTATTTATTTTGTGTACTTGTATAGCGCGGTCCAAGGGCATCCTGGCGCTTGAATTCCGGTCACTAGCACTTCCATTGTTCAGCCAACTCTAGGAAAGAGATGGGTTTTTAAAGCTTTCCTAAACGGAAGATAGTCCCCCAGACTTCTTAAGGGGAGAGGCAAGGAGTTCCAGAGTTTGGCCGCTGCGACACTAAACGAGCGGCCGCCCATCCTTACTCTCTGAAACCTTGGAACCACCAACAGTTGAGCCGAGGAGTTCTCACGTGAAGCAGGTAACTTCCATCATGACGAGCACCTACGGACACAACAAACTGGCAAAGAGGGTGAAGGTTCCCCGCCTGTGTACCGCTGTGCTGCTCCTTAGCGCTCACTGTGTCGGATGGTGAGCAGCAGTCCCTGTTCCTTCCGCGGGTCCGCTGTGTGGCACCTCCCCCTCCCTGTCCATTTTCCTGCCGCCGAGTGTAGTGAGCCACCAGGCCACTGCTATACATTGTTGCACCAGCAACTCCCTGGGCTGGGCTCGGACCAGGGGGTATAAATAAACGGCGACGTCAGCGCTCGCGGCTGACGGCGCAGACGGAGTAACCCTGTGTCCCTCATTAGTGCCGCAGCATAGTTTTGATTTCCCCCTGTGCAGGACCCTGTAACAACCACCCGTTAACCCCTCAGACAGTCCCGTTATCCCCCGTGTGTGCCCCATCACATTGGCGACTGGGGGCTGAAGTGAAGAACCCCACGACCAGCATCATGAAGGGCCACAGGTCCACAGGGAGCGCCAGAGAGAGCACGCCTGGAGATCGTCGCTGAAGACAGAGAGGAGCCTTTTCTGAGGAGACAGGATCTGTTGGTGGTGCCAGTGGTGAATGGTGCAGGGGCGAGCATGCCAGGCGACAGGGCAGCCGAAACACAGAATCCACAAAGACTACGCAGCAGACGGGTGCAGCGCCCCTGGACGCGGGAGCGGCTGGGTTTGGCCAGGACCCCGAATGGCAGTGAAGGCCCTCCCTGAGTTTAGCCGGCTAGCAGACCCAGCCACAGCGGCACCGCGATGGCGCAAATAGATAGGTCACCTGGAGAACTACTTTGTGGCCACCAGGGAAACAGACAACGCGGTGAAGCGCTCCACCATGCTCTTGATGGAGGGAGAGGAACTCTACGACCTCTTCCAGGACCTTCCAGACACGCGAGACGGCAATGACTATGACAAGGCTGTCAGAGCTCTCAATTGGCACTTTGATCCACAGGTCAATCCGGATTTTGAACATTTCAAGCTCCGCCAGGCCAAACAGAATCCATTGATATGTTTTTTGCATGTCTGAGGAAGCTGGCGAGCAACTGTGTAGGGATTGACCGGCAGTTCGAAACAAGATCGCAACTCATAGTGGGGTGCAAATCTCTGGTACTGCGTAAGCTGATATTGAGGCAACCGGGAATTTCGTTGGACAACATCTTGGTACTCCGAAGGTTCCATGAGCTGGCAGATGTCAGGGCTGGCGAGATGGAGTCGGCACTGGCCACGAAATCCGTGAACAGCCAGCCGCTATGGGTTCCGTGTAGGACTTTAGCGTGTGCAGAAAGAATGGCGCCTGGGCTGGTAGCGGTGAGTAAAAAAATGAAGAGCAAGATAAGAACGGTGCTACAAGGTCAGAGGAGACCCTAAACCCCTGTAAGTGGTGGCAAGGGCCCACCCAATGGAAACAACACAAGTCCTGTGCACACGTTGCGTTAAATCAATATCGAAAGTTTTTTAAAACAGTTATAAGCAAATTCGTAATCAATGAAACAAGGTAGACACATGTGAATGGTTTCTTTTTAAATGCAATGTGTTAGGTCTTCCTTTTGGGAAGAGAGACATCAAAGCAAAACAACCAGCCGACACGTGTTTCGTCATGCGGGCATGAAGCCCATGTCTCTTCAGGGCTGCTTTTTCCGCCGACAGCGGAAAGAAAGCAAAGGACGGGCGGGTGCAGCCGTCGTCGCCGAGATCTGTATGGGTGCCGATAGCGGAAGACCGGTGGTGTCCTCTCTTCGCCCAGGTAAAGTATTTGAAATCAGTTGGTAATCCATCCAAAATACTAATGAGGCTTTCCTGCTTCTAATTGAGCAAATCTTGCTTGATGACAGCATGGTGGTAATTGCACACACATTGAATTAACGTGGCAGTGAGCGGCACAATATGCTGTTTTATATTCAATTTGGGTAAGAAGGAGAGCCTTGGTTTGCAAGATACAAAGATAGTATTCAATTACAGAACCTCTTGGACATTTGCACAGGGCGGTATCTAATTAATATCTTTGTGTAAACCTGCTTTAAATGATAAGAATTGATTCGGATAAAAGTTCTTTAACGCCTTAACCGCAGCGGTTTTTCCGCCGCGGTGGAAGCGTTCTAAAGGGTGGGCGGGACTCTGTCGGCTATTGGCCGACGGCAGCACTAGGGAGGTAGTGGCCGACGGGAGCACGCAAGGGGTTAAAAAAAATAATAATATAAATAACAAACAATAAATAAATAATAATGGTAGTAATAATAATAACACAAACTACAATAGTAATATTAATAATAATTGTAATATTACTAATAATAATAGTAATACTACTATTACTACTAATACTAATAATAATACTTGTTATTGTTTCAGCATTTTCCACTACTACCACCACTGCTAATTTGAAGATCTTTATTATACAGCATGTGGTTATCCTACAGTTCACAATTGATATCTTCGCATAGACTGTGGAAGCAGGTAGTCAACAGATAGATTCTGAACAGGGTGACACAGCCATTCAGCCGACAACCCGGGGGTTCGGCGGCGAGTCCCACATGTCAATTTGTGTAGTCATTTGGCAGCCATTAACGTTATTGGTAGATCTCACAGTTTTACATTTTATCCTCAGGTACTGTGTCGCAATGGTCGCCCAGTATTTGCCTCGTGTGTGCGACTTCCCCAATCCCCATAGGCCGTGTGTGGGTCTTCGTGGGTAGTGTAGAAGTGGGGTGGGGAGTCGGTCGTGTATGCGTTTCTAGTGCTGGGTCAGCTCCGCTGCACTGGTATTGACGGCGCGTGCATTAGTATAGCTCACTGAGGCATAGGAGTGAGCAGGTGTAGTCAGCAAGGTTAGTTCGCAGTCATGCCGGGTGGGTTTCAATTCGCTGAACAACAGAGTGCCTGTGTGACCTCCCAGTTGCATCACTGAGAGGGCGCTAGGGACATGCCAGCGTCTAGCGGGCAGATTGTCTTATCCATGTGCAACACGTTTGTGGCCAATTGTCTACGTGTACCCCTTGTGGTGTGTGAGCGGTGACGTGTCTCCGCAATTCGCAGACGTCACAAGGTCCCGAGGGGGATAGCTTCTGTTCAGTAACGTGCCACCTTCTGCGTCTTCTTGTAAACCAAGGGATATGGGTCCGGTCAGGGAACGTGACCAACAAACAAACTGTCCCCTACGCCTATATACTGGCTGGGTAAACTGGGGGTCGGGAGAATGTGAGGGGCAGGGGGGGGGATTGGGGGAGATCGTCGTAAGCTTCAGGTGCGGGGCAGCTATTGTAAGGTGGGGTCTAGCGAGGCTTCATGTAGTGTTCATACTACCACCACTGCTAATAATAACATTATCATCATCATCATCCTCGGCCAGATACCTGATTGACTTCACAATGCTCCATTTACTGCCCCCCCCCCCAACAGTTACAGCTGTGCGAGCCAAAAATTGGAAAACAAACTAAAACTTTGTGCTAAACAGACAGATTTTAAGGTGATGGCAGAGCAGACTCAGAGATGAGGGGGGAGAGGAGTTCGCCTAACGACTAGGGCAGTAGACCTCAAATCTGGGGAAGCGGGTTCGAGTCTCGGCAAGGACGCGCAACATCCTGTGATTCTGGGCAAATCACTTAGGGCCAGATGTAGGTAAGTTCCATTTACCGAATCTAAAATGCCAAATTTTACCAATTCGGTATTTTAGAACCGGTAAATGGTATGTAGGTAAGTATTCGGTAAAATTTACCGAATCGGTAATATTCGGTAATTACCGATTCGGTAATATTCGGTAAATACCGAATCTGTAATTCCCATTCATTCCTATGGGCCTGGAGGCCCATAGGAATGAATGGGAATTACCGAATCGGTATTTACAGATTCGGTAATGGAGGAACAAATTCAAGGCTGGCAGGGTATCACATTGACACCCTGTTGCACCCCTGAATAGTGCATGGGTGCAAATGTGGCACACATACATGTCCTAAGGGCATGTATGTCTGCCAAATGTCACTTTTGAAAAAGGCACAAATTTGCTTTTTGAAAGGTTTTCGATATTTACCACCAACTTTTATTTGGTGTTAAATACCGAATCCTTAACCATGCAATGCACTCATTTGAGTGCTCCCTACATTTCAGATTCGGTAATTTACCAATTCGGTATTTTAAGGAATGAGGAATAAGTAAATGATCGAATCTGAAATGTAGCCACCTACATCTCAATAGCCTAATACCGGTCGGTAATTTCGGCCGTTACCGACCGGTATTGGGCTACCTACATCTGGCCCTTAATCTCCTGTGCCTAACAAAAATTAATGTGTCCTCATGTAACGCAATTGGTGCTCATGTAAAGCGCTCCGATACCTGATACCTTCGTGTCATGTTCACCCTATATAAAACTCTGTTAAAACAAGCATTGGCATAGCTAATAGGTCTCGCTTTTGGGACCTTATAAGTGTTTAGCCATGCAACAGTTGATGTTGTTGCACAAAGGGTATTTTGCTGCATAACTAAATACTTATAAGGTCCCAAAGAAAGACCTATTGGCTATACCAATGCTTGTTTTTACTATTATTAGTCAGCCGGAATGCGCAATAGGTGTTCTTCAAATAATACACTCTCCCTGATTGGCTGCAAATAATATAACAGCAGGCTAGGTTGGTCCTCTGTGCAGCGTGCCCGCCTCCTGTAATTGTGCGAGTGTGACGGGGCCGGCGGCTAGAGATGAGTCTGAGGTCCCAGTGGCTCGGGCAAGTAGTCCGTAAATACTAGCAGATGGAATTAATGAATGGATTCTGATCTAGTTATCTGCGTTCTGTTTTAATGCACAGTTGTTGAATAATTTAATATAAATCCCCGCATGCATGCTGCTTCTCATATTATTCTCATCTACAGTTAATAATACATTTATTGTTCTTCACCGTGTGCGCTTTACATGTAGACTTCCTCACCCATGCCTTACAACGCCAATGGCTTAAACTCCCCAAAATGCGAGACCTATTGCATTGCAAATGCTTGTTTGCCTTGTACCACGGTTGGCTGTATCTGCAGGCGACCACCAATAGGATGTTTTTGGAACAAACAATAAGGTGATGAATGGAATACTTGAATTACTCTCAACTACTGCTGATCGCTCGGGCCGCATACCAGTCCATCGCTTTTTGCTCACCTTGCCACTCTTGAGGGGGACATCCTTTACAACGCAACTTTTACTCCGCACTACCATTACGACGCAAGTTGTTACAACGACTTGCGCTGGACGGCGCTGTAGGATAGGGAATAGTTTAATTTTCTATCCAACACCTTCCCTACTATCCACGGGGAGTGTAGTTGGAATAAAAATTCAACTATTCCACTATCCAGCGCCCCCCAACGCAAGTCGTTGTAATGACTTGCGTTGTAAAAACTGCGTTGTAATGACATGCGGAGTAAAAGCATGCGTTGTGATGTCATACATCCACTCTTGAGAAAGGCCTATCTTCTGCAGATCAGTATTGACCCTCCCTGCTCCTCATGGGAACAGTCCATTGTAAACCGCCTGGCAAGACTCCCTCCAAAAGCCTCCTGCCCACCACAGTCCCTGTGCCCCCATCTGCTCGTCAAAGTGCGTCAGAGCCCTACCTGCTGAAGCAAGCGGAGTCTTCTTGGCTTTGTATCTGTGATAAATTGCCTTCTCCCCTCGGGTTATTCCCGCGTTCGTTCCTACAAGCACATAGCTATACTACTAGTGGATGTTGCTTCATTTTTGTGCTCCGGATCAGAAATACAAAACCGTCTGTCGCATTGTGTACAACAAGGAAAAGTGGGGGAGCGCCATGCGCACGTTGTAGGCGCGCCGTGAGCGTGCACATCGGCGTGGCCTGCGGCTCGTGCCCAGTGGCGGTGCATGCAGACTTCGCCGTACTCGAATGGGTGCTGTGCAGCTCGTGTGGCCCAGGGAGGGGACACATGGTACCTGTATTACTGCCATAACCGCTCCGCCGAACCCAGACCCATTTCTTCCACCCTGCGCACCAGCGGAACTACCTTGTGAGAAGGGCAGCGTCAGGGTGTACCATCGGAGCCTAGCTCGTTTACCACCTCATACCAGGCGGATAGTTTGTGTTTTTAGTGCACTGAAAAAGGACCTCCCAGGGGGATTGTATGGTATATTAGTGAAGAGGTAAAGGAACGTGGGCAGCAGTATGATTTTTACCTATTTTATCCTCCCCGCCATGGATAGGGACATAGCTACCCACTGTGTGATTGAGTCCGTAACTGCGTCCAGAGTGGCCCAGTAATTAGTTCGCATTATTTCTTCCCTGTCCCTGGTTATGTTTATCCCTAGGTATTAACCCATTCACTACTCCATGTTAGTGGGTAGTCTAGTGCATATGTTGCAGTCGCGCCCGTCAATGGAAAAATGAATGATTTGGCCCAGTTGATATTTATGCCTGAGTATTCACTGAATTTCATGATCTCACGCAGCAATGGGTTCAAATTTTCCTATCGGTCCCTGAGATAGAGCGTGAAGTTGTCCGCGTAAAGCGAAATCAAAAGTTATCTGGAAGGGTATATCAACGCTCGGTCTTTGTGATGTTGCCTTATTTTAGCCGCCAGTGGTTCTATAGCTAGGGCGAATATTATCGGGGATAGGGGACATCCCTGGCGTGTAAACCTGGTGATGGCGAAGTGGGGGGAACGCGCACCATTGAGAAGAACAGTGGCAGTAGGTTGGTGGTACAATACACCTACCCATTCAAGAAATTTGGGGGACATGCCTATGTGTGTCAGGGTGCCCAGGAGGTAATCCCACTCTACGGAATCAAATGCCTTAGTGGCGTCGAGAAATACCGCCACCGCAGCACTGTCAGGATCTATATCCGCTAGTACTGCAAAGAGGGTCCTAAGAATGTGGGACGTTGCGCGGCCGGGGATAAACCCAGTCTGGTCCGGCATTACCAATCTGTCCATTAAAAGGCTCAACCTGTTGGATAGCACCTTAGCAAGGATTTTTGTATCACAATTGATCAGTGAGAGCCGACCATATGAGTCACATTGGTTGGGTGGTTTGCCTAGTTTCAACAGGGACGTAATCATGGCCTCTCTCATTGTGGTGGGGAGGCTTCACTCTCGCCTCAGAAAAAACTGCTTTTAGGATGGGGACCAGCGGTGTTAAATATGTTTTATAAAATTCAATTGGCAGTCGATCAGACCCTGGTGCACGGCCCGATTTCATTTGCATGATCGCCGCAGTGATCTCGTCAGTTTCTAGTTCTGCCCCCAGGAATTCCCTTTGGGAATCACCTAACCATGACAGAGCGGTATCTTCAAAATATGCCTGGAAATCGAGTGGGCGTTGTCTGTGTGTGGAGTATAGGGTTTTATAGTATAGCCTTATAGCCCTCCGTAGCAGGCTATACCGGCTATTAAAGGCCCTCTCCAGCGCTAAAGGCCCGAACTGAAGGCGAGGGCCTTTAAAACGGGAGAGGGACTATAATAGCCGGTATAGCCCAGCTATGAAGGGCTATAAGGCTATTAGAACATTCTGCCACTAGAGGGAAGAATGTTCTATCAAACAAAACAAAGCCTTATGGGACCGTGAGGGGATTGGAATCCCCTCGGGTTCCCTGAAGCCTTTGTTCACAGCCAGAGCTGTGAACAAAGAAACATTGGAATGCTGAAGCTCCGGGCTTATACCAGCCATTAGAAGCCCGGATCACTCCATTGTTTTCAATGGAGCTCCCAACATTCCAATGTTCTATTATGTCGTAAAGGTATGCAGCTGACTGGAGATGTTCCTACATGTCTCACTGTCCGGGTTTTGGATTTCTGCAACACAATTTGAGAATTTTGGTTGCCTGATCAGGTCAACAATCACCTTCCCCGGTCGGTCCCCATCCCCGTATTGTCTAGCTACGTGATATTTACCTCGAAATGTACACTCCCGGTCAGCTGTGTCTGTGTATTCTATCAGTTTAACGCGTAATGCAGTCTTCATCCATCGTGTCACAGAGCTCTCGTTCCAGTGCTTTTATATCTAGTTCCATTTGGGTGCGATGGTTACGAATGTCTTTTAGTATGCCCCCTCCTTTGGCTATACAAGATCCCCTGATGGTAACTTTAACACCTTCGAATGTCATGACGAGCTCAGCTCATCATGAACCACAGTAATCGTGTGCTCATGACGAGCTGAGCTCGTCGTGTGTTGCATTCTATTAATTCCCTTCTGTGATGTT
This sequence comes from Lissotriton helveticus, assembly GCF_964261635.1. Classification (NCBI taxonomy): domain Eukaryota; kingdom Metazoa; phylum Chordata; class Amphibia; order Caudata; family Salamandridae; genus Lissotriton; species Lissotriton helveticus. The sequence continues at coordinate 13,506,155 of NC_136067.1, read as the reverse complement.
CCTTATTATTTATTTATTTCCTTGTTGGAACTAGAACCTGGCTCCTGCGTGAGCCTCCCTGGTTCTATGTTCCAGATTCTCTGTTTGGCAGTTTGATCCTGCTCTCCTCCTTACTGGATGCTCTGTGCCTTTTCCCTTCACCTAATAAACCCCTTTATTGGATTTCAACGTCTTGATTCATACTTTACAAATTGGCGACGATTGGAGAACCTGAGGAACACTTCTGCAGCATTACAAGGCACAGGTGCGAAGTATTCCTCTTCAAAAAAACGAAACGGCCTACCTCTTCGTTTTCTACATATTCGGACTGCTGTAAAAAAAAATTTCTACTTGAGCGTCCGATCGCCAGCTTCCTGGTATGTACTCTTCGGATTTTATGAATTTTCTACATTTCTTCTAAATTGCCGAGATCTGCCAATACCGTTACCATAGCCACCATTTCGTCAACGACGTCACGCGCTTCTGGTTGCCATAACTACCGACCAGCATTCTTTCAGCCAACGCAGCGCGTTCAACGCGTCAACTTGTTTCTAACGCTGATGCGCCTTATTTTCTTCTTGCACTACGTCACAAAGCAGCGTTCAGAGCCTCGTAGCGTCGGCCCTGCATGACGCCTGTCTTGCTGTCCGCAGTGAAGTGCAAAAGGAAGTCAGCGCTAGCGGAAGCTAGGAGCGTTCAGCTGGGAGCGTTTATACCTGACACGCTTCTGCTGTCCTTGTTTCTGAGCTATACGGCAGCTATCCTGTTCTTCTCTCTACCGGATAACGCACTCTATGAACAACTTCTCTACAAACTGGTTGGTACTTTGGCATTGTATTCGTATTTGATCTACCTTCAGGAAAGACTCGTTTCTTCAAAATTTTACTAGACTGTGAAACTTTTACTCTACTTAACTTTTAGCAACTTTTCACGTTTTTGGGACATCAACTTCATTTAAACTTTCTCATTTTTGGCATTTTACAATTTTCTGTGGAAAACTATTGCTATTTGTGTTAATTTTAAGGCTTATTTATATTATTCTATAATATATAGTTACTACATTTAGTTAGTGTAACCATACTAATTTACCATGCAATTTGATCCTCCTAGCAAGTTTCTACAGACTAAAGGTGAACCATCTATTCCGTGGTCACGATGGAAAGAAGAGTTTATTACTTATCTAAAGGCTATCGATGGCGAGCGTATGTCTGCTGAGAGGAAGAAGAATATTTTCCTCCACTGCTTGGGTTCAGAGGGTCAAAATGTATTCAGAACTCTTCCTCCTATGCGCTCAGGAGGGGATCACAATGTTTATGATGAAGCCTTATTGCGCATTGAAAATAGATTTAAACCGAATACTAGTGTGGCATTAAACAGGTATAAATTCTATACTAGGGCTCAAGAAGAAAATGAGAGTTTTGATGATTTTCTCACTGCACTTCGAGCTTTGTCCCTACATTGCAACTTTGGTTTAATGACCGACGAAATGCTTAGGGACCAAATCATTGTACACGTAAGAAGCAAAAAGGTTCAGGAACAGCTTTGGATCCTAGGTGATCCCAGTTTAGAAGTGACTATCAGTACCTCCAAAGCTCTTGAACAATCTGAGCGTTGGATGAAAACTCTAGAAAGTAAAGCCTCCTCTAGCGCCTGTGCTGTTAGCAAATCATCCTCTACTGTTGACGAGGGCAATGTTAATGCTGTTGCTGTTTCCTCCTCTAGCTCATTTTCCAATAGCAAGCCTAATGCTAATAACAAAACTCAGTCCAATTCTAAGAATTGTTACTGCTTTAGGTGTGGTAATCCCAACCACATTGCTTCGTATTCTCGTTGTCCTGCTATTGGAAAAGAGTGCAGTAAGTGTGGACGTGTTGGTCATTTTTCAAAAATGTGTAAAGACACTGGTACTAGAAAAGATTCTTCCTCCTCATTTAAAGGCAAAATTTCTACTGTATCACAAGGTATGTCTTCATCCCAAGACCTAGAACATGGTATTGTTGTTTCTATCCGCAATGTGGTTGATATCAAATCTGCAGAAAATTTGAGTTCTCCGGATTGTATTGTTAATATTTTAGGAAAAGAGCTCAAACTTATGGCTGATTCAGGCTCTCCCTGGACCATTATTACCAAGTTAGATTGCAATGAAATTTTTGGGAGCCTTGTTGATCTTTCTACCTTATATGAGTCTGACATTGCTGCACTAAACTTTGATGAATCCTTTATTAATGTGGTTGGTTATAAAGAAGTTATCATTGAATTTAGAGGGAACAGTGCTTGGATCAAGATGTATATTGCTGTCAAAGGTGTGAATGTTCTGGGCTGGAGGGATCAATTCAAACTTGGAATTACCTTAAATCCCAGGAACAAAGATCCTATCTCTGTGGTTGCCATCACTTGTGATACTGCACCTTTGGACAACACTGCTTCCTGTAAGGCCAATACTCTTCTGTCTGATGATAGTATGATTGCTTCTGAATCTTCCAAGAATGAGTGTGATCTTGAGAAGGACCTCCCTTTGTTATTTCCTCAAGTTTTTTCTGAGAAACTTGGCAAACTTAGAGGCTTTTCCCATAGGATCAAAGTTAAAAGTGGTGCCATCCCAGTCAAACAAAAATTGAGGGGTGTACCCATTAGTATAAGAGCTGAACTCAAGGTCTTATTAGACGACATGATCCTTGGAGGTGTTATTGAGGAAGTGGAGTCCTCTGAATGGGTTTCGCCCATCGTTTTGGCTCAGAAACCCGATAAAAGTATCAGGTTGTGTGTGGACCTAAGAGCTCTCAATGCTAATTTAATCACTGATTGTCACCCTCTCCCTAATATAAACGAAATGGTTTGTTTGTTGGATGGTGCTTGCATTTTTTCCACACTTGATTTGCGTTCCGCTTATCACCAAATCGAATTGACTGATGATGCAAAGCATTTTACTGCTTTCATCACTCCGTTTGGTCTTTTTCAATTTAAGCGGATGCCTTTTGGCCTAGCCTCCGCCGCTTCGGTGTTTCAGAGGGCCATGCACCATATTTTTAAGGAAGTTAGCTCTTTCGTAAAGTGTTTCCAGGATGATATCCTCATTTTTTCCAAGAATGTGGATGATCATCGTGTCCATCTTAAGGATGTGTGCAATAAGTTATGTGATGCTGGTCTTACCCTCAAATTTAACAAGTGTAAATTATTTTGTAAGAGTGTCGAATACTTGGGTCACACCTTGTCTGCTGACGGTGTAGTTCCCAAGCGTTCCCTTGTTGATGCCATTGTAAAAGCCCCTTCTCCTGATAACAAGGAGAAATTGCTTTCCTTCGCTGGCTTATGCGAGTACTACAGTAAGTTCATTCGCAATTTCGCCACGAAAATGGAACCCCTCAGGGAGCTTACCAGGAAGTCCTCTGACTTTGTGTGGTCTGAAAGGCAGGAGTCTGCCTTTTCTTCTATCAAAGAAGATATCGTCAATGCTCCCACTTTGAGATCCTTCTCTCTTAACAAGAAGTGTATTATTACCGTGGATGCCAGTTGTTATGGTCTTGGAGCTGTGTTAGGTCAAGTTTCTGGCAAAGAGGAATGGTGTGTTGCCTTTGCGTCAAGGACCCTATCACTCACTGAGAGGAGGTATGCGGTCATCGAAAGGGAGTTGTTAGCCTGCACATGGGCTGTGGAGCATTTTCGCAATTATGTTTGGGGCAACAGATTCATTCTTAAAACTGACCACAAGCCCTTGGTTGGAATTTTGTCTCCTGGGGGAGGTTGGAACTCAACTGCTCGCATTGCACGCTTATCTTCAAAATTGCAGGAGTATGATTTTGAGGTTTTGTATGTTCCTGGTAGGAGTAATGTCACGGCGGATTTTCTCTCCAGGTTGCCTTGCCCTGATGTTGGTTCCAACCCGGATAATCGTGAAATTGACATTGTTTCTGTGGTCAATGACTATATTTCTAGTGATTTCCGGGGTATCTCTGAGATTGAGTGGATGTCGGAAGTTGAGAAGGATCCTATTTTTTCATTTATTTTTGACTGTTTGGAAAAAGGTTGGCCCAAGGATAAATCTGTTTTACCTGAATTTGCCCCTTTTTGCCAGGTTTCGTCTGAGATTGAGGCTGTAGGAAGGATTTTGTTTAAGGCTGGGAAAATGATTCCTCCTGCTTCGCTGTACAACAAGATTCTTTCTTTGGCCCATAAGACTCATATTGGAATGTCCTCTATGAAACGTCTCATTAGGACTAACTTTTGGTGGCCTGGCCTTGATAAGATGGTAGACAGAACTGTCCGTGACTGTGTGGATTGCATTAGTAGTGATAAGATGCTTAAAGTGTCTTCTGCTCCCCTTCATCCTGTTTCTTGGCCTGACCATCCCTGGCAGAAACTTGCCTTTGACATTTCTGGTCCCTTCCATCGCCTACCAGAGAATGCTCGTTTTGCTTTAGTTTTAATTGACTATCACAGCAAATGGCCGGAAGTTAAGTTTGTCTCCTGTGCCACCACCTTGGTCATCATTTCTTTCCTCAGGGAAGTTTTTGCTAGAGAGGGTTCCCCTGAAATCCTTATTACTGATAATGGTGTTCAACTTATCTCTCGGGACATGGAGGATTTTCTTGTTTCTTGTGGTATCAAGCATCACACTACCTCGTTGTATGAGCCTAGAGAAAATGGCCAGGTTGAGAGGTTTAACCGTGTCCTCAAAAATGCTGTGGAGCTTGCTTGTTCTTCGGGTGAATCTTGGAGGGATGTGGTAAGGGAAAGACTTTGGATGTACCGCATCACCCCACATGCCGTCACTGAAGTCAGTCCCTTCCAGCTTCTAAGAGGGAGAACTCCTAGTTCCGAAATCTGTCCCTGGTGGGTTAAGAAGTTGGATGTTAAGGTTGACCACTTGGACATCTCGCAAGTGGCCAGTCGAGTTGAAACCAAACAGAACACTATGAAGAATTTGTTTGACCGGAAAATGAATGTGAAAGTTCCTGATTTTGTTGCGGGTGAGTGGGTCAGGATCAAGAAACCTGGGTTCACTCTCAAAGGTCTTTCTAAGTTCGGCAATCCCATTAAGATTGTCAAAGTTTTCAGGAATTCTGTCATTACCCAAGATGGTAGAGCCTGGAACATAAGGAGGGTTGCCAAGTGTAAGTCTGTTCCTCCAGGTTCTGCCCAGACATCTACTCATGACAAATGTTCTGCTCAAAGTCCTACTCATCATGACAGTACCAACGTTCCACATTCTCAGTCTGTGGCTCATAGAGTCAAAACCAATGCCAGACCTGTTGTTTTACCTTCTAGGTTCCTGTCTTAATATTTCCCTTCTCTTTACAGCTCTGCTTGTTTTATAGGGGGGAGATGTGTTGCATTCTATTAATTCCCTTCTGTGATGTTCCTTATTATTTATGTATTTCCTTGTTGGAACTAGAACCTGGCTCCTGCATGAGCCTCCCTGGTTCTATGTTCCAGATTCTCTGTTTGGCAGTTTGATCCTGCTCTCCTCCTTACTGGATGCTCTGTGCCTTTTCCCTTCACCTAATAAACCCCTTTATTGGATTTCAACGTCTTGATTCATACTTTACATCGTGACTGTTAGAACGCTCAAACGCTGGGCTAATTCCCCTGCTGTGCGAACGTTCTAAAGAAACGGGTGTGGTCATGACGAGCTGAGCACACGACCCCCGTGGCTCATGACGAGCTGACCTCGTCATGAGCACAGGGGCGCTGTGCGCGCCCCCCTCCTCCCCAGCACAGCATGGGAATTTGCCCAGCTGCGAAAGGGTTAAATGCCTCTCACACAGTGGTAAGACTGGCGACGGAGTTGGTATTACGTTCAAAGAAATCTTGAATCTCCTGCTCAATATCAGTTTTAAAAACAGTGTCTAATAGGTGCAAAGGATTCAGTCTCCACCTTGCATAGGGAGGTTGGCTCAGAGGCGGCGACAACACCATCTTCACCGGGGAATGGTCTTAGTATGTCCTCGCCAAGTGCGTTACTTTGTCAACCCAGCCACCCATGCGCGCTGACACGATCCAATAGTCCAGCCTGGACCATGAGGAATGTACCGCTGAGTAATGTGTGCCCTCTCTAGCAAGGGAATGTAAGTATCGCCACGGATCAAGGAGAAAGTTGTCTGTGACTATACCCACTAACTGCTTTTGCATGGTAGTGTAATGTTGCGCCAATGAGTGGGACCTACCCAATGCAGGGGACATTATTGCGTTGAAGTCTCCTCCCCAGAGAGTATCTTTACCCATAAAGTGGGGGTCATCGACGTTGGGGCTGTAACAATTTGCAATGGTAACTTCTTGTGATGCCAGGCTTCACCACATTAGACAATAGCGACCCTGAGGGTCGTGTAATGTACCACCTAATACAAAAGGCGTATGTCACTTAATGAGAATGGCTACACCCCTGGAGTATGTAGAGTAGGATGAGAAACACCGATGTGATGCCCATTTGGCAGCAAAGTTGGGGACAGTGGCCGAATCTGGATGGTTTCCCTGCAATATGGCAAAATGCAAGTGGTGTCTGTCTAGATACCCCAACACCTGCCATTTATTTCGTGGGTTATTTAACCCCCGGACATTCCATGTTACACAATTAAGGTTAGCTTGCATCCGGTGATCTGTGAGTACTCAACCAGTTGGTAATCATTGGGCTAGTTACTTTGTTACGAGCAACTGAGCAGTGGACATGTATTGGGCAGGAGCATTTGTCTATGAGTAGTGGACACTGTGTTAGGCAATACCCACCTCCCACTCCCACATCCCCAACTCGTCGGGCATACATTCCCAACGTAACTTAACTCCTGCTGATAAACACATCAGCACATGCAACATATTGTAAGACATCTTTACTTACAGAGGAACAACTAATATCAAGATTCAAAGGGGGATCACCTGTGGGGAAGAGCCAGGCGGCCCACGTGTCGTCTACACCCTGTAACATCCCACTGACCCATAATCCAGCACTGGTTGACCAAGCGCTGGAGGGGTGGGAGGGCGGAGTGTCCGGGCTTCGGTAGACTTTCGTCTCAAAGGAATTTAAGGCTGTAACCTGGGATACCCCACCCAGTCAATGCAGCCCCATACCTCATCCTGTAGAAGTGCAATGGTTCTTTCTGCGTCATATATCTATGCATGCATCTGGCTCGTCTGACAGATATCATTACCCACCCACACAGAACATAGTGACTCAGACTAAGTTAAATACTTGAATTCTATAACAGATTATTACAATAGCATCTCACAGTTAATCCAGTTTAGATAGCGGAGACGTGGATCTGGATCGAGACCTGGAGGAAGCGGTCGGGGAGATATGCCGTTGGATCTTTTTGAGGAGGTCATCGCCCTGTTGAGGGTTCTGAAGGATATGCTGCTTTCCCTGATGTGTGACTCGGAGGTGTGCTGGGTATACCATGGTGTAAGGGATACCCAACGTTTGTAGCTTCTTTTTCACTGCCGTGAATTTTTGTCTTGCATCCTGTACATTTTGGGTAAAGTCAGGATAAAAGGCCAGGGAAGTGTTTTCGTATTCCATTACCTTCTTTTCGCGTGCTAGGCATAGCAGGGTATCCCTGTCACGATAGTTAAGAAATCAAACTATTATTGGGCTCTGTTGTGTCCCAGGGGGGGGTCTTTCACTCAGGGCCTGATTTAGCACTGGTGGCGTCCGGTGCGACAATCATTTTTGGGGCCCCTACGCCCCATGACAGCCTCCTCAGATTCTCTCACTACGACAGGGCAAAAGTCCCCCTCATCTCTCCTAACATAACATATTGCTAAAGACAGCGCCCCCGTGAGGTCATCACCCCCTCCACAGGCCATCACCCAGTGCTACCACACCGTTCGCAATGCCCTAAAGCCGGCCCTGCTTGCACTCAGGGACCTGTGCATTCTCTCAATGATGAGATGCTGGTAAAATGCATCTGTTCCGAATAGGTCTCAAATCAGTTTCTCAATGAAGTCTTCCATGCGACCCGTGTTGAGTGTCCATCGGGAACGTGTCTCTAAATCTTTGTTTTCCAGCAGACGATCCATCTGGGATATTTGGTGTTTATTACTGGAGGAGCCATTCTCTAGCTCTGAGATGCTGTTCTCCGCTTCCGTTATCCTCTGGTCGGGTTTTTCCATTTTGTGCACAATTTTGTGGTTGGCAATCAAACAGGGCCTTCACTTTCTCCCAGGCCAGCAGACTTGAGGGTTTCAGATCCCTGCGTTTTTTCCGGTCTAGGGATTGGTGGCTCTCAGGACTTACTCCTGTCGCGCCCAGCCGTCTAGCTAACTCTAGGCGCATCACCAGGATTGGCCAGAGTCTTGCAATAGCGGCCCACCTCTAGTATAGCTCGGGGTCCCCGGGAGCAGGCTTGACCCATCACCCCGAGTGCTCCCACCGAGACTCCCCAGCCAAGTTCCCCACCTTCGCAGCTGACGTTGCTGAGTAGTTGCGGCGGACTCACAGCGTTCGCACCCTGTCCACAGACGCTGGGTGATGTTGCGATGTCCCCTGCAAGGCAGCCCACGCACTGAACCGAAGCCTCGGACTCTGTTAAAGGTAGGGGCCAGCCCCGCCTCTTCAGCGTCTTGCCGCCGCCACCACCACCACTGCGGTCCCTTGGCACCAACGGGGCTGGTTAGGCACCGGCAGGAGGCTCCGGAAGACCGCTGGGCATTCCGGTGATGATCAATTTGGGTAGGGTTGAGATCAGGAGACGAAGGATGGGTATGAAGTGTAGTTTAATGCCCGGACGGCACAAGCCTCACTGGTGTGCGGCCATCACGGTCACGCGCCACCTAGTGCTCCTGAGAGCGGTCTTTCATACAAGAGACTCACAGTAATGATGAGATCTTATTGTCTATGGCTAAAGGGTGGTTTGGTGGGTTTATTTCTTCTCCTGCTATTAATAAGACAAATTGTGGTTCTATTCATTTTCCAAAGAAAATTCCTTTTAAAGTTTTACATAAGTATTCTGATACTAATGGTAGATACTTGTATCTTAAAGTTATAACTGAAAGTACAGTTTTTCATTGGGTTAATATCTATGCTACCACAGCAGATTATCCCATCTTCTGGACAGACTGAACCACTGAAACCCTTAAAGTAGTTAAATAAAAAAAATGAATGATAGTTGGTGGTGACTTTAAACTTATACAAGATCTTTTACTAGGTTGCCTTTCTACAGCTAAGTTTCATCCCTCTAAATTCCTTCCAGAGACCAAAAGAATTAAATTATCAGATGCCATTTCTCATTATTTCTTGGATAACCTCAAAAGAGATACATCTTATGTTATCAGCTGGGATGCTTTTAAAGCCACCATAAGGGGTGTACTTTTCAGATGTCTAAACTAGAAAAATCCATATCCAAATATGAAAGTCTATATATTTCCCCTACTAATCTTAAATATGAAACACATTTGCAGAAACTTAGATATGAGTCCAATTCATTATTAAGTAAAAGATTTGGCCTACAATTATCAAATTATAAAGCCAAAATTCAAATCTCAGACTAATAGCTCAGTGAGAATATTTGCAAATTATTTGTGCTTCACAAATGATGAGACAAATACACACTGTACATCCTGTTAGAAATTGAGTTACTGGTTGACCGGGGTGTGAGCACTGGTCAAGCAGCAACCACAATCCTAGTCAGGGTAAGGCACAAGCAAACCGCAAATTATCCTGTGCTCAACCTTTTGGTAGCTTGGCACGGAGCAGCCGGGCTTAGCTCAGAGGCAATGTGTAAAGTATTTGTGCAACACGTGAAACTGTAAAACAGTGAAAACACCACACAAGAAGATCCCACACCAGGTTAGAAATATAGGGGCATATTATCAAGAACGGCGTTAACATTGTCGCCGGTTTAGCGGGCGAAAACTGCCGCTAAAGCGGCGATAATGGACTTGATAATATGCCCTGGAGAATTCAAATAGAAGCCCAGGTTCACACCAGAACATGGGCTTCTCTGGGAATTCTCAAGGGCATATTATCAAGCCCATTATCACCACTTTACCTGCAGATAATTTTTAACACCGTTCTTGATAAAATGCCCCAAAGAGCTTAATGCAATAAATAAATCAAGACCAAAACAAAAGAATCCAATCAGAAGAACAAGAGATATATTCAGTGTTAGAACTGGGGTCTCTAGTTGACAGAGGTAGGGGCCTTTGACCAAATAGGGACCCTTACGTCTAGTCAGGATAAGGGGATTACACTCCTAAAATAACCCCATCTCACCCCTTTGGTAGCTTGGTGCGAGCAGACAGGCTTATCTCAGGGGCAGTGTGTAAAGCATTTGTGAACACATACAGTAACACAGTGACAGCACTACAGATGGACACCACACAAGTTGCAGTATAAAAATAAGTATTTTTATATAGACTTTACACAAGACCACAAACAACAAAAATCCACAATACTGTACTTTAAAAATGGTAGAAATAGTTTAGTTCTCTTTAGATGGTAAATGCGTCACTTTAAGTTCAATGTACCTTTGGATGCATAATGTTATACAACAAAAGTGTTGCAGGGAAGGTGATGCATTGGTTCCTTACATGCAAGAATGGTGATGCGTCGGTTCCCTACTGCTGCATAGGGGATGCATCGGTTTTTTCTCTGCGCAGGGAGGTTATGCGACAGTTTCTTACTGCGCTTCTGTGGCGATGTGACCCGAAACGCTGTGATGCGATGAAGATCCGGTGCAATGAAACAAAATGGCATCTTCTTCTTGATGCCATAACGATGCGTGAACGCCCGACGGCCATTCAGCAGCTCAACTATTCTTCTGAGCCGCGCCAGGCCCTGCGACGCTCTTCTCCGGTGAAGCAACGGTGTCTGCTGCGACGGTGACACTCTTCTCTGGTGATGTGAGGCGCTTCGGCGATGCAATGCGACAGTGGCAGCGGCGACACCCTTCTTCAGTGAAAAGTTTCTCCGATGATGCGTCGGTGTCTTCTGCGATGGCGACACTCTTCTCCGGCGATGCGAGGCACTTCTGTCAGGGACAAAGGCTACCTGGGGTGGAGGTGCCTCACACCTACACCCAAGCAGGAAGAGCATTCAGGGCGGTGAGCCTCAAAGACTTCCTGCCCTTTGATATGCTAGCCAGGGCCTCTTCAGATAGTGGAGATGCCCCCTCCCCTGACCAGGCCCCACTTTTGGCAGCAGGTTGGCAGGAAAATTAGAAGTCAGGAGAGGTGTATATCCTCCCTGCCAGGACCCTCCCCCCCCCCCTGAGGTGCCCTGGACCAAGGTGACCCCCACCTTAGGAAATCCTGAATGGAAGGATTTTAACCAGTCAGTTTAGGAGATGCCTCCTCCCCAAAGGGAGGGGACATTCAAAGGGTGTAGTCACCCTAAAGGCAAGTAGCCCATTGGCTACTATTTGCAGCACCGGTGACACCCCTAAATTCAGTATTAAGGGGCACCTCTGAACCTTGATCCTCAGATTCCTGGTGACCTAAAGAAGAAGAAGAGCAGAAGAGCCGTGCAACAGTGAAGACTCCTGATGACAACTGACTTATCCTCAGCCTTACTGGCCTGTCTGCACCCTTGAAGAAACTTGCTCCCGAAAAGTGACTGGTCCTGCAGCCCCAGTGACCTCCAAAACCCTGGGAGGACTGCTTGCCTTCCCCAAAGACCAAGAACTACAGAGGGCAGCGACCCTGTCTACAAAGAAACCTCAAGGACCTCTTACCTCCTGGAACTGCAAGTCCTGGCCACTCCGCACCCAACGCCCACGGCCCAAGTCTGAGTGGCCCACTTGTCCAGTGAAGTCTCCTCAGCAATTCTGATCCTTTAAACCATTGGTGGCTGATCTCCCCTGGACTCCATGAAGACGCCTGCAGCCTCATCAAGAAGGGTCCTCTGGACCGTGACCAGCTCAGGTGAAGATTTTCCGACGTCTAAAGGCACCCTTGCATCCTAACCCCCTGGCTTTGGGGAGCCCAGCCGATGCTGCCCCGGCATCCACTGACATCTCAACTTACCTGCCCAGTCATTGGTCACCTACGTCCAGCCTCCTGTTCCAAGCCTGCAGCCTCTTTGTGAAACTGATATCCCCCAGTCACTTACATTGGGCACACAACGCTGTCTTTGCACCCGGCAGCCCCTGTGCAGCTGGTGGTGTATGCTTGGTGCTGCCTTGTGGCACCTGTGCTTGCTTTAAGCCCTGAGGTCTGTGCCCTGAAACCGCAGGTATCTTCCTGCAAACATCACCTCTTGTTGGTTCCCCTAAGTCTCCATTGACTAACACTGGGCTCAGTGACCTCTGCACTACTGCCCCAGTGTCGCTGGTGGTGCAGTACCTACCTTGATCTGATCCTTCCCCGGTATTAGTTTAAACCCCCGAAGAGTGTACGTGTAAGTCGAGTACTTACCTGCAACTATATAGAACTGTTTTCCTTCCGTAGGATTGCATTGCACTTTCTGCTTATTACACTAAGGACCTCATTACGATTTTGGCCACCGTTGCGGATTGTGAAGAATCCAACTTCAGGTCAGCGGTGCGGACCGCATCATTCGGATGTGAGAGCACACAGTGAGGTCAGAAACATCCATTTTCCCCTGGGGGCTTGTGCAGTGGCGGAAAAGGCCTGAAGCATAAGCTCCCAGAGACAAATCGATGTTTGCACTGTGTGGCAGGCACCTCACAAAGTATTTGACTGTCTTTACAAAACAACACTGACAGCATTTGAAACGCATTGCCATTCATAAAACAGTTACTTCACTGCATCCGTGTGTCCCATCAATGCACCCTATACCATGCGGGAACCGTGCCTTTTGGTAAAAGTCTGTCTTGATTTTCTGAAGTTCCTCTCGATTCTAGAATAAAATAACAAAGTAATATCTTTTTATACAAAACAATAGGCTTAGATTCAGTCTTTGAGTGTGTATGTAATAATTTCTTGCCTGATTGTGTACAACAAATGCTTAACACAACCCTCTAATAAGCCTAACTGCTCGACCAAACTACCACAAATAGTGCATTTAGTGATATCTACCTGAGCCACTGGGGATCCACTGGACTCTGTGCACACTATACCTTACTTTGGTATACTAAATAGAGAGCCAGCTTCCTATTTTATCATAATTGTGGATCAGCAGGGGGTCTACGACTTTGGCTGGACCACTATGACAATATGTAAATACACGACTATGGGGCCATATGTAGGTAAATGTGAAATACCGATTCCTTAATACCGAATTTTACCGATGCGGTATTAGGAAATCGGTATTTCCGATGTAGGTAAAAAATCTGTAATATTTACCGATACGGTAAAATTCGGAAACATAATTACCGAATCCTTCATACCGATCGGTAATACCGAATCTGTATTACCGAATCGGTAAATACCGAATCGGTAATTCAAAATCCCTGCAATTGAGAAATCAGCCAATCCTGTGCATCCACACCACTTCCCAACCAGGAAGTGACCACACCCATGCAGGTGCACTGAATCAGAAACTGCTGGAGAGGCAGGGAGTGCAGAGGAGAACACAGGAGCAACTGAAAGGACATTTCCTGACACAAACTGCAGAACTGGCCAACAAGGAGAGCGAAAATGAAGGTGCAGAAAGGAAAAGAAAACAAAAATTTAGTGAAAGGGAGCTTGAGGTGGCAAGAGAACACATAAAGCTGTTTGGGAAACAGTCACTGCAAGTGCCAGAATCCCAGAAAAGCAAATTATGGACTGGAATACAGGAACATGTAAATGCCATTGGAGTGACCCACTGTGAAATTGACGTACTGAAGAAAAGGTGTTACAACGTCAGGAGCCTGGCAAAGAAGAAGATGGCCGAAAGGAAAAAACAAGCCAGCCTGACAGGTGGAGGAAGAAATAGAGCCCCTGCACTGACTCCATTGGAACTGCTGGTAGAGTCTACCAGTGAGCCTGGGAGCGTCAGCGGGATCGGGGATGCAGACAGCTCAGCCAGAGTTGGCAACAAACAAGGTAAGATGCATGCACACCAAGCTGCGCCCCCCACTCCCTGACCCCATTCCCCAATGAGGCACTGTGCATCCCACTCCAGTACATGTTTTAGTAAAATCCAGCAATGCATTATGGGAGATGTAGTCAGTGTAACACTTATCATAACAGTCATCCCACTGAACACAAAGGCATGTGACACAGATCAGTGATAAGCAAGCAGAGTCCAGTCAGATAGGTTGGCAGACATGAAAATTTATTTGTTTCGAAATACTGTCAGACAAGTTAACTAATGTACAATTTGTGTCCACAGGCGAGACATCGCGTAAGTTTGCACATGTCAAGGCAGGAAAGGCACCCTGCAGGGAGAGAACGGAGGAGCCATTACAACTGCAGGTCCCACCACACCACCACCACCGGCATCACCACCAACACCGGCATCACCACTACCACCGGCATCACCACCACCACCACCACCGGCATCACCACCTGCAACAACAAAACCTCCTGCAGCAACACCGGCGTCAACACCACCACCTGCATCACCAGCAGCATCACCACCTCCATCATCAAGACCCAGGAGGCATGCAGTTGCCAGACTCCAAGAGATGGAGTTGTCCGTGGAAGACTGCAGGGGTGGAGAACAGTCAACTGTGCTAGTGGATGGCAATAATGCAGGATCACAGTCCCCCATAGAGCGATCACACACAGGTGCCAGACTCCGCAGGGCTAGGGAACCCAGTCCACCTTTGCAGGGTGAGGAGCATGGTGTGTTTGCAGGTCTGGAGGCAAACATGTTAAAGGTCCAGCGCCTGCAAGGGAAAGCCATCCAATCAGTTCATCGGCAGATGAGACATGTGACAGCATACATGCAGAATATAGAGAAGGGCATCTGCTCAATGAACACGACACCGGCTGAGGGCATGGGGGCATGGCTGAGGGCATGAGGGACATGTCCCAGTCAGTGAGGCTTCTGTGCAGCAAGCTTGATGAGGACAGGATGGCATGGCGCAAGGAGAGGCAGAAAATGGAGAATCATACCAAGGCGGTGAACCGCCTCTCCAGTGCCACTTCTCTGTTCTGCAGGCGCTCCGTGGCCATGCAGGAAGGGATGGCACAATGCAGCCGTGATGTGTCAAGGGGGCTTGTGAAAGTTACCACTGCACTTGAAGTGCTCCTAAATACTCAGGCTGCCAATACTGGTGTAGGTGATGTGGGGGACAGTAAGGAGACAACAAGTTGCACCAGCATCACGCCCCCTGCAACTGAGTCCAGGAGGAGCAGCAGACGTCAAGCTGCTGGCACTGGATGGATTGCCAGTGATGATAGTCTGCAAAGGGAATGCAGCAGTGTTGTGCGTGGCCGCAGGCGGTAACGCAAGCCACACTTAGTCTAGCTGACTGGGTGACTTAACCCATGACAGCTTTGTAGGGTGCATACAAATAGGACTGCCATTTTGAGCACTACGTCATTTAAATACAACAACTGGCTGTGTCTCCTTACTTACTCAAAAGTAGTTGGGTGTGATCTCAGCCTGTCTTTGTCTCCCATCTGGTGCTGGCGCCACTCCTGCTGCGTTGGGCTCTGGCTGTGCAAAGTCATCATCATCGTCCTCAGAGTCAGTTAATTCAACTGCTGTACCTTTCTTAGTGGGAAGTTTATGCAGCATAACACAAGTTACGATGATCTTGCAGCAGATGATGGGTGTGTACTGATGTGCGCCTCCGCTTTTGTGGAGGCAGCGGAACCTGGTTTTCAATAGTCCAAATGTGCGCTCCACAACGTTGCGTGTTGATTTGTGTGCCACATTGTATCGTCTCTCACTTGGAAACGATGGGTTTAGGTAAGATGTGAGGATGAATGACCGCACAGCATAAGCGCTATCACCTAGGTGGGGAAAACAGTGTCATTAATGACAGTCACCAACACATTCATCTGCAGTATACATCAGGGTGTGTCACAGTGATTTACCTAGCAGGTATCCTTCTCCAAATTCTCTCGCAGCCAGGCGTGTGTAGATCCCACTGTTCTGGAAAATGTATGAGTCGTGGGTGCTCCCTGGAAATTTGGCCACAATGTTGATGATTAAGTTGCCTGCATCGCAGATTACCTGCACATTAATGGAGTGGGTTGATTTTCTGTTTCAGTAGATGTACTCAGTGGCTGCAGGTGGGCATTTTGGAATGTGAGTCCCATCACTGCACCCTATAACATGTACGAACTGTGCCTTTTGGTAAAAGTCTGTCTTGATTTTCTGCAGTTCCGCCTGTGTGGTTGGGAAACTTATGTAGTAATGCATTCTCTGCATCATGGCATCCAGGAACTTGTTCAAGAAACTGGAGAGGCAACTCTGTGACACACCACCTACCGCAGCTATCATCCCCTGGTAAATGCCAGATGCAAGTAGGTGTAGGCTCCAGAGCACCTGCACATGTGGTGGCATAGCGTGCGCCCTTGGTGTTGGATGCTCCAGGAGTGGGTGCAGGTCCCTTAACAGGTCCAGGATGGTTTGGGGGTGTAGCCTGTACCTTTCATAGATCTCTGCCTCAGTCAGTTAGAAGAGTGTGGTGCGCTGTCTGTAAACGCGCTCCTCCCGTCTCCAAATCCTCACTCCTGCTGCCTGTAGCCGCCTTGCAATAACATGGAGGGCCGCCATAGTGATCACACTGTTGCATTTTGGGGCTGTTTAAATACACTGCGCCTGATTACCACCTGCTTTGAGTCAGTGGTAATTACTGACTCTTAAATACCGAATTTGTGGAAATTCGGTATTACCGAATTTTTCTACATCTCTTTTCTCGTTTTTACTGTTTCCTATTTACCGATTCGGTATTTCTGTGTTCGGTAAATCCGAACCGGTAAAAAGGAATCGGTATTTATCGATTCCTTACTAGTGATTCCTTTCCTACATTGGAGATTGCTAAATACCGGTCGGTAACGCTAAAATCTACTGATTTTCGGTATTACCGACCGGTATGTAGTTACCTACATCTGGCCCTATATCTCCAAAAATTGCCTTTAGATTCACTGTATTTTTGAATTGGCAAATGTTCCAAATTTTTTTAAGTCTTATTAAGGCCTTAGTCCTTTTAGTATTTTAAAAGTTTAAAAAGTTACCTTAGCTAGGGGTAAAATACTTAGAAGTTTTTTGGGCCTCTTAAAAAGTCCCCAACTATTAGTAGCATAATGGAAGGTGCAGATGATATAGTTGTGGAACTCAACCGGACCCTCTACCTCCATCTTAGTTGGAAGGAGCTTAGGACCCTCTGCAAACTTAAAGCAATCAAAACTGGTTCCAATTTTCCTAAGGTTAAGCTCCAGGAGCTCTTGACAGAATATGCTACGGGCCACTCCTTTGAAGAGGATGACCACCCTGAAGAAGGAGAGACTAGTGATGCGGAGGGCAATTTCCATCTAACTCACCCACATAGAGAAGATGTGGCCCCTGTCCCCATCTTCCCAAAGGTAGTAGTTAGAGTACCTAAATCTTACAGAGGTGGGACAGGCACCCCAAGGGAGGGACATTGAGGACAGCTTGAATGAGGAAGACATATTTTTTGTACTGTTGACTAAAAGACTAGCCTTTGAAGGATAGACTTCTGGCTCTGGTTAAAGAAAGAGCAGAATTGGGTCTAGCACCCATCCATGGTGGCGGCAATTTAATACCTAGGGTGAGAGAGAATTATTATGACCCTAAAATCCCCAATGAGATTGTCCCCAAATATGAGGACGGTGTGATATTAGCAAATGGTTCACAGCCCTAGAGGGGGCCTGTGGAATGAGAAAAGTGTAAAATGTCACACTGGTGAGCATGTCTTTTGGAACTGTTCACTGGTTAACTGCAGGGACATACTCCTGAACCTTACTGGGGTATGTGCTGAGTCCTATGACCTCATGAATGGGACCCTGACTGAGGGCTTTGGACTCACCATTAAGGAATATAGAATTAGATTCAGTGGGGATGACAAAACCTCTAGTCAGTCTTGGGTTGACTTCATAGACTACTCAGTGAAAACACTGGAAGGCTGGTTAACTCGAAGGGAAATGCATGACAATGTTGGGCTTTATAATCTCATGACCAAATGACACTGATTAATTGCAAATAGACCCAGTCCATATACCAGTGAACAGTAATGCTGTGCTGCCTTGCATACCTCAATACAAGATATCAAAGATAAGTGAGCAAGGACTGAAAGAGGTTATACTGGATTATTGGATAAGGGAACAACATGAGGTGTATCTGGAAATGTATGTAACAGTTCTATTTTACCTGTGGTGAAAAGAGACGATGGTAGAGATTTTTTTATATTTTATGGTAGTTGATTTATAGGCAATTAACAAAATAGTACAGCCTTAGTATCCAGTGGTCCCAGATAATACTGCAATGTTTTCTTCTACCCCAGCTAATGCAAAATGGTTTACAGTAATAGATCTCAAAAACGCGATTTTCATCAATCCAGTTCATAAAGATAGCCAATATTTGTTTGGATTCAGTTTTCAAGGAAAATCTTGTTTTTTGTCATGCACCACAATTGTATTCCGAAAGTCAAAGCATTTATAGTCAAGCCCTTAAGAAACAGCTAGATAAATTTATACTGCCATCAAGAACAACATTATGACAGTATGTAGACAATCTATTAATAACAGAGGAACGTGAAAAGGATTTCAAGTACTATCTTTTTTGGCTTCACACAAACATAAGGTTTCTCTATCAAAATTGCAATATTGTCAACAGGAGGTCACCTACTTAGGTCACCTCCTGTCGAAAGGGGGGAGAAGACTGTTACTGGATTTCATTAAGGTAATTGAAAACATACCTCAACAACTACACAAAAACAATGTACGTGCCTTTTTAATCATGGTCTAATTCTGTTGACAATGGATACAAAATGTTTCTTTGATAGCGAAGCCTTTACTGTCTTTGACACATAAAGACATATCTGACCCAGTTCCATGGAATGCTGAACATCAACATAGCTTTATCACCCTGAAAGAAGCTCTTTGTAATGCACCTGCTTTAGGGACCCCTGATTATACTAAATGCATTGCTTTATTTTTGCATGAAAAAGATGGCTGTGCTTTAGCTGTACTAACACAAAAACTAGGAGAGAAGAATAAACCATGAGCCTATTGTTTCTCAACATTGGATCTGGGAGCAAAAGGCCTGCCGAACTGCCTTAGAATATTGCTGCGACAACGACAACAGCTGCATTAAAGCAGGCAGATTCAATTATATTGTGGCATTAGGTTACAGTATGTGTACCTCATTAATATATTCCTGGTGGCCGACAACACTAGGAACAGCACCGATGCCCGCGGACCACACACGCAACTTGGGATTCATCCTCGACTCCTCCCTCTCCGTGTCCAAGCAGGTCATCGCTGTCTCCTCCTCCTGCTACAACAGCCTCCTCCTGCTTCGCAGGATCTACAAGTGGATCCTGATCGAAACCAGAAGAACGGTAACCCAAGCCCTCGTCAGCAGCCGGCTGGACTACGGCAACGCACTCTACGCAGGAAACCCAACCAAACACCTACAGCGACTACAATGCATCCAGAACACCTCAGCCTGCCTGATCCTCAACCTTCCGCGACGCAGCCACATCACCCCCACCACAGAGACCTTCACTGGCTCCCCATCAACAAGAGGATCACCTTCAAGCTCCTCACCCACGCACACAAAGCACTCCACAACTCCGGACCAGCCTACCTGAACAACAGATTCAACTTCTACAACCCCGCCCGCCAGCTCCGCTCCGCCAGCCTCGCCCTCGCCGCCGTCCCACGAATCCAGCGTACCACCTCCGGAGGCAGATTCTTCTCATTCCTCGCTGCCAAGACATGGAACACCCTCCCCATCCACCTGCGGCAGACCCAGGACCTGCTCACCTTCAGGAAGCTCCTTAAGACCTGGCTCTTCGAGCAGTAGCAGCAGCCACCCCTCCCCCCACCCTCAGCGCCTTGAGACCCTCACGGGTGAGTAGTGCGCTTTACAAGTTCTGTGATTGATTGATTGATTTATTCCTTTGGAACAGCATGAAGTACAACATGACTCTGTGATAGTTACTGAAACTAAGACATAGGATCAAGATGACCTGGTGGATGAACCAATGGCAATTGTTGCCGGTACTTTGTAGATGTCTCTTGTCTAAAGAAACTGGCTGGGTCTATCTCAACTGCCTATGCGATTACCACAAATTATACTGTTGTTGAGACATGTACAATAGACCAGACATCAGCACAGGCTGCAGAGTTGATAACCTTAACTAGTCAGAACTTAACTGTCAGAAGGGTTGAAGGTAAAAATATACACCGATAGCCTATATGCATTTGGCATGCCCATAATTTCGGCCGCTTATGGGCCGAGAGAGGATTTATTACCTCTAGTGGAGCTAAAATACAGCATGGACATCTCATTTCTAGGTTTTTGAATGCTATCACTCTGCCGAAAAGATTAAGAAGTGGTTTGCACAAAAAAGTAACAGATGAGGTGGGACAAGGAAATGCTTTTGCAAATAAGATAGCACAAACTACAGCTTTGGCAGAATAGTCACTGATGAATGTGGTAGTGAGGACTGATGATGGAGGAGAGGTGTATGACGCTTATTCAGAAGTAAAGGAAGTACAACATTTGGCAGATGAGGAAGAAAAGAAAAAATGGCAGGAAAAAGGATATGTTTTTAACCAACGCTTTGGGGAGCTTTTTGGATTCTCTAGGGGGCATTTACATCGCACCTGTGCACAGCCACCAGACGCTCTTGCCCCGCTGCTGGTACTCCTGCTGCCCATCAGCCTCCCGCCGCCGCAGCTCCTTGTCACCAGCGCGGCCGCAGTGAGGAGGGGGACTACAGTTCCCGGGAGCACCAGCGGCGGAAGCCGCCACCGCCCATCCTGCGCCCGGGGGCGCTAAAACCTGAGCAGAGCCCCCACGTCTCGGGCAAAGGGCGGGCCGTCTGTGGCTGTCAGGGGCCAGAAGAGGCCGGGTCGGGCCACCCCCTTAACAACATGATCCTGAGTCATGGGTAAGCGGAAATTACTCACTTCCCAAGAGCAGGGGGCAGTGGGGGTCCTGTCTTCAGAAATTGAATCCGCTGAGAGAGAACTTGGGCTGGCATCAAATAGTGAGCGTGATGTTGAACCCAACTGTCCAGATGATGTCCAGAAAAATCACGTTCCCCTGGAACCCAGTGTAATTATTAATCTCCCAAATGGTGCACAGGTAACAAAACCTGTTAGACATGAGGATAGCGCACAACAAACTACAAGTAATCTTCCAAGCTTGTGCCCGAACATTAAAGGGCAGCCTAAAAAACCAAGTCCCGTGTCAAAGAAACACCCGAAGAAAACAAACAAACGGGATAAAGACTCCAAAAATACTGCATCAAACTCTGGGTTTAATTTATCGAATTTAACAGAGTATAATGTACGGGACATGGTAGAAGAAATATTCTCTACTCGACTGGAGCAGGCGCTATCAAATATTGCTAAGGACATTATTGACACTTTGAATACCTGTGTTTCTGATTTACTAGGGAAATGTGAGCGAATTAATACGTTTTTAAGTCAGCACGAGTGTACCCCTAGACATGCTCAACTATTTAATCAATCAACTAAGCAACCTGTAGTGTGTACAAAGGAAAATGTAGTACAAGGCACCAGGTTATTACTAGAAGCTCCCCAACTGGTTAAAGCCCCTTTGTTCAAGTCTGTTATATCTAGGGATCGGGGAGATCTTAACGGTGGTAGGGAACCATACTCTAGTATAGTAAGTAATCCTGATACCCCCAAGTATTTTGGCCCCTAACGGTCAAAGGGGTTTAGTAACTGGTGATCACCCCGGAGGCAAAACCGTACCCCAACCTAACATTAACCTTCCACCAGAAGCAGCCCCACTGGTGATTGTCTTGGTTGGGGTTCCCCCACTAAAAGAGGGAGAGGCTGAATCTTCTGATGCCCTCTTCGCTGTCACAATGAAATGGTGTGATCATAATTGCTCATGCGACAGTAATATTTCCCCAGACATCATAATGGTAAGGCGCGTTGGTTGGCTTGGGAGAACTGAAAAGAGAGCCACGGGGGATTGTGTTATTGTCAACTTTAACAACCCTCTTGCTGTCCCCCGAATGTTATGGGATGGGTCGGATATGAAGAAAGAGGAAGGCAACATTAGGGCAGTCCCTTTGGGATTTTTCTATCCTCTCCCTAGTTGGCCAGCCACAGAGACAAAAACCTACCCGCAGTATTCGAAGGGAGGACGAGGTTGGCAGCCATGCAACACCATAAAAAGGGTTCCTCTAGTGACGGGGGGCAGTTCAGGAACAATTCCCTTAAATAAACCACATAACACCCAGGTCACTCCGATGGAGGACTCCCTTGTTTTAGCAAATAGGTTTTCCCCATTATCCCGTCTAAACGAGAATGATTGACTAGGGACATTTCACACAACCCCACAACAACAACCCTATGAGCCAGATACCATCACAAAGGCAGACCCCAACTTTAGGCTACTGAGTTGGAATATTGCAGGGCTAAGGTCGAAAAGGGGAGACCAAAATTGGCTAAAACTCATTAGTGCTAATGATGTTATAGCATTGCAAGGGACTTGGGACCAGTATAATAACTTTTGGGTGGATGGTTTTAAATCTTACTTCCAGCCTGCACGCCCATCCGCTTCGGGTAGAGCTAAGGGAGGATTGTTGTTCCTCCTTTCAGTGAGTCTGAAGGGGGTAGTAAAGACTTTAGATTCTGTCTCTCCTAACTGTCTAATAGTTGAGATCACCTCGGAGACTAATGAGAAAAATGTGTTAATTAATTTCTATAATTCCGGGGAGAGTGAGCATTGTAATGAACACTTGTGTTTTTTAGCCCAGTTTATTGAAAATTATAAAGCTCAACAAACCACTTTTATCGATATTATTCTCCTGGGAGATTTTAACCCCTTCGCTGCGGCGGCAATTCCGCCGCAGCGCTAGGGGGGCCGAGGGGCGCTCGAATGCTTGTGACGGAGCTGCCCCGTCACGAGCCTTTGTTGAGCTGTGCTTATGACTGAGCGGTTCCGTCATGGCCCCGCCCGCTCAATGGAACGTCCAGCACAGGCGCGGAATTCGCGCCGCGCAGGCGCGCTGAGCGGGCGATGACGGAACCGCTCCGTCATGAGCACAGCTCAACCGAGGCTCATGACGGAGCGGCTCCGTCATGAGCATGGAAGGAGTTAATATTCATCCTTGCAATTTCAACTGCCAAATTAATGAATTCCATGGCCCTTCTTTTGCGTCACCTTCACATTTTGAACATACCCAGAAGGGAGTGGTTCTTGAGGACCTCTTATCATGTGCCGATCTTTATGAGCCAAGTTTCTTTGATAGAAGCGAGAGGGTAGTAACTTTTAAATCTAGGGAAAGTGAATCGATTATCGATTATATCTTCCTATCTACTGCCCTGCTAGGACATGTAATCTTTTACAATGCAGTTAGTTCCCCGTTTAGTGACCATAATTCGGTCAACCTGATGTTGGATGCAGGATTTTCCCATGCTGATCCTGTAAACAACACCAGGGGTCCAATAAGCATGATCATTAGTGACCAAGGGAGGAGGTTGAAATGGGCAAAAATTGTCCCAGAGCAGTTTTTAGACAATCTTTGCGCAAAGATGAGTGAATATGTTGGGAAATGTGCTGATGGCACCACTCCGGTGGGAGAAACCATCTTAGCTTTTGAAGCAATCTGTAATCAGGTTGCTATTGATCTAACTGTTACTGCTAGACCTACGCTTAAACCAGGGAAAAGATGGTTCGAGGCGAAATGCTCCAGGGCACATCGAAATCTAATGAAATCGCTGAAGGTTTTACCGAGGGATAAAGTCCTTATAGCTAGATGTAGAAAGGAATACCAATTAAGTATGCAACTGCGTAAAAATGAAATTAAATCAGATGCATGGGACAGATTGATGTCAAACGTAGTTTTAAAGGGTAGCTCTAAGTTTTGAGCTATTGTTAACAGTCCACTGTTAACAGGTGAGGATAATGAAAAGCTCGAAACTAATATCCCAGAGGAAGAATGGGTGAAACACTTTGAAATCATATACGCGAGCAATGAGGTGTTCGACCCTTTTATACCACCTGTTGGCATTTCACCTAAATCTAATTTAGTGTTTATAGAGGCGGATGTGGAAAGAGCAATAAAGGACTCCGCTATTAACAAGTCGCCAGGTCCAGATGGTGTCCCTGTCGATCTATATAAGGGAAATGTCAAACTTTGGGCTATAATTTTAACAAATGTTTTTAATTCTACTGTTTCTCATGGGTTTCCTGCCTCATGGTCCCACTCTATCATCATTCCTGTCTTCAAAAAAGGAGAGCTAGGGGACCCGAGATGCTACAGACCTATTTCCCTTATAGATTCCTCTGTCAAAATCCTAGGAAAAGTCATTTTAACCAAGGTGTCTGAGTGGGTCACAGAAAAAAATATCCTAGCAGAATCCCAATATGGATTTAGACCGGGTAGAAGCACGGTGGATCAGTGCCTTAACCTGTATTTATTAATAAATAAATATACAGTAGCCACTAAGGGGTCAATTTACTTGGGCTTCACGGACCTGTCCACAGCTTTCGATCTGGTTAACAGATCGAAGCTGTGGACCATTTTAGTGGACATGGGGATTGACCCCAGCTTGGTATTTTTTATGGCAGATCTCCATCGGGATCTATCCGTGACCGTTAGGATGACACAGGAAGGAACTTGCACAAGGCACTTTAAATCGGGGAGAGGGGTAAGATAAGGGTGCATCCTGGCCCCTCTACTCTTTACATTATATATTAATGCTTTAGAGAAATCCCTGGTATCTGCTACTTTGGACGTTCCGCGTATAGGGAGCAGTACCATCCCAGTTCTCCTATACGCGGACGACAACGTCCTATTAGCATGTACCTCGATAGGTTTACAGAAGCTATTGCACTCTTTTGGGGAATTTATGACCTCACAGTATTTGGTAGTTATACTACCAAATCTCATATTATGTCTATGGGGCCCGCAAGAGCAAAGTGAAAACTTTTTATTCCAAAGGGGTTGAGATCCAACGAGTGAAGGCCTTTACGTACCTAGGGGTTTTGTTTGATGACAGCTGTACATGGACGCCCCAGAGGTTAGCAAAAAGGAATGCCCTAGTGCGAGCGTGATCAGCCCTGCTAAGTTTCATACAGCGATTAGGGGGTAGACCTTTTGAGGCAATACTTGCAATTTATAAAGCAAAATATCTTGCATTAACATTATACGGTGCTGCTATCTGGGGATATAAACCCGCGGAAGATGTGCAAAGGGCCGAAAATAAATTGTTTTGTGCCTTTTATCTATTCCTCAATCCACTCCAACATTTGCTGTTCACCAGGAGCTAGGAATGGGGTTTGTTTGTGATCTGATTAGCATGGTCAATCCAACTTGAAGTATCCATCATCTCTTTGAGTACAACACATGGCTCCCCTTATTTGCTGGTTAAAAACTTGGCTTAATCCCGAGTTAACGCTAAATCGTCGTATTTTAAAAGACTGTATTAACTTAGATGGGGGAAATGAAATACAGTGGCTTTCGTACGTTAAAGCAATGTTTTCAATCCTGGGGCGACCAGAAATTTATGAAACCCCTGAAGGCATTGTTAAAGGAGATATAAAATGGGTTAAAAAGCATTTTCTATCTCTAAGGCTCAGGAACGAGAGGCTGAGGAACTACAAAAGCCTACGGTGAGAGTCCATTTCCTATTAGTCACCTCTCCATCTATTGAACCGTATTTAAAGGTAGTTACAAGACCATACCACCGTTGGTTGTTAACTAGATTTCGGTTCAATCAGATACAACTTTTATTGGTAATATTTCAGGGATGGACTATACCCGAAAAGGCAGCATTCTGTGACTGTGATAATTGCTCAATTCAAGATACTACGCACTTTATGTTTTTTTGCAAACATTACTCTGATAACAGGAAAACGTTTATAATCCCACTTTTAAGAGGTTCGGGGTTCCTACAGGTTAAACCTGCCTTAATGTATTTGCAATTACTGGACAACACATGGAATATCTTTAATATTGCTAGTTATCTTGTAGCAGCCGTAAGATCAAAGAAATTAAGAGGCATGAGTATAATCGAACAATGATTTTTATTGTGTATCCCCGTACCTGTATACTTAAGAGATTTGTAAATGACCTTCATAAGGATTTTCCCACGATTTTTAATTCTGCCCATAGTTCTAATATTGTATTTATTGAATGTGATTTATATGTGTACTTTTATGATTTTAACTAATCGAATGAAGTGGTATAGACCTGACCAACGCTTTGAGGCAGGAATGGAACGTCCAAATGGGAATAGATGGATTCTACCAGACAGTTTTGGTTTGCCCGTGGTCCAAATGATACATGGACCAGCGCATATTAGAGCAGATGGTATAGTAAACATAATTTCAAGAATATGAAAAATCAATACAGTCAGAAAGCTGGCTATACATTTTGCATGCAGATGGATTTAATCCAAATGTCTCCAAGCAATGTGAAGCGTTATGTGCTGGTTGTGATATGCAGTTTTAGCAATTAACTTGTTGCATTTCCTTTAAAAGATAATACACCTTAGAGTACGGCAAAGGAATTGTTGAAGGAATATCTCCCAAGGTTTGGCTTGCTCCAGAGCATTTGGAGTGACAATGGAGTACATTTTTCAAATACAATAATAGATTTGGTGTGTAAAGGTTTAGGTATAAGGCAGAAATTACATTCAGTTTATCATCCTACAGCTGCAAGATTGATTGAGAGGTGTAACGGAACACTGAAGAACTAGTTGTCAAAAATATGTCCATCTAGTGAACTGAGTTGAGTGGATGCCTTGCCCTTAGCCTTGTTCTCCATGAGAACGACAGTAACAACAAAGAATACATTATCGTCCTATGAATTAGTGATGGTTTGGCCGGCCAATATCCACGTTATTTATAGGAGTTCTAATGAACTTGCATCATCGCTGTCGGATTCATCCAAGGTTACCTCCCTATCAACCCCAGGTGAGAGATATATGGTTAGGCAAGTTCTGCAACCCACACCTACTGGATGCCAGGTCACAGGTAGGTTCGCTCTTAACCTAAAGACAAACACGCACCCAGGGAAAACCCTGATCAATCTCACAGATGGATAGTTGCACCACAAACAGGTCTGAGGAAATTGGCCCCGATAAAACCACTTTGGCCAAGGGCTTGCATTCCCAAAATACCACAAAGCTAGAAACACTCAACCAATCAGGACACCACATGCACAGCACACGTAGCGATCATGCGCTCCTCATGCCAGACATTGGGAAACATCCACACTTGCCGACACTAGCTCTCCCCGAGGTCAAGTGCCATTTGTGTCCTTATTAGATACCCACATTAGTTGATTTATGACTGAGATGCTTTTTTGGAATGAAGAAAATTGCTTTATTGTACCTCATGAACTATATGTAAAAGCAGCCATAACGTTCTACACAATAGACTCTGAGCAGACACACTGGGCCCGATTCACAGAACTAACTTAAGACAAAATCCTAAACTTACTACCATTTGGTATTCACAGAAGACACTTACTCATTTTTGTATTCACAGAAGTTAGGAGTTCTAACTTTACTACTCCTAAACTGAGAAAAATCCTAACTTTAAGACTTTCGCTATTCACAGAAGGCATTTAGGAGTCCTAAAGTTAGGACTCCTAACTTCTGTGAATACCGAAATGAGTAAGTGCATTCTGTGAATACCAAAATGAGTAAGTGTCTTCTGTGAACACCAAAATGGTAGTAAGTTTAGAATTTTGTCTTAAGTAAATTTTGTGAATCGGGCCCACTCTGTCTAGGCTTTCCCGGCTGCAACATTTAATTAAACCAACTTGTTCCTGTTTTGCCAAACGCCTTTTGTCTTTTCATTTATTTAAGGTAAACTCATATCCGATCAACATAACTTCTAGCAATAATCCTTCTCTTTCAACTTTATGAACAGCACATTGATTGGAAACCACACATTTCTCACTCTGCAGCCACAGCTGTGAGCAGCACAGACTCAGTCACCACAAGTATTGTGGTGTCTCAATCCCTTTACATACTCTCACTCTGTAGAGCACAATCTGGTCTAGTGAGCAGTACTTCTAAACTTCTACACTCATTGGATCGAATTTATCTCATTGGAGCGAATCCTCACTCCTTTGACATGCTACTCATGCTTTGGAGCAGCCTAGCTCTCCAGGTGTGAGTTCTTTGAATGATAGTCTTGCTTATAAAATGTGAGTCTAACTCCTTGGTGCACAGCCTTGCTTACTGTGTTTGTTTCACTGCATTGGTGTGCGTTTTACTCCATGAAGTAAAGTCTATGTGTGTTGAATCATTGGGTGTGTGTTTTACCTGTTTGACCACTATCTCACTAATTAGGAGTGAGTTTGTTCGCTCTCTGCAGCTCAACTAGTACGACTTCCACTTCTTGGACTACTGTCTCACTCCTCACTGGGTATGGGACTTTCTCCTTGGATTACAGTCTCACCCATTGGGTGTAAGTTTCATGCCTTGTGGCAGTGTCACTCTTTGGGTATTAGTACACATCTTTGGGGCACAGTCTCAATCTTTGCCTGAATTCGTCGTTTGACGGGCTCTCATGCGCTGTCACACTTGTGGCCTAGTGACTCTGTATTCATTCTTAGGTTGTTGCTGTACTTTCACTTGTCTATTACAATTCATTGATTGTTCACAATTTGTAATCAATGGCTTTTTTCTATGTTCCCACCTCCCAACCTGATTATATAACAACAGTTGGCATCCAATTAGCTCTTACCTGGGTGGCCATCGTAGAGGTGAACTGGGAGTGGTCGTAGGTCCACCCATGCTGGCACCCCTGCAGGGAGGAAGCGTTGGGTGGTCCCCAGGTTGAGTCATTGGGTGGTTCCACTGTGGAGGTGTTGGGTGGTCTCCAGGAGGAGGTGTTGGGTGGTCCCCAGGTAGATTTACTGGGTGGTCCCCAGGAGGAGGTGTTGGGTGGTCCCCAGATGGAGTCACTGAGAGGTCTCCAGGTGGAGGTGTTGGGTGGTCCCCCTGTGTAGTTCTTGGGTCTTCTCCAGGTGTAGTTCTCCAGCAGGTGCCACTGAGGCTCTCTGTACATCTTGCAGGAGCTGAAGGTCCCATCAGGCTCCATGGGAATGCTGATGACCAGCAGCTCTTCCTCTGTGAGGTTCCCAAATCCATCCTGTCCCTGGAGGGCACAGTGGTGAGGAGGCACCGCTGCCAGGAAGTTGTCCACCAAGAAGTGTAGGGGAAGGGTGATCCGGGGAATGCCTATGAGGAATAAAATGAAGATCTGGAACCTTCCAAAGCCCCCAGCCTCGAGGAGGAGGTCTTCGAACTTCATCCCAAGGAGCACATTCGCTGCAAGGAAGAGGAAGGGAAAAGAAAGCAGGAGGAACGTCATCCAAAACAGCACTTCCATTGTTGGACAGAAGGTAGAAGGAAGAAATGTGTCTATGGGAGCGAATGGTGAAAGGTCACAGACAGAGAAGAGAGGCTGATGCTGGGTGTGGATCAATCAATAATGTGGGAGGGTTAGGTGTCAAGGTTTCCCAACAAAAACAAAATGTACCCAATTAAAAAGAATGCGGTGAGCTGGGGCCCCTAGCGGTGATAATGAACCCATTGGAGATACCAACCTCTCTCATTCTAAGGTATGGAGCTGATTAGAACCTAGAGAAACCTTTGGCAATTCTTGGCAAAACTAAACTAAACTATAGCTAAAATAGCACCTACTTCTTCCCTCGCACTAGACTTAGGTTAGGTACACTGGGGTAGGATTATTTTAGAAG
The DNA here is from genome assembly GCF_964261635.1 of Lissotriton helveticus. NCBI lineage: Eukaryota > Metazoa > Chordata > Amphibia > Caudata > Salamandridae > Lissotriton > Lissotriton helveticus. Next base: position 13,476,444 of record NC_136067.1, on the reverse strand, counting down.
CACCAGTTGAGTATTTTAGACTATATTATTTATGTATGTTTTTTTAGGTCTCGCCTACGCAGCGTGCATGCGCCCCGTAGGAAAGAGACCTTTAGCCATCAGTTCCCTTTTTCGTGCAAAAATGTGCACCCGTTCCAATGCCTTCAATGGCAACGTGTGCACATTTGGCGATTCCCTTGCGGGAGCGAGCAGCTGGCGCCATATGTTATTAATTAACGTGCCTTGCCGGTCGCCCCCACAAGGGAATTGCGCATGCCCCCTCCTATCTCCCTCTCACCCCTGCTGCCACGCGTGTGCGCTTGTTGTTGCTTGTTAAAGATAGGTTTGGTAAATTATTTATTTACTTACACTAGATGAAGGCAGATAGTTAAATTATCATAATTCTGCAATGTATATATATATACTTCTGGAGCCGTCCTTGGTTGTGGGTGCCTTTCTGCATGGTCCTGGGTCATCTTATCATCGACCATAGTCCCTGTGAATGTATGTTTTTGTTTTTATGGGGTGCATAATGCTCATTCTGTTCAATTACATATTTAGTGATGAGGTATAGATACTTGTAAATCGCTCTGACAGTAGTGTTGGGAATCGCAGTACTTAGGAAGCGGAGGTAAAAGCATAAGTGTGTTTTGAGTTGATATAATTGTTGGATGTTGTGATGTTGCCAGTTAAGTGACAATGGTACTGTATTGATTGTGAGAGTGTAGAATACTCCAAAGTAAGAGTATACACCATGCATTTGGAATGTTCACATATGCAAAGGTTCGTGAGGAAGGCAGAAAGAGAATCCATCAGTACAACGTGTTTTGTTGGTCTTTTCTCAGGAGGTTCAGGTTGAGCTGTCTCTTTGCCACCTACTTAGCATTGCTACCCTGCTGTGCACAAGGGGGTGCAGGCAGGTTGTCTGACATGTGTTATTATTGTGGGTGCCAGTACGTGTGTGGAATGTGTTGTACTATTGGATTTGGGTTGCACTAATCTGACAAACATATGGTTTGGTGTAATTTTTGAGTGTACAGGAATGTCTGTTTTTAATCATCTCAGATGAGATTGAGTTGTGCACGTGCAACCAGTCTGATGTAGCATCCACACGGGGTGTATTACGTTAAATAATATGTGTATTACTTTACAAGTGATTAACAGCAACTGATTCTAGGAATGAAGCACAGAGATGAAATCTGAAAAGTTGCAAAAAACGTTATCTGTGTCTATGGAGGCACTTCTAAGTTGGCAGAGCTTAGCAAAATATGGAGTTGAAATGTGACCAAGTTATACATTCCCTTGCAATCTGTATCTAATTGAATTGCATTGCCACTTGCCGTCCTGCAGCTAGTGGGAAGTCCTCCTGAGCGAGCTGAAGGAAAACCAACATAATAACAAGCATTGGCATAGCCAATAGGTCTCGCTTTTGGGACCTTATAAGTATTTAGTTATGCAGCACAATATCCTTGGTGCAACAACATTAACTGTTGCACGGCTAAACACTTAGAAGGCCCCAAAGGCGAGACCTATTGGCTATGCCAATACTTGTTATATAGGTCATAGCAACAGACCATGCTATTACAGTATTATTTTATATTACTGTTTACGCTGTACGTATTATACTTCGCATTCTGTCTTACGATTGTAGCAGTTCATATCTCTTGCATGAGAAAGAAGACTGTTCAATAAACCCATTTTATTGAAATGCCCGTCTCCCTATTTCTGTGCAACTCTGTAGAAACGAAGCATGCACGACCCACTGAGTGAAACGGTTATCTATTGCTTCCACGACTCTGAAGATATTGTTCCGACTCTAAGGGAAACAAAGTTGTCATGTTTATGCTGTTGTCAGAAACAAATCCCTTCTTGTTCATTCGAGAAAGTTACTAGTGACCTCTGAGTTATCTGGCACACACAAGTAATTAAGTTTAGTATACTCGATAGAGACATACTGACCTCAGTCCTATGTCAAAACTATAGTGTATATTATTCCAATGTGCAGAGCCTATTAGGGATATAGGAACTACACTACACTACTGTCACACTGCAGAGACGGATGCGTGACAACCCACAGAGAGCCTAAGAAACCTACTGTCACACTGCAGAGACAGACGGGTGACACCCCACCCAGAACGTAAGTAACCTACTGTTACACTGCAGAGACAGAAGGTTGACAGCCCACCCAGAGCATAAGGGACCTACTGTCACACTGAAGTGACAGAAGGATGACAACCCGCCCAAAGCCTAAGAGACCCACTGTCACACTGCAGGGACAAAAGGGGGACAACCCAACCAAAGCCTAAGAGACCCACTGTCACACTGAAGAGACAGAAGGGGGACAGCCCACCCATAGCCCAAGGGACCCACCGTCAAACTGTAGACACAGACAAATGACACCCCAACCGGAGGCCCAAGGGGCCTACCATGACACTGCTGAGACAGATGGGTGACAACCCATTTGGAACTCAAGGGGCTCACTGTCACACTGCATAGACAGAAGGGCAACAGCCCACCCAGAGCCTAAGAGACCCACTGTCACACTGCAGAGACAGAAGGGTGATAACCCGCCCAGAGCCTGAGAGACCTACCGTCACGCTGCAGAGATAGAGGGGTGACAATCCTCCCAGACCCCAAGGGACCTACTGTCACTCTGCCGAGGCACATGGGTGACAACCCACCCAGAGTTTAGGAGTCCCACTGTCACACTGCAGAGACAGAAGGGTGACAACCGACCCGGAGCGCTAGGGACCTACCGTCACACTGCAGAGACAGAAAGGTGACACCCCCCCAGACCCCAAGAGTCCTACTGTCACACCTCAGAGACAGAAGAGTGACAGCCCACCCAGATTCTAAGAGACCTACGGTCACACCCAGAGCCTAAGAGACCACTGTCACACTGCAGAGACAGATGGGTGACAACCCACCCGGAGCCCAAGGGACCTACTGTCACACTGCAAAGACAGACGGGTGACAACCCACCCGGAGCCCAAGGGACCCACCGTCAAGCTGCAGCAACAGAAGGGTGACACCCCACCCAGACCCCAAGAGTCCTACTGTCACACCTCAGAGACAGAAGAGTGACAGCCCACCCAGACCCCAAGAGTCCTACTGTCACTCCTCAGAGACAGAAGAGTGACAGCCCACCCAGACCCCAAGAGTCCTACTGTCACTCCTCAGAGACAGAAGAGTGACACCCCACCCAGACCCCAAGAGTCCTACTGTCACACCTCAGAGACAGATGGGTGACAACCCACCCGGAGCCCAAGAGACCTACTGTCACACTGCAGAGACAGATGGGTGACACCCCACCCAGACCCCAAGAGTCCTACTGTCAGACCTCAGAGACAGAAGAGTGACAGCCCACCCAGAGCCTAAGAGACCTACTGTCACACTGCAGAGACAGATGGGTGACAACCCACCCAGGGCCTAAGAGACCCACTGTCACACTGCAGCAACAGAAGGGTGACACCCCACCCAGACCCCAAGAGTCCTACTGTCACACCTCAGAGACAGAAGAGTGACAGCCCACCCAGACCCCAAGAGTCCTACTGTCACTCCTCAGAGACAGAAGAGTGACAGCCCACCCAGACCCCAAGAGTCCTACTGTCACTCCTCAGAGACAGAAGAGTGACACCCCACCCAGACCCCAAGAGTCCTACTGTCACACCTCAGAGACAGATGGGTGACAACCCACCCGGAGCCCAAGGGACCTACTGTCACACTGCCAAAGACAGACGGGTGACAACCCACCCGGAGCCCAAGGGACCCACTGTCACACCTCAGAGTCAGACGGGTGACAGCCAACCCAGAGCCTAAGAGACCCACTGTTACACTGCTGAGACAGACGAGTGATACCCCACCCAGAGTCCAAGCGACCTACTGTCACACCTCGGAGACAGATGGGTGACACCCCACCCAGAGCCTAAGAGACCCACTGTCACACTGCAGAGACAGAAGAGTGACAGCCCACCCAGACCCCAAGAGTCCTACTGTCACTCCTCAGAGACAGAAGAGTGACAGCCCACCCAGACCCCAAGAGTCCTACTGTCACTCCTCCGAGACAGAAGAGTGACAGCCCACCCAGAGCCTAAGAGACCTACTGTCACACTGCAGAGACAGATGGGTGACACCCCACCCAGACCCCAAGAGTCCTACTGTCAGACCTCAGAGACAGAAGAGTGACAGCCCACCCAGAGCCTAAGAGACCTACTGTCACACTGCAGAGACAGATGGGTGACAACCCACCCAGGGCCTAAGAGACCCACTGTCACACTGCAGCAACAGAAGGGTGACACCCCACCCAGACCCCAAGAGTCCTACTGTCACACCTCAGAGACAGAAGAGTGACAGCCCACCCAGACCCCAAGAGTCCTACTGTCACTCCTCAGAGACAGAAGAGTGACAGCCCACCCAGACCCCAAGAGTCCTACTGTCACTCCTCAGAGACAGAAGAGTGACACCCCACCCAGACCCCAAGAGTCCTACTGTCACACCTCAGAGACAGATGGGTGACAACCCACCCGGAGCCCAAGGGACCCACTGTCACACCTCAGAGTCAGACGGGTGACAGCCAACCCAGATCCTAAGAGACCCACTGTTACACTGCTGAGACAGACGAGTGATACCCCACCCAGAGTCCAAGCGACCTACTGTCACACCTCGGAGACAGATGGGTGACACCCCACCCAGAGCCTAAGAGACCCACTGTCACACTGCAGAGACAGAAGAGTGACAGCCCACCCAGACCCCAAGAGTCCTACTGTCACTCCTCAGAGACAGAAGAGTGACAGCCCACCCAGACCCCAAGAGTCCTACTGTCACTCCTCAGAGACAGAAGAGTGACAGCCCACCCAGAGCCTAAGAGACCTACTGTCACACTGCAGAGACAGATGGGTGACACCCCACCCAGACCCCAAGAGTCCTACTGTCACACCTCAGAGACAGAAGAGTGACAGCCCACCCAGAGCCTAAGAGACCTACGGTCACACCCAGAGCCTAAGAGCCCACTGTCACACTGCAGAGACAGATGGGTGACAACCCACCCGGAGCCCAAGGGACCTACTGTCACACTGCAAAGACAGACGGGTGACAACCCACCCGGAGCCCAAGGGACCCACTGTCACACCTCAGAGTCAGACGGGTGACAGCCAACCCAGAGCCTAAGAGACCCACTGTTACACTGCTGAGACAGACAAGTGATACCCCACCCAGAGTCCAAGCGACCTACTGTCACACCTCGGAGACAGATGGGTGACACCCCACCCAGAGTCTAAGAGACCCATGTCACACCCAGAGCCTAAGAGACCCACTGTCACACTGCAGAGACAGAAGAGTGACAGCCCACCCAGACCCCAAGAGTCCTACTGTCACACCTCAGAGACAGAAGAGTGACAGCCCACCCAGAGCCTAAGAGACCTACTGTCACACTGCAGAGACAGATGGGTGACACCCCACCCAGACCCCAAGAGTCCTACTGTCACACCTCAGAGACAGAAGAGTGACAGCCCACCCAGAGCCTAAGAGACCTACTGTCACACTGCAGAGACAGATGGGTGACACCCCACCCAGACCCCAAGAGTCCTACTGTCACACCTCAGAGACAGAAGTGTGACAGCCCACCCAGAGCCTAAGAGACCCACTGTTACACTGCTGAGACAGACGGGTGACAACCCGCCCAGACCCCAAGAGTCCTACTGTCACTCCTCAGAGACAGAAGGGCAACAGCAAACCTAGAGCCGAAGAGACCCACTGTCACACTGCAGAGACAGATGTGTGACACCCCATCCAGACCCCATAGGACCCACTGTCACACGGCAGAGACAGATGGGCGACAACCCCCCCAGAGCCCAAGGTTGGCCAGTGCTTCTATCAGATCATTATGTTCGTCCACCACTCACTGCTCTCCTCTTCTGCACGTACCTCTCTTCATCTTCACACCGCCTCACTGCTCTCTCCTTCTGCATTTACCTCTCTTCATCTTCACACCCCGCCCCCCCCACACAACCCACCAGCTCAGATGTAAGCACTTCATTTTATTTTGGTTTTCCAATGTCAATATTTTGACAGCTGTTTACCTCCTTCACACACTTGGCCATGAAATAACAATTACATTTGGCTCATATGTGTCCATCAATCCTTGTGCTCCGCAGAGTAGTCAAAGGGCCAGTGGCGTAACGAAACTTAAGGGGGGTCCCCTGGAAGGGCCCGGCTCTGGATTTATTCAGGTGCTCTCGAGCACAGAACTGTGGCTCGGGACCCCCCCCGAACCGTGGGGGCTGCCGGGGACTGTGTTACGCCACTGCAAAGGGCCCAATTCACAACTGTAAAGTTAGACCAAAAGTCTAACTTTAGATCTGAAGTCTCACTTTATACCTGAAGTCTAAGTTTATACCTGAAGTCTGAGGGCCCGATTCACAAAGGCAACCTTACACTTTTGTGTAAGGTTTCTACTTTTCGGTATTCACAAAAGTAAACTTAAACCAAAAGTCTAACTTTACTACTTTTCGGTATTCACAAAGATAAACTTAGACCAAAAGTCTAACTTTACTACTTTTCGGTATTCACAAAGATAAACTTAGACCAAGAGTCTAACTTTACTACTTTTCGGTATTCACAAAGGTAAACTTAGACCAAAAGTCTAACTTTACTACTTTTCAGTATTCAAAAAGGTAAACTTAGACCAAGAGTCTAACTTTACTACTTTTCGATATTCACAAAGGTAAACTTAAACCAAAAGTCTAACTGTACTACTTTTCGGTATTCACAAAGATAAACTTAGACCAAAAGTCTAACTTTACTACTTTTCAGTATTCACAAAGATAAACTTAGACCAATAGTCTAACTTTACTACTTTTCGGTATTCAAAAAGGTAAACTTAGACCAAGAGTCTAACTTTACTACTTTTCCGTATTCACAAAGATAAACTTAGACCAATAGTCTAACTTTACTACTTTTCCGTATTCAAAAAGATAAACTTAGACCAAAAGTCTAACTTTACTACTTTTCGGTATTCACAAAGATAAACTTAGACCAAAAGTCTAACTTTACTACTTTTCGGTATTCACAAAGATAAACTTAGACCAAGAGTCTAACTTTACTACTTTTCGGTATTCACAAAGGTAAACTTAGACCAAGAGTCTAACTTTACTACTTTCCGGTATTCACAAAGGTAAACTTAGAGCAAGAGTCTAACTTTACTACTTTTCGGTATTCACAAAGGTAAACTTAGAGCAAGAGTCTAACTTTACTACTTTCCGGTATTCACAAAGGTAAACTTAGAGCAAGAGTCTAACTTTACTACTTTCCGGTATTCACAAAGGTAATCTTAGACCAAGAGTCTAACTTTACTACTTTCCGGTATTCACAAAGGTAAACTTAGACCAAGAGTCTAACTTTACTACTTTTCTGTATTCACAAAGGTAAACTTAGACTTTTGTCCTAAGAAGTAATCCAGAAGCCTGGAGTAAACTTCTTGAATCTCTATATAAAACTGGTCAAATACCAAAATCGTGGACCGGGGGCATTGTCATCCTCCTTTTGAAGAAGGGCTCAAGACTTTCTTTGAGCAATTACAGGCAGATAGCTCTGTTGGACGCAACTGGAAACATCTTTGCGGCACGCATCCTGGCCCATCTGAAGAAATGGACCTTCTCAAAGGGGGTTAACTCAATGTCTCAGGCAGGATTCCTTTCAAAGCCTTCAGTGATTGATAACACTGGTCTGCTACAATTAATAATTGACAAATATGTGGCAATGAAGTCACAGATTGTATATAGTGTATTTGTGGACGTCTCCACAGCCTTTGACAGGGTCAATAGACCCTGCCTATGGAGGAAGCTGATGAAAATGGGAAATCCTGATGTAATAATAGGATGAATTGTGACCCTACATACTACAACGTGGTGTAGAGTGCCGATGGAAGGAGAAAGGGCCTAACTGATAGGGTTCCTACTTCGAACGGCCTTAAACAAGGCTGTCTGTTGACCCCCTTACTTTTTTCCTTGTATGTAAGCTACCTACCTTAATGTCTAGTAGGTATACTCAACGTCCCCCCTAAAATAGCCTGTTATGTTATGTTATGTTAATTAATTTCAACAGCCACAGAGAAGGAGCTATGTAAAGGAAGAGTTTCAACACCCCATTTGGGTGGATAATCGTTGGGGTCCGGTTAAGAGGAGCAGCTAGGTGCCGAAGCGGGTGGCGAGCGTTGAGGGCGATGTGCCAGGTACGCTCCTACCCCCCTCCCGAGACCCATGGTTCAGCTAGCGCCATAAATTAAAGTGCAGAAATACTCCAAATTTAGGAGTTTTTGGAATGAGCATTTGCTCTTCCACTTTTTCTTTTGCACTTTTTCACGTTTTTATCTTTTTCACTTTCACGTCCCCAGGTCAGGGTGGACGATTAGAGAGTCCATACCGCCGGGGTTCACACTAGTCCTGATGAATGCCTAGGTAAATTAACACCACTTAAAAGGCTGAAACATGTTGACTGATCTAACTTTAATTCTGAATTAAACCAAACCATTACCTTTGGCTGTAAATTCAGACACATAAGACCTCTTTTAATCGTGTCATAGGGATCCAACAATAAAAGTTTTTTTGAGATACTCTTTAGACACTTTTATTTATATCCCTCACTACACGCCCTTTCACACAACCAGCTCCGCAGTCTTCTGGCGTCGCAGCACACCGAAGAGGCATTCGGCCTCTGAGGTGGGGCCCAATGATGAAGCATGACACTGACTAGGTCGGTGTGTGAGGGCCTTCTTATCCACCCAAATGGGGTGTTGAAACTCTTCCTTTACATAGCTCCTTCTCTGTGGCTGTTGAAACACACATAACCTCTCTTCTTTTGTTTACACATTGATAACCGGGGACTAAGAGAGTGTTCTTTATCCTCCCTGCCTCTCCCTTTGATTTGTTATGTTAATTAATTTGTAAAGCGCATCTGTTACCCGAAGGTGTCCTGGCCTCATATGAAATACATACCCTAATGTACACTGACAACATTGTCGTCCTTGACTTAACTCCGATCGGCCTACAACAAAATTTAGATACTCTTTTCGCCTACACTGAAAAAAACTTTTTGAAAATAAATACTTGAATCCAAAGGTGGCTCCTTTTAGGGGAAAGAAGCACCATATACATTTCAATTGGAAATTAGGTGCTAAACCAGTAGAAACAGCAAAGGAGTATGTTTACTTTGACATATGCCTTAGAATACTTTCCAGAAATGGCACTTTTTTCATAAATGTGAAGGGAAATTTTTGTGGAAAATGACAAATACTAGTCAGGCCACTCCCGTTCAGGCTCTTCTCCAAGAACTATCTTTGACGAGTGCGTGTACAATCGCCCAGGCCAATTTAATCAGGTGGGCATATAATATGCTACATGCAGAACAAGATACAGTAAGAGCCATATTGAAACTTGAAACTCTTGAGAGTGGCTCGGGAAAAAATACATGTAACAAAAGTCTTGCAGTAACTCTATCACATTTTAAGTGCACAATTTCACTCTTATCGACTTGTCGCGGGCTCATTTGAAAACTTAAAAAAAATATGACCCCTCATCTTAGCTTTGATCTAGACTTTGCCCACTGCTCACAGTTATCCCATTATAAGTCTTATTCTGCTTCTCTTGAGTATAAGATCCCTCAGAAGTACTTTAAATTAATTCTCGCCATTGCGTATGACGAAGCATAATTCTTCTACGCTTAGGAATCCTGCCTTTGAATTCCTATACTAAACATTGGGAAAACTGTTCTGGCAAAGCAGGGGTTTGTAATCTCTGTAATGGTGGTAAACAAAACCTAGCACACATGATGTATATATTACCTACTGGCGGTCGCCAGTAGGTATATATAGTTAGGATTTTTTTCCTATGGGATTTTTGAAAATTCTATGTTGAATAACTTTGGCGTTTGAGGACGGAATTGGCTGAAATTTTCTGGAAAATGGAACATTTTGTTTCTGAGCAGCCCCTGAAAATTTCGGGGGGTTTCGTCAAGGGGGGGGCCGAGAAAAAAGGGGGTCCCAAAACGCGTTTTTCCCATGCAATTTTCCATAGGGCGGTTGGACTCACTTTTAGCTCGAACGGCTGAATGGATTTCCACGAAACTTGGCAAAATTGTAGATATTGTGTGCCCGATGTGCCTTTGCTAGGTCTCAATATATGTGCTCCAGTGGATTTTGATAAATTAACGTTAAAAAAAATATATATATCTGTGACAGCGTCCCGTTAGCGCCCCGGTTCGCGTACCTGACGCGTAACGGAACTTTGCGAGGAGAAGCGGATTGGCTCTCCAGTGACTGTCAACATTCTAAACAGTCCGGTGCGGCCGCCATCTTGTCTCTCGGTAGGATCGAGAGACAAGAGGTGGAAATAAACGAAGGGGGAAATGAATAAAAAGGGGCAAGGTAGACCCCTCCTGACCCCCTAGGATTGATGTGGGGCCTATTGAAGGACCCCGCGGGGCATAAAAATGTAAAAAAAAAAATTTTGATTTTTCGCGGTAGGAGCGTTACCCGGGTAGCTTACCGGTAGCGTAACGGGAGTCCGCCATCTTGCGTTAAGGTCTAATTTGGACACAAGATGGTTGCTAAACAATGCTGGGATTGTGTAAAAGGGGGCAAGGGAGAAATATCCTGACCCCCTAGGTTTTGTGAGGGTGGATGAGGAGACCCATATATGTCCCCAAAAAAATAATTTACATTTTCACGCGGTTAGCGTCCGGTGCGCGAACCGGGTAGCGCTCCGGAAAGCGTAAATCATGAAAATTATTTAAAAAAAGTTACATTTAAAATTTGTTTACATTGATCATAGTTAGGGTAGCTCTGAGAAGAGCTTTTTGGTCTGTGGTAGATTTAGGTACTTATAAGTAGGTACCAATACATAGTCTTAAATTCAGGATGAAAATTCTGTTCCCCTCATCTGAGAAGTGAACTCCATCTCCTCTGTAGATATCTTGCATGTAGTAACGCAAGTTATTGTTGTAGATGGAGCCCATTCCATGGTCTCTCATGTAAGTTGAAACAGACTTATTTACATGCTTCCTCGATTTCTCAATTTGTGGACAAAATTGGTTGGACCACTTCCATTTCTGTCTTTGGCATATATTTGAATATACCAAGGCAGTTTGAGGAAAAAGTGCCATCAATTGCTCAAAGGTGTCCTTTAAAAGCAATTCCAGACCTACCCCAGTCAAAGTGCCCAAGTCATTTCCTCCACAGTGCACAATTAACAGGTCAGGGTTTGGCAAATGCAAAAAGGTTTTCACCAATGGTATCAATTGGTGACATCTTAATCCTCTGTGGCCAATCCAGTTGATTTCCACATTTTGTAAATTGAGGTTGTGTAAATTTCTATTATCAGCATACCTTTGAGCCCAGTGGATGTAACTATGTCCAATAATCCAGACAGAAAACATGGTGAGAGAAGGTTCTGCTGCAGTCAGATGAAGTGTGGGAATGAAATGGCAGTTGAAACAGTAGGAGTTTGTTATGAAAAAAACTGTGGAGTTTCAGTGCTAATGATTCAGTAGCAGTGATTGGTGGATTATGATTGCTGAAAACAGAAAATTAGGGTGCATGGATGAGTTCTTTGAAAGATGTCATTTGAAAGGTTAAGAAAAAATCATTTTAAGTAACATTGCACTGGATAAGCAGGTGTACTGAGAGTTCAGAGTTCAGTTGAAACATTGTTGTGTGAGAGGTCTCTCAGGAGGTAGTTGCTATGGAAAAAGGGCAGAAAGGGCAGAGGGGGGAAGGGTGTTCATTTGAAAAAAGTGAGGGAAGAGTTTTGATTGGCTGACATGAGGGATATGTGTGAAGAATTACAGGATTTCTGTGCCATTGCTGGTTGCAGACTCAGAAGATCATACCCTTTGCTCTGCTAAAGAAAAATTGGTGTGTGCCTGAGACTGTTTTCAAACTCAAAAAGCATTTGCTAAGGTGAGAAAAGATTCATTTACTTTAGATAGAGATTAGTATGGTTTATGGAGAAAATAAGGAAGCCAGCTGTGCATTTAAAATGTTGTTTTGTGTCAAGTGTATTCATTATATTTTCCAAAAAGATTTTGCTTCTTTGACAAATTGTAATTGGAGAAAATGTGAAGTATTAGTACTGACAGGGTGTGCTTGTACATAGGAGCTGTGTTGTGTTTTCAAATTATGATCAGAAAATCGTTTTTTTTTAAAAAGAAATGCTTTTTACATTTATGAGAAGGTCAAAATGGTGTCTGCTTCTTTAAATAAATATTTCACTTTCCACCATGAATATGGGAGAATAATTTGCTTGTTTGCCGGTTTAAAAACACGTTTCTTGAAGTCATTAAGGTTTCACAATATGTTCTGCAAGAGTTTCATAGTCAACATGAGGGCAAATTTACAAAGCTTATGAGCCACATTCACCTCATTTTCCCCACGTTAAAAGTGACTTTAAAGGTGGTGCAAGGTCCTTGTAAATACGCCCCCATGAGTGCTTTGTAAATTTAAGTCATTTCCCCGTGGTGCAAGGTCCTTGTAAATACGCCCCCATGTGTGCTTGGCAAATTTAAGTACTGACAGGGTGTGCTTGTACATAGGAGCTGTGTTGTGTTTTCAAATTATGACCAGAAAATCGTTTTTTTAAAAAAAGAAATGCTTTTTACATTTATGAGAAGGACAAAATGGTGTCTGCTTCTTTAAATAAATATTTCACTTCCCACCATGAATATGGGAGAATAATTTGCTTGTTTGTCGGTTTAAAAACACGTTACTTGAAGTCATTTAAGTTTCACAATATGTTCTGCAAGAGTTTCATAGTCAACATGGGGGCAAATTTACAAAGCTTATGAGCCACATTCACGTCATTTTCCCCATGTTAAAAGTGACTTTAAAGGTGGTGCAAGGTCCTTGTAAATATGCCCTCATGAGTGCTTGGCAAATTTAAGTCATTTCCCCGTGGTGCAAGGTCCTTGTAAATACGCCCCCATGTGTGCTTGGCAAATTTAAGTACTGACAGGGTGTGCTTGTACATAGGAGCTGTGGTGTGTTTTCAAATTATGATCAGAAAATCGTTTTTTTTTTAAAAAGAAATGCTTTTTACATTTATGAGAAGGACAAAAAGGTGTCTGCTTCTTTAAATGAATATTTCACTTCCCACCATAAATATGGGAAAATAATTTGCTTGTTTGTCGGTTTAAAAACTTGTTTCTTGAAGTCATTTAGGTTTCACAATATGTTCTGCAAGAGTTTCATTGTCAACATGGGGGCAAATTTACAAAGCTTATGAGCTACATTCACGTAATTTTCCCCATGTTAAAAGTGACTTTAAAGGTGGTGCAAGGTCCTTGTAAATAAGCCCTCATGAGTGCTTGGTAAATTTAAGTCATTTCTCCGTGGTGCAAGGCTCTTGTAAATACGACCGCATGTGTGCTTGGCAAATTTAAGTACTGACAGGGTGTACTTGTACATAGGAGTTGTGCTGTGTTTTCAAATTATGACATGAAAATGGTTCATAAAGAAAAGGAATGCTTTTTACATTTACGACAATGAAAAAAATGTGTCTGCTTCTTTAAATAAATATATCACTTCTCACCATCAATCTGGGAGAATAATTTGCTTGTTTGTCGGTTAAAAAATCGTTACTTTAAGACATTTAGGTTTCACAATATGTACTGCTAGAGTTTCATTGTCACTATGATGATAATGATATACATTTAGAACTGTGTAGGAGGCATGGAGAAACCGAGGCTTCTGTAAGTGTCAAGGGAGGTGAGTAATGTACATTGCTTTGTTGCATACAGTCCTCATCTTCTGCGTACTCTTGGATATGCTAGACTACATCTGCACAATGAGATACCTAAGCTGAGGAAATATAGGTGATGTGATTGTGAAATGAGCAAAAATATTTGCACGTTTTTCAATTATATCACCTGTGTTTCCTAACATTACGAATCACATTGTGCAGATGAGGTTTAGGCCTGTCCAGGGAGACAGAGGAGGTCTGGCCTTTGTTCAAGAGTGCAGTGGACATGACTCACTTCGTTGGTAGGCCTGCACATGTATTATCTCCTCTGTACTCTTCAACAAGCCTAAATTTCATCTGCAACCCTGAGTAGGCCTCACCTCAAACAAACCTCTGGATAGGCCACACCTTATCGGCATCCTGAACCAATCACTTAAAATGTTAGGGGCAGATTTATGATGGCCTTGCGCCTCTTTTGCGCTGCCGTTGCGTCACTTTTGTGACACAGCAGCGGTGCAAAAGATGCACCATGTTGCAAGATAGGCCTTACTTCATCTGCAACAAGATACCGTTAGTTTAAACTGTATACATTTAGGACTGTGTGGGGGGCATGGAGAAGCTGAGGCTTCTGTAAGTGTCAAAGTTGTTGCATACAGTCCTCACCTTCTGCGTACTCTTTGATATGCTAGACTACATCTGCACAATGAGATACCTAAGCTGAGGAAACACAGGTGATGTGATTGTGAAATGAGCAAAAATATTTGCACGTCTTTCAATTACATCACCTGTGTTTCCTAACATTACGAATCACATTGTGCAGATGAGGTTTAGGCCTGTCCAGGGAGACAGAGGAGGTCTGGCCTTTGTTCAAGAGTGCAGTGGACATGACTCACTTCGTTTGTAGGCCTGCACATGTATTATCTCCTCTGTACTCTTCAACAAGCCTAAATTTAATCTGCAACCCTGAGTAGGCCTCACCTCAAACAAACCTCTGGATAGGCCACACCTTATCGGCATCCTGAACCAATCATTTAAAATGTTAGGGGCAGATTTATGATGGCCGTGCGCCTCTTTTGCGCCACCGTTGCGTCACTTTTGTGACGCAGCGGCGGCGCAAAAGATGCGCCATGTTGCGACATATTTACAACTTGATGCATCTAGGCAGATGTGTCACGCTGTAAAGTCCTGCGCCACATGAAACCTGCGTCAGGTTTCATGTGGGCGTTTTGTTGCAGGGTGGGCGTTCACTTGCATGAAAGTCCTGTAAAACTAACACAGTGAAATTTACAAGATTTCACTGAGTCAGCTTTATGGCATTGCTGAATCAAATCCTTACGCCTGTTTGAAACAGGCATAAGGAGTGACGCACCATGCAATGTGTGGGATGTATGACGTTACAACGCATACTTTTACCACGCCTACCATTACCACGCATTTTTTACAACGCAGGATCCATGACAACGCATACCATTACCACGCATGTATTTACAACGCATATACCTTTACAACGCATACAATTACAACGTAAGTATTGGTAAGTATATAATATTTTTTAATATTTAATTTAAATAAATTTAATATAATGTAATTTAATTTAATTTAATTTAATGTAATTTAATTTAATTAATTTAATTTAATCAATTCAATTTAATGTAATTTAAATTTAATTATATTTAATTTTTACACTGTACCCTTTTACCCAAAAACCCAAAACTGACCCTGAACCCAAAAAATACCCCTTTTACCCAAAAACCCAAAACTGACCCTGAACCCTAAAAATACCCCTTTACCCAAAAACCCAAAACTGACCCTGAACCCTAAAAATACCCTTTTACCCAAAAACTGAAAACTGACCCTTAACCCTTAAAATACCCCTTTACCCAAAAACTGAAAACTGACCCTAAACCCTAAAAATACCCCTTTACCCAAAAACTGAAAACTGACCCTGAACCCTAAAAATACCCCTTTACCCAAAAACCCAAAACTGACCCTGAACCCAAATACCCCTTTACCCAAAAACTAAAAACTGACCCTGAACCCTAAAAATACCCCTTTACCCAAAAACTGAAAACTTACCCTTAACCCTTAAAATACCCCTTTACCCAAAAACTGAAAACTGACCCTGAACCCTAAAAATACCCCTTTACCCAAAAACTGAAAACTGACCCTGAACCCTAAAAATACCCCTTTACCCAAAAACTGAAAACTGACCCTAAACCCTAAAAATACCCCTTTACCCAAAAACTGAAAACTGACCCTAAACCCTAAAAATACCCCTTTACCCAAAAACTGAAAACTGACCGTAAACCCTAAAAATACCCCTTTACCCAAAAACTGAAAACTGACCCTGAACCCTAAAAATACCCCTTTACCCAAAAACTGAAAACTGACCCTAAACCCTAAAAATACCCCTTTACCCAAAAACTGAAAACTGACCCTAAACCCTAAAAATACCCCTTTACCCAAAAACTGAAAACTGACCCTGAACCCTAAAAATACCCCTTTACCAAAAACTGAAAACTGACCCTAAACCCTAAAAATACCCCTTTACCCAAAAACTGAAAACTGACCCTGAACCCTAAAAATACCCCTTTACCCAAAAACCCAAAACTGACCCTGAACCCTAAAAATACCCCTTTACCCAAAAACCCAAAACTGACCCTGAACCCAAAAAATACCCCTTTACAAAAAAACCCAAATAATATTTTTAATAAAATAATATACTTACCAATACTTACGTTGTAATGGTATGCGTTGTAAAAGTACCTGCGTTGTAAATACATGCGTGGTAATGGTATGCGTTGTAATGGATCCTGCGTTGTAAAAAATGTGTGGTAATGGTAGGTCGTGGTAAAAGTTGCGTTGTAAAGGTTGTATACCAATGTGTGGCTTGCCCCTGTGCATTGCAGGAGTCATGTCGCGCTTGCGACGTGATTCCTGCAATGCGCCGCTTTTGCGGCACGGGTGCGTGACGCATCTGTGCTGTTTTTGCCCCATGGTGCTCCGCATTGTAAATGCGGCACACCATGGGTGGCAGAGCAGCGGCGCACATTAACTGGTGCATCCCTGGGGATGCGCCAGCTAACATAAATCTGCCCCTTTACATTTAAGTATGAGCAGGGGACACAGAGTCGGTGAGGCTTATCCAAGGTTAAGAAGAGATGAGTCCTGTTCACTGAAAACTTGGACATAGGCCTCACCTCCTCAGCATCGCTGGACATGGCTAAATAATATCTGCAAAATGTTACTCTTGTTAAACAATTTTACTATTATAGTCTCTGAGATTTGTCTCTTACTCTGCAACATCTCATTGTTGTTCTCTTTCTTTAAAGATAACGACAACATCAACCATGAGTGATAATGAGCAATCTGTTGATCTCGATCTTATCATTGAACTTGTCATTGAAACATCAGTGGAAGTAGATCCCTTGGATGATTTATATCCTGTGGATGATGATGAATATGATGAGGATGCCGATTTGTCAGAATTGTATGACATAGGGTGGGCAACTGACCTGCTCGAGCCTATTGAACTATAAAGACTTTTCAAAATAAATTTAAGTTACTGGAAATGAAAAGTAACCATGTTAACCGTTTTATTTAAATTTAAATACAACTTCAAAAACAGCTTGTGTGAAGTGTCTTTAATAAAATAGTGAAATATGGTAATAAAATTAGTTCAGATTCACATATAAAAGAGCACAGGTCAAATGTAGAAGCATTCCATTTCTTTGCTACTATTTGTGAGTTTTAAATTTGTCAATGCACTAAAAATTATTGTATGTAGAATTGACAACTAGTGTGTTAATGTTTTGACGATTGTTATTGATTTACTGTTTGGTAACAGTGGTTAATAACATTTTTTATTATATTTTACCACAGATTCAACTGCAGATCATTTCAAAATTAAAAAATGCCTTCAAGGCAAAGGAGGAGAAAGGCTACAAAACGTCAAACACAGCAGCTTAGTACATGCTTGCAGCAGTCCTCTACAATAAAAACTCGTCAAGTCACCAAAAAAGCTCCGGGTAAGACAATGAAATCTTTCCTAAGAAACATTTCCAGAAAAAAAAGTATCACTACAGAACATGTTTTAGTCCAGAAGAAGAGAGTCAATTTAAACAGGAAGGAAAGGCCACTTAATAAAGTTAGTGGTAGAGCAGGAGAAAACTCTGTGAGTGCCGGTAGAAGGCACAATCAATTTAGGGACATTCGTAGACGAATGTTCCGCAACAGGATAATTGTAAATTTGATGAAAAATGTAAAGAAAGGTCAACAGAAACTGGCTTTTTATAAGAAAAAGAAAAATGTTGAGAAAATTATTGATCAGGCTTTGGAAATGAAGCGAAAGTTATTTATTTTGGTAATCAATAGAATTAGGAAACTAAACAAGGCAATTTAGGAATTCAAAACAAATAGTAGATGGAAGAGAATAGTTAATCGTACAAATTTTTGTGAAGTATTTTCAGGAGAATGGATGCATAGTTCAAGTTGTGAGGCATTTTTCAATGAGGAGAGTTACTTCCAGGACAATGATTTGGTGCATGCAGTTGACACCAGTGGTCGAGCATATGAGGTAAAAGACGGTTGTCCAGTTGAAAAAGAAAAACTTGTGTCAACAGAGGCAGAAGAGGTGTTAGGTGATGAAGTTTTAGGGAGACGTCCTAAGGGTCCAGTGTACACCTGGAAGTGTAGTAGTATTTGCAGTGTGTGACAGGATTCCATCAATTTGCTTTGTGATTTTGTACGGACATTTAATAAGAAAAGTTTAAAACAGAAAATTAAGTTGTTGCAGGAATTAGATCCATGCAGAGTGAGAGAAGTGACAGGTTTACATGGTCATTCACTGGCTTGTCTTTCCAGGAGAGTATGCCAGAGTGTTTTTCATCATTTCAGGATGCTAGCAGTCCATCATAATAAAGTGAGGAAATTAGTGAGAATGTTGTATTTTGCTAAGAGTCCAGCAATTAAGCTTAAACAATTAAGCAGTGCTCTTTTGCATGGTTTTGAAGTAGATGTGAAGAATATTTGTGAAGAAATTGAGTTTTGTTACTTTGCAAGTAAAGAGGAGAATGTTGAAATTGACCCAGAAGAAGAAGGTAATGTGGAAGAGAGTGTACAGATTTCCAGTAAAGATAATTTTCAGAAGGAAATTGCCACGTTTCAGGTGAAATCAAGTGAGAGGCCTAATTTCACTTGTGTGTGTTGTCGACGCACTTATTATAAGAATCAGACTAAGTTAGTGGATTTATATGCAAAAAGTAAAAGGGAAAATAATAGTGAATGGAAGGATTTCGCAACATACTTGATGGTAGAAAATTGTTTTGATTTGGGATCGGATCAACGTGTGTGTACTTATTGTTGCAACAAATTAAATCAAAACCGGATGCCTGCTAGGGCGGTTCATAATAATCTGGAATTGGTTGACATTCCTTCTGAATTGAAGGATTTAAATACTTATGAATCTATTTTGATTCAAAGTGTCCCTCCCTTTCAGGCTATTGTACGAATGGAGCCAAAGACAGGGAAATTGCCTCGATCAGATTTACAGAGAGGATTAAAGGGAAGAGTTGTTTATTTGCCTCTAGATTTGAAGAAAAACATTAATACAATTGGAGTAGAGAAAGTGGAACAGGAACCTCTGGTTATCTTAGTTAATGGGGTTCCGACAAAGAGTAAGAAAATCTGGCAAGATTTAGTGGATGTTAGGAAAGTCAAAAAGGCAACATTGTATTTGATGAAAAACAATGAGTACTACAAGAATGTATGTGTTGCAGAAGAGGAAGTAAGTGAAGAAGAGGACATCGATTTGTGTGCTGGACAAATTGAGAAAGTAGAAGCCTCTAAAAATGTAGAAATATATGAACATTATAGTGTTCATCCTTTGCATTCCAAGGAAGTCATGGGGAATGCTATTGATTTGTTTCAAATGAAACAAGCCAAAGAAAGTCCCATTAGTGTTTGGGAGGAAAGTTTGGAAGCTCGGTGTTTCCCACAGCTATTTCCAACAGGTCAAGGAGGAAGATATGATGAGCGACCTGATCAAATTCCTGCCTCTGAATACCAGACTTTACGATTGTATGCAGAAGATCCTAGGTTTAGTCAATGCATTCCCTATTTGTTTCATCTACTGTTTGAAAGTGATCTGTCTGGACTGTCATATGCAGTGAACCACATCTTGAAAAGTGGTGTACAGATGCAAAATATCTCGGCAAGGGACTTTATGGATAAAGTCAATGTGCAAGACAGTATTTTGGATTCTCACCTGATTAATCTCATGGCATGTCAGCGTGGTACTAATGAGTACTGGTACCGTCGTCATGGTGATTTAAAATGTATGCTGAGGAACTTAGGAACTCCCACATGGTTCCTCACTCTCAGCTGTGCCGAGTATGGCTGCGAAGACTTACTTGAATTTCTATGAGAGGCAAATGGAAACATTGAAAATATCGAATTCAAGACACCCGGAGAACTGTGCTCTTTGGATCCAGTGAATGTATGCAGGTACTTCAATCATAGATTTGAAGCTATGATGTCTTTCATCATGAACAAGAAAAATCCACCTCTTGGAGAGGTGTTGGATTTCTTCTGGAGAAAGGAGTATCAAGCAAGAGGTGCTCCTCATATACATATGCTGCTATGGATCAAAGATGCACCCAAATTTGGAACAGATCCGGATGACTTAGTGATGAGTTTCATAGAACAGTATTCTACATATGCTGTTCCAAAGACAAAGGAAGACAAAAGCCTAAGAGAACAAGTTTTACGCTTTCAAAGCCATCGTTGTGGAAAGTACTGTTGTCGTAAATTCAGAAACAAGGACAAGTTCTACACAAAATGTCGTTTTGGATTTCCACGATCGGTGATATCTAAAGGAAGAGTGAACAGTTTGATGTCTTCGCTGCGACATAATGTGACGAGGAAATCACCCAAAAATACATACAATTTGAAAAGAAACGAAGAGTCCAAGTACATCAACGACTACAACCCAGTGATTTTGTCCGTGTGGAATGCTAACATGGATATACAGTTTGTGGCTGATAACTGTATGGCTGTGGCTCGGTATGTGACATCTTACATCACAAAAAAAGAAAAGACAGAATTGAAGGATATGTGGGAGGACATTTCCCATGAAAAGAGCCTCAGTAAGAAGTTGTACAGTTTCAGTCTGAAGATGTTGTCGCATCGAGAAATCGGAGCTTACGAATGTTCTGACCGGTTATCTTCAGCAAGTCTCTATGCCAAACCTAGGAGTATCATTTGGGCGAGTCTTGGTCTTGCTGCAACGCGTAATCGAGTTCTGAAACCTGTACGGGAAATTGAGTATTTGGCGGAAAAGGAGCCAAACAGTACAGATATTTTGAAGACCAACATGTTGGATACATATTATCCAAATAGAAGCAGTCACCTCGAGAATGTTTGTCTGTATGAGGTTCTACAAAATTACATATTCAAGAGGAACATCAAAGAAGATATTGATAAAGGAGTGTATGCTGTAATTGGAAGTGAGGGATGTCTGGTCAAGCGAAGAAAATGCCAATTGGTAAATCATCGAAAATTGAGTGGCGAATCTCTTGAAAGAAAAGAGTTTTTCTATTTAGCTCTTTTGCAACTTTTCAAGCCTTGGCGTGCAGAAGAGGAACTGCTTGGAGATTTCCTCTGTTATGAAGACTCTTTCAATGCAGCCAAGGAGACCATAGAATGTCCTGTTTTTCCAAAATATCTAGAAATGTTGAATGCGGAAATCGAGCAGGAAGCACCAATTGCAGCCGAGATTGCTAGAGACAGTTCTCAGGACAGTCAGAGTTCTGCTTCATTGAGTCAGGATCCACTAGGAGGACCTGTTATCGAAAATGAAGCTGCCACTGCCATGATTGAAGTGGAAAGAGCCATTGCACATGCTCAGGAGGATGCGGTTAACTTAGAAGATTTGGAAAGACAACTCAACGTTGAGCAGAGGAAAATATATGACGAAGTTACAAACCAAATTGATCATGGATTAAGTCATGAGAAGAAAGAGTGCTCATGTACGTCGTTGAAGCCTGTCCGACTGTACGTGAGTGGAGAAGCAGGAACTGGAAAAAGTTTCCTAATTAAAGCAATTTCATGTTATCTGCAGAAAAGGACCGAGTCATCGCTGTCTTGTGTTGTCACCGCTCCAACTGGCCTGGCAGCACATAACATTAAAGGGATTACTTTACATCGTCTACTGATGCTGCCAGTGGAGCATGATAACAAATTACAATACCACAAGTTATCTGGAGATGCTTGTTGTGAAGTTTCCAGAGTTCTGAAGAAGATGAAACTTTTTATCATTGAAGTAGTAAGCATGGTTTCTAATGTCATGCTTGCCTTTGTGCATTTGAGAATGCAGGAAGTTCTTAAAACAGAGTATGATGTGTTATTTGGTGGCAAACACATCATTGTTTTCGGTGATCTTCTGCAGCTGACACCAGTGAAAGGACAACCAGTGTTTAAACTGCTTACGCATGTAGATACCAGGAAGTGCCTAGGGAGCATTGGCAACGTTAACATATGGTTAAACTTCAATTATGCTGAGCTGCGTGAAAATATGCATCAGGCGAAGGATAAAGATTAAAAGAATATTCTACAAGGTGTTAGAATCGGGAAAGTGACCGAGCATGGGAAAGAAGCTTTACATGCACGATTACTGTCAAATTTGTATCCAGAAGAAGACATTCTGCCAGAGAATATTTTTCAGAAAATTACTGAGAAGAAATCTGGAATATGTTTGATGCCAACTCTTGCAGAATGTGCCATCTTCAACAACAAAATGTTGAATTTAGAAAACCAAGAGATTGTGAAACTGGAAGCTATTGACAGAATAGAGCATATGAGAGCAACAATTATTTTGTCCAAGAATTTGAAATCTAAATGGGATTCATTAGAGAAGACTATATCTAAAACTGCTGGTTTTGAGAAGACTCTGAATGTGTGCTTAAATTGCCGTATCATTTTGAGAAGGAATTTATATGTTGAAAGAGGTCTGGTAAATGGATCAATGGGTAATGTTGTTGATTTTGAGAAATACAGAAATAGAGATGGAATTGAATTTTTAAAAATTAAATTTGATCGCATTGAGGAAGTACAGCTAATTGGTCGTTGCTCTGCTAGGTTTTTGCTTGTAAAAGACTTATATGTTCGCCGTAAGCAGTTTCCTTGGCATATGCGGTGACAATCCATAAATCGCAAGGTTTAAGTGTAGACAGTGCATTGGTGAATATTGGCAGTTCTGTGTTCAAGGAGGGTATGGCATATGTGGCATTGTCATTAGTCAGAACTTTATCGGGATTGTACTTGATTGAGTGTGATGTCACAAACATTTGTGCGGATCTAGATTGTGTTAAGGAATACAATAGGTTAAGAAGAGAGTATGCGCCACATTTGCCTCAATATCCTTTGTTTGAGAAACGTGTGGTAGGCCGGAAACGAAGAAATGTGACCAATAGTAGGGAGGTTGTAGCAAAAAGACGAAAAGTCGATGAACCCGAAATTATAAGCAGAAAGAAAATGGATTCTGTTGAAGATGTTGTTGGTTTTCATTTTGAAAATAGTTCTGGTGTCAACTGCTATGCTAATGTAGTGGTTAATGTTGTATTTTCTCTAGAAACTTTAAAAGAACAGATTGTGATCAATTCGGATCAAAGTTTTTGCTGTTTGTTGAATTATGTGTTAGAGAAATGTAGCACTGATAGAACAAAAATAGAAAGTGTGTCTGAAATTCGAAATCTGTTAGACAAATGTTCAGGTCAAACGCAATTCTCTCAAAATATTCAGCAAGATTGTCAGGAGTTTTTAATGTATATGCTTGATGTATTGCAAGATGAAGGTGTAGATGTAGATCATCTGTTTGGCCTTATCAATGGCAGCATGACTGCGAGAACTGTAGGGTATCAAGTACTACTAGTGTAGACTCAGAAAGATTTATATATTTAACTTTGCCAGACAGTAAATCAGTGTCCTTTAATAAGCTAGTAAAAGCAGCCGATCAAAACATGGAGTGTAGCCAATGTAAGTCTGCAATGCTGTCCACATTATTTATACGAAGATATGGCCAGTATGTCATTTTAATGTTCCAACGATGTAGGCCTGATGGAACAAAATTGACAACTTTAATTAAAAATGTTGTGGCTTCGCAGTTGTCAATATCAGGAAGGACTTTTGTAACTGCAGCAATTATATATCATGACGGTTCTTCAACAACATCAGGACATTACACAGCTTATTTGAAGTCTGGAAACGGCTGGTCATTCTGCAATGATTCTGTTTTAACTTTCAAAAAAAGATTGCCTTTTGACCTTAAAAATTCTTACCTGGTGTTTTTACAACCAAAATTTTAGGGAAGGAATCTCGGGATTTGCTCTGAGGAATTTCAAGAGGTTCTAATGGCTCCTACACTATTTGGCCTTGAGGATAAGTGTAGTACAGAGTGAAAAGTTATTTTTGAGTTTTAAGTAGTTCCTGAAAAAAAACAAGGTTTTCTTACAGAAAGTGGTGAGCACGGATTAGTTAAAGGACAACAGAGTATTTCCCAAAGCAAACGGTGTTCTTACCATAACACTTGACGTCAAGGAAAAATAACTGCACTTTGAATGAGTTCAGAAAAACTGTTTCTTTTAATAAGCTAATTCAAGCAGCCAATCAAAACATGGAGTAGAGGTAATGTAAGTCTGCAATGCTGTCCACATTATTTGTACAAACTTTTGGTTATAATGTCATTTTAAAATTCCAACTATATAAACCTGATGAAAGTAAGTTTTCAACTTTAATTACAAATGTTGTGGCTACACAGTCGTTGATTTTAGAAAGAACATTTGTAACTGTAGCTATTATATGACATGATGGTCCTTTGACAACATCCACTTATTACCTAGCTTATTTAAAATGTAAAAAAAGCTGGTGTTTCGGAAATGATTCCCATTTGACTATGAAACAATGTTGCCTTTTGACTTAAAATATTCTTACTTTGTGTTTTCAGAAGAGAGAATTTAGGGTAGGTAACTGGCCTATAATGATTCTAGGAGTTGATATAATGTTATGTACTGTTTTAAATTGCTTTGTGATTAACAGTGATCAAGAGAATTAAATAATTGTAGTAGTCATAGAGGTAGTGTAAGTTTGCCTCATAGTAAGCAGTATCAGTGTCATAGGAAATGTGGAACATGAGTGAGCAAGAAGGGTGAGATATTACTAGTACAGGATTGTGAAAGTGATCTTGGACGTTTTCTTTCTGAAAGTTGTGGAAAAAGAAAATGACGGGATTTGCTTAGAAGAATTCCAAGAGTTATAAATGGCTCTTACACTATTTGGCCTTGAGGAGAAGTGTGGTAGAGAGCGAGAAGTCATTTATTGTATGTAACATATTTGTCAAAACGATGGAGCTTTTCTTTCAGAAAGTGGCGGGCAGAAAATAATAACAGCACAACAGAGTATAAGCTGTTCATAGGACATCCTTCGACGTCATGGAAAGTAAGTTACTTTTGAGGAGTTCTGATTTCTGATTGGTTATGTTATATGGGTTTTTTAAACACAATCATTTTGATTGCGGTTTTTTTCCCCGCTGTTATATGATGAATACCTTCAACTCACTGTTTTTAGTGAAATTTGATATATTCTGAGAACAGCAAAAATAAACCATTTAACATGTATAATTAATTCTGTACTTTGTATTGTAAATTTTAATTTGTACTCGTCTTGTCTCATGCTCACTCGTCTTTTACTACCTTTTATCAATCTTCTTTACATACTCACATTGCCTTTTGTTTTATTCTCTTTCACCCTTCTTCTCTAACTCCACTTATCTTTCAACCTTTGTTTCCCTATTCCAACTCTGCTTTTTTCTTTTCTCCCTTGCACCATTTTCCAGTTTTTAGACCCTCTGCTTCGCTTGTCTTTTCCATCTTTCCTCCCTTTGTTTTCTAAATTAAATATTTTTGGGTTCTCCTTTTTTGGTGCAATCAGTTAGTATAACTCACACTCACTCATTTATCTTTCTTTGTTGCCTCACTCAGTCTGTATCTGACACTCTTTCCTTCACTTCCTCTGTCTCCTCTCTCCCTCACTCTCTTTTCCTTATTCACCCTTTCCTTATACAGTTTACCTTACTCACTTTCTTTTAGTAGCTTACACAACTTCAATTTAGTTTTCTCTTCTATCCTTCTTTTCTGTCACTGAAAGTATCTTCTTTTTTTTTCTCTTAGTAATTTACTCTATTGCAATTTCTTTTTGTCTTTGTCTGTCTATCACCGTTTCTTTCTTTTTCTTTCTGCATGTTTATCTCTAACTTTATTTCTTTGTAAAATTGGATGATTTTCAATCTTTTCCCTTGTCTTTTCTAATTTTTAAATACATGTTTTAATATTTTTCAAATTTTTGTTCTTTCTTTCACAGATTGAAAGTATAAAAATAACAAGTGACTAAGTTAACGACAATTATAAGGTAAGTGTTTTGTACTCTTTCCGTTACATCTCTATCACATTTAACTTCTATTAGTTCCACTGCTTCATTTCTTTAACCCTCAGTTTCCTGCCTTTGCTACTTCCCTCATTCCTTTTTCTATTACTTACTTACTCTACTCCTTCCACTCCTTTTCTCATTCCCTCTGTTCTCATGGTTCCTCACTCCTGTTCACTCACTCCGTCTCTGACTCATCACTCTTTCACTACTTGTTCATTATGCTTTCTCCCTGTAGTTCAAGCACACTATGTTATTTACATTTCTTTGCTGTTTCAATTATTCCTTTTCTGTCACTTCTTCTTTTCTGCTTTCTGTTTTTTCTCTCTGTTATTCCACATGTTTTAACCTTAGTCACTGTCATACATCTTGTTTTATTCCTATTTACTTTCGCTCACTGTTTTCTTAACACTTTCCCTCAGGGTTGTTCTTTTAGTCCGGTTCTATCCCTACCTCTCATTCCACATCCTTTACTGTTTTTCTTCTTAATTTGAACATTCACTCACATTCTCCAGGAAACTCTTGTTTATTATTCTTCTACTCTCCTTTTTTTCTTTCACTTCCTTATCTATTTTGTTTTTCTCAATTATACCCTCTTACATCTTTTCTTTGGTAAATAGATCTATTAAACAGTATCTCTGTGTTACTCCCTCTAGCTGTCTTTCTTTAAACATTACTCTCTGTTGCCTTCCCTTATACTCACTCTTCCTTTTAAAAAAAAAAAAAAAATAGTTTTGCTTCCGGTTCGCGTACCGGCGCGCGAACCGGGAAGCGAATCAAAAGAAATAGAGGTTGCCAGAGTGCTAAACATTCTAGCAATTTTTTTATAAATGGGAGGTAGTTCTGAAAAGAACTTTTTTTTATTGTTTTTGTTGTTTTATATTTTTTTATTATTTTTCTGAACATTTTTTTACTTTTTTTGTATTTTTTGAACGGTTTTATATTTTTGTTTTTTTGGGGGGGGGGAAACGAAAATGATTCATTATAAAGGGCTCAACAGGAGCAACAAAAAAAAAAGATAATTTACTTTCTGGGGCGTTTTGTACATTTATGATTTTCAAAAGCTCTGTTGATTAGATTTATGCTTCTCTCCCCATAGCAAATTAATTTGCCGCAAAAAATGCAGACTTGCTTCAGGTCCCCGAAGTTCATCTGGATGTTTGGGACCGTCTCCCTCGCCTCTGGTCCCGTCACAGCCTGTTCGGTTGATGAACTGGCCACAGGAGGGGGGTTTTCCTGCAGGTCACGTACCTGCGCAGCACTATAATTTATAAGGTGCCACCTCTCCATGTGCCGATGCATGGTGTAATTCCCGAAGCTGTACTTTTTATCAGTCCCTCTGGACAGAAATTTGTCACAGATCAGACATGTGACGTAGCGGCCATTTACTTTTTTTTGGCCCCGGGGAAATGTGTAGAATTGCCAGATATAATTATCCTTCAAATGGGAGCTCCTTGGCTCTTCAGGCAAAAAGTGCCTCCTCGCTTGCTCCTCTTCCTCTTCTTCCTCTTCTTCCTCCTCTTGATTAAGGATGACCTGAGGAGGTGGTCCATCCTTTTTCGGTGGTGGTGGTGGTGGTGGATTGGCTCCAGCAGCTGCAGCTACAACACTTGCCATTTTAGAAAATATGGAAAGTAGGTCTTCCTCTCACAAAGATGAAAGTCAGAGTGAGGAAAAAAGGTGGGGGCTTTCATCATTTGTGAAAAAAAAATGTAATGAACCAATGAAAAGTGTTATTTTCAGGTCACATGACCTAGCTTTACATCATTAGGAAACCAAAAGTGAAATGAACCAATAGAAAGTTTTATTAACAAGTCACATGACCTGTTACGTTTAGGTTACGCGCTCCGCGCCGCGCCCCGGATCTCTTCCGGGGAGCTGCGCTTCGCTCCTCGGTTCGCGCTCCGGAGCACTTCCGGGTGCGCTAACGCGGCACGTCATAAGACGCATTACGCAGCAACGCGATACGTCGCGCTTACGCGATGCGCCCAGGATCGCTTCCGGGGAGCTACGCTTCACGCCTCGGTTCGCGCTGCAGAGCACTTCCGGGTGCGCTAACGCGGGCGTCATAAGACGCATTACGCGGCAACGCGATACGTCGCGCTTACGCGACGCGCCCCGGATCGCTTCCGGGGAGCTGCGTTTCACGCCTCGGTTCACGCTGTGGAGCACTTCCGGGTGCGCTAACGCGGCGTGTCATAAGACGCATTACGCGGCAACGCGATACGTCGCGCTTACGCGACGCGTCACGATGTTGTTTTCTAACGCGGCAGTTGCGCTAACGGAACGTTTACCGGTTCGCGGACCGGGTCGCGAAACAAATTTAAAAAAAAAAAAAATATATATATACATTAAAAAAATTATATTAAATACATATAAAATATATGTTTCCTTTAAAAAAAGAATACATTTAACAGCTTTTAATATTTGCTATTAAAAAAACATTGAAATTCACTGAAAAAACCATAGGTTATAGACCATATATAGTTAGGAATTCGCATTTACAAAACCTTGAAAATTCACTGAAAAAACCATAGGTTATAGACCATATATAGTTAGGAATTAGCATTTAACAAAACCTTATTTTACTCACACAAAACCATTGAAATTCGCATATATAGTTAGTTGCACTAACTATATATCGCGCACCCGCAATCCACTGCTGATCATGTCACATATTACATCATTCATGACATGGTCAGTGACATCACTGATGACATCACTGATGACATCTCAAATGACATCACTGATGACATCACTGATGACATCTCAAATTACATCACTGATGACATCTCATTTGACATTACTGATCACATCACTGATGACATCATTCATGTGATAATACGATGAACCTCTTCAGACTCTAATATAACCTTAGATACACTCAGTGTAAACAAACACTCACACACTGTCACTCATCCATGGAGTTACTCACACACCTAGTCAGTCATGCGAAGAATCAATCACACCTCCATTTCCTCAACTATACAGTTATACACACCTTACTTATTCAAACATATACTAACACATATTTACTCTCTTATACAATCCCTGATACAAGTTCACAATGATCCATACAGCCACTCACACATTCACTGGCTCTTATGCACAGTTATTTATATATGTCAACTCTCACATGTACTGTGTTTTACATATGTACTTACTTTGACATGTAGCACTGAGATATCCATTCACTCACCAATACACTCATGCACACAGTCAACCGCCCATACAGCTGTTTCCATATGCACTTCTGAACCCATACATCTAGTGAATCAACTGCTCACACATCTATGCACAGAGTCATACACCTCCCAGCCACCCACACACACACTCAGTCTCCCATACAAATACTTGAGCAACCAATCAATAACCCATATAGTTACTCATATAGCTACTGATCAACACATGCAGCAGTTTACAGAACAACAGACATAATGATGCACAAATTAAGACAGTTTAGTCACTAACCCATGCACTCAGTGAGACACATTTAATTACTCACTCATACAGTCAGTCATGCACCTACTAAATCCTTCATCCAGACACTTATACATCCACTCATTCTTCAATATGTAAGACATATTTAAATTTTACAGAAACACACAGTCACTGGATGATGTCATCAGTGATGTCATCAGTGAGGTCATTTGAGATGTCATCAGTGATGTCATCAGTGATGTCATCAGTGATGTCATCAGTGATGTCATTTGAGATGTCATCAGTGATGTCATCAGTGATGTCACTGACCATGTCATGAATGATGTAATATATGACATGATCAGCAGTGGATTGCGGGTGCGCGATATATAGTTAGTGCAACTAACTATATATGCGAATTTCAATGGTTTTGTGTGAGTAAAATAAGGTTTTGTAAATGCTAATTCCTAACTATATATGGTCTATAACCTATGGTTTTTTCAGTGAATATATATATATATATGTATATATATATATATGTCCAAACAGAGAGATAGTAAAGGTTCAGCATCGTGGAGGGAGGGAGGGAAAGAGAGGGAGACAAAGGGATTCACAATTTGAGAATCGCAAATTGAGAATAATTTCAAGGGTGCAAGGGTGTCATAAGGACACCCTGCTGCACCCTCTGAAATTCACATGTGTGCACATATGGCGCACATACATGCCCTAAGGGCATGTGTGTGCGCCACATGGCACCTTCACAAATGCAAAAAAGTGCATTTGTGAAAAAAATCGCATATTACCACCACCTTCAAGTTGGTGGTAATTTGCGATTTCTTATTGGGAAATCGTAAAAAAAGAATGCTTGATGCATAGCATTTAAGGAATCGCAATTTGCTGGTCACAGAGTACAGGAAGAGCTGGTCATAGGACACAGGGAGAGCTGGTCACAGAGTACAGGGAGAGCTGGTCACAGAGTACAGGGAGAGCTGGTCAAAGGGTACAGGGAGAGCTGGTCACAGAGTACAGGGAGAGCTGGTCACAGGGTACAGGGAGAGCTGGTCACAGAGTACAGGGAGAGCTGGTCACAGGGTACAGGGAGAGCTGGTCACAGAGTACAGGGAGAGCTGGTTACAGAGTACAGGGAGAGCTGGTCACAGGGTACAGGGAGAGCTGGTCACAGAGTACAGGGAGAGCTGGTCAAAGGGAACAGGGAGAGCTGGTCACAGAGTACAGGGAGAGCTGGTCACAGGGTACAGGGAGAGCTGGTCACAGGGTACAGGGAGAGCTGGTCACAGAGTACAGGGAGAGCTGGTCACAGGGTACAGGGAGAGCTGGTCACAGAGTACAGAGAGAGCTGGTCACAGAGTACAGGGAGAGCTGGTCACAGGGTACAGGGAGAGCTGGTCACAGGGTACAGAGAGAGCTGGTCACAGAGTACAGGGAGAGCTGGTCACAGTGTACAGGGAGAGCTGGTCACAGAGTACAGGGAGAGCTGGTCACAGGGTACAGAGAGAGCTGGTCCCAGAGTTCTGGGAGAGCTGGTCACAGTGTACAGGGAGAGCTGATTACAGGGTACAGGGAGAGCTGGTCCCAGAGCACAGGGAGAGCTGGTCACAGGGAGAGCTGGTCACAGGGTACAGGGAGAGCTGGTCACAGGGTACAGGGAGAGCTGGTCACAGAGTACAAGGAGAACTGGTCACAGACTACAGGGAGAGCTGGTCCCAGAGCACAGGGAGAGCTGGTCACAGGGAGAGCTGGTCACAGGGTACAGGGAGAGCTGGTCACAGGGTACAGGGAGAGCTGGTCCCAGAGCACAGGGAGAGCTGGTCCCAGAGCACAGGGAGAGCTGGTCACAGGGTACAGGAGAGCCGGTCACAGGGTACAAGGAGAGCTGGTCACAGAGTACAGGGAGAGCTGGTCTCAGGGTACAGGGAGAGCTGGTCACAGAGTACAGGGAGAGCTGGTCACAGGGTACAGGGAGAGCTGGTCAAAGTGTCCAGGGTGAGCTGGTTACAGAGTGCAGGGAGAGCTGGCCACAGGGTACAGGGAGAGCTGGACACAGGGTACAGGGAGAGCTGGTCACAGGGTACAGAGAGAGCTGGTCACAGAGTACAGGGAGAGCTGGTCACAGGGTACAGGGAGAGCTGGTCACAGGGTACAAGTAGAGCTGGTCACAGGGTACAAGTAGAGCTGGTCACAGGGTACAAGTAGAGCTGGTCACAGGGTACAGGGAGAGCTGGTCACAGGGTACAAGGAGAGCTGGTCACAGTGTACAGGGAGAGCGGGTCACAGAGTACGGGCTGAACTGGTCACAGGGTACAGGGAGAGCTGGCTACAGAGTATAGGCTGAGCTGGTCACAGAGTTCAGGGAGAGCCAGTCACAGTGTACAGGGAGAGCTGGTCACAGGATACAGGGAGAGCTGGTCACAGTGTACAGGGAGAGCCAGTCACAGGGTACTGGGAGAGCTGGTCACAGGGTACAGGGAGAGCTGGCCACAGTGTATAGGGAGAGCTGGTCACAGGGTACAGGGACAGCAGGTCACAGGGTACAGGGAGAGCTGGTCACAGTGTACAGGGAGAGCTGGTCACAGGACACAGGGAGAGCTGGTCACAGTGTACAGGGAGAGCTGGTCACAGGATACAGGGAGAGCTGGTTATAGAGTACAAGGAGAGCTAGTCACAGGGTACAGGGAGAGCGGGTCACAGAGTACAGGGAGAGCTGGTCACAGGGTACAGGGAGAGCTGGTCCCAGGGTACAGGGAGAGCTGGTTATAGAGAACAGGGAGAGCTGGTCACAGTGTACAGGGAGAGCGGGTCACAGAGTACGGGCTGAACTGGTCACAGGGTACAGGGAGAGCTGGCTACAGAGTATAGGCTGAGCTGGTCACAGAGTTCAGGGAGAGCCAGTCACAGTGTACAGGGAGAGCTGGTCACAGGATACAGGGAGAGCTGGTCACAGTGTACAGGGAGAGCCAGTCACAGGGTACTGGGAGAGCTGGTCACAGGGTACAGGGAGAGCTGGCCACAGTGTATAGGGAGAGCTGGTCACAGGGTACAGGGACAGCTGGTCACAGGGTACAGGGAGAGCTGGTCACAGTGTACAGGGAGAGCTGGTCACAGGACACAGGGAGAGCTGGTCACAGTGTACAGGGAGAGCTGGTCACAGAGTACAGGCTGAGCTGGTCACATTGTACAGGGAGAGATGGTTACAGAGTATAGGCTGAGCCGGTCACAGAGTACAGGGAGAGCTGGTCACAGAGTACAGGGTGAGCTGGTTACAGAGTATGGTCTGAGCTGGTCACAGAATACGGGCAGAGCTGGTCACAGTGTACAGGGAGAGCTGGTCACAGGGTACAGGGAGAGCTGGTCACAGGATACAGGGAGAGCTGGTTACAGAGTACAGGGAGAGCTGGTCACAGAGTACAGGGAGAGCTGGTCACAGTGTACAGGGAGAGCGGGTCACAGAGTACGGGCTGAACTGGTCACAGTGTACAGGGAGAGCTGGTTACAGAGTATAGGCTGAGCTGATCACAGGGTACAGGGAGAGCTGGTCACAGGGTACAGGGAGAGCTGGTCACAGAGAACAGGGAGAGCTGGTCACAGGGTACAGGGAGAGCTGGTCACAGGCTACAGGGAGAGCTGGTCACAGTGTACAGGGAGAGCTGGTCACAGGATACAGGGAGAGCTGGTCACAGTGTACAGGGAGAGCTGGTCTCAGGATACAGGGAGAGCTCGTCACAGTGTACAGGGAGAGCTGGTCACAGGATACAGGAAGAGCTGGTCACAGTGTACAGTGAGAGCTGGTCACAGTGTACAGGGAGAGCTGGTCGGTGTACAGGGAGAACTGGTCACAGGGTACAGGGAGAGCCGGTCACAGAGTACAGAGAGAGCTGGTTACAGAGTACAGGAAGAGCTGGTTACAGGGTACAGAGAGAGCTGGTCACAGAGTACAGGAGAACTGGTCACAGGGTACAGTGAGAGCTGGTCACAGTGTACAGGGAGAGCTGATTACAGAGTACAGGGAGAGCTGGTTACAGGGTACAGGGAGAGCTGGTCACAGTGTACAGGGAGAGCTGGTCACAGAGTACAAGGAGAGCTGGTCACAGCGTACAGGCAGAGCTGGTCACAGTGTACAAGCAGAGCTGGTCACAGTGTACAGGGAGAACTGGTCACAGTGTACAGGGAGAGCTGGTCAAAGTGTACAAGGTGAGCTGGTTACAGAGTGCAGGGAGAGCTGGTCACAGGGTACAGGGAGAGCTGGTTACAGAGTATGGTCTGAGCTGGTCACAGAGTATGGGCTGAGCTGGTCACAGTGTACAGGGAGAGCTGGTCACAGGGTACAGGGAGAGCTGGTTATAGAGTACAGGAGAGCTGGTCACATTGTACAGGGAGAGCTGGTCACAGGATACAGGGAGAGCTGGTCACAGTGTACAGGGAGAGCTGGTCTCAGGATACAGGAAGAGCTGGTCACAGTGTACAGTGAGAGCTGGTCACAGTGTACAGGGAGAGCTGGTCGGTGTACAGGGAGAGCTGGTCACAGGGTACAGGGAGAGCTGGTCCCAGAGTACAGAGAGAGCTGGTTACAGAGTACAGGAAGAGCTGGTTACAGGGTACAGGGAGAGCTGGTCTCAGTGTACAGTGAGAGCTGGTCACAGTGTACAGGGAGAGCTGATTACAGAGTACAGGGAGAGCTGGTTACAGGGTACAGGGAGAGCTGGTCACAGTGTACAGGGAGAGCTGGTCACAGAGTACAAGGAGAGCTGGTCACAGCGTACAGGGAGAGCTGGTCACAGTGTACAGGGAGAGCTGGTCACAGTGTACAGGGAGAGCTGGTCACAGGGTACAGGGAGAACTGGTCACAGTGTACAGGGAGAGCTGGTCAAAGTGTACAAGGTGAGCTGGTTACAGAGTGCAGGGAGAGCTGGTCACAGGGTACAGGGAGAGCTGGTTACAGAGTATGGTCTGAGCTGGTCACAGAGTACAGGGAGAGCTGGTTACAGAGTATGGTCTGAGCTGGTCACAGGGTACAGGGAGAGCTGGTCACAGTGTACGGGGAGAGCTGGTCACAGTGTACAGGGAGAGCTGGTCACAGTGTACAGGGAGAGCTGGTCAAAGTGTCCAGGGTGAGCTGGTTACAGAGTGCAGGGAGAGCTGGCCACAGGGTACAGGGAGAGCTGGACACAGGGTACAGGGAGAGCTGGTCACAGGGTACAGAGAGAGCTGGTCACAGAGTACAGGGAGAGCTGGTCACAGGGTACAGGGAGAGCTGGTCCCAGGGTACAGGGAGAGCTGGTTATAGAGTACAGGGAGAGCTGGTCACAGAGTATGGTCTGAGCTGGTCACAGAGTACAGGGAGAGCTGGTCAGAGGGTACAGGGAGAGCTGGTCACAGAGTACAGGGAGAGCTGGTCACAGGGTACAGGGAGAGCTGGTCCCAGGGTACAGGGAGAGCTGGTTATAGAGTACAGGGAGAGCTGGTCACAGTGTACAGGGAGAGCTGGACACATTGTACAGGGAGAGCTGGTTACAGAGTACTGGCTGAGCTGGTCACAGAGTACAAGGAGAGCTGGTCACAGAGTGCTGGCTGAGCTGGTTACAGGGT
The DNA here is from genome assembly GCF_964261635.1 of Lissotriton helveticus. Taxonomy (NCBI): domain Eukaryota; kingdom Metazoa; phylum Chordata; class Amphibia; order Caudata; family Salamandridae; genus Lissotriton; species Lissotriton helveticus. The sequence continues at coordinate 13,441,240 of NC_136067.1, read as the reverse complement.
ACAGGGAGAGCTGGTCACAGAGTACTGGCTGAGCTGGTTACAGAGTACTGGCTGAGCTGGTTACAGGGTACTGGCTGAGCTGGTTACAGGGTACAGGGAGAGCTGGTCACAGAGTACAGGGAGAGCTGGTTACAGAGTGCAGGGAGAGCTGGTCACAGGGTACAGGGAGAGCTGGTTACAGAGTATGGTCTGAGCTGGTCACAGAGTATGGGCTGAGCTGGTCACAGTGTACAGGGAGAGCTGGTCACAGGGTACAGGGAGAGCTGGTTATAGAGTACAGGGAGAGCTGGTCACATTGTACAGGGAGAGCTGGTCACAGGATACAGGGAGAGCTGGTCACAGTGTACAGGGAGAGCTGGTCTCAGGATACAGGAAGAGCTGGTCACAGTGTACAGTGAGAGCTGGTCACAGTGTACAGGGAGAGCTGGTCGGTGTACAGGGAGAGCTGGTCACAGGGTACAGGGAGAGCTGGTCCCAGAGTACAGAGAGAGCTGGTTACAGAGTACAGGAAGAGCTGGTTACAGGGTACAGGGAGAGCTGGTCTCAGTGTACAGTGAGAGCTGGTCACAGTGTACAGGGAGAGCTGATTACAGAGTACAGGGAGAGCTGGTTACAGGGTACAGGGAGAGCTGGTCACAGTGTACAGGGAGAGCTGGTCACAGAGTACAAGGAGAGCTGGTCACAGCGTACAGGGAGAGCTGGTCACAGTGTACAGGGAGAGCTGGTCACAGTGTACAGGGAGAGCTGGTCACAGGGTACAGGGAGAACTGGTCACAGTGTACAGGGAGAGCTGGTCAAAGTGTACACGGTGAGCTGGTTACAGAGTGCAGGGAGAGCTGGTCACAGGGTACAGGGAGAGCTGGTTACAGAGTATGGTCTGAGCTGGTCACAGAGTACAGGGAGAGCTGGTTACAGAGTATGGTCTGAGCTGGTCACAGGGTACAGGGAGAGCTGGTTATAGAGTACAGGGAGAGCTGGTCCCAGGGTACAGGGAGAGCTGGTTATAGAGTACAGGGAGAGCCGGTCACAGTGTACAGGGAGAGATGGTCCCAGGGTACAGGGAGAGCTGGTTATAGAGTACAGGGAGAGCTGGTCACAGTGTACAGGGAGAGCTGGTCCCAGGGTACAGGGAGAGCTGGTTATAGAGTACAGGGAGAACTGGTCCCAGTGTATAGGGAGAGCTGGTTATAGAGTACAGGGAGAGCTGGTTACAGTGTACAGAGAGAGCTGGTCACAGTGTACAGGGAGAGCTGGTCACATTGTACAGGGAGAGCTGGTTATAGAGTACAGGGAGAACTGGTCCCAGTGTATAGGGAGAGCTGGTTATAGAGTACAGGGAGAGCTGGTTACAGTGTACAGAGAGAGCTGGTCACAGTGTACAGGGAGAGCTGGTCACATTGTACAGAGAGAGCTGGTCACAGAGTTCAGGGAGAGCCGGTCACAGTGTACAGGGAGAGCCGGTCACAGTGTACAGGGAGAGCCGGTCACAGGGTACAGGGAGGGCTGGTTACAGGGTACAGGGAGAGCTGGTCACAGAGTACAGGGAGAGCTGGTCTCAGGATACAGGGAGAGCTGGTCACAGAGTACAGGGAGAGCCAGTCACAGGGTACAGGGAGAGCCGGTCACAGTGTACAGGGAGAGCCGGTCACAGGGTACAGGGAGGGCTGGTTACAGGGTACAGGGAGAGCTGGTCACAGTGTACAGGGAGAGCTGGTCACAGAGTACAGGGAGAGCCAGTCACAGTGTACAGGGAGAGCTGGTCACAGAGTACAGGGAGAGCCGGTCACAGTGTACAGGGAGAGCTGGTTACAGGGTACAGGGAGAGCTGGTCACAGTGTACAGGGAGAGCTGGTCACAGAGTACAGGGAGAGCCAGTCACAGGGTACAGGGAGAGCCGGTCACAGTGTACAGGGAGAGCCGGTCACAGGGTACAGGGAGGGCTGGTCACAGGGTACAGGGAGAGCTGGTCACAGTGTATAGGGAGAGCTGGTCACAGGGTACAGGGAGATCTGGTCACAGAGTACGGGCTGAGCTGGTCACAGTGTACAGGGAGAGCTGGTCACAGGGTACAGGGAGAGCTGGTTATAGAGTACAGGGAGAGCTGGTCACAGAGTACAGGGAGAGCTGGTCACATTGTACAGGGAGAGCTGGTTACAGAGTATAGGCTGAGCGGGTCACAGAGTTCAGGGAGAGCCGGTCACAGTGTACAGGGAGAGCTGGTTACAGGGTACAGGGAGAGCTGGTCACAGTGTACAGGGAGAGCCGGTCACAGGGTACAGGGAGAGCTGGTCACAGGGTACAGGGAGAGCTGGTCACAGTGTATAGGGAGAGCTGGTCACAGGGTACAGGGACAGCTGGTCACAGGGTACAGGAAGAACTGGTCACAGTGTACAGGGAGAGCTGGTCACAGGATACAGGGAGAGCTGGTCACAGTGTACAGGGAGAGCTGGTCACAGGATACAGGGAGAGCTGGTCACAGAGTACGGGCTGAGCTGGTCACTTTGTACAGGGAGATCTGGTCACAGGGTACAGGGAGATCTGGTCACAGAGTACGGGCTGAGCTGGTCACATGGTACAGGGAGAGCTGGTCCCAGGGTACAGGGAGAGCTGGTTATAGAGTACAGGGAGAGCTGGTCACAGTGTACAGGGAGAGCTGGTCACATTGTACAGGGAGAGCTGGTTACAGAGTACGGGCTGAGCTGGTCACAGTGTACAGGGAGAGCTGGTTACAGAGTATAGGCTGAGCTGGTCACAGAGTTCAGGGAGAGCCGCTCACAGTGTACAGGGAGAGCTGGTTACAGGGTACAGGGAGAGCTGGTCACAGAGTACAGGGAGAGCTGGTCACAGGGTACAGGGACAGCTGGTCACAGGCTACAGGGAGAGCTGGTCACAGTGTACAGGGAGAGCTGGTCACAGGATACAGGGAGAGCTGGTCACAGTGTACAGGGAGAGCTGGTCTCAGGATACAGGGAGAGCTGGTCACAGTGTACAGGGAGAGCTGGTCACAGGATACAGGAAGAGCTGGTCACAGTGTACAGTGAGAGCTGGTCACAGGATACAGGGAGAGCTGGTCCCAGAGTACAGGGAGAGCTGGTCACAGGGTACAGGGAGAGCTGGTCACAGTGTACAGGGAGAGCTGGTTACAGAGTACAAGGAGAGTTGGTCACAGGGTACAAGGAGAGCTGGTCACAGGATACAGGGAGAGCTGGTTACAGAGTACAGGGAGAGCTGGTCACAGAGTACAGGGAGAGCTGGTCACAGTGTACAGGGAGAGCGGGTCACAGAGTACGGGCTGAACTGGTCACAGTGTACAGGGAGAGCTGGTTACAGAGTATAGGCTGAGCTGGTCACAGGGTACAGGGAGAGCTGGTCACAGGGTACAGGGAGAGCTGGTCACAGAGAACAGGGAGAGCTGGTCACAGGGTACAGGGAGAGCTGGTCACAGGCTACAGGGAGAGCTGGTCACAGTGTACAGGGAGAGCTGGTCACAGGATACAGGGAGAGCTGGTCACAGTGTACAGGGAGAGCTGGTCTCAGGATACAGGGAGAGCTCGTCACAGTGTACAGGGAGAGCTGGTCACAGGATACAGGAAGAGCTGGTCACAGTGTACAGTGAGAGCTGGTCACAGTGTACAGGGAGAGCTGGTCGGTGTACAGGGAGAGCTGGTCACAGGGTACAGGGAGAGCCGGTCACAGAGTACAGAGAGAGCTGGTTACAGAGTACAGGAAGAGCTGGTTACAGGGTACAGAGAGAGCTGGTCACAGAGTACAGGAGAACTGGTCACAGGGTACAGTGAGAGCTGGTCACAGTGTACAGGGAGAGCTGATTACAGAGTACAGGGAGAGCTGGTTACAGGGTACAGGGAGAGCTGGTCACAGTGTACAGGGAGAGCTGGTCACAGAATACAAGGAGAGCTGGTCACAGCGTACAGGGAGAGCTGGTCACAGTGTACAAGCAGAGCTGGCCACAGTGTACAGGGAGAACTGGTCACAGTGTACAGGGAGAGCTGGTCAAAGTGTACAAGGTGAGCTGGTTACAGAGTGCAGGGAGAGCTGGTCACAGGGTACAGGGAGAGCTGGTTACAGAGTATGGTCTGAGCTGGTCACAGAGTATGGGCTGAGCTGGTCACAGTGTACAGGGAGAGCTGGTCACAGGGAACAGGGAGAGCTGGTTATAGAGTACAGGGAGAGCTGGTCACATTGTACAGGGAGAGCTGGTCACAGGATACAGGGAGAGCTGGTCACAGTGTACAGGGAGAGCTGGTCTCAGGATACAGGAAGAGCTGGTCACAGTGTACAGTGAGAGCTGGTCACAGTGTACAGGGAGAGCTGGTCGGTGTACAGGGAGAGCTGGTCACAGGGTACAGGGAGAGCTGGTCCCAGAGTACAGAGAGAGCTGGTTACAGAGTACAGGAAGAGCTGGTTACAGGGTACAGGGAGAGCTGGTCTCAGTGTACAGTGAGAGCTGGTCACAGTGTACAGGGAGAGCTGATTACAGAGTACAGGGAGAGCTGGTTACAGGGTACAGGGAGAGCTGGTCACAGTGTACAGGGAGAGCTGGTCACAGAGTACAAGGAGAGCTGGTCACAGCGTACAGGGAGAGCTGGTCACAGTGTACAGGGAGAGCTGGTCACAGTGTACAGGGAGAGCTGGTCACAGGGTACAGGGAGAACTGGTCACAGTGTACAGGGAGAGCTGGTCAAAGTGTACAAGGTGAGCTGGTTACAGAGTGCAGGGAGAGCTGGTCACAGGGTACAGGGAGAGCTGGTTACAGAGTATGGTCTGAGCTGGTCACAGAGTACAGGGAGAGCTGGTTACAGAGTATGGTCTGAGCTGGTCACAGGGTACAGGGAGAGCTGGTCACAGTGTACGGGGAGAGCTGGTCACAGTGTACAGGGAGAGCTGGTCACAGTGTACAGGGAGAGCTGGTCAAAGTGTCCAGGGTGAGCTGGTTACAGAGTGCAGGGAGAGCTGGCCACAGGGTACAGGGAGAGCTGGACACAGGGTACAGGGAGAGCTGGTCACAGGGTACAGAGAGAGCTGGTCACAGAGTACAGGGAGAGCTGGTCACAGGGTACAGGGAGAGCTGGTCCCAGGGTACAGGGAGAGCTGGTTATAGAGTACAGGGAGAGCTGGTCACAGAGTATGGTCTGAGCTGGTCACAGAGTACAGGGAGAGCTGGTCACAGGGTACAGGGAGAGCTGGTCACAGAGTACAGGGAGAGCTGGTCACAGGGTACAGGGAGAGCTGGTCCCAGGGTACAGGGAGAGCTGGTTATAGAGTACAGGGAGAGCTGGTCACAGTGTACAGGGAGAGCTGGACACATTGTACAGGGGGAGCTGGTTACAGAGTACTGGCTGAGCTGGTCACAGAGTACAAGGAGAGCTGGTCACAGAGTACTGGCTGAGCTGGTTACAGGGTACAGGGAGAGCTGGTCACAGAGTACTGGCTGAGCTGGTTACAGAGTACTGGCTGAGCTGGTTACAGGGTACTGGCTGAGCTGGTTACAGGGTACAGGGAGAGCTGGTCACAGAGTACAGGGAGAGCTGGTTACAGAGTGCAGGGAGAGCTGGTCACAGGGTACAGGGAGAGCTGGTTACAGAGTATGGTCTGAGCTGGTCACAGAGTATGGGCTGAGCTGGTCACAGTGTACAGGGAGAGCTGGTCACAGGGTACAGGGAGAGCTGGTTATAGAGTACAGGGAGAGCTGGTCACATTGTACAGGGAGAGCTGGTCACAGGATACAGGGAGAGCTGGTCACAGTGTACAGGGAGAGCTGGTCTCAGGATACAGGAAGAGCTGGTCACAGTGTACAGTGAGAGCTGGTCACAGTGTACAGGGAGAGCTGGTCGGTGTACAGGGAGAGCTGGTCACAGGGTACAGGGAGAGCTGGTCCCAGAGTACAGAGAGAGCTGGTTACAGAGTACAGGAAGAGCTGGTTACAGGGTACAGGGAGAGCTGGTCTCAGTGTACAGTGAGAGCTGGTCACAGTGTACAGGGAGAGCTGATTACAGAGTACAGGGAGAGCTGGTTACAGGGTACAGGGAGAGCTGGTCACAGTGTACAGGGAGAGCTGGTCACAGAGTACAAGGAGAGCTGGTCACAGCGTACAGGGAGAGCTGGTCACAGTGTACAGGGAGAGCTGGTCACAGTGTACAGGGAGAGCTGGTCACAGGGTACAGGGAGAACTGGTCACAGTGTACAGGGAGAGCTGGTCAAAGTGTACAAGGTGAGCTGGTTACAGAGTGCAGGGAGAGCTGGTCACAGGGTACAGGGAGAGCTGGTTACAGAGTATGGTCTGAGCTGGTCACAGAGTACAGGGAGAGCTGGTTACAGAGTATGGTCTGAGCTGGTCACAGGGTACAGGGAGAGCTGATTATAGAGTACAGGGAGAGCTGGTGCCAGGGTACAGGGAGAGCTGGTTATAGAGTACAGGGAGAGCTGGTCACAGTGTACAGGGAGAGATGGTCCCAGGGTACAGGGAGAGCTGGTTATAGAGTACAGGGAGAGCTGGTCACAGTGTACAGGGAGAGCTGGTCCCAGGGTACAGGGAGAGCTGGTTATAGAGTACAGGGAGAACTGGTCCCAGTGTATAGGGAGAGCTGGTTATAGAGTACAGGGAGAGCTGGTTACAGTGTACAGAGAGAGCTGGTCACAGTGTACAGGGAGAGCTGGTCACATTGTACAGGGAGAGCTGGTTATAGAGTACAGGGAGAACTGGTCCCAGTGTATAGGGAGAGCTGGTTATAGAGTACAGGGAGAGCTGGTTACAGTGTACAGAGAGAGCTGGTCACAGTGTACAGGGAGAGCTGGTCACATTGTACAGAGAGAGCTGGTCACAGAGTTCAGGGAGAGCCGGTCACAGTGTACAGGGAGAGCCGGTCACAGTGTACAGGGAGAGCCGGTCACAGGGTACAGGGAGGGCTGGTTACAGGGTACAGGGAGAGCTGGTCACAGAGTACAGGGAGAGCTGGTCTCAGGATACAGGGAGAGCTGGTCACAGAGTACAGGGAGAGCCAGTCACAGGGTACAGGGAGAGCCGGTCACAGTGTACAGGGAGAGCCGGTCACAGGGTACAGGGAGGGCTGGTTACAGGGTACAGGGAGAGCTGGTCACAGTGTACAGGGAGAGCTGGTCACAGAGTACAGGGAGAGCCAGTCACAGTGTACAGGGAGAGCTGGTCACAGAGTACAGGGAGAGCCGGTCACAGTGTACAGGGAGAGCTGGTTACAGGGTACAGGGAGAGCTGGTCACAGTGTACAGGGAGAGCTGGTCACAGAGTACAGGGAGAGCCAGTCACAGGGTACAGGGAGAGCCGGTCACAGTGTACAGGGAGAGCCGGTCACAGGGTACAGGGAGGGCTGGTCACAGGGTACAGGGAGAGCTGGTCACAGTGTATAGGGAGAGCTGGTCACAGGGTACAGGGAGATCTGGTCACAGAGTACGGGCTGAGCTGGTCACAGTGTACAGGGAGAGCTGGTCACAGGGTACAGGGAGAGCTGGTTATAGAGTACAGGGAGAGCTGGTCACAGAGTACAGGGAGAGCTGGTCACATTGTACAGGGAGAGCTGGTTACAGAGTATAGGCTGAGCGGGTCACAGAGTTCAGGGAGAGCCGGTCACAGTGTACAGGGAGAGCTGGTTACAGGGTACAGGGAGAGCTGGTCACAGTGTACAGGGAGAGCCGGTCACAGGGTACAGGGAGAGCTGGTCACAGGGTACAGGGAGAGCTGGTCACAGTGTATAGGGAGAGCTGGTCACAGGGTACAGGGACAGCTGGTCACAGGGTACAGGAAGAACTGGTCACAGTGTACAGGGAGAGCTGGTCACAGGATACAGGGAGAGCTGGTCACAGTGTACAGGGAGAGCTGGTCACAGGATACAGGGAGAGCTGGTCACAGAGTACGGGCTGAGCTGGTCACTTTGTACAGGGAGATCTGGTCACAGGGTACAGGGAGATCTGGTCACAGAGTACGGGCTGAGCTGGTCACATGGTAAAGGGAGAGCTGGTCCCAGGGTACAGGGAGAGCTGGTTATAGAGTACAGGGAGAGCTGGTCACAGTGTACAGGGAGAGCTGGTCACATTGTACAGGGAGAGCTGGTTACAGAGTACGGGCTGAGCTGGTCACAGTGTACAGGGAGAGCTGGTTACAGAGTATAGGCTGAGCTGGTCACAGAGTTCAGGGAGAACCGCTCACAGTGTACAGGGAGAGCTGGTTACAGGGTACAGGGAGAGCTGGTCACAGAGTACAGGGAGAGCTGGTCACAGGGTACAGGGACAGCTGGTCACAGGCTACAGGGAGAGCTGGTCACAGTGTACAGGGAGAGCTGGTCACAGGATACAGGGAGAGCTGGTCACAGTGTACAGGGAGAGCTGGTCTCAGGATACAGGGAGAGCTGGTCACAGTGTACAGGGAGAGCTGGTCACAGGATACAGGAAGAGCTGGTCACAGTGTACAGTGAGAGCTGGTCACAGGATACAGGGAGAGCTGGTCCCAGAGTACAGGGAGAGCTGGTCACAGGGTACAGGGAGAGCTGGTCACAGTGTACAGGGAGAGCTGGTTACAGAGTACAAGGAGAGTTGGTCACAGGGTACAAGGAGAGCTGGTCACAGGGTACAGGGAGAGCTGGTCACAGAGTACAGGGAGAGATGGTCACAGGGTACAGGGAGAGCTGGTCACAGGGTACAGGGAGAGCTGGTCACAGGGTACAGGGAGAGCTGGTCACAGGTCCAGGAGAGCTGGTCACAGGGTACAAGGAGAGCTGGTCACAGTGTACAAGGAGAGCTGGTTACAGAGTACAGGGAGAGCTGGTCACAGAGTACAGAGAGAGCTGATCACAGGGTACAGGGCGAGCTGGTCACAGGGTACAAGGAGAGCTGGTCGGTGTACAGGGAGATCTCGTCACAGTGTACAGGGAGAGCTGGCCACGGAGTACAGGGAGAGCTGGTCACAGGATACAGGAAGAGCTGGTCACAGTGTACAGTGAGAGCTGGTCACAGTGTACATGGAGAGCTGGTCGGTGTACAGGGAGAGCTGGTCACAGTGTACAGAGAGAGCTGGTCACAGTGTACAGGGAGAGCTGGTCGGTGTACAGGGAGAGCTGGTCACAGGGTACAGGGAGAGCTGGTCACAGTGTACAGGGAGAGCTGGTCACAGGGTACAGGGAGAGCTGGTCACAGGGTACAGGGAGAGCTGGTCACAGTGTACAGGGAGTGCTGGTCCCAGGGTACAGGGAGAGCTGGTTATAGAGTACAGGGAGAGCTGGTCACAGTGTACAGGGAGAGATGGTCCCAGGGTACAGGGAGAGCTGGTTATAGAGTACAGGGAGAGCTGGTCACAGTGTACAGGGAGAGCTGGTCCCAGGGTACAGGGAGAGCTGGTTATAGAGTACAGGGAGAACTGGTCCCAGTGTATAGGGAGAGCTGGTTATAGAGTACAGGGAGAGCTGGTTACAGTGTACAGAGAGAGCTGGTCACAGTGTACAGGGAGAGCTGGTCACAGAGTACGGCCTGAGCTGGCCACAGAGTACAGGGAGAGCCGGTCACAGTGTACAGGGAGAGCTGGTTACAGGGTACAGGGAGAGCTGGTCACAGTGTACAGGGAGAGCTGGTCACAGAGTACAGGGAGAGCCAGTCACAGGGTACAGGGAGAGCCGGTCACAGTGTACAGGGAGAGCCGGTCACAGGGTACAGGGAGGGCTGGTCACAGGGTACAGGGAGAGCTGGTCACAGTGTATAGGGAGAGCTGGTCACAGGGTACAGGGAGATCTGGTCACAGAGTACGGGCTGAGCTGGTCACAGTGTACAGGGAGAGCTGGTCACAGGGTACAGGGAGAGCTGGTTATAGAGTACAGGGAGAGCTGGTCACAGAGTACAGGGAGAGCTGGTCACATTGTACAGGGAGAGCTGGTTACAGAGTATAGGCTGAGCGGGTCACAGAGTTCAGGGAGAGCCGGTCACAGTGTACAGGGAGAGCTGGTTACAGGGTACAGGGAGAGCTGGTCACAGTGTACAGGGAGAGCCGGTCACAGGGTACAGGGAGAGCTGGTCACAGGGTACAGGGAGAGCTGGTCACAGTGTATAGGGAGAGCTGGTCACAGGGTACAGGGAGAGCTGGTCACAGGGTACAGGAAGAACTGGTCACAGTGTACAGGGAGAGCTGGTCACAGGATACAGGGAGAGCTGGTCACAGTGTACAGGGAGAGCTGGTCACAGGATACAGGGAGAGCTGGTCACAGAGTACGGGCTGAGCTGGTCACAGTGTACAGGGAGAGCTGGTCACAGGGTACAGGGAGAGCTGGTCCCAGGGTACAGGGAGAGCTGGTTATAGAGTACAGGGAGAGCTGGTCACAGTGTACAGGGAGAGCTGGTCACATTGTACAGGGAGAGCTGGTTACAGAGTATAGGCTGAGCTGGTCACAGAGTACGGGCTGAGCTGGTCACAGTGTACAGGGAGAGCTGGTTACAGAGTATAGGCTGAGCTGGTCACAGAGTTCAGGGAGAGCCGCTCACAGTGTACAGGGAGAGCTGGTTACAGGGTACAGGGAGAGCTGGTCACAGAGTACAGGGAGAGCTGGTCACAGGGTACAGGGACAGCTGGTCACAGGCTACAGGGAGAGCTGGTCACAGTGTACAGGGAGAGCTGGTCACAGGATACAGGGAGAGCTGGTCACAGTGTACAGGGAGAGCTGGTCTCAGGATACAGGGAGAGCTGGTCACAGTGTACAGGGAGAGCTGGTCACAGGATACAGGAAGAGCTGGTCACAGGGTACAGGGAGAGCTGGTCACAGAGTACAGGGAGAGCTGGTCACAGGGTACAGGGAGAGCTGGTCACAGGGTACAGTGAGAGCTGGTCACAGGATACAGGGAGAGCTGGTCCCAGAGTACAGGGAGAGCTGGTCACAGGGTACAGGGAGAGCTGGTCACAGTGTACAGGGAGAGCTGGTTACAGAGTACAAGGAGAGTTGGTCACAGGGTACAAGGAGAGCTGGTCACAGGGTACAGGGAGAGCTGGTCACAGAGTACAGGGAGAGCTGGTCACAGGGTACAGGGAGAGCTGGTCACAGGGTACAGGGAGAGCTGGTCACAGGGTACAGGGAGAGCTGGTCACAGGTCCAGGAGAGCTGGTCACAGGGTACAGGGAGAGCTGGTCACAGGGTACAAGGAGAGCTGGTCACAGTGTACAAGGAGAGCTGGTTACAGAGTACAGGGAGAGCTGGTCACAGAGTACAGAGAGAGCTGATCACAGGGTACAGGGCGAGCTGGTCACAGGGTACAAGGAGAGCTGGTCATAGGACACAGGGAGAGCTGGTCACAGAGTACAGGGAGAGCTGGTTACAGAGTACAAGGAGAGCTGATCACAGGGTACAGGGCGAGCTGGTCACAGGGTATAAGGAGAGCTGGTCATAGGACACAGGGGGAGCTGGTCACAGAGTTCAGGGAGAGCTGGTCCCAGAGTACAAGGAGAGCTGGTCACAGGTTACAGGGAGAGCTGGTCTCAGGATACAGGGAGAGCTGGTCTCAGGATACAGGGAGAGCTGGTCACAGGGTACAGGGAGAGCTGGTCCCAGAGTACAAGGTGAGCTGGTCACAGGGTACAGGGAGAGCTGGTCGGTCTCAGGATACAGGGAGAGCTGGTCTCAGGATACAGGGAGAGCTGGTCACATGGTACAGGGAGAGCTGGTCCCAGAGTACAAGGTGAGCTGGTCACAGGGTATAGGGAGAGCTGGTCACAGGGTACAGGGAGAGCTGGTCGGTCTCAGGATACAGGGAGAGCTGGTCTCAGGATACAGGGAGAGCTGGTCACATGGTACAGGGAGAGCTGGTCACAGTGTACAGGGAGAGCTGGTCCCAGGGTACAGGGAGAGCTGGTTATAGAGTACAGGGAGAACTGGTCCCAGTGTATAGGGAGAGCTGGTTATAGAGTACAGGGAGAGCTGGTTACAGTGTACAGAGAGAGCTGGTCACAGTGTACAGGGAGAGCTGGTCACATTGTACAGGGAGAGCTGGTTATAGAGTACAGGGAGAACTGGTCCCAGTGTATAGGGAGAGCTGGTTATAGAGTACAGGGAGAGCTGGTTACAGTGTACAGAGAGAGCTGGTCACAGTGTACAGGGAGAGCTGGTCACATTGTACAGAGAGAGCTGGTCACAGAGTTCAGGGAGAGCCGGTCACAGTGTACAGGGAGAGCCGGTCACAGTGTACAGGGAGAGCCGGTCACAGGGTACAGGGAGGGCTGGTTACAGGGTACAGGGAGAGCTGGTCACAGAGTACAGGGAGAGCTGGTCTCAGGATACAGGGAGAGCTGGTCACAGAGTACAGGGAGAGCCAGTCACAGGGTACAGGGAGAGCCGGTCACAGTGTACAGGGAGAGCCGGTCACAGGGTACAGGGAGGGCTGGTTACAGGGTACAGGGAGAGCTGGTCACAGTGTACAGGGAGAGCTGGTCACAGAGTACAGGGAGAGCCAGTCACAGTGTACAGGGAGAGCTGGTCACAGAGTACAGGGAGAGCCGGTCACAGTGTACAGGGAGAGCTGGTTACAGGGTACAGGGAGAGCTGGTCACAGTGTACAGGGAGAGCTGGTCACAGAGTACAGGGAGAGCCAGTCACAGGGTACAGGGAGAGCCGGTCACAGTGTACAGGGAGAGCCGGTCACAGGGTACAGGGAGAGCTGGTCACAGGATACAGGAAGAGCTGGTCACAGTGTACAGTGAGAGCTGGTCACAGGATACAGGGAGAGCTGGTCCCAGAGTACAGGGAGAGCTGGTCACAGGGTACAGGGAGAGCTGGTCACAGTGTACAGGGAGAGCTGGTTACAGAGTACAAGGAGAGTTGGTCACAGGGTACAAGGAGAGCTGGTCACAGGGTACAGGGAGAGCTGGTCACAGAGTACAGGGAGAGATGGTCACAGGGTACAGGGAGAGCTGGTCACAGGGTACAGGGAGAGCTGGTCACAGGGTACAGGGAGAGCTGGTCACAGGTCCAGGAGAGCTGGTCACAGGGTACAAGGAGAGCTGGTCACAGTGTACAAGGAGAGCTGGTTACAGAGTACAGGGAGAGCTGGTCACAGAGTACAGAGAGAGCTGATCACAGGGTACAGGGCGAGCTGGTCACAGGGTACAAGGAGAGCTGGTCGGTGTACAGGGAGATCTCGTCACAGTGTACAGGGAGAGCTGGCCACGGAGTACAGGGAGAGCTGGTCACAGGATACAGGAAGAGCTGGTCACAGTGTACAGTGAGAGCTGGTCACAGTGTACATGGAGAGCTGGTCGGTGTACAGGGAGAGCTGGTCACAGTGTACAGAGAGAGCTGGTCACAGTGTACAGGGAGAGCTGGTCGGTGTACAGGGAGAGCTGGTCACAGGGTACAGGGAGAGCTGGTCACAGTGTACAGGGAGAGCTGGTCACAGGGTACAGGGAGAGCTGGTCACAGGGTACAGGGAGAGCTGGTCACAGTGTACAGGGAGTGCTGGTCCCAGGGTACAGGGAGAGCTGGTTATAGAGTACAGGGAGAGCTGGTCACAGTGTACAGGGAGAGATGGTCCCAGGGTACAGGGAGAGCTGGTTATAGAGTACAGGGAGAGCTGGTCACAGTGTACAGGGAGAGCTGGTCCCAGGGTACAGGGAGAGCTGGTTATAGAGTACAGGGAGAACTGGTCCCAGTGTATAGGGAGAGCTGGTTATAGAGTACAGGGAGAGCTGGTTACAGTGTACAGAGAGAGCTGGTCACAGTGTACAGGGAGAGCTGGTCACAGAGTACGGCCTGAGCTGGCCACAGAGTACAGGGAGAGCCGGTCACAGTGTACAGGGAGAGCTGGTTACAGGGTACAGGGAGAGCTGGTCACAGTGTACAGGGAGAGCTGGTCACAGAGTACAGGGAGAGCCAGTCACAGGGTACAGGGAGAGCCGGTCACAGTGTACAGGGAGAGCCGGTCACAGGGTACAGGGAGGGCTGGTCACAGGGTACAGGGAGAGCTGGTCACAGTGTATAGGGAGAGCTGGTCACAGGGTACAGGGAGATCTGGTCACAGAGTACGGGCTGAGCTGGTCACAGTGTACAGGGAGAGCTGGTCACAGGGTACAGGGAGAGCTGGTTATAGAGTACAGGGAGAGCTGGTCACAGAGTACAGGGAGAGCTGGTCACATTGTACAGGGAGAGCTGGTTACAGAGTATAGGCTGAGCGGGTCACAGAGTTCAGGGAGAGCCGGTCACAGTGTACAGGGAGAGCTGGTTACAGGGTACAGGGAGAGCTGGTCACAGTGTACAGGGAGAGCCGGTCACAGGGTACAGGGAGAGCTGGTCACAGGGTACAGGGAGAGCTGGTCACAGTGTATAGGGAGAGCTGGTCACAGGGTACAGGGAGAGCTGGTCACAGGGTACAGGAAGAACTGGTCACAGTGTACAGGGAGAGCTGGTCACAGGATACAGGGAGAGCTGGTCACAGTGTACAGGGAGAGCTGGTCACAGGATACAGGGAGAGCTGGTCACAGAGTACGGGCTGAGCTGGTCACAGTGTACAGGGAGAGCTGGTCACAGGGTACAGGGAGAGCTGGTCCCAGGGTACAGGGAGAGCTGGTTATAGAGTACAGGGAGAGCTGGTCACAGTGTACAGGGAGAGCTGGTCACATTGTACAGGGAGAGCTGGTTACAGAGTATAGGCTGAGCTGGTCACAGAGTACGGGCTGAGCTGGTCACAGTGTACAGGGAGAGCTGGTTACAGAGTATAGGCTGAGCTGGTCACAGAGTTCAGGGAGAGCCGCTCACAGTGTACAGGGAGAGCTGGTTACAGGGTACAGGGAGAGCTGGTCACAGAGTACAGGGAGAGCTGGTCACAGGGTACAGGGACAGCTGGTCACAGGCTACAGGGAGAGCTGGTCACAGTGTACAGGGAGAGCTGGTCACAGGATACAGGGAGAGCTGGTCACAGTGTACAGGGAGAGCTGGTCTCAGGATACAGGGAGAGCTGGTCACAGTGTACAGGGAGAGCTGGTCACAGGATACAGGAAGAGCTGGTCACAGGGTACAGGGAGAGCTGGTCACAGAGTACAGGGAGAGCTGGTCACAGGGTACAGGGAGAGCTGGTCACAGGGTACAGTGAGAGCTGGTCACAGGATACAGGGAGAGCTGGTCCCAGAGTACAGGGAGAGCTGGTCACAGGGTACAGGGAGAGCTGGTCACAGTGTACAGGGAGAGCTGGTTACAGAGTACAAGGAGAGTTGGTCACAGGGTACAAGGAGAGCTGGTCACAGGGTACAGGGAGAGCTGGTCACAGAGTACAGGGAGAGCTGGTCACAGGGTACAGGGAGAGCTGGTCACAGGGTACAGGGAGAGCTGGTCACAGGGTACAGGGAGAGCTGGTCACAGGTCCAGGAGAGCTGGTCACAGGGTACAGGGAGAGCTGGTCACAGGGTACAAGGAGAGCTGGTCACAGTGTACAAGGAGAGCTGGTTACAGAGTACAGGGAGAGCTGGTCACAGAGTACAGAGAGAGCTGATCACAGGGTACAGGGCGAGCTGGTCACAGGGTACAAGGAGAGCTGGTCATAGGACACAGGGAGAGCTGGTCACAGAGTACAGGGAGAGCTGGTTACAGAGTACAAGGAGAGCTGATCACAGGGTACAGGGCGAGCTGGTCACAGGGTATAAGGAGAGCTGGTCATAGGACACAGGGGGAGCTGGTCACAGAGTTCAGGGAGAGCTGGTCCCAGAGTACAAGGAGAGCTGGTCACAGGTTACAGGGAGAGCTGGTCTCAGGATACAGGGAGAGCTGGTCTCAGGATACAGGGAGAGCTGGTCACAGGGTACAGGGAGAGCTGGTCCCAGAGTACAAGGTGAGCTGGTCACAGGGTACAGGGAGAGCTGGTCGGTCTCAGGATACAGGGAGAGCTGGTCTCAGGATACAGGGAGAGCTGGTCACATGGTACAGGGAGAGCTGGTCCCAGAGTACAAGGTGAGCTGGTCACAGGGTATAGGGAGAGCTGGTCACAGGGTACAGGGAGAGCTGGTCGGTCTCAGGATACAGGGAGAGCTGGTCTCAGGATACAGGGAGAGCTGGTCACATGGTACAGGGAGAGCTGGTCACAGTGTACAGGGAGAGCTGGTCCCAGGGTACAGGGAGAGCTGGTTATAGAGTACAGGGAGAACTGGTCCCAGTGTATAGGGAGAGCTGGTTATAGAGTACAGGGAGAGCTGGTTACAGTGTACAGAGAGAGCTGGTCACAGTGTACAGGGAGAGCTGGTCACATTGTACAGGGAGAGCTGGTTATAGAGTACAGGGAGAACTGGTCCCAGTGTATAGGGAGAGCTGGTTATAGAGTACAGGGAGAGCTGGTTACAGTGTACAGAGAGAGCTGGTCACAGTGTACAGGGAGAGCTGGTCACATTGTACAGAGAGAGCTGGTCACAGAGTTCAGGGAGAGCCGGTCACAGTGTACAGGGAGAGCCGGTCACAGTGTACAGGGAGAGCCGGTCACAGGGTACAGGGAGGGCTGGTTACAGGGTACAGGGAGAGCTGGTCACAGAGTACAGGGAGAGCTGGTCTCAGGATACAGGGAGAGCTGGTCACAGAGTACAGGGAGAGCCAGTCACAGGGTACAGGGAGAGCCGGTCACAGTGTACAGGGAGAGCCGGTCACAGGGTACAGGGAGGGCTGGTTACAGGGTACAGGGAGAGCTGGTCACAGTGTACAGGGAGAGCTGGTCACAGAGTACAGGGAGAGCCAGTCACAGTGTACAGGGAGAGCTGGTCACAGAGTACAGGGAGAGCCGGTCACAGTGTACAGGGAGAGCTGGTTACAGGGTACAGGGAGAGCTGGTCACAGTGTACAGGGAGAGCTGGTCACAGAGTACAGGGAGAGCCAGTCACAGGGTACAGGGAGAGCCGGTCACAGTGTACAGGGAGAGCCGGTCACAGGGTACAGGGAGGGCTGGTCACAGGGTACAGGGAGAGCTGGTCACAGTGTATAGGGAGAGCTGGTCACAGGGTACAGGGAGATCTGGTCACAGAGTACGGGCTGAGCTGGTCACAGTGTACAGGGAGAGCTGGTCACAGGGTACAGGGAGAGCTGGTTATAGAGTACAGGGAGAGCTGGTCACAGAGTACAGGGAGAGCTGGTCACATTGTACAGGGAGAGCTGGTTACAGAGTATAGGCTGAGCGGGTCACAGAGTTCAGGGAGAGCCGGTCACAGTGTACAGGGAGAGCTGGTTACAGGGTACAGGGAGAGCTGGTCACAGTGTACAGGGAGAGCCGGTCACAGGGTACAGGGAGAGCTGGTCACAGGGTACAGGGAGAGCTGGTCACAGTGTATAGGGAGAGCTGGTCACAGGGTACAGGGACAGCTGGTCACAGGGTACAGGAAGAACTGGTCACAGTGTACAGGGAGAGCTGGTCACAGGATACAGGGAGAGCTGGTCACAGTGTACAGGGAGAGCTGGTCACAGGATACAGGGAGAGCTGGTCACAGAGTACGGGCTGAGCTGGTCACTTTGTACAGGGAGATCTGGTCACAGGGTACAGGGAGATCTGGTCACAGAGTACGGGCTGAGCTGGTCACATGGTAAAGGGAGAGCTGGTCCCAGGGTACAGGGAGAGCTGGTTATAGAGTACAGGGAGAGCTGGTCACAGTGTACAGGGAGAGCTGGTCACATTGTACAGGGAGAGCTGGTTACAGAGTACGGGCTGAGCTGGTCACAGTGTACAGGGAGAGCTGGTTACAGAGTATAGGCTGAGCTGGTCACAGAGTTCAGGGAGAACCGCTCACAGTGTACAGGGAGAGCTGGTTACAGGGTACAGGGAGAGCTGGTCACAGAGTACAGGGAGAGCTGGTCACAGGGTACAGGGACAGCTGGTCACAGGCTACAGGGAGAGCTGGTCACAGTGTACAGGGAGAGCTGGTCACAGGATACAGGGAGAGCTGGTCACAGTGTACAGGGAGAGCTGGTCTCAGGATACAGGGAGAGCTGGTCACAGTGTACAGGGAGAGCTGGTCACAGGATACAGGAAGAGCTGGTCACAGTGTACAGTGAGAGCTGGTCACAGGATACAGGGAGAGCTGGTCCCAGAGTACAGGGAGAGCTGGTCACAGGGTACAGGGAGAGCTGGTCACAGTGTACAGGGAGAGCTGGTTACAGAGTACAAGGAGAGTTGGTCACAGGGTACAAGGAGAGCTGGTCACAGGGTACAGGGAGAGCTGGTCACAGAGTACAGGGAGAGATGGTCACAGGGTACAGGGAGAGCTGGTCACAGGGTACAGGGAGAGCTGGTCACAGGGTACAGGGAGAGCTGGTCACAGGTCCAGGAGAGCTGGTCACAGGGTACAAGGAGAGCTGGTCACAGTGTACAAGGAGAGCTGGTTACAGAGTACAGGGAGAGCTGGTCACAGAGTACAGAGAGAGCTGATCACAGGGTACAGGGCGAGCTGGTCACAGGGTACAAGGAGAGCTGGTCGGTGTACAGGGAGATCTCGTCACAGTGTACAGGGAGAGCTGGCCACGGAGTACAGGGAGAGCTGGTCACAGGATACAGGAAGAGCTGGTCACAGTGTACAGTGAGAGCTGGTCACAGTGTACATGGAGAGCTGGTCGGTGTACAGGGAGAGCTGGTCACAGTGTACAGAGAGAGCTGGTCACAGTGTACAGGGAGAGCTGGTCGGTGTACAGGGAGAGCTGGTCACAGGGTACAGGGAGAGCTGGTCACAGTGTACAGGGAGAGCTGGTCACAGGGTACAGGGAGAGCTGGTCACAGGGTACAGGGAGAGCTGGTCACAGTGTACAGGGAGTGCTGGTCCCAGGGTACAGGGAGAGCTGGTTATAGAGTACAGGGAGAGCTGGTCACAGTGTACAGGGAGAGATGGTCCCAGGGTACAGGGAGAGCTGGTTATAGAGTACAGGGAGAGCTGGTCACAGTGTACAGGGAGAGCTGGTCCCAGGGTACAGGGAGAGCTGGTTATAGAGTACAGGGAGAACTGGTCCCAGTGTATAGGGAGAGCTGGTTATAGAGTACAGGGAGAGCTGGTTACAGTGTACAGAGAGAGCTGGTCACAGTGTACAGGGAGAGCTGGTCACAGAGTACGGCCTGAGCTGGCCACAGAGTACAGGGAGAGCCGGTCACAGTGTACAGGGAGAGCTGGTTACAGGGTACAGGGAGAGCTGGTCACAGTGTACAGGGAGAGCTGGTCACAGAGTACAGGGAGAGCCAGTCACAGGGTACAGGGAGAGCCGGTCACAGTGTACAGGGAGAGCCGGTCACAGGGTACAGGGAGGGCTGGTCACAGGGTACAGGGAGAGCTGGTCACAGTGTATAGGGAGAGCTGGTCACAGGGTACAGGGAGATCTGGTCACAGAGTACGGGCTGAGCTGGTCACAGTGTACAGGGAGAGCTGGTCACAGGGTACAGGGAGAGCTGGTTATAGAGTACAGGGAGAGCTGGTCACAGAGTACAGGGAGAGCTGGTCACATTGTACAGGGAGAGCTGGTTACAGAGTATAGGCTGAGCGGGTCACAGAGTTCAGGGAGAGCCGGTCACAGTGTACAGGGAGAGCTGGTTACAGGGTACAGGGAGAGCTGGTCACAGTGTACAGGGAGAGCCGGTCACAGGGTACAGGGAGAGCTGGTCACAGGGTACAGGGAGAGCTGGTCACAGTGTATAGGGAGAGCTGGTCACAGGGTACAGGGAGAGCTGGTCACAGGGTACAGGAAGAACTGGTCACAGTGTACAGGGAGAGCTGGTCACAGGATACAGGGAGAGCTGGTCACAGTGTACAGGGAGAGCTGGTCACAGGATACAGGGAGAGCTGGTCACAGAGTACGGGCTGAGCTGGTCACAGTGTACAGGGAGAGCTGGTCACAGGGTACAGGGAGAGCTGGTCCCAGGGTACAGGGAGAGCTGGTTATAGAGTACAGGGAGAGCTGGTCACAGTGTACAGGGAGAGCTGGTCACATTGTACAGGGAGAGCTGGTTACAGAGTATAGGCTGAGCTGGTCACAGAGTACGGGCTGAGCTGGTCACAGTGTACAGGGAGAGCTGGTTACAGAGTATAGGCTGAGCTGGTCACAGAGTTCAGGGAGAGCCGCTCACAGTGTACAGGGAGAGCTGGTTACAGGGTACAGGGAGAGCTGGTCACAGAGTACAGGGAGAGCTGGTCACAGGGTACAGGGACAGCTGGTCACAGGCTACAGGGAGAGCTGGTCACAGTGTACAGGGAGAGCTGGTCACAGGATACAGGGAGAGCTGGTCACAGTGTACAGGGAGAGCTGGTCTCAGGATACAGGGAGAGCTGGTCACAGTGTACAGGGAGAGCTGGTCACAGGATACAGGAAGAGCTGGTCACAGGGTACAGGGAGAGCTGGTCACAGAGTACAGGGAGAGCTGGTCACAGGGTACAGGGAGAGCTGGTCACAGGGTACAGTGAGAGCTGGTCACAGGATACAGGGAGAGCTGGTCCCAGAGTACAGGGAGAGCTGGTCACAGGGTACAGGGAGAGCTGGTCACAGTGTACAGGGAGAGCTGGTTACAGAGTACAAGGAGAGTTGGTCACAGGGTACAAGGAGAGCTGGTCACAGGGTACAGGGAGAGCTGGTCACAGAGTACAGGGAGAGCTGGTCACAGGGTACAGGGAGAGCTGGTCACAGGGTACAGGGAGAGCTGGTCACAGGGTACAGGGAGAGCTGGTCACAGGTCCAGGAGAGCTGGTCACAGGGTACAGGGAGAGCTGGTCACAGGGTACAAGGAGAGCTGGTCACAGTGTACAAGGAGAGCTGGTTACAGAGTACAGGGAGAGCTGGTCACAGAGTACAGAGAGAGCTGATCACAGGGTACAGGGCGAGCTGGTCACAGGGTACAAGGAGAGCTGGTCATAGGACACAGGGAGAGCTGGTCACAGAGTACAGGGAGAGCTGGTTACAGAGTACAAGGAGAGCTGATCACAGGGTACAGGGCGAGCTGGTCACAGGGTATAAGGAGAGCTGGTCATAGGACACAGGGGGAGCTGGTCACAGAGTTCAGGGAGAGCTGGTCCCAGAGTACAAGGAGAGCTGGTCACAGGTTACAGGGAGAGCTGGTCTCAGGATACAGGGAGAGCTGGTCTCAGGATACAGGGAGAGCTGGTCACAGGGTACAGGGAGAGCTGGTCCCAGAGTACAAGGTGAGCTGGTCACAGGGTACAGGGAGAGCTGGTCGGTCTCAGGATACAGGGAGAGCTGGTCTCAGGATACAGGGAGAGCTGGTCACATGGTACAGGGAGAGCTGGTCCCAGAGTACAAGGTGAGCTGGTCACAGGGTATAGGGAGAGCTGGTATCAGGATACAGGGAGAGCTGGTCTCAGGATACAGGGAGAGCTGGTCTCAGGATACAGGGAGAGCGGGTCACAGGGTACAGCGAGAGCTGGTCACAGAGTTCAGGGAGAGCTGGTCACAGGGTACAGGGAGAGCTGGTCACAGAGTACAGGGAGAGCTGGTCACAGAGTACAGGGAGAGCTGGTCACAGAGTACAGGGAGAGCTGGTCGCAGAGTACAGAGAGAGCTGGTTACAGAGTTCAGGGAGAGCTGGTCACAGGGTACAGGGAGAGCTGGTCACAGGGTACAGGGAGAGCTGGTCACAGAGTACAGGGAGAGCTGGCCACAGAGTACAGGGAGAGCTGGTTACAGAGTACAGGGAGAGCTGGTCCCAGAGTTCAGGGAGAGCTGGTCACAGAGTACAAGGAGAGCTGGTCACAGAGTACAGAGAGAGCTGGTTCCAGAATACAGGGAGAGCTGGTCACAGGGTACAGGGAGAGCTGGTCACAGTGTACAGGGATAGCTGGTCACAGGGTACAAGGAGAGCTGGTCACAGGGTACAGGGAGAGCTGGTCACAGTGTACAGGGAGAGCTGGTCACAGGGTACAGGGAGAGCTGGTCACAGTGTACAGGGATAGCTGGTCACAGGGTACAAGGAGAGCTGGTCACAGGGTACAGGGAGAGCTGGTCACAGTGTACAGGGAGAGCTGGTCACAGGGTACTGGGAGAGCTGGTCACAGGGTACAGGGAGAGCTGGTCACAGTGTATAGGGAGAGCTGGTCACAGGGTACAGGGACAGCTGGTCACAGGGTACAGGGAGGGCTGGTCACAGTGTACAGGGAGAGCTGGTCACAGGATACAGGGAGAGCTGGTCACAGAGTACAGGGAGAGCTGGTCACAGAGTACAGGGAGAGCTGGTCACAGGGTACAGGGACAGCTGGTCACAGGGTACAGGGAGGGCTGGTCACAGTGTACAGGGAGAGCTGGTCACAGGATACAGGGAGAGCTGGTCACAGAGTACAGGGAGAGCTGGTCACAGTGTACAGGGAGAGCTGGTCACAGGGTACAGAGAGAGCTGGTCCCAGAGTTCAGGGAGAGCTGGTCACAGTGTACAGGGAGAGCTGGTCACAGAATACAGGGAGAGCTGGTCACAGGGTACAGGGAGAGCTCGTCACAGGGTACAGAGAGAGCTGGTCCCAGAGTTCAGGGAGAGCTGGTTACAGGATACAGGGAGAGCTGGTCACAGTGTACAGGGAGAGCTGGTCACAGGATACAGGGAGAGCTGGTCACAGAGTACAGGCTGAGCTGGTCACATTGTACAGGGAGAGCTGGTCACAGGATACAGGGAGATCTGGTCACAGAGTACAGGGTGAGCTGGTTACAGAGTATGGTCTGAGCTGGTCACAGTCTACAGGGAGAGCTGGTCCCAGGGTACAGGGAGAGCTGGTTACTGAGTATAGGCTGAGCTGGTCACAGAGTACAGGGAGAGTTGGTTACAGGGTAGAGGGAGAGCTGGTCACAGAGTACAGGGAGAGCTGGTCACAGGGTAGAGGGAGAGCTGGTCACAGGCTACAGGGAGAGCTGGTCACAGTGTACAGGGAGAGCTGGTCACAGGATACAGGGAGAGCTGGTCACAGTGTACAGGGAGAGCTGGTCTCAGGATACAGGGAGAGCTGGTCACAGTGTACAGGGAGAGCTGGTCACAGGATACAGGAAGAGCTGGTCACAGTGTACAGTGAGAGCTGGTCACAGTGTACAGGGAGAGCTGGTCGGTGTACAGGGAGAGCCGGTCACAGAGTACAGAGAGAGCTGGTTACAGAGTACAGGAAGAGCTGGTTACAGGGTACAGGGAGAGCTGGTCTCAGTGTACAGGGAGAGCTGGTCGGTGTACAGGGAGAGCCGGTCACAGAGTACAGAGAGAGCTGGTTACAGAGTACAGGAAGAGCTGGTTACAGGGTACAGGGAGAGCTGGTCTCAGTGTACAGTGAGAGCTGGTCACAGTGTACAGGGAGAGCTGATTACAGAGTACAGGGAGAGCTGGTTACAGTGTACAGGGAGAGCTGGTCACAGAGTACAAGGAGAGCTGGTCACAGCGTACAGGGAGAGCTGGTCACAGTGTACAGGGAGAGCTGGTCACAGTGTACAGGGAGAACTGGTCACAGTGTACAGGGAGAGCTGGTCAAAGTGTACAAGGTGAGCTGGTCACAGCGTACAGGGAGAGCTGGTCACAGTGTAAAGGGAGAGCTGGTCACAGGGTACAGGGAGAGCTGGTTATAGAGTACAGGGAGAGCTGGTCACATTGTACAGGGAGAGCTGGTTACAGAGTACGGGCTGAGCTGTTGACAGAGTACGGGGAGTGCTGGTCCCAGGGTACAGGGAGAGCTGGTTATAGAGTACAGGGAGAGCTGGTCCCAGGGTACAGGGAGAGCTGGTTATAGAGTACAGGGAGAGCTGGTCACAGTGTACAGGGAGAGCTGGTCACAGTGTACAGGGAGAGCTGGTCACATTGTACAGGGAGAGCTGGTCACAGAGTACGGCCTGAGCTGGCCACAGAGTTCAGGGAGAGCCGGTCACAGGGTACAGGGAGAGCTGGTCACAGGGTACAGAGAGAGCTGGTCACAGGGTACAGGGAGAGCTGGTCACAGAGTACAGGGAGAGCTGGTCACAGGGTACAGGGAGAGCTGGTCACAGGGTACAGAGAGAGCTGGTCACAGGGTACAGGGAGATCTGGTCACAGAGTACGGGCTGAGCTGGTCACAGTGTACAGGGAGAGCTGGTCACAGGGTACAGGGAGAGCTGGTTATAGAGTACAGGGAGAGCTGGTCACAGAGTACAGGGAGAGCTGGTCACATTGTACAGGGAGAGCTGGTTACAGAGTATAGGCTGAGTGGGTCACAGAGTTCAGGGAGAGCCGGTCACAGTGTACAGGGAGAGCTGGTTACAGGGTACAGGGAGAGCTGGTCACAGTGTACAGGGAGAGCCGGTCACAGGGTACAGGGAGAGCTGGTCACAGGGTACAGGGAGAGCTGGTCACAGTGTATAGGGAGAGCTGGTCACAGGGTACAGGGAGAGCTGGTCACAGTGTACAGGGAAAGCTGGCCACAGGATACAGGGTGAGCTGGCTACAGAGTATGGTCTGAGCTGGTCACAGAGTACGGGCTGAGCTGGTCACAGTGTACAGGGAGAGCTGGTCACAGGGTACAGGGAGAGCTGGTCACAGGGTACAGGGAGAGCTGGTCACATGGTACAGGGAGAGCTGGTCCCAGGGTACAGGGAGAGCTGGTTATAGAGTACAGGGAGAGCTGGTCACATTGTACAGGGAGACCTGGTCACAGAGTACGGGCTGAGCTGGTCACAGTGTACAGGGAGAGCTGGTTACAGAGTACAGGGAGAGCTGGTCACAGAGTACAGGGAGAGCTGGTCACAGGGTACAGGGACAGCTGGTCACAGGCTACAGGGAGAGCTGGTCACAGTGTACAGGGAGAGCTGGTCACAGGATACAGGGAGAGCTGGTCACAGTGTACAGGGAGAGCTGGTCACAGGATACAGGGAGAGCTGGTCACAGTGTACAGGGAGAGCTGGTCACAGGGTACAGGAAGAGCTGGTCACAGTGTACAGGGAGAACTGGTCACAGTGTACAGGGAGAGCTGGTCACAGGGTACAGGGAGAGCCGGTCACAGTGTACAGGGAGAGCTGGTCACAGAGTACAGGGAGAGCTAGTCAGAAAGTACAGGGAGAACTGGTTACAGGGTACAGGGAGAGCTGGTCACAGAGTACAGGGAGAGCTGGTTACAGAGTACAGGGAGAGCTGGTTACAGGGAACAGGGAGAGCTGGTCACAGGGTACAGGGAGAGCTGGTCACAGAGTACAATGAGAGCTGGTCACAGGGTACAGGGAGAGCTGGTTACAGGGTACAGGGAGAGCTGGTCACAGAGTACAATGAGAGCTGGTCACAGGGTACAGGGAGAGCTGGTTACAGGGTACAGGGAGAGCTGGTCACAGAGTACAGGGAGAGCTGGTCACAGAGTACAGGGAGAGCTGGACACAGGGTACAGGGAGAGCTGGTTACAGGGTACAGGGAGAGCTGGTCACAGTGTACGGGGAGAGCTGGTCACAGTGTACAGGGAGAGCTGGTCACAGTGTACAGGGAGAGCTGGTCAAAGTGTCCAGGGTGAGCTGGTTACAGAGTGCAGGGAGAGCTGGCCACAGGGTACAGGGAGAGCTGGACACAGGGTACAGGGAGAGCTGGTCACAGGGTACAGAGAGAGCTGGTCACAGAGTACAGGGAGAGCTGGTCACAGGGTACAGGGAGAGCTGGTCCCAGGGTACAGGGAGAGCTGGTTATAGAGTACAGGGAGAGCTGGTCACAGAGTATGGTCTGAGCTGGTCACAGAGTACAGGGAGAGCTGGTCACAGGGTACAGGGAGAGCTGGTCACAGAGTACAGGGAGAGCTGGTCACAGGGTACAGGGAGAGCTGGTCCCAGGGTACAGGGAGAGCTGGTTATAGAGTACAGGGAGAGCTGGTCACAGTGTACAGGGAGAGCTGGTCACATTGTACAGGGAGAGCTGGTTACAGAGTACTGGCTGAGCTGGTCACAGAGTACAAGGAGAGCTGGTCACAGAGTACTGGCTGAGCTGGTTACAGGGTACAGGGAGAGCTGGTCACAGAGTACTGGCTGAGCTGGTTACAGAGTACTGGCTGAGCTGGTTACAGGGTACTGGCTGAGCTGGTTACAGGGTACAGGGAGAGCTGGTCACAGAGTACAGGGAGAGCTGGTCACAGAGTACAGGGAGAGCTGGACACAGGGTACAGGGAGAGCTGGTTACAGGGTACAGGGAGAGCTGGTCACAGTGTACGGGGAGAGCTGGTCACAGTGTACAGGGAGAGCTGGTCACAGTGTACAGGGAGAGCTGGTCAAAGTGTCCAGGGTGAGCTGGTTACAGAGTGCAGGGAGAGCTGGACACAGGGTACAGGGAGAGCTGGACACAGGGTACAGGGAGAGCTGGTCACAGGGTACAGAGAGAGCTGGTCACAGAGTACAGGGAGAGCTGGTCACAGGGTACAGGGAGAGCTGGTCCCAGGGTACAGGGAGAGCTGGTTATAGAGTACAGGGAGAGCTGGTCACAGAGTACAGGGAGAGCTGGTCACAGTGTACAGGGAGAGCTGGTCACAGGGTACAGGGAGAGCTGGTTCCAGGGTACAGGGAGAGCTGGTCACAGAGTACAGGGAGAGCTGGTCACAGTGTACAGGGAGAGCTGGTCACAGTGTATAGGGAGAGCTGGTCACATTGTACAGGGAGAGCTGGTCACAGGGTACAGGGAGAGCTGGTCACAGTGTACAGGGAGAGCTGGTCACAGGATACAGGGAGAGCTGGTCACAGTGTACGGGCTGAGCTGGTCACAGAGTTCAGGGAGAGCCGGTCACAGGGTACAGGGAGAGCTGGTTACAGTGTACAGGGAGAGCTGGTCACAGGGTACAGGGAGAGCTGGTCACAGTGTATAGGGAGAGCTGGTCACAGGGTACAGGGAGAGCTGGTCACAGGGTACAGGGAGAGCTGGTCACAGTGTACAGGGAGAGCTGGTCACAGGATACAGGGAGAGCTGGTCACAGTGTTCACCGAGAGCTGGTCACAGGATACAGGGAGAGCTGGTCACAGTTTACAGGGAGAGCTGGTTACAGGGTACAGGGAGAGCTGGTCACAGAGTACAGGGAGAGCTGGTCACAGGGTACAGGGAGAGCTGGTCACAGGCTACAGGGAGAGCTTTTCACAGTGTACAGGGAGAGCTGGTCACAGGATACAGGGAGAGCTGGTCACAGTGTACAGGGAGAGCTGGTCACAGGATACAGGGAGAGCTGGTCACAGTGTACAGGGAGAGCTGGTCACAGGATACAGGGAGAGCTGGTCACAGTGTACAGGGAGAGCTGGTCACATGGTACAGGGAGAGCCGGTCACAGTATACAGGGAGAGCTGGTCGCAGTGTACAGGGAGAGCTGGTCACAGAGTACAGGGAGAGCTAGTCACAAAGTACAGGGAGAGCTGGTTACAGGGTACAGGGAGAGCTGGTCACAGAGTACAGGGAGAGCTGGTCACAGAGTACAGGGAGAGCTGGTTACAGAGTACGGGGAGAGGTGGTTACAGGGAACAGGGAGAGCTGGTTACAGGGTACAGGGAGAGCTGGTCACAGGGTACAGGGAGAGCTGGTTACAGAGTACGGGGAGAGCTGGTTACAGGGAACAGGGAGAGCTGGTTACAGGGTACAGGGAGAGCTGGTCTCAGTGTACAGTGAGAGCTGGTCACAGAGTACAGGGAGAGCTGGTTACAGGGTACAGGGAGAGCTGGTCACAGTGTATGGTCTGAGCTGGTCACAGAGTACAGGGAGAGCTGGTCACAGAGTACAGGGAGAGCTGGTCACAGGGTACAGGGAGAGCTGGTTACAGGGTACAGGGAGAGTTGGTCACAGTGTACAGGGAGAGCTGGTCACAGTGTACAGGGAGAGCTGGTCAAAGTGTCCAGGGTGAGCTGGTTACAGAGTATGGTCTGAGCTGGTCACAGAGTACAGGGAGAGCTGGTCACAGGGTACAGGGAGAGCTGGTCACAGAGTACAGGGAGAGCTGGTCACAGGGTACAGGGAGAGCTGGTCCCAGGGTACAGGGAGAGATGGTTATAGAGTACAGGGAGAGCTGGTCACAGTGTACAGGGAGAGCTGGTCACATTGTACAGGGAGAGCTGGTCACAGGGTACAGGGAGAGCTGGTCACAGAGTACAGGGAGAGCTGGTCACAGGGTACAGGGAGAGCTGGTCCCAGGGTACAGGGAGAGCTGGTCACAGTGTACAGGGAGAGCTGGTCACAGGGTACAGGGAGAGCTGGTCACAGTGTATAGGGTGAGCTGGTCACAGGGTACAGGGAGAGCTGGTCACAGGGTACAGGGAGAGCTGGTTACAGGGTACAGGGAGAGCTGGTCTCAGTGTACAGTGAGAGCTGGTCACAGAGTACAGGGAGAGCTGGTTACAGAGTACAATGAGAGCTGGTCACAGGGTACAGGGAGAGCTGGTTACAGGGTACAGGGAGAGCTGGTCACCGAGTACAGGGAGAGCTGGTCACAGAGTACAGGGAGAGCTGGTTACAGGGTACAGGGAGAGCTGGTCACAGAGTACAGGGAGAGCTGGTCACAGAGTACAGGGAGAGCTGGTCACAGGGTACAGGGAGAGCTGGTTACAGGGTACAGGGAGAGCTGGTCACAGAGTACAGGGAGAGCTGGTCACAGAGTACAGGGAGAGCTGGTCACAGAGTACAGGGAGAGCTGGTCACAGAGTACAGGGAGAGCTGGTCACAGAGTACAGGGAGAGCTGGTCACAGGGTACAGGGAGAGCTGGTCACAGGGTACAGGGAGAGCTGGTTACAGGGTACAGGGAGAGCTGGTTACAGGGTACAGGGAGAGCTGGTCACAGTGTACAGGGAGAGCTGGTCACAGTGTATGGTCTGAGCTGGTCACAGGGTACAGGGAGAGCTGGTTACAGAGTACAGGGAGAGCTGGTTACAGTGAACAGGGAGAGCTGGTTACAGGATACAGGGAGAGCTGGTCTCAGTGTTCAGTGAGAGCTGGTCACAGTCTACAGGGAGAGCTGGTCACAGAGTACAGGGAGAGCTGGTTACAGAGTACAATGAGAGCTGGTCACAGGGTACAGGGAGAGCTGGTTACAGGGTACAGGGAGAGCTGGTCACAGAGTACAGGGAGAGCTGGTCACAGAGTACAGGGAGAGCTGGTCACAGGGTACAGGGAGAGCTGGTTACAGGGTACAGGGAGAGTTGGTCACAGTGTACAGGGAGAGCTGGTTACAGTGTACAGGGAGAGCTGATCACAGGGTACAGGGAGAGCTGGTTACAGGGTACAGGGAGAGTTGGTCACAGTGTACAGGGAGAGCTGGTTACAGAGTACAGGGAGAGCTGGTCACAGGGTACAGGGAGAGCTGGTCACAGGGTACAGGGAGAGCTAGTCAAAGTGTCCAGGGTGAGCTGGTTACAGAGTGCAGGGAGAGCTGGTCACAGGGTACAGGGAGAGCTGGTCACAGAGTATGGTCTGAGCTGGCCACAGAGTACAGGGAGAGCTGGTCACAGGGTACAGGGAGAGCTGGTCACAGAGTACAGGGAGAGCTGGTCACAGGGTACAGGGAGAGCTGGTCCCAGGGTACAGGGAGAGCTGATCACAGGATACAGGGAGAGCTGGTTATAGAGTACAGGGAGAGCTGGTCACAGTGTACAGGGAGAGCTGGTCACATTGTACAGGGAGAGCTAGTTACAGAGTACGGGCTGAGCTGGTCTCAGAGTACAGGGAGAGCTGGTCACAGTGTACAGGGAGAGCTGGTCACAGGGTACAGGGAGAGCTGGTTCCAGGGTACAGGGAGAGCTGGTTATAGAGTACAGCGTGAGCTGGTCACAGTGTACAGGGAGAGCTGGTCACAGTGTACAGGGAGAGCTGGTCACATTGTACAGGGAGAGCTGGTCACAGAGTTCAGGGAGAGCCGGTCACAGGGTACAGGGAGAGCTGGTCACAGTATACAGGGAGAGCTGGTCACAGGGTACAGGGAGAGCTGGTCACAGTGTATAGGGTGAGCTGGTCACAGGGTACAGGGAGAGCTGGTCACAGGGTACAGGGAGAGCTGGTCACAGTGTACAGGGAGAGCTGGTCACAGGATACAGGGAGAGCTGGTCACAGTGTTCACCGAGAGCTGGTCACAGGATACAGGGAGAGCTGGTCACAGTTTACAGGGAGAGCTGGTTACAGGGTACAGGGAGAGCTGGTCACAGAGTACAGGGAGAGCTGGTCACAGTGTACAGGGAGAGCTGGTCACAGGATACAGGGAGAGCTGGTCACAGTGTACAGGGAGAGCTGATCACAGGATACAGGGAGAGCTGGTCACAGTGTACAGGGAGAGCTGGTCACAGGATACAGGAAGAGCTGGTCACAGGATACAGGAAGAGCTGGTCACAGTGTACAGGGAGAGCTGGTCACAGTGTACAGGGAGAGCTGGTCACATGGTACAGGAAGAGCCGGTCACAGTATACAGGGAGAGGTGGTCGCAGTGTACAGGGAGAGCTGGTCACAGAGTACAGGGAGAGCTAGTCACAAAGTACAGGGAGAGCTGGTTACAGGGTACAGGGAGAGCTGGTCACAGAGTACAGGGAGAGCTGGTCACAGAGTACAGGGAGAGCTGGTTACAGAGTACAGGGAGAGCTGGTTACAAGGAACAGGGAGAGCTGGTCACAGAGTACAGGGAGAGCTGGTCACAGGGTACAGGGAGAGCTGGTCACAGAGTACAGGGAGAGCTGGTCACAGAGTACAGGGAGAGCTGGTTACATAGTACAATGAGAGCTGGTCACAGGGTACAGGGAGAGCTGGTTACAGGGTACAGGGAGAGCTGGTCACAGAGTACAGGGAGAGCTGGTCACAGAATACAGGGAGAGCTGGTCACAGGGTACAGGGAGAGCTGGTTACAGGGTACAGGGAGAGCTGGTCACAGAGTATGGTCTGAGCTGGTCACAGAGTACAGGGAGAGCTGGTCACAGGGTACAGGGAGAGCTGGTCACAGATTACAGGGAGAGCTGGTCACAGGGTACAGGGAGAGCTGGTCCCAGGGTACAGGGAGAGCTGGTTATAGAGTACAGGGAGAGCTGGTCACAGTGTACAGGGAGAGCTGGTCACATTGTACAGGGACAGCTGGTCACAGAGTACAGGGAGAGCTGGTCACAGGGTACAGGGAGAGCTGGTCACAGTGTATAGGGAGAGCTGGTCACAGGGTACAGGGAGAGCTGGTCTCAGTGTACAGGGAGAGCCGGTCACAGGATACAGGGAGAGCTGGTCACAGTGTATAGGGAGAGCTGGTCACAGGATACAGGGAGAGCTGGTCACAATTTACAGGGAGAGCTGGGCACAGGATACAGGAAGAGCTGGTCACAGTGTACAGGGAGAGCTGGTTACAGTGTACAGGGAGAGCTGTCACAGGGTACACAGAGAGCTGGTCACAGTGTACAGGGAGAGCTGGTTACAGAGTACAGGGAGAGCTGGGCACAGAGTACAG
Organism: Lissotriton helveticus; assembly: GCF_964261635.1. Classification (NCBI taxonomy): domain Eukaryota; kingdom Metazoa; phylum Chordata; class Amphibia; order Caudata; family Salamandridae; genus Lissotriton; species Lissotriton helveticus. The sequence goes on along the minus strand of NC_136067.1, from coordinate 13,409,888 downwards.
TGAGAGCTGGTCACAGTGTACAGGGAGAGTTGGTCAGAGTACAGGGAGGGCTGGTTACAGAGTACAGGGAGAGCTGGTCACAGAGTACAGGGAGAGCTGGTCACAGGATACAGGGAGAGCTGGTCACAGAGTCAGAGAGAGCTGGTCACAGAGTACAGGGAGAGCTGGTCACAGAGTACAGGGAGAGCTGGTCACAGGGTACAGGGAGAGCTGGTCTCAGAGTACAGGGAGAGCTGGCCACAGGGTACAGGGAGAGCTGGTCACAGGGTACAGGGAGAGCTGGTCTCAGAGTACAGGGAGAGCTGGCCGCAGGGTACAGGGAGAGCTGGTCACAGGGTACAGGGAGAGCTGGTCACAGAGTACAGGGAGAGCTGGTCACAGTGTACAGGGAGAGCTGGTCACAGAGTCAGAGAGAGCTGGTCACAGTGTCCAGGGAGAGCTGGTCACAGAGTACAGGGAGAGCTGGTCACAGGATACAGGGAGAGCCGGTCACAGAGTACAGCGAGAGCTGGTCACAGAGTACAGGGAGAGCTGGCCACAGGGTACAGGGAGAGCTGGTCACAGGGTACAGGGAGAGCTGGTCACAGAGTACAGGGAGAGCCGGTCACAGTGTACAGGGAGAGCTGATCACTGGGTACAGGGACAGCTGATCAGAGAGTACAGGGAGAGCCGGTCACAGAGTATAGGGAGAGCTGGTCACAGAGTACAGGGAGAGCCGGTCACAGAGTACAGGGTGAGCTGGTCACAGGGTCCAGGGAGAGCCGGTCAGAGGATACAAGGAGAGCTGGTCACAGAGTACAGGGAGAGCTGGTCACAGAGTACAGGGAGAGCTGGTCACAGGGTACAGGGAGAGCTGATCAGAGAGTACAGGGAGAGCTGGTCACAGGGTACAGAGAGAGCTGGTCACAGAGTACAGGGAGAGCTGGTCACAGAGTACAGGGTGAGCCGGTCACAGAGTACAGGGAGAGCTGGTCACAGAGTACAGGGTGAGCCGGTCACAGGGTACAGAGAGAGCTGGTCACAGAGTACAGGGAGAGCTGGTCCAAGGGTACAGGGAGAGCTGGTCACAGAGTACAGGGAGAGCTGGTCACAGGGTACAGGGAGAGCTGATCAGAGAGTACAGGGAGAGCTGGTCACAGGGTACAGAGAGAGCTGGTCACAGAGTACAGGGAGAGCTGGTCACAGAGTACAGGGTGAGCCGGTCACAGAGTACATGGAGAGCTGGTTACAGAGTACAGGGAGAGCTGGTCACAGGGTACAGGGAGAGCTGGTCACAGGGTACAGGGAGAGCTGGTCACAGTGTACAGGGAGAGCTGGTCACAGTGTACAGGGAGAGCTGGTCACAGTGTACAGGGAGAGCTGGTCACAGAGTACAGGGAGAGCTGGTCACAGAGTACAGGGAGAGCTGGTCCAAGGGTACAGGGAGAGCTGGTCACAGATTACAGGGAGAGCCGGTCACAGAGTACAGGGAGAGCTGGTCACAGAGTACAGGGAGAGCTGGTCACAGAGTACAGGTAGAGCTGGTCACAGAGTACAGGGAGAGCTGGTCCAAGGGTACAGGGAGAGCTGGTCCCAGAGTACAGGGAGAGCTGGGCACAGGGTGCAGGGAGAGCTTTTAACAGAGTACAGGGAGAGCTGGTCACAGAGTACAGGTAGAGCTGGTCACAGAGTACAGGGAGAGCTGGACACAGGGTACAGGAAGAGCCGGTCACAGAGTACAGGGAGAGCTGGTCACAGGGTACAGGGGGAGCTGGTCACAGGGTACATGGAGAGCTGGGCACAGAGTACAGGGAGAGCCGGTCACAGAGTACAGGGAGAGCTGGTCACAGGGTACAGGAGAGCCGGTCACAGAGTACAGGGAGAGCTGGTCACAGGGTACAGGGAGAGCTGGTCACAGAGTACAGGGAGAGCTGGTCCAAGGGTACAGGGAGAGCTGGTCCCAGAGTACAGGGAGAGCTGGTCCAAGGATACAGGGAGAGCTGGTCCCAGAGTACAGGGAGAGCTGGTCCAAGGGTACAGGGAGAGCTGGTCACAGTGTACAGGGAGAGCTGGTCACAGAGTACAGGGAGAGCCGGTCTCAGGGTACAGGGAGAGCCGGTCTCAGGGTACAGGGAGAGCTGGTCACAGAGTACAGGGAGAGCTGGTCTCAGGGTACAGGGAGAGCTGGTCACAGGGTACAGGGAGAGCCGGTCTCAGGGTACAGGGAGAGCTGGTTACAGGGTACAGGGAGAGCTGGTCACAGTGTACAGGGAGAGCTGGTCTCAGGGTACAGGGAGAGCTGGTCACAGAGTACAGGGAGAGCTGGTCACAGAGTACAGGGAGAGCTGGTCACAGAGTACAGGGAGAGCTGGTCACAGGGAACAGGTTGAGCTGGTCACAGAATACAGGGAGAGCTGGTTACAAAGTACAGGAAGTGCTGGTCACAGTGTACAGGGAGAGCTGGTCACAGAGTACAGGGAGAGCTGGTCACAGGGTACAGGGAGAGCTGGTCACAGAGTACAGGGAGAGCCGGTCACAGAGTACAGGGTGAGCTGGTCACAGGGTCCAGGGAGAGCCGGTCAGAGGATACAAGGAGAGCTGGTCACAGAGTACAGGGAGAGCTGGTCACAGAGTACAGGGAGAGCTGGTCACAGGGTACAGGGAGAGCTGATCAGAGAGTACAGGGAGAGCTGGTCACAGGGTACAGAGAGAGCTGGTCACAGAGTACAGGGAGAGCTGGTCACAGAGTACAGGGTGAGCCGGTCACAGAGTACAGGGAGAGCTGGTCACAGAGTACAGGGTGAGCCGGTCACAGGGTACAGAGAGAGCTGGTCACAGAGTACAGGGAGAGCTGGTCCAAGGGTACAGGGAGAGCTGGTCACAGAGTACAGGGAGAGCTGGTCACAGGGTACAGGGAGAGCTGATCAGAGAGTACAGGGAGAGCTGGTCACAGGGTACAGAGAGAGCTGGTCACAGAGTACAGGGAGAGCTGGTCACAGAGTACAGGGAGAGCTGGTCACAGAGTACAGGGAGAGCTGGTCACAGAGTACAGGGAGAGTTGGTCACAGGGTACAGGGAGAGCTGGTCACAGGATACAGAGAGAGCTGGTCACAGAGTACAGGGAGAGCTGGTCACAGGGTACAGGGAGAGCTGGTCACAGAGTACAGGGAGAGCTGGTCACAGGGTACAGGGAGAGCTGGTCACAGGGTACAGGGAGAGCTGGTCACAGGGTACAGGGAGAGCTGGTCACAGGGTACAGGGAGAGCTGGTCACAGAGTACAGGGAGAGCTGGTCACAGGGTACAGGGAGAGCTGGCCACAGGGTACAGGGAGAGCCGGTCTCAGGGTACAGGGAGAGCTGGTCTCAAGGTACAGGGAGAGCTGGTCACAGAGTACAGGGAGAGATGGTCACAGGGTACAGGGAGAGCTGGTAACAGGTTTTTATCTTCACGGGGGAAGGATTAGGTTAAAAAAACGGGCAGTGCTTAATTGGATAATTATAGCTCCTAAGCATCTGGTAAGTTGTTGGTGGACATGTTTCGGCCTGTGTCACCTAAACGGGCCGGATGGCCTTATTCAGGATCAAAGGATCTAGCCGACTCAAATGTTGATGGGCTGTGTATGTGCTATGTAAGGTGACTGGATTCTCTCACCCTATCAGAGCAACAGGTTGTATTTAAAGCCTGTTATGGACATGTGGTAACAGGCCTTAATTTGGTTTACTGCTGGAATCTATGTAGGTGTTTCAGTGCCATAAGGCTGATACTGCGGCTTCTAATCCTGCCGTGAGGGTGCGATTTGGTCCTGAAGAAAGCCATCTGACACTTTTGGGTAACACAGGCCGAAACGTTTTATGTTATGTTATGTTATAACGTGTTTTATATAGCGCTCAGCTACTCCGAGGAGTGTCCCAGCGTGCCTTCCTGGCACTGACAGCCGAGCACCTGTCTGCTGCTAGGAGTGTCTGTGCCCTTTGAATGAGAGTTGGTTGCCAGCAGGGTGGTGAGGGGAGGTCTGTAGGTAGTAGGGGCAGCAGGTATGCACTGGTGGGGGAGGTACTGGCTGTAGTGACAGTGGCAGTGGAAGAGATGCACAGATGCGACAGACGTATAGAGGGACGAGAAGGTGGTAGTGAGTGGACGTATGGTTGGATGGATGAATAGGTGAATGGCTGAAGTACTTACAGCGTGGCTCCGGCTGGCACTCTGTCGCCTCCAGGGATCTTGGCATCTTGAGCGCTGTAAACCTTTATACAGCCAGCTCTGGACTATGGGACCGCCTCAGTTAAGCCTGGCCTCGGCCAAATAAATTTTTAACTTCACTTTCTACACATGATATTATGTTGACTTCTCTTTTTTGTCTCTTTCGTAACCCTTCACCTGCAGAGACACCCTAAGGGCATCTGCTGGACCCTTGGAAGAACGCACAACCCTTCTGGAGCTGGCGGTAATCTGACACTTTGATCAGGTGGTGGTAGTTTAATGCCAGGCAGTCTGTGCCTCATGTTTACGGGGGTATGCTGGGTGCCACAGAGGCGGGCATGCTTCCACACTCTGTGGTAATATGACACTTTGATCAGGTGGTGGTAATTTAACTCCATGCAGTCTGTGCCGCATGTTTACGGGGGTATGCTGGGTGCCACAGAGGCAGGCATGCTTACACAATTAGTAGTAATATGACACTTTGATAAGGTGGTGGTAATTTAACTCCAGGCAGTCTGTGCCTCGTGTTTATGGGGTATGCTCCGTGCCACAGAGGCGGGCATGCTTCCACACTCGGTGGTAATATGACACTTTCATCAGGTGGTGGTAATTTAATTCCAGGCAGTCTGTGCCTCTTGTTTACGGGGGTTTGCTGGGTGCCACAGAGGCGGGCATGCTTCCACACTCGGTGGTAATAATACACTTTGATCAGGTGGTGGTAGTTTAATTCCAGGCAGTCTGTGCCACGTGTTTACGGGGGTTTGCTGGGTGCCACAGAGGCGGGCATGCTTCCACACTCGGTGGTAATATGACACTTTGATCAGGTGGTGGTAGTTTAATTCCAGGCAGTCTGTGCCACGTGTTTACGGGGGTTTGCTGGGTGCCACAGAGGCGGGCATGCTTCCACACTCGGTGGTAATATGACACTTTGATCAGGTGATGGTAGTTTAATTCCAGGCAGTCTGTGCCACGTGTTTACGGGGGTTTGCTGGGTGCCACAGAGGCGGGCATGCTTCCACACTCGGTGGTAATATGACACTTTGATCAGGTGGTGGTAGTTTAATTCCAGGCAGTCTGTGCCTCGTGTTTATGGGGTATGCTCCGTGCCACAGAGGCGGGCATGCTTCCACACTCTGTGGTAATATGACACTTTCATCAGGTGGTGGTAATTTAATTCCAGGCAGTCTGTGCCTCTTGTTTACGGGGGTTTGCTGGGTGCCACAGAGGCGGGCATGCTTCCACACTCGGTGGTAATATGACACTTTGATCAGGTGGTGGTAGTTTAATTCCAGGCAGTCTGTGCCACGTGTTTACGGGGGTTTGCTGGGTGCCACAGAGGCGGGCATGCTTCCACACTCGGTGGTAATATGACACTTTGATCAGGTGGTGGTAGTTTAATTCCAGGCAGTCTGTGCCACGTGTTTACGGGGGTTTGCTGGGTGCCACAGAGGCGGGCATGCTTCCACACTCGGTGATAATATGACACTTTGATCAGGTGGTGGTAGTTTAATTCCAGGCAGTCTGTGCCACGTGTTTACGGGGGTATGCTGGGTGCCACAGAGGCGGGCATGCTTCCACACTCGGTGGTAATATGACACTTTGGTCAGGTGGTGGTAACTTAATTCCAGGCAGTCTGTGCCACGTGTTTATGGGGGTTTGCTGGGTGCCACAGAGGCGGGCATGCTACCACACTCGCTGGTAATCTGACACTTTGATCAGCTGGTGGTAATTTAACCCCAGGCAGTCTGTGCCTCATGTTTACGGGGGTATGCTGGGTGCCACAGAGGCGGGCATGCTTCCACACTCGGTGGTAATAAGACTCTTTGATCAGGTGGTGGTAGTTTAATTCCAGGCAGTCTGTGCCACGTGTTTACGGGGGTTTGCTGGGTGCCACAGAGGCGGGCATGCTTCCACACTCGGTGGTAATATGACACTTTGATCAGGTGGTGGTAGTTTAATTCCAGGCAGTCTGTGCCACGTGTTTACAGGGGTTTGCTGGGTGCCACAGAGGCGGGCATGCTTCCACACTCGGTGGTAATATGACACTTTGATCAGGTGGTGGTAGTTTAATTCCAGGCAGTCTGTGCCACGTGTTTACGGGGGTATGCTGGGTGCCACAGAGGCGGGCATGCTTCCACACTCGGTGGTAATATGACACTTTGATCAGGTGGTGGTAACTTAATTCCAGGCAGTCTGTGCCACGTGTTTATGGGGGTTTGCTGGGTGCCACAGAGGCGGGCATGCTACCACACTCGCTGGTAATCTGACACTTTGATCAGCTGGTGGTAATTTAACCCCAGGCAGTCTGTGCCTCATGTTTACGGGGGTATGCTGGGTGCCACAGAGACGGGCATGCTTCCACACTCGGTGGTAATATGACACTTTCATCAGGTGGTGGAACTGTGCCTCATGTTTACGGCGGTATGCTGGGTGCCACAGAGGCGGGCATGCTTCCACACTCAGTGGTAATCTGACACTTTGATCAGGTGGTGGTAATTTAACTCCAGGCAGTCTGTGCCTCATGTTTACGGGTGGTGCTGGGTACCACAGAGGCGGGCATGCTTCCACACTCGGTGGTAATCTGATACTTTGATCAGGTGGTGGTAATTTAACTCCAGGCAGTCTGTGCCTCTTGTTTACGGGGGTATGCTGTGTGCCACTGAGGTGGGCATGCTTCCACACTCGGTGGTAATATGACACTTTGATCAGGTGGTGGTAGTTTAATGCCAGGCAGTCTGTGCCTCATGTTTACAGGGGTAAAATCCTTAAAAGTCCACTGAACGCACCACAGGCAGTCTCACAGGCATCCCAGACAATCTCACAGGCACCACAGACAATCTCACAGGCACCACAGGCAATCTCACAGGCACCACAGACAATCTAACGGACACCACAGGCAATCTCACAGGCACCACAGACAATCTCACAGGCACCACTGAGAATCTCACAGGTACCACAGTCAATCTCACAGGCATCACAGACAATCTCACAGGCACCACAGACAATCTCCCAGGCACCACAGGCAATCTGACAGGCACCACAGACAATTTAACTGGCCCCACAGGCAATCTCACAGGCACCACAGACAATCTCACAGGCACCACGGAAAATCTCACAGGCACCATGGACAATCTCACAGGCACCACAGACAATCTCACAGGCCCTACAGGCAATCTCACAGGCACCACAGACAATCTCACAGGCACCATGGACAATCTCACAGGCACCACGAACAATCTCACAGGCACCACAGACAATCTCACAGGCCCTACAGGCAATCTCACAGGCACCACAGACAATCTAACGGACACCACAGGCAATCTCACAGGCACCACAGACAATCTCACAAGCACCACTGAGAATCTCACAGGTACCACAGTCAATCTCACAGGCATCACAGACAATCTCACAGGCACCACAGACAATCTCTCAGGCACCACAGGCAATCTCACAGGCACCACAGACAATTTAACTGGCCCCACAGGCAATTTCACAGGCACCACAGACAATCTCACAGGCACCACGGAAAATCTCACAGGCACCATGGACAATCTCACAGGCACCACAGACAATCTCACAGGCCCTACAGGCAATCTCACAGGCACCACTGACAATTTCACAGGCACCATGGACAATCTCACAGGCACCACGGACAATCTCACAGGCACCACAGACAATCTCACAGGCACCACAGACAATCTCACAGGCACCAAAGACAATCTCTACTTGTTCCACCATTTACCATCCCCCACTTTCACATCACTCGTTTTTACTCAGGAGACTCTTCGAGGAGCTGAGAATATACCGTGGGCTGTTGGAAAGTGGTTTATTAAAAGTGATAAGTAGGGTCCTACCACTAGTAATAAGGCAGGCTGAACTTAGGAGACAGGTGAGTAAAGCACTTGAAACATCAATACATTAAATAAGTAAGACACAATACACAGTAAAATTCCAACACCAATTTATCCAAATAGGTTATATTTATATGCACAAATAGGCACCAAAACCACAAAAATCCAATGTATGGAACCAGAGATATGCATTTTTAAAGATTAAAAGTAAAACGAACACTAAAAAAGGTCGCACTAGATCGGCACAAAGTTCAGATTTCACGCCACCTTTGATGTAACACTTTTTCACTTACGTCCAGATGTATTTCTTGATGCAGAAGAGTGGGCCATAGCAAAGGCCAAGGGTTCAGATGCTCTGGCTTGCCTTTTGGGGCCTGGGACTACGACTCATACAATGCACCTGGTCAATGTATGGAGTTGTTTTTAAAGTTTCTGCAAAATTCTGGAACTTCTTCCAGAAGTTCCTCTTGTGGGTTCAAAGTGTCCAATCCAAGGGTCTAGAAGCTCCTAGAAGTTCTTGGAATATAGGGACTCCAGTTTCCAAAAGGCACCTGGCCAAAGCCTGAAAAGTCCACTGGACGCACTCCAGGATGGGGACTTCTTGGTGTGGATGGCGCAGGCCGACTCTGTCCCCTCCTCACTCCTTGTGAAGCCTTAGGGCTGTAGTACCAGAGTGCGCAGCAGGTGCAGTGCTTCAGAGTGCAGTCCTTTATCTGCAGATCAGGGTTCCAGCAGGACAGTCCTTCTTCTCCTTGTTGATCAGGCAGTAGATCTAAGTTGCTTAGCAGCCTCTCCCATATTTATTCAGTGTTCCTTGGCGTCAAGCAGAGGGCACCCCTGGGCAATGGGATGCAGGGTGCCACCGTCAGGTATGACCACTTCTTCCCAAGTGTGGCATATACTTGTCCCAGAAGGCACTAGTCTTCTAGAGTCAAAGATAGAGAAAACCGCTCCTGAAGAGTGAGATGAGGCTAAGTGAACCCACTGGTGTGGCAAATATTCTCTAACACTCCCCTTCCAGCCCCTTCGCTAATCCAATTACACGGGCTCCTGTGCGGCTGGTGGTGCAGGATTTTGGGGGGTGAGCCTTAGCTGTCCCAAAGTGTTAGAGCCTGAGCTGTCCTAAAGTGTTATTCCCTCTTTGAAGACCAGTTTGGCTTCTCCACCCCGATCGTGACTTCTGCTTCAGCAGTTTCAATTCTCCTCCCACAGGAAACCCTTTGTCTCTCTTGCAGGTCACTTCACTCCTCATTAAGACAGCTTGGATTAGCCTGGCAGGGGCTGGCCAATCAGGAGAGAGTATGGTTCCCCAGCTTCGAGTCTTAGCAGGGATGCTCAACGTCCCTTGAAGAATGTGTCCGTCTTTAACGCAACTGGTGCCCATGTAAAGCAGTCTGATACATTCGGGTCTAGTTCACGCTACGTAAAACTAAAAAAAACAAAAAGGAGACCGCAGCTGGTAGGCTAGGTTTCGGCTCACAAAAAAGAAAGTTCTATGACTTTTCTCCTGTAATAGTTTTTATAAATCTAATAGTGGCAAGTTGTTGGATGTATCACAGCTCTCATTTCAAGTCCTTGAATGACATTTTGTGCTCCATCCTTGCAAAAGTTTTACTTTAATAAAATATTCCAGTTTTAGCCCATGAAGATAGTTATCTACAATCGGGAAAAACAAATTTGTCAGTTTTTCCCTCACTGGGGCTCATAAAACATATTTTATAATGTCCCTGCTTATAGATAAAAGGCATCCTACCCCTGGGGCACCGAGGCAAGAGCTTGGGAGACTTATACGTAAAAATAAGGTCGTTTGAGACTTTTGAAGTACCTTTAATTCCAAAGTAGAATTTGCATATGATTTCAGTTCAGTTCAGACTGGAATTATGTGGTAGGAGAGGGCCAAAATATGCATCAGGGTTGAGTAATAATGTGGCAAGAAAAGGAAAGATATGCAGTATAACGGAGCCACATTTTGTCAAAGTATTACTTCATTATTTTGTAATTTTTTAACTTTGCAACAATGTCTGGGCATTGGTTGCACCTCATCCGCATTCGAGCCGTGCAGGGCAGGTAATACGCTGCATTTTTGTACCGCTTTTGGCCGCCATATGTGTGGCAGGGTATGCTCAGACGTGAATCCCTTGCTCACTTTGCCACGGGATTCAAGCAAGCCGGGCTGAAGAAGGCTGAAATGCCAGAAACCGGTCCTCGGAAGCTTGTTTCCGGTCCAGGGAAGACATGGCTTGAGAGTTCGGGCTGGACTGTTCCCATGAGGCGCAGGGTCAGACTGATTTGCATATGGCCATGTCTGAACTGGGGTGGCAGAGTGGGCTAAAGAACGGTGATGGATCAAACCCAGATCTTTTGACTGGGTGTGAGTGTTTGATTGATTCAGATTCTCCGTCCATTACCACCCCCTTTTGTACCGCATTTTGGGAGAAGCATCATAGTCCTTTCCATTCTGCGCCACAAACCCCGATGAGGCCAGCCTTGACTACTGGTGGGGTTGGATCGAGGAACTCCTAGAGGACGTCCCTTAGGGTGCATTGACACCGACTAAAAACCTGTATATAGGTACAATAGGAATACTGGGTGTCGCCGTCTCAGATTCCTATTTTTAACTTTCCTGCACTTCTATCACGGTGCTGAAGAAATGCCATGGGATCCACTAGGGACCCACAAAAGGCGCGAAACATGTCGACTTAACATACTCACTCACGACTATCACTTTCACTTGCTAACAACAGAACAGACGGAAAATGCTCACCCCTCTGATATAATCTTTCCAGAGGCCTTCTTTGTCATCAGTTTTAACCTTACAACGCAAACTCCTGAATAAAGGTTTCTTAGGGTACTAGTGTGGAAATTTCCAGTTAACTCACCTTCCCCCCCCCACACCCGCACTCACTACTGCGGTGTTACTCCTCAAAGAACTCCGATAAAGAGCCCTCTCGCGGGGTACCTGGGGGGCTGCAGCACCACGTCCATGAGGAGCAATGCCCAATGATGAAACATGACACCCATTAGGTGTGTGAGGAAACTTTTTCCAAAAGGAGGAATTCCCCACCTCCACACTATTCCGTCCCCAACCTACCCTGTGAGTGAGATTCACTCACAGTCTCTCCCAGTAACCAAAATGGGCCAGCTCTTCTTGTCTTTTCTTTAGGAACAGTTACCCTTGAGTGATTATTGCACCTCATTAATACCAGTGTATCACCCAAAAAGAGCAATAGGTAATAGAAAGGTGACCATTCCAGCTTTGCAAAAGTCCTTTCACAACGTGCCAACAAATGTTGCTGCATGTTTAGTAAATTTTGAACTGTTTGAGCCAGTAATAAAATATTTTTTTTGTTTGATCTGGTTGCAAATATTTAATATTTTACTGACTACTGGAAGGTATTGGTAAACCATTCTCTAACGCGAAGGGGTTCCTGGGAGACCCCGTCCCCTTTGTGAATATCAACAAGAACATTTTTAAGAGTAAGCAGAGGTAACAGTCACCACTACCTCATCTTAAAAAAGGTTTCCTAAATGTTTTATGTTTTTTATTTTAACCATATTGTTTTTTTAGGTCGAGCCTAGAGCAGCACATGCGCTGCTTGCTCAACTTTAGTAAGGGGCTACCCGCCGGCCACCAGCTTGTGGTTACGTGCTCAAGCACGCGCGCCTCGCTCTGCCTCATTTTTGCTGTGCGCACATCCCTCACAATGATGCAAGGCAATGTAGTTGCCTTTTCCCTTTCTAGGTATCTCAGAAAGAGGGTTGGTGTGATGTGAAATGCAAGGTGTGGTTGCTTCACAAAAACACAGCTATGCAATTGTTACCAGAGCCCCCCCCAGCTTCTGTAAATAGTTACAAATAATCATCCAGAAAAGAGTTATTACCAGGTAAAACGTCTGGGCCTGTTTCTTTAATATTTCATGTTGTCCTTTTAACATTTACTTTCACATTTCATAGAAAGAGCTTCTCATCGCGGAAACAGCGGATGCGCTCGAGGGCGATATAAAACGGGCACTTTTGATCCTGTCGAACTCGATCTTATATGGATGGATTTCACTTCAGAGGCATCCCGAAGTGAATGAGTATAGTTTAAATCGGCACCTTGAAGGGAAAATGGATTACGGGAAACAGTGCTTAATTTGAGCAGGTGCTTTCAGGTGCTCAGCACTGGCACTTCTTTCACAGGGCCGGGGCCGGGCTACAAAAAAGCAGGCAAATCATAAAACGGAGACACAGCTAATCACTGTTAGAAGAGTGATAGTAAAGAGCTAAGATCGAGGGGAGAGAGAGAGCAGAGCATGGATAAAAGTGTAGAGAAAAAGGGGCAGGGCTAGAATGAATAGAGGGCAAATCAGAAATACAGGGAATCAATCAATCAATCAATCATAACATTTGTATAGCGCACTACTCACCCGGCAGGGTCTCAAGGCGCTTGGGGAAAGGGGTCCGCTATTGCTCGAACAGCCAGGTCTTGAGTTGTCTCCTGAAGGCGAGGTGGTCCTGGCTCAGCCGAAGGTGGATCGGGAGGGAGTTCCATGTCTTGGCCGCCAGGTAGGAGAAGGATCTACCTCCGGTGGTGGCTCTTCGGATGCGTGGTACGGCGGCGAGGGCGAGGCTTGTAGAGCGTAGCTGGCGGGTGGGCGTGTAGAAGGTCAGGCGGTCGTTGAGGTACTTGGGGCCCAGGTCGTGGAGAGACTTGTGTGCGTGGTTAAGGAGCCTGAATGTGATCCTCTTGCTGACGGGAAGCCAGTGCAGGTGCCTCAGGTGGCCGGAGATGTGGCTGCGTCGGGGAATGTCCAGGATGAGTCGGGTGGAGGCGTTCTGGATGCGTTGGAGTCTTTTCTGTAGCTTGGCTGTGGTTCCGGTGTAGAGGGTGTTTCCGTAGTCCAGTCGGCTGGTGACGAGTGCCTGGGTGACCGTCTTCCTGGTTTTGGTCGGGATCCATCGGAAGATCTTGCGGAGCATGCGTAGGGTGTTGAAGCGAGGGCGATGGTCCCAGGATGGTGGTGGGTCGTGGTTCTTCTGAAGCTGAAGTGGACGCAGCTGTGGTCGGTCCAGTGAAGTCCGGTGGAGTAGCTGAAGGTGATGTGCTTGCTGGATGAGAAGACGGGATCAAGAATGTGGCCGGCGTAGTGGGTGGGGGTGTTGACCAGTTGCTTGAGTCCGAGGTTGGAGAGGTTGTCCAGCAGGGCGGCGGTGTTGCGGTCTTTGTTGTTCTCCAGGTGGAAGTTGAGGTCCCCTAGGAGGATGTAGTCAGCTGAGGGGAGGGCGTGCGGGCTGATGAAGTCTGCGATGTCTTCGCTGAATTGTGTGCGTGGTTCCAGGGGTCTATAGACGAGGGTGCCTCTGAGGGTCCTCTTTGGGTCGACGTGTATCTGGAAGTGGAGGTGCTCGGCAGCGGAGAGGGTGTCTTTGGAGTCGGTCGTGATGCGGATGGAGTTCTTGTGTACGATGGCGATGCCTCCTCCAGTCTGGTTGACGCGGTCCCTCCGGGTGATCTTGTATCCGTCTGGGATGGCGATGGCGATGTCCGGCGCAGAGGAGCCGTTCATCCAGGTTTCTGTGAGGAAGGCGACGTCTGGTGAAGTTGTGTTGAGCAGGTTCCAAAGTTCGATGGCGTATCTGTGGATGGAGCGGGTGTTGAGCAGGATGCACTTGAGGTGGCTGTTGTTGGTGCTCGGCTTGGTGGCTGCGGTGCAGGTCCGGAGGCAGGTGAACTTGCTGGCTTGACAGGTGAAGGGTCCGTGGGTGCGTCTCGGGGTGGCTCGGTGGCAGGCTCTGGATCTGTCGGGTTTGAGTGCGATGAGGGTGGCGGCGTTGTAGGTCCGTCGTGTGGGCAGGCATCGTCGGGGGCCAGGGGTCCTGGCGCTGGGCGCGGTCCAGTCGCGGACGGGCGCAGACGGGCTTGCCTTTGGCGCGCCTTCGGCGCACAGTCGGCGCTCCCACTTAGCGTGTCCGCTGCGCGTACGCCAGGCGGCCTCCATATGAGGGGCTCAGGGAGGGAGGAGCAGCTGGGAGGCGGGAGCGGGGTGGCGAATGGGAGCGGTGGGGGGGCGGGGCCGTAGGGAGCAGCGGCGGGAATCTGAGAGCGAGGCGGGGGGCACAGCGGCAAGAGGGGGGAGCGAGGGGGACACAATGCGGGATACAGAAGGCAAAACAGGGGGACCAAGTAAAATATACAGAGGGAGAAATCTACACAGTGAACAGCAGGCAAAGGCTGCCTAAGGGGAAACGATACAAAACGCAAAAACTGCACAATTTACCACGGAGAGAAAGGAGACAGTAGTCAGAGAGCCAACACAGTTAACAGCAGGCAAGGGTACCTAAGGGGAAAAACGATACACAACGCTAAAAGCGGCACAGGTTACCACGGAGAGGAGGAAACAGCAGTCAGAGCATAGCGGCGGCTCACAGCATGAGGGGACCACGCGGTGGCTAGGGGGGGCGACCTACCTGGTTACAGGGTCAAGGGAATAAGGTAACACACCCGGTGTGACAAAGATGATAGAAAACAATTAGAGAGGTGATAGGATAGACACTTAGAGAAAAGACTTAGGGGACAGACAACAGATCAAGGTTGGAAGATAGAGACAGAGGCAGTGGGAGTGTTGAAAGTGGAGCTCACCTGAGAAAGAAGTGAGCTGTGGCCTCCTTGGCAAAATGTTCAGCACCTGCACACCCTGGCACCCTTGAATGTGTCCCCCATTTTACCGAATCGGTATTTACCGATTCGGTAATTGCCATTCATTCCTATGGGCCTGTAGGCCTAGATGCCCATAGCAATGAATGGGAAGCCATTCAGTATTTCCGATTCGGTAATTGCCATTCATTCCTATGGGCCTGTAGGCCTAGATGCCCATAGCAATGAATGGGAAGCCATTCAGTATTTCCGATTCGGTAATTGCCATTCATTCCTATGGGCCTGGAGGCCTGGAGGCCCATAGGAATGAATGGCAATTACCGAATCGGTAAATACCGATTCGGTAAAATGGAGGACACATTCAAGGGTGCCAGGGTGTCACTTTGACATCCTGTTGCACCCCTCAATCGTGCTTGTGTGCAGATGTGGCAGACATACATGCCCTAAGGGCATGTATGTCTGCCACATGGCACATTTGAAAATGCACAGATTTGTATTTTCAAAGGTATTCCTTATTTACCACCAACTTATAGTTGGTGGTAAATAACGAATCCTAAAATAGGAAAAGCACTCATTTGAGTGCTCCCTACATTGCAAATTCGGTAATTTACCGATTCGGTATTTTAAGGAAACGGTAATTTACTGATTCCTTAAAATACCGAATCCTTAAATTACCGAATTTGCAATTTAGGCCACCTACATCCCAAATGCCCAATACCGGTCGGTATCGGCCGAAATTCGGTAATTTCGGCCGTTACCGACCTGTATTGGACCACCTACAACTGGCCCTTAATCTCTCAGCTTAAAGTTGCATATTTTATAACAATGTCTTATAGACATTTCTTCGTTGTTAGTCCCTGTCAGCCAGAATACAAGTCCAGACAAGCATTGGCATAGCCAATAGGTCTCGCCTTTGGTACCTTATTAGTGTTTAGCTATCCAGCACAATATCCTTGGTGCAACAACATAAACTGTTGCATGGCTAAACATCTAAAAGGTCCTAAAGCCGAGACCTAGTGGATATGCCAATGTTTCTTTTAATGATTGCTTGTTATAAAAGCAATCACAGGCCTGGTCTGCTGACCCTATCAGGACGCAATCCCTGTGATGGCAGAGAATCCTAGTGGGTCCCAAAACTGTGACTCACCTCATTAATATTCATGAGGTGGGTCGATTTGTAACCCACTACCATCCGGTACTTTGACAACCAAACAATTAGTACACAGGTCAGTTTGCAAAATACCAGACTGGTGGAAACAAATACTGGGGGCAAGTTGCAAGCAGTATTTTACAATCAACAGTAAGCACCTCTTGCGTAATCTTCCCAATGCTTTTTTATATTTACAAAACATTTTCCTCCTTTTTGTCGAAACAATACAACAGTTCCTTAACCCCTTGGGCGCGGCCGCGATTCTGTGCCTGTGCAGCACTTCTAAAGAGTGGGCGGGATCATGACGGCCCCCAGCCATCAACAGCACACGCCCACCGCGTTGCATGACGGACAGGGGCCGTCATCAGCATGGAAGGGGTTAAGGACTAATGCGGACCTTGAGGCGCCGCTGCTGAAAAGGCAGGGAGAGGACCCCCTGTACGGTGAAGACACGCGACAGGCGGTCAGCTAATGAACGACAGGCCTCCTCGTCAGGTGCCTGCTACCTGAAAGGTGTATAAATGTGTGCAGTTGGTTAATCAGTAAGTCTAAAGGCTGCCTGGGACGTGCCACATGACTTTAATTATTACACCCACTTGAAGCTTCATGGTGACAAAGATTTATTCTTGTTGAGAAGTAATTTGAGGTGTTACCAGCTGAGTTATGGATTGCGTCCTGAGCTAAAACTTCTAAAAAAGGCTTTCACTAGACAGAGTCTTACTGTGCAGTACTAAAAAATATATTTTTTTTTTAAGCACTTCTTTTAAAATCTGCTACCATTTTTTGCACAATTTGCAGGAGCCTATTTTATAGTGAGTGTAGTATAATTTGAAAATAATGAGTTGCATATTCACAGTGCTTTCCGCAGCAGGCTGGGACTTCATAGCACTATAAATACATATATCACTATTCTCCACTGCAGCAAGTAGTGCTTAAATCTGTGACGGTTGTATGACGTTACAACGCATACTTTTATAACAAGTTTTTTACAACGCGACATCCTTTACAACGCATGCCATTACAACGAATTTCCAAAAACTACCATTACAGCGCATTCCATTACAACGCATACTACCTTTACAACGCATACTGTTACAATGCATACCATTACAACGCATGTTTGGTAAGTATTGGATACTATATGGGTAAAAATTACTATTCTAACTCCAGGGGGTGCAACAGTAGGGTAAGTGTTGGATAGTGTAGGGGTAAAAATTACTATTCTAACTCCAGGGGGTGCAACAGTAGGGTAAGTGTTGGATAGTGTAAGGGCACTATGCGTTGTAATGGTATGCGTTGTAATGGTATGTGTTGTAATGGTAGGCGTCATAATCACTGCGTTGTAATGACATGCGTTGTAATGGATCTTGCATTGTAAAAGTTTCGTTGTAATGGTAGTGCGTTGTAAAAGTTGCATTGTAAAGGTTGTTTCTCTTCTGTGACTATCTGGCTGAACAAACAGACTACTGCTTTGATAGCATTAACTAAATGAGCTTGTATGACAAAATAGAATGCATTCCCCACATTAACTTGCATTAATTTTCCATTTAAGATGTGTCTGTTTTATATTCATTTACCTGAAGGTGAAATTCCAAGAAACTATTTGCACAATATTTTGCTATTTTTAGCCACATCTCTGGCCCCGCCCCCAAGCACGCAGACCCCACCCCCATTGCACTCAGGATCACAGTCCCCATACTTTTTTATGCACCTCAATGGCTGCCTCACCTTTTCCACCATTCACTCTCAGCCTACTGAGCTGTTTTTAAAAGCCGCCCCAATGTGGCGCCGGAGGGCAGCTTGGGTGAGAGATGATTGGAGCCGGATCCCACCCCCATCCCCTCTGGTGACACCATTGTCAGCACACTCCAGTTAATCTTTCTGTGAGGAGCACTTTGCTGAGATTATAATTAAACAAGACACAGACACCTTGTGCCAAGAAATGGCATGCGTCCCATTCCTGCCTGGGTGAACCGAGGGGCCAAACATGGAATGGCCATGGCATCATACAGCACGCGGCCTTCTGCCCGCGGACACCTTTGCCACAGGTGTGGGGTGTGTCCATGCACATCGTAAATTTAACTGGTAATGTGGCTCACTGAGTTGGCACACCTATCATCTGGATCAGCCCTGAGCCTTGTGACGTTTTTACCAAAACAAAGCAGACAAGTAAACTGGTGGGCATATTGAAACCTGGCAAACGATTGTGGGTGGGGCAACACCCTGGCAGGCCCTTCTGACTGGCACCACCAGAATGCAGGGACAAGGCCTCCCAGGTGAAAGCCATGGCTTCCTGCCCCTCCCACGGAGAGTATGGGAGTTGTTCAGCCAGCAGGAACCCCAGACACCTCCTCGGTCTGACGCCCCCACGCTCCAGGTAAGGAAAGAGGCTCTGCCCAGTGCCTGGAGCTCTGGCCTGCAGGGAATGGGCCTCCAGGTTGAAGCAATGACTGCCCCCAGCTCTCACTGGGGCTCACTGGGAATCACTGGAACTATCCAGCCTGCCTGAGCCCCAGACTCCTCAGTCCAACACCACCCTGTCCTAGGATCTGCCCTGTGGCTGGTCATTCACGGGTGTCCTGTCTCCACTCCACACCCCAGAGGTACGCAAGAGTCCTTCCTAGTCTGCAGCCACCGTGCCCTGGGTAGGAGCCGTAACTCTAGGGAGTTGGGGCTGGTGGTAGACGGGACCACATGGGGACACAGACACCCAAGGACGGAGACAAAAGCTTGGCTCAGAGGATGCATTTCAATAGATCCCAGCAAGGTAGGTGCTCTGCTACTTACAAAGCCCTGATTCAGAATCTGGTCACCTACGAATGATTTATCACTAGGTGCCCTTCGAGCATGCGGTGCAGTGAGGGCGATGGAGACAGCATCACCCGTCCCCTCTCTCGTACCGGAGCGAGTGGCTCTATGCACCAGCCCAGAGGCTGGCTAGCTCAGGCCAGCGGAGGCTCCACAGCCCTGTGGTATCACCACGGTTTAGGGGTGATTTTGATTTAGAGATGTTCAGTCAATAATCCTATAGATGGTAGCTTTACCTCAGTGGCTCCTCAGCCAAGCACATACACAAAATGTCTGAACCTGCTGTTCCTCTTGTGCTGAGCAACAACAACACATAAACAAACTAATCTGTCTCACGACAATCTCTGCCCACTCACGTTCCCTATTACTGGGTGAGAAATCCAATGCCTGGTGAATTCTGATTCACAATGATAGGAAGAGACGACATCGAAGGGTCAAAAAGTGACATCGCTATGAACGCTTGCTCACCGCAAGCCACTTATCCCTTTGCTCACTTGAAACCCAAAAAGTCAGAAGGATCGTAAAGCTCCACTTTCATGGTCTGTTTTCATACTGAAAATCAAGATCAAGCAAGATTTTGCCCTTCTACTCCGTGGGATGTTTCTGTTCTCCCCGAGCCTGCTTTAGGCACCCACTCGAGTCAGAGTACCCAATTGCCAATGTCCTCGAAATGAGTTACGCACTCCGGGCACCAGGAGTTTGGAGCCAGAAGCGAGAGCCCCACAGGGCCCCTGCTCATCAGGTGAGTGAAACACGATGAGTAGTGGTATTTCAGCAGCGGCCCGAGGGCCTTCCACTTATCCCACACCGCCCTTGTCTCTTCACAGTGCCAGAGTAGAGTCAAGCTCAACACGGAAGATGTCCTTGCCTGCTGATTCCGCCAAGGCTGTTCCCATGGCTGCTGGTTTCAATAGAGAGTAGAAAGGGACAGTGGGAGTCTTGTTCATCCACTCATACGCGACACTAATTAGATGACGAGTCATTGGGCTATTCTTGTTCCACCGCGGTGGCTCATTCTGGGCTATTATTGCTGCCGATCAGCTTCAAACCAGTCTTACTACTAACCACTCAACAATTGTACTGGAGTGCAGCTACACTTCAAGCTGCCCCCATGGAAACATGAATCACACATCGAGTAGAGACAGTACGCCCACCAGTGCTTCCCGAGCACTCGATGTTGCCTGTTTCTTACCCCACTTCTGGATTTTCCAATTACGCCTTGAGACCCTCACAGGTGAGTAGTACACTCTAAACCCCCTGATTGATCGATTGAATGTCCTGTGAAGAGCACGGTTTGGTTATCGGAAGGTCAACATACAGTAATTTGACCTGTTCTATTTGTGTGTGTCTATATTACAACTCATTTTACTAAGTTCAATATTGTCTATTCCAACCCAAACTCACACATAACTATAATACTAAATTATTCAATCCTAACATCACCTATAACAATAACATTCAATTATTACTAATTTCAGTTTAACGTCACACTCTATATATAATTATCAAACCTTAATAAATTCACACTAACTTGTGCCACTAAACATGTCTGAATAGTTCTAACTTTAATGTGTCCTTTGAAACAAAGCACATCATCCAGTAAACAATCATCAAGCTTTGCTACACTATTAGTTGTCCCTGAAAACTTGCCTCATTTCTAAACATCCATCGCAGTAGAAAGACAGACATTCTTCTTGAATGGGAATGACATTTGCAGTCCTAGAGTAGTTAGAGCAGCATTGTTACATTAAGGCCACATTCCTAAAACACAGAGCAGGAAACCATGATATTTCACAATGGAACAGTTTGCGAGAATTTTGGTTTCTTAGATAGTTCACTGTAATAATTGACTTCACTTTCTCAAGGTGTTCAAGTTAATTCTGAGCATTTTCGTTACTGATTGAAATATCCACCAGCACCAGCTTTGGTGAACATTGCACCAGGTTTTCTTAGTTCACCTTGAATGTTCTTTAGATGAGATTCTCTGTGTGTTAGCCAACCATATCATTTAGCTCGGTTAATAAGTAGCTCCAGAATCTTGTTATGTCTTTTAATTCTAATGTCCCTTGTTTTATGACATGTACCTAACACATGCACAATTATTTCACGTACATCTTTGCAATATCTACAAGGAGCGAATGACTGATTACTTCCTCTGGATATTGTTCTTCTAGTGTTCATTACAGTCGCTCTTAGCGTAAGTGCAGCAACGCATTGAATTTTCCTTTAGTTTCATGCGTTTTGTAATCCAGAAGTTACAGGGCTGGATTATTTTTTAAGTATTTTATACCATCTCCTTGTACAGAGAGATTTTTCCATTTTTTCAAATTCTTTTTTCCCATCATAAGGTACTAATAGCTGCAAGAGTAGACTGGGAAGCTGCTGTTTGATAGCTTTAGATTGCAGATTTTGATAATGTGATCAGTTTATTGTTTACTAGCTTACCCGTCGCGCATACATTGTGTCATTTTTATTGAAACGTATTAATTTTAATATAAAAAGCATTTCAAAGTGTCGTTTTAATTCTATTTATTTATTCGAGTGCTTGTGGATACATTTTTTTTGTTTTACCGTCTGGTGCGTACATCAGTATTTGAAAGATTATGAGGGCCCTGGGGGGCCGATATTTAAAAAGATTTTATGCCAGAAACCTTCGTGGGAGTGTACTCAACAACTTCCCAAAGTTTCCTGGCGATCGGATGAATGCTGTTTTAATTCTATTTATTTATTCCAGTGCTTGTGAATACACATTTTTTTGTTTTTCTGTCTTGTGCGTACATCAGTATTCGAAAGATTATGAGGGCCCTGGGGGGGGCGATATTTAAAAAATGTTATGCCAGAATCCTTGGCGGGAGTGTACTCAACAACTTCCTAAAGTTTCATGGTGATTGGGTGAATGGTGTTTTAAATCTATTTATTTATTCGAGTGCTTGTGGATACACGATTTGTTGTTTTTCCGTCTGATGCGTACATCAGTATTCGAAAGATTATGAGGGCCCTGGGGGTCCGATATTTAAAAAAAATGTATGCCAGAAACCTTCGCGGGAGTGTACTCAACAACTTCCCAAAGTTTCCTGGGGATCAGATGAATGCTGTTTTAATTCTATTTATTTATTCGAGTGCTTGTGGATGCACAATTTTTTGTTTTTCCGTCTTATGCGTACATCAGTATTCGAAAGATTATGAGGGCCCTGGGGGGGGCGATATTTAAAAAATGTTATGCCAGAATCCTTGGCGGGGGTGTACTCAACAACTTACTAAAGTTTCATGGCGATCGGATGAATGGTGTTTTAATTCTATTAATTTATTCGAGTGCTTGTGGATACACGATTTTTTGTTTTTCCGTCTTGTGCGCACATTAGTATCCGAAAGATTATGAGGGCCCTGGGGGTCCGATATTTAAAAAAAATGTATGCCAGAAACCTTCGCGGGAGTGTACTCAACAACTTCCCTAAGTTTCCTGGGGATCAGATGAATGCTGTTTTAATTCTATTTATTTATTCGAGTGCTTGTGGATGCACAATTTTTTGTTTTTCCGTCTTATGCGTACATCAGTATTCGAAAGATTATGAGGGCCCTGGGGGGGGCGATATTTAAAAAATGTTATGCCAGAATCCTTGGCGGGAGTGTACTCAACAACTTCCTAAAGTTTCATGGTGATTGGATGAATGGTGTTTTAAATCTATTTATTTATTCGAGTGCTTGTGGATACACGATTTGTTGTTTTTCCGTCTGATGCGTACATCAGTATTCGAAAGATTATGAGGGCCCTGGGGTCCGATATTTAAAAATAAATGTATGCCAGAAACCTTCGTTGGAGTGTACTCAACAACTTCTCAAAGTTTCATGGCGAACGGATGAATGTTGTAGTAATGCATAAAGGACAAACAGACAGACAGACAGACAGACTTACATTAGTTTTTATATATATATATATAGATTAAATCTCCTGCATACATGTAAGAGTGAGCAATGTACAAGTCAGCAGTTTTTCTGAGATATATTAAACTGTTCAATTTGCAGATTCCTATGGTTATACACAGCTTTCGTATATCTAGGCTACAATTTGACCTTTTTTAGGTCAACAGATCGTGTAAGGAGGAAGGTGGACATAGTTCTTGTCATAGTTCTTTATTATCTGGTCGAATTCGGTGATAGTCTTTGCTTCTTCACCTGCTATTTCCAGCTGGAATGACAACTTAGGAGCCAGGTAGTGACATAGTATTTCAACTTCTTGTGTGGGTCTGAGAGGAAAACTGCCAGGGATATATCTCATTCTGATAGGTACATCATTTATTTTGCTGCTTTTAGTATGACCTGTGTTTGGATCAAAGTTCAGTCCTCTCACTGTCACCTGGGTGTGTGCTATCAATGTTTTGTTTTTTGAATTTCCATGGTTTGCAAATACTCACCAGAATTTTCTCTTTGTGATAACTTGTGAAAAACCTATGTGTCTTTTCAACATTTAGTTTCAGGCCTGTTGTAGTGCTGAATTTTTTAATGATTTTCAAGTTAGAACTCATGCCATCGCGTGTGTTACTGAGTGCTACTGTGCCGTCGGAAGACGGTAAATCAGTCATCTGCTCAATAAGTCCATCTGAGTCAAATGTAAAGCCCTTGATGTTTTTCTGGAAGTCACGTGTTAGAGGGTCCTCTGGAAAATTAAAAAACAGTGGGGATAGTGTTTCTCCTTATTTGACGTCAGACTTAATTATTATTTCTGGTGTAGATTGAGAGTTTTTTCGTACATAGATAGATCTAGTCATCATATATATGACACTAGCAGCCCGTCCCGACGTTGTCCGGGTATGAAATAGAATGTGTGTATTTGGCAAGGGCAATTTATTTTAAAATCTCGCGGTAGACAAAATTTTTTGTTTCATTAGAATAGGGACGGAGAAGGCCCAGCTGCAGCCCTGGTGATGTAACAGGCACGTGTAATTGGTGTAGTTATCCGCCGCCTGAGCCCGGCTACAGCTCTGGTTGATGTTAGCAGGCACGTGTAATGTCGTTGATTGAGAGAGTTAACAGCCGCGGGTAAATCCGTTTAATGAAAGACTTGAGTGACAGAGAGTAGGAGAGGCTGCAGTAATTGTCCCCGCAGACACGCTCATTTGCGTGTTCCCCCGCTTGAGGCCCAGATGCAGGCCTGTTTGATGTTAGTAGGCGCGTGTTCCCCCGCTTGAGGCCCAGCTGCAGCCCTGGTTGATGTTATCAGGCGCGTGTAATTAGTGTACTGATCCGCCGCCTTAGCCCGGCTAGAGCCCTGGTTGATGGTAGCAGGCGCATGTAATTTCGTTGAATGAGAGAGTTCAGTAACAGCGCGCAGGAGAGGCTGCAGTAACGTTACTTACCAGGCCTCCAGGTGAACGCGTTTGTCACACCCCCAGCACACGGCCACAGCAGACGATCTTATGATTAATGTACGACCCACATGGCATGAAGGGCAGAACGTAGCACACGCCCCCAGCGTTTCTCACGCCCCCAGCGTGCCCCTTGATGCGGCGCAATTGCGTTCACATGGCATGAAGGCCGGACACACGCCCCCAGCGTTTCTCACGCCCCCAGCGTGTCACGCCCCCAGCATGCCCCTTGATGCTGCGCAGCAACGTAATTGGCGCTTGTATGTATGACTCACATGGCATGAAGGGCGGACACACGCCCCCAGCGTTTGTCACGCCACCAGCGTTTGTCATGCCCCCCGCACACGCCCACAGCAACGATGTGATGGCCGTACCACACGCCCCCTGCATTAGTCACTTCCCCAGCCCACGCCCACAGCACAACGCAGACACGCTCACAAGGGACTACTTTTCTGGCACGGTTCTTTTACCTTTTAAATGTTTAGAGGAGTTGGCCTAGCGGCTAAGGCGCTCGACCTCGGTCCTGGGGATCTGGGTTCGAGTCTTGGTAACGACGCCAAACATCCTGTGATTCTGGGCAAATCACTTAATCTCCCTGTGCCTAACAAAAATGAATGTGTGTCCTCATGTAACGTAATTGGTGCTATGTAAAGCGCTCTGATACCTGATTCAGTTTGGGTCAAGTTCGCGCTATATAAAACTCTGCAAAAAAAAATATATATATGGTGGCCGTCTGCATAGCCTATGTCCTTCTGCTGCAACTGCCCTTTCCAACGCTGTATTGGGTGTTGTGATTGGTGCTGTGGTT
Organism: Lissotriton helveticus; assembly: GCF_964261635.1. Classification (NCBI taxonomy): domain Eukaryota; kingdom Metazoa; phylum Chordata; class Amphibia; order Caudata; family Salamandridae; genus Lissotriton; species Lissotriton helveticus. The sequence goes on along the minus strand of NC_136067.1, from coordinate 13,385,091 downwards.
ACTGAGATTACCCGCCTCAAAGGTTTGGGCTCTCTCTTTATTATATTAGTATGGATAACTCTTTGTCTTTCGAGACTCCGTATGATGTGTGTTGGACCTGGCCTCGTGGCGTGGTTCCCCATGTTCCACAGCAACCCGTTAGCCTAGCCCTGCACCCAGAAACCCCTGGTCGTCCTGTCCCTGTACACCCAAACTCCCTACACGACCCCACCAGCCGACGACCAGCCCCGCATCCCCGTCCTCCTTCCGGGCCCCGGGCACACCCGAACCTGCATCACCCCACAGGGCCCCAGCAGCCATTTTCCCTTCCCGAGGTCCCTGACTCCTTGGGCCTTGCATCACCCCGGCCCCAGCGAAACCTAGGCTCCAGACGCGCCAGTCCCGGCTGGGGGGTAAAGGGCTCCCTGAGTGAGATAAGACGGGGAGTTTCGATGGCACCTCCGGCCTCCCCTGAGAGACTGGTTTCTCTCACACCTCTGGCCGTCCCCTGGGGGCCGGTTTCGATCGCACCTCTGGCCCCCCCGAGAGCTGGCTCCAGACCCTGCTGGGCGTCTGGGAATTCCCGGACGCATCTTCAAAAGGATCAAAGAGCCAACCGCCGGACCTCCCCAATGACCAGCCCCCCAGGCATGAGACCTCCGCCTGCGAGGGTCCGGACATCAAAGGGCCACTGGACTATATCCAGGCCTGCCCGAGAACTAGCGGGTAGTTGTATCCTGGACAAGAAAGCCTGCTGATCTGATCGCGGCTGACCCTTGGGGAAAACGGAACCTTCGAACTCTTCGAACCCTGCTGACACTGTCGGGGCTATTCCTCGTAACAACGGAACTGAAACATCGGAGCCCTGCTGACGCTGTCGCGGCTTGTCCTCATTAGAACCGAACTAGAACCTCGGAGCCCTGCTGACCTTGTTGCGGCTCGATCTTCAACTCTAAAGAGACCTTCACGGAACATCCTGAGCCCTGCTGACATGGTCACGGCTCCTCAAGAACTATCCTCCGGATCGAGCCCTGCTGACCTCGTCGCGGCTCGAGGAGTACTCTGGTCCGGCTGGACCATCGACGCTACCAACAAGACCTGAGCTGACCTGATGAGTGAAGCAGCCAATACGACCATCACCTTTTCGTATCCCCGGCTCGAGGATTGAGAGCTGTGCACAGGGTACGCTTCGTACTGGCCTAAAGACTGACACTGTCCCGCTTCCCCCTTCCCGAATTCCTGAGATTTTACGATCCCTCGATCGCTTGTAAATAAGAGTGCCAATTCCTTTTTACTGTCCATAAAGAACTTGTTACTGAAAACCTACGGTGTGGTGTCCGTTCGTAAGTGTGGTGTGAGCTCAGTGTGTACGATCCTAAACTCGAAGTCCTCCACGGTGAGGACCTCATGTAAAGACTCGGCATTACTTGTGGGAGAGGTGGGTCACGGGGTGGTCGGGTGAGCATAACCTGGCCCTCTGGGATCGCCCCTTCTAACATTGGTGGCAAGCGACGGGATAAGAGCCTACGTCTAGAGATCGTACAGTAAAGCGACTGAGACACTACCTGAACGAAGAACAACCATGAGTCTCACTGCAACAAGCGAAAAGACCACATTCCAGAAGCACCTTCTGGAAGAATATACCCACCGAGAACTGAAGCAATTCTGCAAAGACTTCCATATCGCTACCACTGGCTTAAGTACCAAAGAAGACTTCCAAAAATCCCTGACAGCCTGGGTAGAGGCCGGAGCCCTTCTTCCCCCGACAGAAGGAGACGGTGTGTCACAGACCGAAACCCGCGACCGTGAGGGTGAGAGTACGAACTCCCTGACGCGGAGTCCCAGCGCGGAGAGAGGTCTGTCACCGGAGAAGATGACAGACCGAGAACGCACTCGGAACCACGAGCTAGAGCTGGCACGCCTTAAATTGGAAGGAGAGCTCAAGTTGGCCGAAAAGAAACTAGCCGTCGAGCAGCTACGGCTGCAAGGAGAAGTGGAGGAGAAGAAGCTCCAGAGGGAGCATGTAGACAAGATACTCCAGCTGGAGCACGAGTGCGGCCTGAAGGAGATAGAACTAAAGGCCCGGAGCGAAGACAACCGAACCCCGGGGAACCGAGAAGCCGTTCCCCCGGTAGAGCCAAAAGTCCACATCCCCAAGGATGTGGTGAAAGAGTACTATAAGAACGACAATATCCAGAAATGGTTCAAGGCTTACGAAGTCGCCATGACCTCCCACCGAGTTCCACAGAAGGATTGGGGAGCTGGGTTGTGGGGCCGATTCCTGAGCGAAGGGAGAGACACCCTGCTCGATCTGCCATCCTCAGTGCAGACCTCCTACAGCCACATGAAAGAGGCCCTCCTCACGAGATACGGGCTCACCCCTGAGATGTATCGCCAGCGGTTCCGAGAGTGCAAGAAGATCCCTGGCACCACGTGGGTGGAGTACGTGAACTTTTACAGTCAAGCCTTGGAAGGATGGATCAGGGGCAGCAAGGTGACCACTTTTTAAGGTCTCTTTGATCTCATCGCCTATGAACACTTATCCACCAGCTGCTTTGTAGAACTGAGACAGCACCTTCTGGACAGCAAGTTGGCAGATCCCCGGAAGCTGGCGGTCGAAGCAGATCGCTGGGTGAGCACCACGGGGGCCCGTGTGAGACTATGGCCGAAACGAGCAAGGATATTCCCGCCAGAGGGGAGGGGGAGGTCAGAATAGACAGAGAGGGTCCCCGGCAGGGCCCCCACGTAGCCCCCCAGAACCCAGTCAGGAACCTCTCCTCCCGCAGCAAGAGCCGGATTCCCCCCAGCTAGACAAGGACCCCGAATAAGCACAGCTTGCTACAGATGTCACCAAACAGGGCATTATGCCAATGACCCCCAGTGCCCCCTGCTAAAGAAGCCCGCTGCTACAAGTCCCCCCGCGCGCCAGCTAGCCACAGTGGCCTTAGAAGAGGAAGAGATAGAGGACCCAGAGGGGTGGGAACCGGCAGCCATGTCATTAGTCTCACTGGGGGATAGAGAAAGGGTCCCCGGAGCCCCCCTGCCAGACAACACCGAAAAATACAGACAGCAAGTATCCGTCAACGGGCACCGCATAGGGGCTCTCCGAGACACAGGGGCCAGCATTACTGCAGTAAGGTGTCACCTAGTCACAGAAGACCAGATTATACCCCACGCCTCCTGCCGGGTAATCTCAGCGGACAATTCCATCCGCACCTGCCGGATAGCTCAGGTCCCGTTCGAATGGGAGGGGAGTCTCCGGGGAATTACGAGTAGCGGTCCGCACCGACATGCCCGTGGACTGCCTACTGGGTAACGACCTGGAGAGCTCCCCATGGAAGCAGGTAGAGCGAAGGACTCACCTAGAGATGGTGGGCCTGCCCGAGTGGGCGTGCGTGAGCACCCGATCCATGACTGCCCGAGTGTCCACCCCCGGGGGGGTGGAACTCGAGAACCCTCGCCCGGTCTCTGATGACCCGGAGGGTAGCGAGCGACTCGAAGTCCCCGAGCTTCCCTCCAGTGAGAGCCTTGACCCCGACGTAGGTCCCCTAGGCCCTGACGTCGAACAAACCCGAACTTGGACGACCTTCCTGAGTTAGCCCAGTGGCACCAGGAAGGGGGACCTTCCCGAGAGGAATTCTGCCTGGAGCAGACCTCCTGTCCTTCCCTGGTTGGGCCGCGGCAGCAGGCCGCCGCCCAGGCCGCCGGTGACCAGTCCGGCTCTCACCTTGTCTATTGGGAAAACGGCCTGTTATATAGTGAACAGAAGTCCGCCGAGCTAGGGTCAGCCCGGGTGCTGGTGGTACCCCTACGCTTCCGCGGCTTACTCCTGAACCTGGCCCATGACGTGCCCCTGGCGGGACACCTGGGACAAGACAAAACCTACCACCGCCTGGTCGCTCACTTTTACTGGCCCCGCATGCGCTTCGATGTGGAGGCCCACTGCAAGTCCTGCCCCACGTGTCAGGCCAGCGGGAAGAGCGGAGGGAGGCGCAAGGCTCCCCTCCAACCCTTCCCCGTGGTCAGTACCCCCTTTGAACGGGTGGGAATAGATATCGTGGGACCTCTAGACCCCCGAACCTCCTTAGGCCACCGGTTTATCCTCGTCCTGGTGGACCACACCACCCGGTACCCCGAGGCCATTCCCCTCCGAACGGTGACGGCCCCCGTAGTGGGGCGGGCCCTCATGGGGATCTTCTCCCGGGTGGGGTTTCCACGAGAAGTGGTGAGCGACCGAGGAACGAACTTCATCTCCAAGTACATGAAGTCTCTCTGGCAGCAGTGTGGGGGTGACGTACAAGTTCACCACCCCATAACACCCCCAAGGTAACGGCCTGGTTGAGCGATTCAACCGGACCCTTAAGGGGATGATCATGGTTCTCGAAGAGCCCCTGAGACGTAAGTGGGACGTCCTCCTTCCCTGTCTCCTGTTCGCTTACCGAGAAGTCCCCCAGAAATCCTTGGGGTTTAGTCCCTTCGAGCTGCTCTATGGGCAACCCGTCCGGGGGCCCCTCAGCCTGGTCAAGGAAGGTTGGAAAACGGCGGCCCCAGCTCCCCCCCCAGATGTGTTTCGATACATCCTGGCCCTCCGAAACCAGACTCGGAAGTTCCAAGAACTGGCCGAGGCAAACCTCGAGGCCAGTCAAGAAGAAATGAAAAGATGGTACGACCAGAATGCCACTCTGGTCGAGTTTCAGCCCGGACAGCAGGTTTGGGTGATGGCCCCGATGGAACCTTGTGCCCTTCAGGACAAGTGGACCGGGCCCTTCAAAGTGGTGGAACACAAGAGCCAGGTTACCTATCTCATCGATGTGCAGTCCCCCAGGAACCCCTTGCGGGTCCTCCATGTGAACCGCCTCAAACCCCACTTCGTGCGGTCCGAATTGAGTTTGCTCCTCGCCACCGACGACGGAGCGGAAGAGGACACGGAGCCTCTCCCCGATCTCCTGTGTGCGAAGGAGAAAGATGGCTCCGTAGAGGGAGTGAGACTCTCCTCCTCCCTCACCCCCGAGTAGCGCGAAGACTGTCGCCATTTACTGGGACAGTTCTCTGACCTTTTCTCTCTCGTCCCCGGCGTCACCAGTTGGTGCATCCACGATGTGGACACCGGGGACAGCCCTCCGGTACGGCACAGAGCCTACCGCGTCCCTGACAGAGTCCGGGCCTGCATCAAGGCCGAAGTCTCCGAGATGCTAGCCCTGGGAGTGGTCGAGGCCTCTGACAGCCCATGGGCCAGCCCCGTGGTCCTGGTTCCGAAGGAGGCCGCCCCGGCGCTGTTCCCGAGCTGAGGTTCTGTGTGGACTACCGTGGGCTCAATGCAGTCACCCGGACCGACGCTCACCCCATCCCCCGAGCAGACGAGCTCATTGACCGCCTAGGGTCTGCTCGCTATCTCAGCACGTTCGACTTGACCAGCGGATACTGGCAGATCGCTCTCACAGAGGGGGCCAGAGAGAGATCCGCCTTCTCCACCCCGGGTGGTCACTACCATTTCCGAGTGATGCCCTTCGGAATGAAAAATGCCCCCGCCACCTTCCAGAGGCTGGTTAACCAGGTACTGGCTGGGTTGGAGGAATTCAGCGCCGCCTATCTTGACGATATCGCGGTATTCAGCTCCCACTGGACCAAACACCTCCAACACCTCTGGGAGGTGTTGAGAGCCCTGCAGAGGGCGGGTCTCACCATTAAGGCCAGCAAATGTCAAATCGGACAAGGGTCAGTGGTCTACCTGGGGCACCAGGTCGGGAGCGGCCTAGTGGCACCCCTCCAGCCCTAGATCGATGCGATCGTGGCCGGGGAGGCCCCCACAACCCAGGCGGAAGTACGGGCGTTCCTGGGGCTCACGGGGTACTACCGAAGATTCATAAAAGGATACGGCAGCATCGTAGTCCCCCTCACGGAGTTAACCTCCAAAAACCAGCCAAAGAAAGTTAGCTGGAACCCCACCTGCCAAGAGGCGTTCGAAGCATTGAAAGACGCCATGTGTACTGCCCCAGTCCTACAGGCCCCCGATTACTCCCGAGAGTTCGTGGTCCAAACGGACGCGTCCGAGCATGGCATCGGAGCAGTCCTATCCCAAATGAACGACAAAGGCCTAGACCAGCCAGTGGCATTCATTAGCCGCCGGTTACTCCCTCGAGAGCAAAGGTGGAGCACCATCGAGCGGGAGGCCTTCGCGGTGGTTTGGGCCCTGAAGAAGCTGAGGCCCTACCTGTTCGGTACTCATTTCCGGATCCAAACCGACCACCGACCCCTTCGGTGGCTAATGCAAATGAGAGGGGACAACCCCAAACTGTTGCGAAGGTCCATCTCCCTCCAGGGGATGGACTTCACTGTTGAGCACCGGCCTGGTGCTGACCACGCCAACGCAGACGGCCTGTCCCAATTCTTCCGCATCAGTGAAGAGAACCCCCAAGGGGATGGGTAGTTCTCTCCGCCTTTCAGCTGGGGGGGACGCGTGTTGGACCTGGCCTCGTGGCGTGGTTCCCCCCGTTCCTCAGCAACCCGTTAGCCTAGCCCTGAATCCAGAAACCCCTGGTCGTCCTGTCCCTGTACACCCAAACTCCCTACACGACCCCACCAGCCGACGACCAGCCCCGCATCCCCGTCCTCCTTCCCGGCCCCGGGCACCCCCGAACCTTCATCACCCCACAGGGCCCCAGCAGCCATTTTCCCTTCCCGAGGTCCCTGACTCCTTGGGCCTTGCATCACCCTGGCCGCAGCGAAACCTAGGCTCCAGACTCGCCAGTCCCGGCTGGGGGGTAAAGGGCTCCCTGAGTGAGATAAGACGGGGAGTTTCGATGGCACCTCCGGCCTCCCCTGAGAGACTGGTTTCTCTCACACCTCTGGCCGTCCCCTGGGGGACGGTTTCGATCGCACCTCTGGCCTCCCCGAGAGCTGGCTCCAGACCCTGCTGGGCGTCTGGGAATTCCCGGACGCATCTTCAAAAGGATCAAAGAGCCAACCGCCGGACCTCCCCAATGACCAGCCCCCCCAGGCATGAGACCTCCGCCTGCGAGGGTCCGGACATCAAAGGGCCACTGGACTATATCCAGGCCCGCCCGAGAACTAGCGGGCAGTTGTATCCTGGACAAGAAAGCCCTGCTGATATGATCGAGGCTGACCCTTGGGGGAAACTGAACCTTCGAACTCTTCGAGCCCTGCTGACGCTGTCGCGGCTCTTCCTCGTAACAACGGAACTGAAACATCGGAGCCCTGCTGACGCTGGCGCGGCACGTCCTCATAAGAACGGAACTAGAACCTCGTAGACCTTCAAGGAACATCCTGAGCCCTGCTGACGTGGTCGCGGCTCCTCAAGAACTATCCTCCGGATCGAGCCCTGCTGACCTCGTCGCGGCTGGAGGAGTACTCTGGTCCGGCTGGACCATCGACGCTACCAACTAGACCTGAGCTGACCTGAAGTGAGTGAAGCAGCCAGTACGACATCACCTTTTCGTATCCCCCGGCTTGAGGATTGAGAGCTGTGTGCAGGGTCCGCTTCGTACTGGCCTAAAGACTGAGACTGTCCCGCTTCCCCCTTCCCGAATTCCTGAGATTTTACGATCCCTCGATCGCTTGTAAATAAGAGTGCATAAAGAACTTGTTACTGAAAACCTACGGTGTGGTGTCCGTTCGTAAGTGTGGTGTGAGCTCAGTGTGTACGATCCTAGACTCGAAGTCCTCCCCGGTGAGGACCTCACGTAAAGACTCGGCATCACTTGTGGGAGAGGTGGGTCACGGGGTGGTCCTGTGAGAATAACCTGGCCCTCTGGGATCGCCCCTTCTAACAATGTGAAAGTGGCTGACAGAGACAAATGCTTTTTAAATCCCTATTAACACCTCTGAAAGCACCTGTTTATACTGTGTGCCCCTTTTGTGATATTCTGTAGGAGTCTCATGTTTTTGAGACATCCTTTCCCTTTCACGAAGCACAGGGGTTCTGTTCCAGCGGTTCCGACAAGGGATACTGGCCTCAAACTCGGTATGAAGACAGAGCAGGCCTCAAGGGAGTTGCTGAGCCTTTCGGAGTCTGTGGGAGCCCATGATCAGCAAACCGGTCAGTTGTGTTGCTGTGTCTGTAGATGCAGGGACGTAACTCTTTCACTCCAAAGGAGATTCCTTCTGGTGTCTTGGATGCCCACAGGCCCTGTGAAGAACCAGTATGGAGCACAGGCAGAGAAGATGCAAAAGACTGGCCAGACGACGAGACCAGGAGCAGCAGGAGTCTTCCCAGTTGCAGTCTCGGTTCCCAAAGCGAAGTCCAGCAAAGTCCACAGGTAAACCCTTAAGTACCCTAAGGAAAGGGTTGGGATGATTCAGGGGCCCCTCACACCGGAGTGACTGGGGAGTGGGGAGGATACTCCCATGTCCTTTGTCCAGTTTCATGTCAGAGCGGGAGCCAACTGCTTCCTGAAATGGTTTGAGCTGGACTATACAAGGAGGCACCAAAAGTGTCCATCAAGCAGTCGGGGGGCGCTGGCAAGCACCCCACCCCAGCCCAATACACTAAGTCCTGTCTGGGAGGTGGTCACACCTCCCCGTGACAGGAAACCTATTGTTCTACCTTTCCCTCCTCGAGCTTGGCTCAGCAGCAGGAGGGCCGAATCGTGTCTCTGGTCGGCAGCAGCCAAAGTTTGCTGTCCGGGTCTAGAAACCTTGTACCAGGACCACTGAAGGCTTCCCAGAAGAGCCTTACAATTCATGGAATCATACCTCCCACACTGTATGATTCCAAGATGCTTGATACCAAACACGCCAGGGTTTGTTACAGCCAGTTTAGAGTTAGCCATCGCGTAAGGACGCATGGACACTCTATGTATCAAAATGGCTGATGCACTTACAACCCGGGAGAATGGACTCTGAAGGTTGTAGGGGTGTCCTGCTCATGCAGGGTCACCCTCACACTTAGAACCGAGCACCCTGCCTTCAGGATTCAAAGGCCTGCCTAAGGGGTGACTTATAGAGTTTAAGTGCGGTAACCTCATATATAAGGAAACTTATATCTGTTGTAAGTGGTGCTAGCACCAGTTTACACAGGCTGCAATGGCAGCCCTGTAGTTACAGTTTGAGTGGTTTCTCATGGGTGACATAATACATGCTTCAGCCCATGGGGGACCCTGGTGTGTACCTATGCCCTGGACACCTTAGTAATGTATACTACGGACTTACAAGGGTACACCGGTTGCCAATCTGGAGTGTAAACAAGTACTTGCTATGTCCAATTTTGGGAAAAAGCAGAGACTGGGGTCCTGATTAGCAGGATCCCAGTCAGACTAGTCAGAAAACCATAATGACACCAGCAAAAATTGGCGGTTACCGTGAAATCAGATCCTACTTTTCAAAACACAAACCATATTTGCGATTCGGTAATAGGTTACCAAATTGCAGATAGTGTTTGGTACATCAGAAAATGCATTTTTTCTGGTCACAAACGACCCGTTTGCGAACAGAAAAAAACTTCTTACACCTGGCCCTTTGTGGATGCAAAGAGTCTGATTTGCAAAATTGGACCATTTTCAACCTAAAAATGCATTTTCTTGTATGTACTAAACTCATATTGTGATGGGTTTGCAAATAAATACTGAATCCGTTTTTATTGGGGCTTCCTGTCCAAATAGCGAATCGTCATGGTATATATTTATGTTTTGTGACTGCAGTGAGGATTCAAAAACAGTTTTTTTCTGACTACTCACCCTTCCCCTTTGTGAATGTAGACAAGAACATTTTTAATAGTAAGCAGAGGTCACATTCACAACTACCTCGTCTTAAAAAAAGGTTTCCTAAATGTTTCATTTTTTTATTTTAAATAAAATGTTGTGGTTTTTAATGATTGTTTTTTAAAAGCAATCACAGACATGGTCTGCGGACCCTATCAGGACCCAATCCCTGTGATTGAAACAAGTCATAGCGGGTCGCAAAACTGCGACTTACCCCATTAATATTCACTACAATCCGGTATTTTGACAACTTAACTATTAGTACATAAGTCAGTTTGCAAAATCCCACACTGGTCGAAAAAACATACTGGTGGCACTTTGCAAAAAGTATTTTTCAATAAGTGGTTAGTGCATCGTGATCTCGCTCAGTGGTTCCAATGTTTTTTGATATTTACAAAAAGATATTTTCCTACTTTTAGTTGAAAAATATAACTGTTCCTTTAGCGTTAATGCGGACCTTGAGGCGCCGCTGCTGAAAAGGCAGGGGGGATCTCCTGCCTGTACTGTGAAGACACGCGACAGGCGGTCAGCTAATGAACGACAGGCCTCCTCGCCAGGTGACTGCTACCTGACATAAATGTGTTGGACTTGGCCCTCTCTGCAGGGTCATCCCTGAACTTTTTGCCTTCCTCCAATATTCTCTCTGACCTGTTTTTGTTGGTTTAATGACTCTGGGCTCTTTACTACTTCGGACCAGTGGGAAAGTGCATATGCTCTCCCTACTATAAAATGTATATGTTGATTGGATTCCATGATTGGCTTATTTGGTTTACTGTCAGAGCCCAGTAAAGTGCACCAGGAGTGCCCTGGCCTTGTAAATCCAAATGCTGCTGGTGGGCTTGCAGCACTGGTTGTGCCACCCACAGAAGCGGCCTAGTAAACTGTGTCTAAGGTCTGCCATTGCAGAACCTGCGTGCAGTCTGGTACAGTCATGCTTACTGCGCAAGTGCACCTACTTGCCAGTCCCTAAACGTACCCGTAACTTCATATTAGTCACCCCTATGGTAGGCCCAATGGCAGGGTGCATTGTAAGCATAAGGTAGGACAAGCCCTGGTGTGTGTGGCATGTCATAATAGTGAATTACAGCCATTTTCGTTTTTCACTATTGTAAGGCTACCTGTTCTCATAGGCCCGAATGGGCTGTTGGAATTTTTACATTCTACATTCCTAACAGAGTCAGGGAACATGGTAGAATTTCGAGTTTATCATGTCTGAACTCAGAAAGTAAAATACATCTGTTGGGAAAGTTTATTTTAATGTTCTGTGTTTGCAAATACCACTTTTAGAAAGTTGGTATTTGCTTGCCTAACCTTTTCAGCCCGCCTCTGCTCTGATGTGTATCTGCTGTCTGGTTTCTGTGGGTGACAGGGCTGGGGAATTCAGGAGTCAGGCTGGGCAGCCAGGTGGTGAATAGGAAGATTCCACCAGGATGGGTGGGAGGAGTGCCCCTTGACTCTGAATAGGGCTGTGCTCTGCCACCACAATGCTGGCTCCATATCCTGTGGAGCGTCTGATGTCTCTGCCCTGCACCCTGAAAGAAGAAGGCAGCATCATGTCCACAAAGTGCTCCAGAACTGGACTGAACAAGGCAAAGGCCCCCAGGCCTGAAAGAACAGAAGAAATGCAGTATAAATATAGGAGCCCTGCTCCTAAGAAATCAGATCCTGCTTGAACCACGAAGAACCCGACGAGAAGGACCTGGAAAAGCTGAAGGAGGAGTACTGTCCCTGAGCTGAGGGATTGGCCTGCAGTGGGTGCCTTGCTGAGAAAGGAGAGGAAAGGACTAAAGAGACTTTGCAAACTTGTGCTTCAACTATCTCCAAGGGCTTGTGGGTGAGCTTGCCCCCTGAACGGAGTCCCAGGAACATTGGACTTCTCCTGCCTCAAGAGCTGCTGGACATTGCCCCAGACTTGCCCGGCCGCTGGGGCCGCAATCGGAGTGTGACTCGAAACCCTGTTCGCTTTGCAGCCGTGCCCGTGGCCGCCCCGCACTGTGTGCCGCCGCTCTGTATGAGCCGTAGCTCGCACTGTCCACTGCCGGGCCTCCCGCTGCTCCCTCCCCCGTGAGCCGCACTGCTCGCCTAGCCGCCCTTGTCGCTGGCTGTTGAAGACCGGAGCGTCCCGCAAGGAGAATCCGCCCCATACGTCCAAAGCGTACCAGCTTCCCTGGCACCGCACTCCAGAGACTGAACCCACAGCTGCGCACTGAAGAGTACGGCTCGTATGTTCGAAGCGTTCCGGACGTGCCGTACTGCGCCACTGGGTTCGGATTGGCATCCCCGCTCAAAGGCACGACGCGCATCCCGTGCCGCATTGTGAAGCTTCTACGACCCAGACCGTCCGCTTCGCCCTGCAGCCCCGCTCAGACGCCCTGAACCGAGGCATCTAACCACGCCAGGCCCGCATCCGAGAAGAGCCCACACACGCAACGGGGACGCCTTGACCTGCCGCATCATCCGCGTCGAGATTTACAAGTTACAAGGAAGTGTGAGAGTCACCCCTGACTGTGTGTGCACCGGACCAGAGGGTCCGCAAAGTTCATTTGACTCTTTTTGTGCTATGATCGGCCCCAAAAGAAGCGCACAGTCAGCGCGAATCGTAGGGACCCTATAAATACTCATTTTTTTAAAGAACTCTTGAAAAGTACTCGAATCTGAAAAGTATTGTGGCCTATTCTTAAACACTATTGGGTCTTGTGCTAAATCTTATATAAAGAAAACATATTTTTGATATAAAACTGGTGTTCATTTGTGATGTATCATTGAATTACTGTATGTGGTCATAAATGCTTAACCTATAACGCTCTGAAGTTTAGCCTTGTCTGCTCGCGCCACACTGCCTAGAGGGTGAGCAGGGGTTATTTTTAGGAGTAAGTCCCTTGCCCTGACTAGAGGAGAGGGTCCCTGCTTGTCACAAGTACTCACCTGTGCCAACCAGAGACCCCCAATTCTAACATTATATAAATGTGTGCAGTTGGTTAATCAGTAAGTCTAAAGGCTGCCTGGGACGGGACGTGCCACATTACTTTAATTGTAACACTCACTTGAAGCCTCATGGTGACAAAGATTTATTCTTTTTGAGAAGTAATTTGAGGTGTTAACAGCTGAACTAAAACTTCTAAAAAAGGTTTATACTAGGTGCAGTCTGACTGTGCAATACAAAAAAGAAATATTTTGGAAGCGCTTGTTCTAGCAAATGCTAAAAAAAAAATTCAAAATTTCCAGGAGCCAATTGTATAGTGTGTGTAGATCTGTCACCATTCGCCACTGCAGCAAACAATGCTTAATTCTGGGATTATCTGACCGAACAAACAGACTACTGCCGTGATAGCATTAACCTACTGAGCTTGTTTAACAAAATAGAATGCATTTCCCACATTGCATTTATTTTCCATTTAAGATGAGTCTGTTTTATTTTATATGCATTTACCTGAAGGTGAAATTCCAAGAAACTATTTGCACAATATTTTGTTATTTTTAGCCGCCTCTCTGGCCCCGCCCCCAAGCACACTGACCCCACCCCCATTGCACTCAGGATCACAGTTCCCATACTTTTTTACGCACCTCAATGGCTGCCTCACCTTTTCCTCTCATTCACTCTCAGCCTACTGGGCTGTTTTTACCAGCCGCCCCAATGTGGCGCAGGAGGGCAGCTTGGGTGAGAGGTGATTGAAGCCGGATCCCACCCCCATCCCCTCTGGTGACACAATTGTCAGCACACTCCAGTAAATATTTATGTAAGGAGCACTTTGCTGAGATTATAATAAAACAAGACACAGACACCTTGTGCTAAGAAATGGCATGTGTCTCTTTCCTGCCTGGGTGAACCAAGGGGCCCAACATGGAATGGCCTTGGGGTCATACCGCACGCGGCCTTCTGTCCGCAGACACCTTTGCCACAGGTGTGGGGTGTGTCCATGCACATTGTAATTTTAACTGGTAATGTGGTTCACTGAGTTGGCACACCTATCATCTGGCTTAGCCCTGAGCCTTGTGACGTTTTTACCAAAACAAAGCAGACAAGTAAACTGGAAGCCATATTTAAACCTGGCAAACAATTGTGGGTGGGGCAACACCCTGCCCCTGGCAGGCTCTTGTGACTGGCACCACCAGAATGCGGGGACAAGGCCTCCCAGGTGAAAGCCATGGCTTCTTGCACCTCCCGCGGAGATTATGGGAGTTGTTCAGCCAGCAGGAACCCCAGACACCTCCTCGGTCTGATGCCACCGCGCTCCAGGTAAGGAAAGAGGCTCTGCCCAGTGCCTGGAGCTTTGGCCTGCAGCCAATGGGCCTCCAGGTTAAAGCAATGACTGATCCCAGTGCTCACTGGGAATCACTGGAACTATCCAGCCTGCCTGAGCCCCAGGCCCTACGCCGTCCAACACCACCCTGTCCTAGGATCTGCCCTGTGGCTGGTCATTCACGGGTGTCCTGTCTCCACTCTACACCCCAGAGGGACGCAAGAGTCCTCCCTAGTCTGCAGCCACCGTGCCCTGGGTAGGAGCAGCTGTAGCCCTAGGGTGTTGGGGCTGGTGGCAGACGGGACCCCAAGGGGACACAGGCACCCAAGGATGGAGACAAAAGCTTGGCTCAGAGGATGAATTTCAATAGATCGCAGCGAGGTAGCGTCTCTGCTACTTACGAAGCCCTGATTCAGAATCTGGTCACCTACGAATGATTTATCAGTAGGTGCCCTCCGAACATGCGGTGCAGTGAGGGCGATGGATGCAGCATCATCCGTCCCCTCCCTCGTACCTAAGCGAGTGGCTCTATGCACCGGCCCAGAGGCTGGCTATCTCAGGCCGGCGGAGGCTCCACAGCCCTGTGGTATCACTACGGTTTAGGGGTGATTGTGATTTAGAGATGTTCAGTCAATAATCCTGCAGATGGTCGCTTTACCTCCGTGGCTCCTCAGCCAAGCACATATACAAAATGTCTGACCCTGCTGTTCCTCTTGTGCTGAGCAACAACAACACATAAACAAACTAATCTGTCTCACGACAATCTAAGCCCAGCTCACGTTCCCTATTACTGGGTGAGAAATCCAAGGCCTGGTGAATTCTGATTCACAATGATAGGAAGAGACGACATTGAGGATCAAAAAGCGACATCGCTATGAACGCTTGCACACCACAAGCCTCTTATCCCTTTGGTAACTTGAAACCCAAAACGTCAGAAGGATCGTGAAGCTCCACTTTCATGGTCTGTATTCATACTGAAAATCAAGATTAAGCAAGCCTTTGCCGTTCTACCCCATGTTATGTTTCTGTTCTCCCCGAGCCTGCTTAAGGCATCCGTTACAGTCAAAGTGCCCACTAGCCAATGTCCTCGAAATTAGTTACGCACTGCTGGCACCAGGAGCTTGGAGCCAGAAGCAAGAGCCACACAGGGCTCCCCCTCTGCCTCATCCGTTAAGTGAATAATAATAAGAGAAGTGGTATTTCAACAGTGGCCCGAGGGCCTTCCACTTATCCCACACCGGCCTTGTCTCTTCACAGTGCCAGAGTAGAGTCAAGATCAACGGGGAAGATGTCTTTGCCTGCTGATTCCGCCAAGGCCGTTCCCATGGCTGCTGGGTTCACTAGAGAGTAGAAAGGGACAGTGGGAGTCTTGTTCATCCACTCATACGCAACACTAATTAGATGACGAGACATTTGGCTATTCTTGTACCACCGCACTGGCTTATTCTGGACTATTATTGCTGCCGATCAGCATCAAATCGCTCTTGCTCCTAACAACTCAAAGATTGTACTGGAGTGCATCTACACTTCAAGCTGCCCCCATGGAAACACGAATCACATATCGAGTAGAGACAGTATGCCCGCCAGCACTTCTTTAGCACTTAATGTTGCCTGTTTCTTACCACACTTCCAATTACGAATGTCCCGTGAAGAGCATGGTTTGGTTATCAGAAGGTTTGCATACAGTAATTTGACCTGTTCTAATTATGTGTGTGTGTATATTACAAGATATTTTACTAAGTTCATTATTGTCTATTCTAACCTAAACTCACACATAACTATAATACTACATTATTAAATCCTAACATCACCTATAACAATAACATTCAACTAAAACACATTTTAGTTTAACGTCACACTCTATATATAATTATCAAACCCTAATACACTCACCCTTTTAATTGTTTTGCTGCCTGATTTCGCTGCAACTTTCACAGACTCTTCACCTGCTGACCGGGTTTGTGGTGTGGGACAGACCTCGCCGGACCCGCTTCGCGGGTCCCGCAGCGCCGCATTTCCAGTGCGTGCATTTTCCAGGAGGAGCTGTAACTTCGGGGCTGTGGAGCTGACGGCAGGGCTGCGAGCAAGGAAGCAGGGACTCAACCTTCCAGGAGTCCCTGCGAGCCCTCGCCACACCTGGGCTGCTCTCCCTGCTGGCCCCGCCCCCCCGCCCACGGACTGAAAAGCAGGCGAGGTGCCTGTCTGTGCGGGACCCTTTTAATTGTTTTGCTGCCTGATTTCGCTGCAACTTTCACCGACTCTTCACCTGCTGACCGGGTTTGTGGTGTGGGACAGACCTCGCCGGACCCGCTTCGCGGGTACCGCAGCGCCGCATTTCCAGTGCGTGCATTTTCCAGGAGGAGCTGTAACTTCGGGGCTGTGGAGCTGACGGCAGGGCTGCGAGCAAGGAAGCAGGGACTCAACCTTCCAGGAGTCCCTGCGAGCCCTCGCCACACCTGGGCTGCTCTCCCTGCTGGCCCCGCCCCCCCGCCCACGGACTGAAAAGCAGGCGAGGTGCCTGTCTGTGCGGGACCCTTTTAATTGTTTTGCTGCCTGATTTCGCTGCAACTTTCACCGACTCTTCACCTGCTGACCGGGTTTGTGGTGTGGGACAGACCTCGCCGGACCCGCTTCGCGGGTCCCGCAGCGCCGCATTTCCAGTGCGTGCATTTTCCAGGAGGAGCTGTAACTTCGGGGCTGTGGAGCTGACGGCAGGGCTGCGAGCAAGGAAGCAGGGACTCAACCTTCCAGGAGTCCCTGCGAGCCCTCGCCACACCTGGGCTGCTCTCCCTGCTGGCCCCGCCCCCCCGCCCACGGACTGAAAAGCAGGCGAGGTGCCTGTCTGTGCGGGACCCTTTTAATTGTTTTGCTGCCTGATTTCGCTGCAACTTTCACCGACTCTTCACCTGCTGACCGGGTTTGTGGTGTGGGACAGACCTCGCCGGACCCGCTTCGCGGGTCCCGCAGCGCCGCATTTCCAGTGCGTGCATTTTCCAGGAGGAGCTGTAACTTCGGGGCTGTGGAGCTGACGGCAGGGCTGCGAGCAAGGAAGCAGGGACTCAACCTTCCAGGAGTCCCTGCGAGCCCTCGCCACACCTGGGCTGCTCTCCCTGCTGGCCCCGCCCTCCCGCCCATAATCTTTCCCTCTCCATTTTTAAAGGACCTTCAGGGGCCGCTGCGCGGGAGCGCGCGGGAGTGACCGGGAGAAGCCCGGGACAAGGGCGGGACCGTCTGTGGCCGTCCGGGGCCGAAGGAGGCCGGGCTGGGCCACCACCCCTGGTCAGTGTGAAACTCCATCTACCATAGTAAGTGACATAGCTTCCCTTGTACTGTTTCGTTACCATTATGGCAACTGCTGCAAACACAAGTCCTGCAACCAGCCACTTGATGTCTCTTCCCACGGAGTCTGGCCCCTTGGCCATTGGTCCTTTAGATAAATTCTTTTTTAATCGCTCACTGGCAATAGAGAAAGAACTAACTTTGGCAGAGAAGCGTGCCGAGCGTAGGCTTTCCATTGAAATACTTAAGAACTCTACGGACAAGTTTCCAAATGTAGTCTATCCCACTTTGGTAACCCCTCTATCATCAGTGAGCATCCCGGTTACAAACAGAGACTCTGAGGCCCCGGGTGATAAAACTACTAAGACTGTCGTAGCAGATTTAAATAATACCAGTGGTAGTATATCTGACCCACTATTGCATACTGATGCGGGTCCTCATGTTGTATCGGCTAATTCTAAAACTGGGGCTAAAAGGAAATGTCCAGCTTCTGTTAAAAAGTGTAAGAAAATGGTCCGACCACCACCAAAAATCAGGAAGTTACATAAACTTGTGAACATTGGGAATCCAGATAAAGAACCAGTACAAAGAACAGGATGTGTAACGTCAACTATTCCTACTTCCCAGGATATCCAAGACAAAGTGGACAATTCTTGTTCTGTTCCCAAAGCATCAAGTAAAGATAATGATGTACTATTCGCAAATGTGCTTCCAGAATTGGAAAAAATGTTTAGATTGGTACTCATTCCCATTGAGGATAGAATTGCAAAACTCACAGATAGGTTAAACCACTTTGAGCAAGCAACTTTAGACAATTTCTATTCTACTAAATCCCTGATTAAAACGAGTAGGTTGGAAACAAGCTCAAATCCTCAGGTTGTAAATAACCCCCACACACAGGACAAGGGTAGAAATCCTAGAAATGGCTCACCTTTACCTTCCAAACAAAATAAACCCCCAGCTAAAGTCACCGCAAAACCCTTAGTTAGGGTTGAGAAAGCGACTACAGGTTCTGAATCATCGCAGTCCAATTCTACACATCCCGTACAGTCCTCATTACCCCAGCCACAAAACCAACCGGCCGCTGTAAACGTTGTGGTTACTTCGTGCCAACAAGTGGGTAAAGTACCAACTCCTGTAAACACAATTACCAATACATGTATACCTCTTAACATCACGGGGGTAGGAAATAGGGTTAGTGTTAACCAGTCGGCTGTTAAAGCCACAACAGCGCCCCTAGCAAATAATAAACAGGTGCAGAAACCAGCCCCCCAACCTCCTCCCCAAGTTCCCAAACCTATCCCAACGCCCTTGCAAAAGCCACCTCATAGAAAACCCCCGATCAATCTTACTCCAGACTCCTTCCCCTATGTGGCAGTTCTCATCAATGTACCATCTTTACCCCCAGGGCAGAGAGAAAATTTCCAGATGCTTAAAAATAAGACCATGCACTGGTTGAAGGAAAATCGTCCTCTGCCGGGTGACATTGATGGGTTAATAATAGGGGCAAGGAGAATAGACTGGATGGGTCATACACCAAAAACCCTGGGGGGGGACTGTATAGTGGTTAATTTTCAAGATCCTAGGGTGGTGGGATGGATAACAAGGCAAGGATGGGGAACAAATAAGGGCGGTATTGGTATTGTGGACCTCACCTTTTTTTACCCGAGACCAACAAGTGTAACTACAAGCCTACTCAACGAGCCTATAGTCCCCCCAATGGCGCAATGGCCAGTGATTTCTTTACCACCTCCCCATGTTAGTTTTAATTATACCCCACATACACACAATAATCCCCATGTAGGATGGCAGGACTCAGGGTGGGGGTATTGACATACTGGTATTGACAACGTGGGTGGAATCACAAAAGAAGTAGATGCGCTAGGTGATGTCTGTGGTAATATTATTGCTACAGACATTAAGGAGAATAGCAATGAGGCCGGGTGTGTGACCGACGAAGGTGGTTCTAGACTAGGAACATTAAATTCAAATGTCTTACACCCTGTAATGGATGATTTAGCTGTGGTCACAGTAGATGACCCAGAAAGGCTGGCCAGCCTAACGGGAATATTGATGTCATCCCATGAATCTCCAATTGTTAAATCTAGGGACGGGACAAATGTAGATATTGGCACCTTTTTGTCTTGGAATGTCGCCGGATTGGCTAGCAAGTTGGACTCCCAACTTTGGGTGGATTTTATAAGTGGTTTTGACATCTGTTGTTTTCAAGAAACCTGGGCTTGTGATCCACTCTTTTGCCTAGGTTACTTGAATTACTATATACCTGCCACAAAAGGGGGAAGAGGGAGGCCAAAGGGTGGCCTAACTGTGTGGGTTAGACAAGGTTTGCATATTGATATAAAAATCCTAGACCTGGGAAATAGTGATTTACAAGCCCTTAGAATCTCTGTTGTAAATGGTCCACCAATAGATTTATACAATGTCTATGTGAGAGGTGGTAAAGTAGCAAATCCATCTACAATCGAGTTGTTGTCCGACGTTATGGAGGTTAATTCCCAGGGTAATTTAAAGATAATTGCTGGGGACCTAAACAGGACCTTTGAACCCTTGACTTGTACAAACGTCCTTATCGAGTGTGAAGAGGACAATTTATGGGGAGTACCTTCTTTAAACTTACAACCTGTGAAGCGATGGACTAAAGAGATTCTCCTACTAAATGGAATATGTTCGGAATATGGTCTAAGAGCCCTCAATGGTAGGACACCCGGTGATAAGGAGGGCAGTTTTACCTTTGACAATGGTATTAACAGGAGCCGAATTGACTATATACTGTGTAGTCTCCAGCTGTGGAATGGGGTTGTTGACATGGCAATCAGGCCCCGGGTTGAAAGTAACCACAACCCCCTATGTGTGTCACACAAGTGGTGGAATGCAGGTTCAAGAAATCCTAATGAGACACATGACGAAACTCCTCTGTTAAGTAACGATGAGCGAAGGCTAAAATGGCCCAAGGTGCTAGCAAATGAAGTCACTATGACATATATAACTAATATGGTAGATTGTGCTATTTCTGCGATTGAAGCAGTAGCCCTAGCGGCTCCTGGGGACAACGTTATCACAGATATCCACAATAAGTTATTCTCCGCTTTAAGACCATGTTTTTTCATAAAGCAAAGAAAAGGGAAGAAAACTAAAGAAGTGGGTAGGTGGTTCGATAACCATTGTAGAGCAGCACGTCTAGATTTGGGGCATGCGATAAGGAACAGGGATCGTGCCGCAGTGATAAAGAATAGGAAATTGTACAAAGCAGCCATTTATTGTGCAAAAAAGAAATGGGATGAAGACCACTGGGCCCAACTAAAAGAAGCCTCTGATAATAAAGACCCAATGTTATTTTGGAAAATTATCAAGTGGGGTAGTGGTGCGGGCCCAGCAAAACCCGACAATAATGTACCAGTGGAATCCTGGGTTGACTATTTTGGGCCCCAGTACGCGGAAAGTAATAAGTCTGTGACAGCTGATGAAATAACACCGGTCTACGCAACCGATGATCTGTTTTTCCTTAGTGAAGTAGTAATTGCCATTAGTTCTGCGAAATGCGGGAGGGCGCTAGGCCCAGATGGTATCCCCCCTGATATTTTTAAATACGATGTGGCCAGATGGGCGAGATACATCCTTCTTGTAGCAAACGCACTAGCAAAGGGGGCAGTGGTCCCAGATATCTGGAAATGTGCAACCATTATCCCCATCCACAAGAAGGGCGACCGCTCATTGCCTGCTAATTACAGGCCTATAAGCTTAATAGCCACCGTGCAGAAAATAGTCGGGAGAATGGTAACCAACCAGCTAATGGACTGGGTAGAAGATAACAGTGCCCTCTCGCCATACCAGGCGGGATTTAGGCGTGCTACTAGTACCATCGACCAGGTCTTTCGCTTCACTATATTGCGGTGGAAGACCGTTGAGCTGGGGAGGGGCAGCCTGTATGTCGCGTTTGTTGATCTGCGGGCTGCGTTCGATCTAGTCCCCAGGTACAAACTATGGTCGGTGCTCCAAAAGTTGGGGATTCCTGCAGAACTGCTAACTTTAATCATGCGACTGCACGAATCCAACTTTGCCAGAGTCCAATGGGGAGGAAGTAGCGAGACAACGGTGGACTTTCCTGTTGAAAGGGGTGTTAGGCAGGGATGTTCCATGGCCCCTCTACTTTTCTCGTTATTCATTAACGGGATAGTCGAGAGAATGTTGAGGGCTAGTGTTGACGCCCCATCGTTAGCGGACACCAGGGTCCCGATCCTGATGTTCGCTGACGACACTCTTATTTTGTCAAAGACTCCTATGGGGCTACAACGTGCATTAAGCATTTTTGATGCTTTTTGCTTGGAGCATGGGCTAGAGGTAAATGTAGGAAAAACTAAACTAATGGCCTTCTCTGCTGGACGCAGAAGCTATCCTAAAATTACCCTAAATAACAGCAGGCTCGATATAGTCAAGGAATTTACATATTTGGGAGTGCAGATTGCGGGGGGGATTGGCTGGACGCATCACGTGAACAAAGTAGTCCTAAAGCACCAGCAGCTATCGGGGGCCCTAAGGGGGGAACACCGTAAATCAAAAACAAAACCTATAAAACCCGCACTGACGGTGTATGACGCGAAGGTTTTGGGTGCTACCTTATACGGCGCTGAACTATGGGCTTGGAATGGTCTGACGGCTCTTCAGACTTCCGAGAACAAGTTCATGCGTGGAATTACAGGACTTCCTCAGAGCACCCCCCTAATCCCATTGTTCCTGGAGCTTGGTAGACGCACGATTATCGACAGAGCTCGATTGCGGCCAGTTCTTTACTGGAGACGCCTCTGGACGACTCCGGAAATAAGACATTACGCTGAGAGCTTTCTGTGGATCATCAGGGAAGACATCTTCCATAAAATAAAATGGTTAAAACATCTGAAGACCATGTTGGAAAATCTAGGGTTCTCAAATCTTTGGAATAACCCCGAGGGAGAAACCTTCCCAAGTAAAGAAGCTCTTAAAAAGCAATATTGGGATTGGGTGGGCGGCAAGATGCTGAATGACAATAGGGCAGATTCTATGTCTGGCCGTTTCCTGGAGACTAA
The DNA here is from genome assembly GCF_964261635.1 of Lissotriton helveticus. Taxonomy (NCBI): domain Eukaryota; kingdom Metazoa; phylum Chordata; class Amphibia; order Caudata; family Salamandridae; genus Lissotriton; species Lissotriton helveticus. The sequence continues at coordinate 13,362,795 of NC_136067.1, read as the reverse complement.
AATTTCACCTGTCTTGGAAAACTATTGGGATAATGTTACGGTACCAATGGACAGGAAACTTGTCTTCCAGCTGAGGTCAGGATCTATCCCTCTTAAGAAATTGACATCTGGCTGGCACAGACCCACTAACAGTCTATGTCCTGCCTGCGAAAACGCCGAGGAGAGCCTTGGCCATTTTCTCTTTTCATGCGAAGCCTATGTGAATCCGAGGAGGAAATGGCTCTCGCCGGTATGTAAAAACTTGGGGACACGCAAAAGTTCAGTGGCTCTAAGAATCCTATGCACAACACAGCAGGATTCGATAGTTATGGGTGTCGCAAAATACATGGGTTGGGCGTGGGCGATAAGACGACGGTTCTTGGGGGGTCGTATGTAATCAGGAATTCCTTTTTAAGTTTTTTATGTATTAGGCATATATTGTTTTATCTGTAATGTTGTATGAGCGCACTGTGTTTAATGAATTTTTTTATTCTGTATTATGTATTTTGTGTAAATATTCTGATTTAATGTACTTTTATGAGAATTGTCTCGAATAAAGCTTATACAAACAAACAAACTAACTTGGAAGTCTAAACATGCTTGAATATTTCTAACTTTATCATGTCAGTTGAAACAAAACATATCATCCAGTAAAAAATCATCAAGCTTTGCTACACTATTAGTTGTCCATGAAAACCGCCTCATTTCTAAACATCCATCACAGTAGAAAGACAGACATTCTTTTTGAATGGGAATGACATTTGCAGTCCTAGAGCAGTTAGAGCAGCATCGTTACATTAAGGCCACATTCCCCAAACACCAAGCAGGAAACCATGATATTTCACTGCGGAAGAGTTTACGAGAATGTTGATTTCTTAGAAAGTTCACTGTAATAATTGACTTCACTTTCACAGGGTTGTTCAAGTTAATTCTGAGCATTTTCGTTACTGATTGAAATTTCCACCAGCGCCAGTTTTGATGCTCATTGCATCAGGTTTTCTTAGTTCACCTTGAATGTTCTTTAAATGAGATTCTCTGTGTGTAAGCCAACCATATCTTTTAGCTCCATTAATAAGTAGCTCCACATGCACAATTGTTTCACGTACATGTTTTCAATATCTACAAGTAGCGAATGAATGATTACTTCCTCTGGATATTGTTCTTCTAGTGTTCATGACATTCGCTCTCAGCGTAAGTGCAGCTACGCATTGAATTTTCCTTTAGTTTCATGCGTTTTATAATCCAGAAGGTACAGGGCTGGATTATTTTTTAAGTATTTTATACCATCTCCTTGTACAGAGAGTTTTTTCTATTTTTTCAAATTCTTCTTTTTTCCCATCATAAGGTACTAATAGCTGCGAAGAGTAGACTGGGAAGCTGCTGTTTGATAGCTGTAGATTGCAGGTTTTGATAATGTGATCAGTTTATTGTTTACTAGCTTACCCGTCGCGCGTTGCTGCGATCTCCGAAGAAAGGAAATTCAAGGAAACTCGTTATGATAACATTCAATTTACATTGTGTCATTTTTATTGAAACTTATTCATTTTAATATGGAAAACATTTCAAAGTGTCGTTTTAATTCTATTTATTTATTTGAGGGCCGATATTTTAAAAAAAATTACACCAGAAACCTTCGTGGGAGTGTACTCAACAACTTCCCAAAGTTTCATGACGATCGGATGAATGGTGTAGTAATGCATAAAGGACAAACAGACAGACAAACAGACAGACATACATTTGTTTTTATATATACAGATTAAATCTCCTACATACATGCAAGAGTGAGCATTGTACAAGTCAGCAGTTTCTCTGAGTTATATTCAACTGTTCAATTTGCAGATTCCTATGGTTATACACAGCTTTTGTATATCTAGGCTACAATTTGACCTTTTTTAGTACAACAGACGGTGTAAGGAGGAAGGTGGACATAGTTCTTGGCATAGTTCTTTATTATCTGGTCGAATTCAGTGATAGTCTTTGCTTCTTCACCTGCCATTTCCAGCTGGAATGACAACTTAGGAGCCAGGTAGTGACATCGTATTTCAACTTCTTGTGTGGATCTGAGAGGAAAGCTGTCAGGGCTTTATCTCATTCTGATAGGTACTTCATTTATTTTTCTGCTTTTAGTATGACCTGTGTTTGGATCAAAGTTCAATCCTCTCACTGTCACCTGGGTGTATGCTATCAATGTTTTGTTTTTTGAATTTCCATGGTTTGCAAATACTCACCATAATTTTGTCTTTGTGATAACTTGTGAAAAACCTATGTGTCTTTTCAACATTTAGTTTCAGGCCTGTTGTAGTGCTGATTTTTTTAATGACTTTCAAGTTAGAACTCATGCCATCGCGTGTGTTACTGAGTGCTACTGTGCCGTCGGAAGACGGTAAATCAGTCATCTGCTCAATAAGTCCATCTGAGTCAAATGTAAAGCTCTTGATCTTTGTCTGAAAGTCACGTGTTAGAGGGTCCTCTGGAAAATTAAACAACAGTGGGGATAGTGTTTCTCCTTGTTTGACGTCAGACTTAATTATTATTTCTGGTTTAGATTGAGAGTTTTTTCGTACATGGATAGATCTAGTCATCAGATATATGACATAACTCTTTGTCTTTCGAGACTCCGTATGATGTGAAAGTGGCTGACAGAGACAAATGCTTTTAAATGCCTATTAACACCTCTGAAAGCACCTGTTTATACTTTGTGCCCCTATTGTGATATTCTGTAGGAGTCTCAGGTTTTTGAGACATCCTTTCCCTTTCACGAAGCACAGGGGTTCTGTTCCAGCGATTCCGACAAGGGATACTGGCCTCAAACTCGGTATGAAGACAGAGCAGGCCTCGACGTATAACATCTGATGATACTAAGGCGCTACAAAGAATCAATGAGATGGGTTCAAGATTCTTGAACAGAGGATACCCACACGAAATCGTTGAAGAAGCAAAAAGAAAAGTACAGAACACCAGGCGAATGAACTTACTCAAGCGAAATACAAAAGTTGATGAAAATGGAATAGTGGCAGTGTCCAAATACACAACATCTAGTAAAGATTTCAAGAAAATTATAATTTGACACTGGTCAATTTTAAATCTGGAACCTGATTTCAACGGTATTTTCTCTAAACCACCACTTTTCGCTTATACTAGAGGTAAAAACTTGGGGGAGATTCTCAAACAGAAATCTGACAGTATTAAAATACATAAAGGTACAAGACCTTGCCTGAATTGCGGGAACTGTAATAACATCATAAAAGGAAATGTCAATAGTCACCCTATGAAGGGACATGAGATAAAACTCAGAGTTACTGCAACATGCGACACTTCAAATGTGATTTATTTACTTAAATGCCCTTGTGGCAAACCGTATGTTGGTAAAACGGAAAGGAAAATCAAAATTAGAATGACGGAACATAAATCGAACATTCGTACACATAACATTAAATCTTCAATAGCAACACATTTTTGGGAAGCACACCACAGTATTTCACAATTAAAATTCTTGATATTGGAATGTGTTGAAAAACGAGAAGGAAGAGACAATAACAAGCATTTGCTTCAGCGTGAGAATACTTGGATTCAGAGACTATGTTCCAGCAAGCCCAATGGGCTTAATGACAGAATCAAATTTGGGTGTTATTTGTGATGAACGTTTCAGCATTGTATTTCCCTTGATGTGTCTTGTGTATAATGCCTGCATTTTGAACTACATTTTTAGCCTGGTAATTCAACTATTATATGAATATTGATTCATGTAAACTTTATTGTGCAACCACACACTCACAAACTTTATTGTGTAACCACTCATGTTCATAAATTTTTTTCGGGTTGTTTTTTACATTTTTTTACATTTTTTTCACGTTATTTTCAAGAGTTATTTTATAATTACGGATTTACTGCGGATGATATTTGGAGGCGTTTACCCCTGGTGTGATCGTTCTTTATTCAGTAATAGTGAGTCTTTCCTTCAGGGTTTTGAGTCTGTTAGCTAGATCTATTAGATCACATGGTTGCGGCAGTAACCAATAGGAGGCAGAGTTTAGGAGAAACACGGAAGCGCGGGGAGCGTCCATTTCGAAATTGGTGAATCGTGAAGAAACCGGATAGCGTGTAACTGACGGAGAAAGCGTACAATATAAGGTTAGTGTCACTGGAAGAGTGGTTGTAAAGCTTCTTGAATAAATGAGGACTGAGGTGCACATAAAATATTTCAGTGGTTAATGGACTATCGTGTTTTTTTTAGGTTTCGACATTTGCTCGGCGAACATGGATTTCATGTAAGTGTTTCTTTTTAGACTCTGGGGCTATTCTTTGGTCTTTTTAACACACCACGCTCTAGCATGAATTCACCCATTTTTTCACTTCACCATCATTCACATTTTGTAGAACATTGTACACATTTTTGAACAATATCATGATTTGTATGCTTTACTGATTCTAAGTTCATATGTTTCTGAATTTACAGTGCTACTCCCTGAGGAAGGGCGTTCTAGTGCCCGAAATGCATAGGAGTGATATGTGCAATGATAACCGAACAAACATGAGCTTTCTGATGAACTAAGAAAAATCATGAAAATATTCATTCAAATTTATGAAAATTAAGAATAAAAGGAATTGAATCATAAAGAAACCTTTGAGTGGAATCCTCTTTTCACATAGGAGCAATGACTGATCCCAGTGCTCACTGGGAATCACTGGAACTAGGATCAAAGTGAAACAAGGCTTAGGCGCACAGCGTTAGGTTGAAAGGATGGTAGGTAGGAGAGCTAATGTAGGGCTCGATAGGATGAAGGTGCTCCAACAGGTGACGCAACTGGCCAAATGCGTCCGTAGATGCTTGAGGTGAGTGTGTTACGCGATGCGTAGACACATCCCTGTATACTGGGCACACTTATAATAGTTCAGAAAAACTGACTCCAAAAGATAGTTTAAGCGAAAGGGTTAACAGAGAGTCCACACGAAGGTTTCATCATATGTTTAGTTTTTAGTGGTTCATAAATTCTTAAGTTGGAAGCGTTACATCACGCCAAAATAATTGTATACAATCCAGCACAGTTTCCAAAAAATGCCCCAATGCATTTCGGACTAATGAAAGTCCTTTGTCAAGGAGCCCTGCGAAAGGATACAAAAATGCAGCTTAGATCAACGAAGAATGAACGAAAGGTAATCAAGTGACATGCTATATACAGTGATATCGGGTTCGACATGCATTAAAGAGGAGGGTAGATGGGCTAAACCGGAAACAACCAGTGCGTGCGGGAGGGAGTGATAGCGATCCGATCAAGTTGAAGAATCTTGCCAAGGGTTGGTGAGTGAACGGTTGAAAAAACAGGAATAGGACGATACTAGGTGTGCTAGGAGGAAGCATGCGGGTGAACGCTACATGAAAAACAAACGTGACAAAAAGTAAAAAAGCAGGTCTCACGTTTACAACTTAGCGGAAGGCTCACGTCAGTGCTGCAAAAGGGAGAAGGGATAGTGAGAGGTGTAACTCACATAGGGTGAGAGGTTCAAAAAGTGCTCAAAACGTGCAACTAAGGATCACTTACTGTGGAGCTGTTTAAACGGTGAACCGGGTGCCTGGAACTTCGCGGAGTTACTGCGAAGTTCAGAGGAAGTGAATGCGGTTGAAATAGACAAAGGACAACGTGGTGGGGGAAAGAATGAGAGCGGCCATCTTACAGTGGAGTGTGAAAATTAGAGGGTGTGATAGGATAAGTATGCAGAACAGAGGACACAGTATCAAACATGATATAACAGGTAAATCAATTATAGGTAACAACTGAGTTCTGTTCGGTCGTTCAGGCCGAAGGGTTTCAGAGACTGAAGTCTATAAATCCATGAGGTTTCACGTTGAAGGAGTGTCTTATTATTGTCTCTGCCCTCAATGTGGGCGACAGTTTCCAGTACAAGATATTTCAGTTGTGCCACACTGTGGTGGGCTTCATTAAAATGAACAGCCACGTTGGATTTGGTGTTTTTGGTCCTGATATTGGACTTATGTTCATTAAGTCTGATTTTGATTTTTCTGCTTGTTTTTCCCACATAGGACTTGCCACATGGGCATTTAAGCATATAGATAAGGTTGGCCGAATCACATGTGGCATCTACCTTGAGATTGATGTTAAAACCTCTCATAGGGTGGTTCAGGGTGTTACCTCCAATGACGTTATTGCAATTGCTGCAGTGGTGGCACGGGCGGGTGCCCGTGTGAGTGGTTTTTGTAACGGCTGGTTTTGATAATATTTCTTTGATGTTCATTGGTCTGCTATACGCGAAAATGGGAGGTTCTTTAAACAGGTCACCAAAGTCTGGTTCCGATGATAGTATGCGCCAATGCTTTAGAATGGTTTTCTTGTAAATCCTACTTGAGGTAGAATACCTGGATACTAATGCCATTCTGGAACTTGGATCCTTCATTTTGCTTTTCAGGGTTTCTGACCGTGGGATCAATTTCACTTTGTCATGGGCCTCTTTGATAATATCATGTGGATATCCCCTGGTGGAGAATCTACTGGCCATTGATTTAAGTTGAATGTCTCTTTTGTCGTCATTAGAAACAATCCGGGTCACTCTGAGCATCTGACTGAACGGTAAGTGCCTCTTCAAAGAGTCCTGGTGAAAGCTGCTGTACAAAAGAGTGTTGTTACGGTCGGTTGGCTTCCGATACAGATCTGTTTCAATGCCCTCAGGGGTGATTTTTACTAGTACGTCCAAGAATGTGATTTCTTTGTCAGAAATATTCCAAGTCAATTCGATCCGGTCATCTTTAGAGTTCAAGGTGTTTAATGCTGATTCCAAGTGGTCTCTGGTGCCTTTCCAGATGAAGAATAAATCATCTATATAACGTGCATATAGTTTCAAGTTGGCATTCCAGTCAATGTTGGTGAGTATATGGTCAAGTTCGAAGTTCCCCATGTAAATGTTCGCGTATGTGGGCGCGGCACAATTGCCCATGGCCATCCCGGACATCTGAAGATACCATTGTTTTTCGAAAGAAAAGTAGCTATGGTAAAGGGTGAAAATCATAAGTTCCAAAATGAAAGATTTCATGGGGTCCGTAATGTCAGATTTCAAAAGTGCTAGTTCAATAGCCTCGATCCCGCCAGCGTGGGGGATGGAGGTATATAGACTCTTGATGTCGGCCGTGCACAACAAAAATTCCTCATCCTCGTTGATTTCAATGGAGTTCAGCTTGTTGATAAAGTCAGTGGTGTCTCTGGTATAGCTCTTTAAGCTGGTAACCATCGGTTGTAGATACCGATCGATAAATTTACCGATCGGTTCATGAACTGAACCCCTTGTGGATACGATCGGTCGAAAAGGTGGGTCCATGAGGTTTTTGTGGATTTTGGGGAGCATCGTTAGAGTGGGACTCCTTGGGTGATCCACTATCAGATATCGCCTGGTTCTATCGTCAATGACATCCTGTTCTTTGGCTTTGTCCACAATGTTGAGTAGAACCTTCTTGTATTCATTGGTGGGATTGCTCTCGAGGGGTAGGTAGGTATTATGGTCAAGAACATGTTCTCTTGCTCTACGATTATAAAGATCCGTGTTGAGGATAACTAAGGCGCCTCCTTTATCGGCTTTCAAACATTTTATTTCCGGGTTGTTAGCGATGTTTAACAGGGTGTCATAGTCCTTACTGGTGAGGTTTTTGCGAGTCTTTTTCCTGAAGTTGATCTTAGCGATGTCTTGTCGTACAAGGGTCTCAAAAGTATCAATGCTCTTATGGCTGCTGGGAGGCATGTAATCACTAGGAGGTCGTAATCCACATAGCAAGTCTGGTTTAGTTTCTTTAGATGGTTCCAAGACTCTTTCAAAAAAGTGTTTGAGTCGTAGTTTTCTTGTTAGCTTAAAGGTACTGACTTCTAGTTCGAGGAGATTGGTGTTGCTAGTCGGAATAAATGACATCCCCTTCTGTAGGACTTTAGTTTGGTTCATAGTGAGGTTGGTATCTGAAATGTTGATGACTAACGATTCTTCCTCGTTTTGGGTTTGCCTTGTAGTTGTGGTGGAGTCTTTTCGTTGGTTTTTGTGTGTCCTTTTGCCCCGTCTGGGTCGTCGGTTCTGTCTGGGCGTGACTCTAAAAAAGGCACGGCTGTGGTTGTAGCGGTTTGGGCAGTGGAAGACGCTGGTGTTTGTCTAGATTCATCACTAGGTGTTGTCCGTTGAGTTGATTGAGACCTTGGGGGGCGGTTGGTGTGATCACTGTCGGAAGAGGAAGTATCAGTATTTTGGGTATACGGTCTGTTCCTACGACGTTGGGCGTAAACCTCCGCCCAAGTATAAACTTCCCCGAGCTTATAATCTAATGTATCGCGCCGGAATTTGCGCAATTTCCGTTCGTTGATCTCCCTAGTGTGACGGTCAATCTGTCTGTTGATGTCTTCCAAAGTGGTACCTAATTCTTCAGGAGTGAAGAGATCTTTTAATTCACTTTCTGTGGTGGAAATTTCAAGAGTGAGTTCCTGAAGGATACCAGACAGTTCTTCAATAATCAGTAGTATCAAATCCAGACTACACTTGTTAAGTATGGCATACCATTTCTCTAAGTAAGTAAGTAATGTATCAAGCACTTACTCTACCTATCTAAACGCCGCGTGAACCAAAAACTCCACGCCAGCACATTGATAAAGTATCATAAAGCGCTACGCATCCCCCGTGGCCTCCGGATTGCCCTCAAGCCCTCGTTATGTAAAAATTCCAAAGCCTTCTTAGAGAAATGGTATGCCATACTTAACAAGTGTAGTCTGGATTTGATACTACTGATTATTGAAGAACTGTCTGGTATCCTTCAGGAACTCACTCTTGAAATTTCCACCACAGAAAGTGAATTAAAAGATCTCTTCACTCCTGAAGAATCAGGTACCACTTTGGAAGACATCAACAGACAGATTGACCGTCACACTAGGGAGATCAACGAACGGAAATTGCGCAAATTCCGGCGCGATACATTAGATTATAAGCTCGGGGAAGTTTATACTTGGGCGGAGGTTTACGCCCAACGTCGTAGGAACAGACCGTATACCCAAAATACTGATACTTCCTCTTCCGACAGTGATCACACCAACCGCCCCCCAAGGTCTCAATCAACTCAACGGACAACACCTAGTGATGAATCTAGACAAACACCAGCGTCTTCCACTGCCCAAACCGCTACAACCACAGCCGTGCCTTTTTTAGAGTCACGCCCAGACAGAACCGACGACCCAGACGGGGCAAAAGGACACACAAAAACCAACGAAAAGACTCCACCACAACTACAAGGCAAACCCAAAACGAGGAAGAATCGTTAGTCATCAACATTTCAGATACCAACCTCACTATGAACCAAACTAAAGTCCTACAGAAGGGGATGTCATTTATTCCGACTAGCAACACCAATCTCCTCGAACTAGAAGTCAGTACCTTTAAGCTAACAAGAAAACTACGACTCAAACACTTTTTTGAAAGAGTCTTGGAACCATCTAAAGAAACTAAACCAGACTTGCTATGTGGATTACGACCTCCTAGTGATTACATGCCTCCCAGCAGCCATAAGAGCATTGATACTTTTGAGACCCTTGTACGACAAGACATCGCTAAGATCAACTTCAGGAAAAAGACTCGCAAAAACCTCACCAGTAAGGACTATGACACCCTGTTAAACATCGCTAACAACCCGGAAATAAAATGTTTGAAAGCCGATAAAGGAGGCGCCTTAGTTATCCTCAACACGGATCTTTATAATCGTAGAGCAAGAGAACATGTTCTTGACCATAATACCTACCTACCCCTCGAGAGCAATCCCACCAATGAATACAAGAAGGTTCTACTCAACATTGTGGACAAAGCCAAAGAACAGGATGTCATTGACGATAGAACCAGGCGATATCTGATAGTGGATCACCCAAGGAGTCCCACTCTAACGATGCTCCCCAAAATCCACAAAAACCTCATGGACCCACCTTTTCGACCGATCGTATCCACAAGGGGTTCAGTTCATGAACCGATCGGTAAATTTATCGATCGGTATCTACAACCGATGGTTACCAGCTTAAAGAGCTATACCAGAGACACCACTGACTTTATCAACAAGCTGAACTCCATTGAAATCAACGAGGATGAGGAATTTTTGTTGTGCACGGCCGACATCAAGAGTCTATATACCTCCATCCCCCACGCTGGCGGGATCGAGGCTATTGAACTAGCACTTTTGAAATCTGACATTACGGACCCCATGAAATCTTTCATTTTGGAACTTATGATTTTCACCCTTTACCATAGCTACTTTTCTTTCGAAAAACAATGGTATCTTCAGATGTCCGGGATGGCCATGGGCAATTGTGCCGCGCCCACATACGCGAACATTTACATGGGGAACTTCGAACTTGACCATATACTCACCAACATTGACTGGAATGCCAACTTGAAACTATATGCACGTTATATAGATGATTTATTCTTCATCTGGAAAGGCACCAGAGACCACTTGGAATCAGCATTAAACACCTTGAACTCTAAAGATGACCGGATCGAATTGACTTGGAATATTTCTGACAAAGAAATCACATTCTTGGACGTACTAGTAAAAATCACCCCTGAGGGCATTGAAACAGATCTGTATCGGAAGCCAACCGACCGTAACAACACTCTTTTGTACAGCAGCTTTCACCAGGACTCTTTGAAGAGGCACTTACCGTTCAGTCAGATGCTCAGAGTGACCCGGATTGTTTCTAATGACGACAAAAGAGACATTCAACTTAAATCAATGGCCAGTAGATTCTCCACCAGGGGATATCCACATGATATTATCAAAGAGGCCCATGACAAAGTGAAATTGATCCCACGGTCAGAAACCCTGAAAAGCAAAATGAAGGATCCAAGTTCCAGAATGGCATTAGTATCCAGGTATTCTACCTCAAGTAGGATTTACAAGAAAACCATTCTAAAGCATTGGCGCATACTATCATCGGAACCAGACTTTGGTGACCTGTTTAAAGAACCTCCCATTTTCGCGTATAGCAGACCAATGAACATCAAAGAAATATTATCAAAACCAGCCGTTACAAAAACCACTCACACGGGCACCCGCCCGTGCCACCACTGCAGCAATTGCAATAACGTCATTGGAGGTAACACCCTGAACCACCCTATGAGAGGTTTTAACATCAATCTCAAGGTAGATGCCACATGTGATTCGGCCAACCTTATCTATATGCTTAAATGCCCATGTGGCAAGTCCTATGTGGGAAAAACAAGCAGAAAAATCAAAATCAGACTTAATGAACATAAGTCCAATATCAGGACCAAAAACACCAAATCCAACGTGGCTGTTCATTTTAATGAAGCCCACCACAGTGTGGCACAACTGAAATATCTTGTACTGGAAACTGTCGCCCACATTGAGGGCAGAGACAATAATAAGACACTCCTTCAACGTGAAACCTCATGGATTTATAGACTTCAGTCTCTGAAACCCTTCGGCCTGAACGACCGAACAGAACTCAGTTGTTACCTATAATTGATTTACCTGTTATATCATGTTTGATACTGTGTCCTCTGTTCTGCATACTTATCCTATCACACCCTCTAATTTTCACACTCCACTGTAAGATGGCCGCTCTCATTCTTTCCCCCACCACGTTGTCCTTTGTCTATTTCAACCGCATTCACTTCCTCTGAACTTCGCAGTAACTCCGCGAAGTTCCAGGCACCCGGTTCACCGTTTAAACAGCTCCACAGTAAGTGATCCTTAGTTGCACGTTTTGAGCACTTTTTGAACCTCTCACCCTATGTGAGTTACACCTCTCACTATCCCTTCTCCCTTTTGCAGCACTGACGTGAGCCTTCCGCTAAGTTGTAAACGTGAGACCTGCTTTTTTACTTTTTGTCACGTTTGTTTTTCATGTAGCGTTCACCCGCATGCTTCCTCCTAGCACACCTAGTATCGTCCTATTCCTGTTTTTTCAACCGTTCACTCACCAACCCTTGGCAAGATTCTTCAACTTGATCGGATCGCTATCACTCCCTCCCGCACGCACTGGTTGTTTCCGGTTTAGCCCATCTACCCTCCTCTTTAATGCATGTCGAACCCGATATCACTGTATATAGCATGTCACTTGATTACCTTTCGTTCATTCTTCGTTGATCTAAGCTGCATTTTTGTATCCTTTCGCAGGGCTCCTTGACAAAGGACTTTCATTAGTCCGAAATGCATTGGGGCATTTTTTGGAAACTGTGCTGGATTGTATACAATTATTTTGGCGTGATGTAACGCTTCCAACTTAAGAATTTATGAACCACTAAAAACTAAACATATGATGAAACCTTCGTGTGGACTCTCTGTTAACCCTTTCGCTTAAACTATCTTTTGGAGTCAGTTTTTCTGAACTATTATAAGTGTGCCCAGTATACAGGGATGTGTCTACGCATCGCGTAACACACTCACCTCAAGAATCACTGGAACTACTCAGCCTGCCTGAGCCCCAGGCCCTCCTCCGTCCAACACCACCCTGTCCTAGGATCTGCCCTGTGGCTGGTCATTCACGGGTGTCCTGTCTCCACTACACACCCCGGAGGGACGCAAGAGTCCTCCCTAGTCTGCAGCCACCATGCCCTGGGTAGGAGCTGTAACCCTAGGGAGTTGGGGCTGGTGGCAGACGGGACCCCAAGGGGACACAGACACCCAAGGATGGAGACAAAAGCTTGGCTCAGAGGATGAATTTCAATAGATCGCAGCGAGGTAGCTTCTCTGCTACTTACGAAGCCCTGTTGCAGAATCCGGTCACCTACGAATGATTTATCACTCGGTGCCCTTCGAGCATGCGGTGCACTGAGGGCGATGGAGGCATCATCATCCGTCCCCTCTCTCGTACCTGAGCGAGTGGCTCTATCCACCAGCCCCGAGGCTGGCCATCTCAGGCCAGCGGAGGCTCAACAGCCCTGTGGTATCACTACGGTTTAGGGGTGATTGTGATTTAGAGATGTTCAGTCAATAATCCTACAGATGGTAGCTTTACCTCAGTGGCTCGTCAGCCAAGCACATATACAAAATGTCTGAACCTGCTGTTCCTCTTGAGCTGAGCAACAACAACACATAAACAAACTAATCTGTCTCACGACAATCTCTGCCCACTCACGTTACCTATTACTGGGTGAGAAATCCAAGGCCTGGTGAATTCTGATTCACAATGATAGGAAGAGACGACATCGAAGGATCAAAAAGCGACATTGCTATTAACGCTTGCTCAACGCAAGCCACTTATCCCTTTCGTAACTTGAAACCCTAAAAGTCAGAAGGATCGTGAAGCTCCACTTTCATGGTCTGTTTTCATACTGAAAATCAAGATCAAGCAAGATTTTGTCCTTATACAACGTGGGATGTTTCTGTCCTCCCCGAGCCTGCTTTAGGCACCCACTAGAGTCAGAGTACCCAATTGCCAATGTCCTCGAAATGAGTTACGCACTGTGGGCACCAGGAGCTCAGAGCCGGAAGCGAGAGCCCCACATGGCCCCCGCTCATCAGGTAAGTGAAACACGATGAGTAGTGGTATTTCAGCAGCGGCCCGAGGGTCTCCAACTTATCCTACACCTCCCTTGCCTCTTCACAGTGCCAGAGTAGAGTCAGGCTCAACGGGGTAGATTTATTTGCCTGCTGATTCCGCCAAGGCTTTTCAAATGGCTGCTAGTTTCATTAGAGAGTAGAAAGGGACAGTGGGAGTCTTGTTATCCATTCATGCGCGTCACTAATTAGATGACGAGACATTTGGCTATTTTTGTACCACCGCGGTGGCTCATTCTGGACTATTATTGCTGCCGATGAGCGTCAAATCAGTTTTACTTCTAACAACTCAACAATTATTCTGGAGTGCAACTAAACTTCAAGCTGCCCCCATGGAAACACGAATCACACATCGAGTAGAGACAGTGCACCCACCAGTGCTTCTCGAGCACTCGATGTTGTCTGTTTCTTACCCCACTTCTGGATTTTCCAATTACGCCTTGAGACCCTCACGGGTGAGGTTTGCATACAGTAATTTGACCTGTTCTATGTGTGTGTGTATATTACAACTCATTTTACTAAGTTCAATATTGTCTATTCCAACCTAAATTCACACATAACTATAATACTAAATTATCAAATCCTAACATCACCTATAACAATAACATTCAATTATTACTAATTTCAGTTTAACGTCACACTCTATTTATAATTATCAAACCTTAATAAATTCACACTAACTTGTGCCACTAAACATGTTTGAATAGTTCTAACTTTAACGTGTCCTTTGAAACAAAACACATCATCCAGTAAAAAATCATCAAGCTTCGCTATTCTATTCGTTGTCCATGAAAACTTGCCGCATTTTAAAGCGTCCATCACGGTACAAAGGCGTACATTCTTCTTGAATTGAAATGACATTTGCATTCCTGGATCCGTTAGAGCATCATCGTTACATGGAGGCCACGATATCCGAAAACCGAACAGGAAACAATGAAATTTCACAGTGGAACAGTTTGCGAGAATTTAGATTTTATGAGATAGTTCACTGTAATAATTGACTTTACTTTCACAGGGTTGTTCAAGCGAATTCTGTGGTTTTCGTTACGGATTGAAATATCCATCGGCCTCCGGCACCAGCTTTGGTGAACACTGCATCAGGTTTTCTTAGTTCCCCTTGAATATTTTTTAAATGAGATTCTCTGTATGTTAGCCAACCATATATTTATTTATTTATTTTATTTTTTTATATAGCGCAAACTTGACCCAAGAGGGTATCAGAGCATTTAGGATCATTGCGTTACAAGTTACATCAGATACAAGAGCATAGTAAGGTACAGTACACATAAACAATCTTTCAATATTTCTTAGGAGGGAGGGGAGGAAGGAGTAATAGCGGGGAGACGAGGAGGAACAATGCCCAATGTCCGGCTGGGTAGGTGACGGTCAAGGGGAAATCCAAGGCTAATCTCCTCATTAGCTGTCAAGCAGCTCCGCCGGTCATCAGCTATGTTGCACAGGTCTTAGCCTTCAGGAAAAAACAGTTTTTAGTTTATTTTATTTGCAAAGGTTATACAGCGCTATCTAGAACCGAAGGTATCAGAGCTCATAACCAGGGGAACATTGCATTAGAAGGTACATCAAAAGGATTATAAAGCGCTGGCTAGACCCGTACATATCAGAGCGCTATAACAGAGGAATGTTGCGTTACAAATTACATCAGTTACAATAGTTTAGTAAGGTACAGTAAACAAACAATGAGGTTGAGAGAATTTATAGGAAGGGAGGGGAGGAAGGAGCCATAGCAGAGAGACGAGGAAGAACTGTGTCCAACGTCCAGAGAGACAAATAGAGAGGGAAAGGGGAGAGGTGGAGTGAGAAGGGAGAGGACGAGGGGGAAGATGGAAAAGAGATAAAGGGAAAGTCAGCCCAAAGACCGAGTGGGTATGTGACAGCCAGGGCGATAATTCACAGCCAGTCTCCTCTATAGCACTCTAGAAAGCTCCAACGGGAATCGGTCCGACAGCTGGAAAGAACGGTGACGAGGAGAAAGCAGAGTGCCAGAAATACGATGAGGGGGGGTGGGCGAGACAGGAAGATGGGGAGAAACTGTGCCCAAGGTCCGGCTGAGCAGGTGATGGTCAGGGGATGAACCAAGGCCGATCTCCTCATTAGCTGAACATATCAGCTCCACCGGGCGTCGGACAAAATGCTCACACTCCGCTGTCAGGGTAGAGATCATGTGTACTCCGGGCGAGACAAGTAGAGAGAGAAGGAGGAGAGGGGGAGTGAGAAGGGAGTGGATAAGGGGGGAAGATGGAATAAGATATAAAAGGGAAAGTTGACCCAAAGACCGGAAGGGTAGGTGACGGCCAGGGAGAAAATCCAAAGCCAGTCTCCCCTATAGCTATCTAGGAAGCTCCAACGGGCATCGGTCAGAAAGATGGAAAGAAAGGAGACAAGGAAAAGGCAGAATGTCAGAAATACGCAGAGTGGGGGAGGGCGAGACAGGGAGAAGGGGAGAAAACTGTGTCCAGTGTCCGGCTGGGCAGGTGATGGTCAGGGGATGAACCAATGCCGATCTCCTCAATTAGCTGAACAGAGCAGCACCACTGGGCATCGGACAAAAAGCTTGAACTCCGCTGTCCGGGTAGGGGTCAAGTGTACTCAGGGGAATGTCAGAATAGTGCGGGGTGGGAGAGAGGGGGGTGGGAGCCATGGTCCGAGAAAATTCCAGACGTCCTCTTGAGGTCAGGCACATTCCTGGCAGGGTTTTCTAAGTAAGACTAAAAGATCAGCAAGGGGGGAAAAAGTCACCACTGTCGGCCATGTTGGGGTCGGGCATCCTGGAACCCTTTTCCACACCATGAGTGTGCAGAGAATAACAGATGTTAAAAGGGAAGGAAGGGCCAAACTCCTAATAGTTCTAAAAAAAGGACACAGGATCTCACCAGTGCCCTCCATGTACGTGACTGTGTCTCAGTAGTAAGTACAGTTGCTCTCTCGATTAGGAGCCACGATTTACAAATATCATAACATCAGTCAAGCGTAAAGCAAGTAGGCATGTAGGCATACTGTGTTTCCAAACTTCTCGTTACCCGCTCCTATTTTGGCAAACTCTACAGCGGCCCCGGGCTTGTTATTGGCGCGCTCGCGGTTCTCTCAAGCTCTCTCCATTGAACGCTGGGTGCTGCGGGCGCGTTTGCGGGTGTTATTGTTATTTTCAAGCCCTCACCTCTTGTTATTTGATGTTGAATGGCGTACTTGGCGCTCCTTTGCATGCAAAAGCTGCTTGGCAGTAGCTCACCACGGGGCACCGCACCGAGTCTGCACGTCAGTCTGCGGCCAGATGTAGACCTCCCAGCTCTTTCATAGGAATCGTGAGCAAAGTCATGCAAGAGCGCACGAGGCACTACCAGGCCTAAGAACGAGGACGACGATGAGAGACGGGACGACACACAACCCCTCTAGATGGCATGACAGGCGGTAAAGATATTTTAGTCCGATTAATAAGTAACTCTGGAACCTTGTTATGTTTTTTAATTCCAATGTCCCTTGTTTTAGGACATTCACTTGACGAATGTATGACGTTACAACGCATACATTTACAACGCATGCCTTTACAATGCAGTTTTTACACCACAACATCCCTTACAATGCATACATTTACGTCGCATGACATTACAACAAATTTTTTTAAACTGCATTTACAACACATACCATTACAACGCATTATACCTTTACAACGCATACCATTACATTGCATTTAAGGTAAGTGTTGGATAGTGTTGGGGTGCTATGCATTGTAATGGCATGCGTTGTATTGACTTGCGATGTAATGCCTGTGTTGTAGTGACATGCGTTGTAGTGTCGTGTGTTGTGATATGCGATGAAATGGCTGCGTTGTAGTGACATGCATTGTAAAGGATGTTGCAATGTAATGACTGTGTGCACTCTCTCTACTTCAAACATGGTAAAATTGGGCTCATCCTAATTTGCACTTTTAATTTTTTTGAAAGTCCATAGAACATGATACGAAGTGTACCCAGGGCCTGTAAATTAAATGCTACTAGTGGGCATGCAGCTCTCTACTGACACCCACGAAGTAGCCTTTTAAAACATGTCAGGCCTGCCCTGCGGCCTGAATTGCAGTTTTAAACTGCCATTTAGACCTGGCAAAGTAAGCTTTTTATCGTGCATGGGCCCTCTTTTTTTATTACTTATAAGTCACACCTAAGGTAGGCCATAAAGGCTTATAGGAAAGGGGGTATTTTATTTCAAAAGTAGGAAGTGTACTTAATTTGTACATGTCCTGGCAGTGAAAAACTCCTAAAGTCCGTTTTTACTGTTGTAAGGTCTCTCCCATTGACTAACACCGGGTTACCTTATTACATTTAATACGAGCTAACTTTGGATTGGGATCAGATAGAGATTTGCGGTTTACCCTCAAATTAACTGTAATTTTAAATCCCCTTTAATGGTAAAGTCAGATTCCTGGGTCATAATTCTGAAAATGGCGCTTTTAGAAAGTTAGTGATTTCTTATCCCAACCATCTGGGACTTCTGCCAGTGCTGTGTTTCACATGGCTGTTAATAGCTCTGCCATTAGGGTTTGTGCATTACTTTCAGACAGTAACACAAAGGGGGCTTAGGTATGGATCAAATGGGCCATCCTGGCGAGATGACTGAGGAGGAGCTGTACCCAGCCCCACCTAGGCTTCAAATGTCATTGCCTCCCACACACAAAGGAACCTGACACCAGGCCTCCCTGCCTTTTGTCACTCCCAAAAAGTTTGAGGGCTTGACAGGGAAAGTGGAAGAACTTTACAGAACCAGATGTGGGGGGTAGGACAAGGAGCCTCCCCACACAATGGTGAGCACAGTCATCAACAATGTGCTGGACATGACCACACAAGTCAACGCTGTCACGGCATCCTGCTTCCAACCTCAAAATGACGAGGAAAACTGTCACTCACACCTCAGTCATCAGCGAGTTGGACTCAGGGAAAAAAATCCAGGCCGAGATCACACATGGGGAGCAAAAAAACTATGGATTTAGTCCCACATCTCTGTACTGGGGTGAATGTTTGACATTGTTCAGCATTCCTCATTTGTTCTTATTGCATTTGTCACCCCAAGTGGGATGGGTATGCCCAGACGTGGGTCCTGTGCTCTCCATGCCAATGGATTCAAGCTCCCCTGGCTGATGAGAGGTGATTCCCTGAAACCGGTCCCAAGATGCTAGTTTCCGGTCCAGGGAGGACCTGGCCTGGCAGTTTGGGCTGGACTGTTCCCATAGGGAGCAAGGTCAAGGCTGAGTGATTTGCATATGGCTGGGAACAAACTGGAAAGGCTTAGTGAGCACAGAAAATGATGGATGTATGCCCAAATCTCTGTATTGTGGTGAATGTTTGACATTGTTCTGCATTCTGTCCATCAATTGTTCTTTTTGCATTCCTTGTTTAGCTGGCACTACTCAGTCCCACCTCCAGGGAGGAATTCCTTTGGGTGAGAAACCTGCAGGAAGAAATACCCATCATAAAAAAAAATGGCTAATAAAAAATGCCTTGCATGACAATGTTGCTGGTGGGTACGTAATCTTCCCGCAGTTCCCCACCACTCGCCCTCCTCCCCTGAGGATTTGGCACCTACTTTGTCATGGATAGAGCCATATGGTCCTACCCAGCAGTTCTGAGGAGCTACTGCTGGGGAAAATCTTTTTTTGGACCACTCTGAAGCCTGGGAGGATAATTCTTAAGGTAAAAAAATGTGGGAAGGTTATGTCTACAGTATAAATTCCATTAACAAAGGTAGCTTAATGTCTATGCTTTGGTAGTTGCCTCACACTTTAGCACCTAGAAAGGATTACACCACTCTGGAACACAAGAACCTTTAAGATAAACACGGTGTACAGATGGAGCCTTCATCACCGGAGGTTCAATAAGCTGCTGTCTGACCCAGTACTAAGAGGGAGCCCCCTTCCCCCTAGGGCTGTGCTATGGATAAATATACAAGAAACATAGAGCACGTTGTAGTGTTGCCTGCAGGGAAGAGTTGCACTTAAAAGCTTTAGTTACATGGTTGGGTGCCAATCGATATGCGTTGATGCAGTTTGTGAAGTACTGTGATCCGTGGAATACGCGTCCTCATGATTGTCCATGTGTCTGTGGAGTTCCTCTCAGCCCAGGACCATCGGTGTCGTTAGATCTTGTCCAGAACCTTCAGTGGTACCAGCTCCTTTGGATCATCCTTGGGCAAACTGGATCCTGGTCTGCTGTAGAAATAAATTATTTAGAAGCAAATCAGAGACAGCAATCAACCTTCTTGTCATTGTGTCAGTAGGCATCACTGTCTGATGACTGGAAGTAACTGATGATACATCCTGTCTCCTATGTTCACATATACCGAGTATAAGGACTAACAGGCACATGCATCAAAGGATTTTGCGATCGCAAACGGTGCCAATCGCAAAAATCGGCCGTTTGCGATCGCAAAATCTGCTTTTGGAATGCACGAAGGGTGAAGGCCTTCGCAATTTGAGAATTCGCAAATATTTGCGAATTCTCAAATTGCAATTGCATTTAAGGAATCGCATTTTGCGATTCCTTAAATGCAATGTATGTAACTTAAAAAAAATTGCAATTTCGCAATTAGGGGGAGCAAATTACCATGAGGTTGAACCTCATGGTAATTTGCGAAAACTTTGAAAAATGCACTTTTGTGCATTTTTCAAAGTTTCATGTTGCGCACACACATGCCCTTAGGGCATGTGTGTGCACGACATATGTGCACAGATTGATTTCAGAGGTGCAACAGGGTGTCCTTTGGACACCCCTGCACCCTTGAAATCGCACTCTATATTTGCGATTCGCTAATTGCGAATCGCAAATTGAGAATGTCTTCCCATTCATTCCTGTGGGCCCATAGGAATGAATGGGGAGGTATTCCTTAATTGCGACTCGCAATTTGCGAGTCACAATTAAGGAATATTAAGAAATCGCAATTTTTTCAGCAATTTCATGATGCATTCCATTTTGCGATTCCTTAATTGTGATTCCTTATTTTTCGCAATTAAGGAATCGCAAAAAGCAATATTGATGCATGTGCCTGATAATGAAGCTTTTTTGGGGGAAAATCCATATTACGTTTACCAATAAAACACAACATGCAATAAATGAAATAATTGAAATTCAACACCATACTATTCAATCTCTATTAAAAACCCGGTCACAGGACATCTTTTATCACAGAATTTAAAATGTAATAGTCCCCTCTGTATATCCCAGCAACCTGGCTAAAATGTCTGATCACTTCCACCATGTCATTGCTTCAGCCATGGATAAAAGAACTCAACTAATCATTTGAAAAGAATTCCCACTCAAGTATGATAAAATTGGTCTTCACATGATTTTATTTCCTTCCCTCTGAAAATCCCACATGAAAAGGGAAGTTGTGAATGCAGGGTCATTATGCAAGCCCCTGTGGAGCAGATGGGGCAATCCTCTGACCCCCAGATCCATCAAGGGCACCCCATTTCCCCCAAGGTCAATGAGTTTCTGTGACCTTTGGAGCCTCTTTACATTCTGCAGGGGTGCCCATTGTTTTATATTATGCCCCTGTGCACATGCGTCCTGCTATTACATATGGCTAGTCTGTTCTCATAGCGCTGGGACACCTCCATGTGAGGTAGCTGGCCTGTTCGCGCTTTATAAGACCCCAAAAAAAAAAATAATAATAATTACACTGATGTGTGCATGCTTTGTGCTGTTATGCTGCTGTGAGCATGTGTTGTGCCTGGGGGGGTGGGTTTCCGATTGTGGAGCACACAAGCACAGGCCTTGTTAGGTTTATTACTCTTTTTCAATGACTCCTGAACTCTAATAGCTCGTCTTTGTGAAATCAAACTCTTATAAACTCTCCACGTAGTTGGCTCAAGGCCAACAGGTAAGTACACCTGAGAGGATAAAGAGTCATAGCTACTTGTAAACAATTCTCAAATCTGCAATTGGTCTGACTTGGTGACCCCCTCTCTGGAAAGGCAAAGGCAAACTATTATTATTATTATTATTATTTCTGAATTTGTAAAGCGCATGGTTACACTTTCAGTGTGTCCCCGCGCTGTCAGAAGAGCCATCTACTCCGTCAGTCAAACAAGACGGGCTAATCTTTAGGAAAGAGGAATGTTTTGAGCTTTCTACGGAAGATGAGCTCCGATGTTTCCACTCTTAAGCTCAGGGGGAGAGAGTTCCATTTGTGTGCCGCCAAAATACGAAAGGATCTTCCTCCCATTCTGGCTTTCTTGTGTCTGGGGACAGCGAGGAGGCCTGCTCCTAACGAGCGGAGTTGTCGAGTGGGCGTATAGGGGCAAAGAAGGTTCCGAAGGAAGGCCGGGCCCTTGCCATGTACGATCCTGTGACCAATACAAAGGACTTTGAAATCAATTCTTTCATTGATCGGAAGCCAATGTAGAGTTTGTAGGGATTTTTTTGAGGCGGCTCTTCTGGGCAGCCGGAGGACCAGTCGGGCGGCAGCATTCTGAATTGTCTGCAGTCGCCGCCGGCTAGTGGCATTGGCCCCCAGATACAGGGCATTGCCATAGTCCAGTCTTGACGTGACAAGGGCGTGGACCAGGGTCTTCCTAGATGATTCTGGGAGCAGGTCGATGGTTTTGCGGAGTTTCCGTAGAATCGAGAAGCACGTACCGGCTACCCGTCTAGTATGGTAGTCGTAGTCCAACTTTGAGTCCACCCATACTCCCAGATTCTTGACCTGATCACTAGGGGTAGGGAGGGGCCCCAGGGTCTGCGGCCACCAGGCAGATGACCAGACTGAGGGGGGTTTTCCAACAATCAGCACCTCAGTCTTGTCACCGTTAAGACGGAGGCAATTTTTCGCCATCCATCCCGCCATCTCCTGGAGGCATGCTGAGAAGTTGGCGGCGGCTTGTTCAGCAGGTTGGGTCAGAGCGACCACCAACTGTGTGTCGTCTGCGTATGTCACTACTTCTACCCCATATCGTTCCGCAGTAGTAGCCACGGGGGTGACATATAGATTAAAAAGGGTTGGACTGAGGCTTGAGCCCTGCGGCACTCCTTGACCGAGGTCAAAGGTGTCAGAGCGTGCTCCTCCTTGCTCTACCGAGAAGCTACGGTTGGTGAGAAAAGATTCCAGCCACAACCAGGCCATGCCTGTCACCCCTCCTTTCTTCAGACACTGTAGCAGCGTATGATGTGCTACAGTGTCGAAGGCTATGGGATTCATTACATGTGCACAGGTGCTTCAAAGGAAAAGTGGTGCCGTAATGCACACATCACACAACGTTAGTGCCTAACAAAATGAATGTGTCCATCTGTAACGAAACTGGTGTTGATGTGAAGCGCTCTGATACCTTTGGGTCTAGTTGTGAAAAGAGTGACAAAATTAAAATTCACTCTGATTGGATAACATCTAATGGCTGCCATGTGCACTAGTCATAATAAAGGATGATTGGGTTGCTCATTATACATCTTTGAGATGCATAGTGAGTACAAAGCAGTCCAAAAGTATCAGACAGATGACGTTTCGACACAAGCGTAATATGTTTGAGAGGCTCTTCATCAGGATAAGAAATAAGAATGCACTTTCCAGCTTTGTGGTAAAAAACACCACAAAACCGAAGGGATGTAGGGTGAAATACATCTTTTTCGTACAAATGACAACCTTCAATTTACAGAACCATTCTATGAGCCCAACTGGGTGAAAAAATCCCACATCCTCACGCTTGCCAGCAACAAATGCAGTCCTGATGAGGAGGCTTATACTTTAACAAGAAAGGGTAATACTTTCAACGTGGCCGGCATGAGAAATCTTTACTCTACAGTTTCAAGAAAGCCTGACAGCTGAGGTAAAAGAGGATGAGGGAAGCTCTTGGTTGAAGAGTTCCCATTGTTTCTGACACTGATGTCTGCAATGACTCTAAGGGAGAGGTTTAAATTTTCCCCCAAAACATCATGAAAGTTGGTAATATCATCTGACTTAGAAACTCGAGGGTGAGCCCATAAGTGCTAGAGGTGAATAGGATAATACAGTGTAACGATCATCTGAACGAGAAGTTTGATTACAGATTCCTCAAAGGAGTATGAGTCACTTGACATCAACACCAGGAGACACACTAAGAAGAGATGACAATTTCCTTATGAGAAATTTTGAAGCCTGCCTAGAAACGATTTTAAGAGGATGATACAAGTAAAGAGCTTGTACTGGTGTTTACAAAGGATCTTCTGCTGGGATGAGAAAATGAGGAGGTCCTAGAGGCTGCGGAGATCCGTCAGTAGCAGACGGCCTTAATCCTTAATGTCTTTATAGGTGTAAAAGCCACTTCTGCACAAAGACTGGTTGACCTGTTTTTCTTCTTTTGCCTTCAAGTCTTCCAGTGTTCCCCAAAGCCTGACGCCGTCCTTATCCCAGGACCATTTTTGGAAGAAGAGGATGGTAAACAAACCACACACACTGGTATGGGGCGGAGGCAGCATTTTTCTTCCACTGGATGGGCACGCCATAAAAAGTGACCTCTATATAGGAAAAGGCCCATTAAAAAAATCTTCAATCAGAAGATGGTTGCACGCAACACTCCCTCAACTACTTCAACAAAATCAACATCATCTACTACATCTGCGCCTTAAGTTAAACTTAAGATAAACTTACATTGAACTTAAGTTTAACTTAAGACAAAATCCTAATTTAACACAAAATCCTAACTTAACACAAAATACTAATTTAGGACAAAATCTTAATTTAAGACAAAATCATAATTTAGGACAAAATCCTAACTTAGGACAAAATCCTTATTTAAGACAAAATCCTAACTTAGGACAAATTCCTAACTTAAGACAAAATCCTAATTTAGGACAAAATCCTATTCTAAGACAAAATTCTTATTTAGGACAAAATTCTAACTTAAAACACAATCCTAATTTAGGCCAAAATCTTACTTTAAGACAAAATCTTAACCTAAGACAAAATCCTAACTTAAGACTACTAAATGCCTTCTGTGAATACCAAAAGTAGTAAGTTTAGGATTTTGTCGTAAGTTAGTTCTGTGAATTGGGCCCAATGTTTTTAGGTAAACTTTGGAGTGTCAGGCGAAAGTTGTCTAAGGAGAGTAAGGGGCAGGAATATTTTATTTCGTCAGTTATCTCTAGCAACTGTTATTATAGTTTTGTATGTGTAGCCCATTTTATCTCTATCGTGTTAATCACCATTTTAACATTCTTTAAAAGGGTTTTAAAAATGTATTTTTTAAAACTCGTAGATAAATATGCAGATACAAGCTAGGTTGAACACTTTTTGTTGCCACAGATGATGTCTTACCAACAGGCAGCTAAGGAATTCTCTCTTTTAATGCTAAGGGCTTGAATAACAAAATTAAAGCTCGAGCTATTGAAGAATGGATGAATGGCAACTCCCCGGATATTATATTGATATAGGAAACCCACTATGTTGCTCAGTGGAAACTCTCATTCAACTTGTTTCAGAAGTGGACAGGCATATTTCATCAGCATGTACGGCTCAAAGAGGGGTAGCAATCTTTTTTAACAAATGTCTTCCTTTCCAGACTATATATTCCCCTATAGATAAAGAGGGCAGATGGGGACTGGTTCAATTAATAATACCAGGTTGGCTATAGCCACGATCTACACCACAATAGAGAATAATCGTACATCTCTTTTGGATTTGCGTCACGCACTGCTCCTACTTCCCGAAGTGGTCATTTTAGGTGGGGGTTCCAATCATTGCAGAATTCCGCTCTGGATTCATCGGGGTTTGAAAGCAAACTAAACCACATACAGGTGCAGTATTAACTGAAAGCATGGACAATCTAAACGTAATAGACAGCTGGCAGACAAGATTTCCCCCCCAAAAAAGTTTTGGGGCTTTTTAGCGAAATATATCTCGCCCGCCAGACGTGACTATTTTTTAATCTCTAGGGGGTTAAATCTGGTTAATTGTACCTACATACAAAACAGTTTCTCAGACCATGCTTTAGTAAAATTTGAATTATCTGGAATCAGGAGCGACAAAAATACCCCTAAATGGACATTTAATAGAATACAGCTAGAAGATGAAGATTGGTGTAAGGAAATCCAGAGGGAGATTGAAAGTTTTTTTCAGATAAATAGGGATACGGCCTCGGTAGAAAATATCGGGGAGGCTTTTAAAGCCACAATTTGTGGCGTTATATCATCTAAACAGATCGCAATTTGACACGCTCAAAATACAGCCAATAAACACCTTGAACTCAACGTTACGCATACTAATGAGCAATATTTAAGGGATAAAATCAGTTAGAATAAATCTGCTTTTTAGTCAGCTCGTCAGGACATGCAAGATTACTATTATACTAATGTATATACTGCCAACTCCACCTATCTTCAGAGAGTTTACGAGTAGAGTGAATTTACCGGTAAATTCTTAGATTGCCAAATAAAAGACAAAAGGGGCCCGGAACAGAGTCCACGTTTTGACCAATAATATTACTAAAACCTGCATCACAAATGAAGAGCCAAATCAAAATGCGTTTTTAAAACACTATGAATCTATCTATTCAGTCAGGCAAGAGGTGGACAGTTTGAAATACATTTTTTTAATAGATTGCAAATTCCAAAATTACAGCCAAATCAAAGTACAAAACTAACTGCTACTGTTACATTACAAGAAATTGAAGTGGTTGTTCAATTTATGGCCAACGGTAAAGCATGTGGGGAAGACGGCATTCTGATAGAATTTTTAAAAAGATTTTGTTTAAGCTTAAAACACGAACTTGTCCTGCTAGCTAATCATATTTTGCAGGGTTGAGAAATACCATCCTCCTTTCGAACTGCTGTGGTAGTCAGTTTTTAAGAAATGAATATAGATAAGGAGGATATAAATTCAGATTCATATTCAGATTCAAAGAACTTTATTCGGTTAAAAACAAATAACCATAAAAGTAACAGACATAAAAAACAGATTACAATGATTACAACTCTCAATGGGTGTTCAGTCAGGGAGATCAATAGACAGTTATTCAGTAGGAAATGGTTTATACCATTTCCGAAACCGTTTGTTTCCGTAGTTTAGAAACACTTTTTAGGAATTTTAAAACCACAGTTACAGTTAAAACCGTATCCATTCTCTGGACCTCTAAAAAAGCTAGGTGGCATCTGGTTAAATTCATATTTTTTTAAAAAGGGACAATAATTTCACTACGAGAGGCACTATAAAATCTACAGAAGAAAAGGATGTGGATATCTGATTGTTGTGAATTGCCATCACATGGGCAAGTGGGCAATATACGATTCCATGAATTCATACTGGGAAAGGACACCAATCTAAAAAATATACAAAATCTAAAACGAGTTAAAAGAAAGCGGTCATAGTTTGTCATGGGCAGGGATAGGTATGGCTGTACAGACTTAGTCTCACATAGAGTAATGAGATGTGAGTGTACTGAATGTTTCAAAGTTTCAACTCTCCTCCTCTTATCCTCAAGATGGTCCAGGCAGGGGGCTTTCAAAGTGCTCCTTGAGATGCTGTCCATTGTAGATGGATCCGAAAAATAAGAATAGCACCCAATGTCAGTCAGGAAGCACTTAACATATCCCAGCCACTGTGATCTCTCCACGTGGTCCAGGCTGAGGGTATCCTGTAATATGGCCCGGTTCATGACACATTCATTTGTGGTCCATACCCTGTGCCACAACAGGATAGGTTGGATTTTAATAATGTCTGTTATGTGGGGTTGAGCAAGTTCAGCGTGACAGTTAAATGTGGCAACACACTGTGGTACTGCAAGGACTTCCCTCATAAACTTATTTTCCACCACCTGGATTGGATCGACATTTGCATACCCCCACAAGCCTGAGCCATACATAGCCACAGATAAGCATGTTGCTTTATAAATGGTTAACATTTCTTTTATCGGCTTTCTGTCCAATTTTTTAACGAAATTCTTTAAAGCCATGATCGTTTTCATAAATAAAAGAGTTCTCGCCTTAATTGCACTTGTCCAAGAACCTGATTCATGGAATAAAATGCTCAAATAAGAAAAGGTTGAGGTATTGTCTAATGGAACATTATTTAAAAACATCCGTTTCATCGGTTTACCTGATTTAGGACCACAGTTCATTGTAAAAGTTTTACTACAGTTTACTTGCAAGTCTAGATTCAGCATAAAGTTCTCAAAGCTTACTACTAGTTTTTGCAGAGCTTGAGGTGTACGTGCCATAAGCACAGCATCATCCGCATACATGAGCGCAGGGATTGCCCTCCTCCCCACCCTGGGCATATCCCTGCACTCATGCATCAGATGATGCTCAAGCCCATTAATGTAGAGGAGGAAGAGAAAAGGTGCTAGTACACAACCTTGACGCACTCCTCGACCCACGCTGAATTGTCTGGAGCATTCGCCCCTCTACCGTAGCGAACAGAAGCTGTGGCTCCACTATAAAGTTCCCTCAGGAAAGAGATGATGGTGTTATCCACTCCCAAACTTTTCATTACTGCCCACAATTTAGCGTGTGACACACAGTCGAACGCGGATGAAAGATCCACAAAAGTAAAATACAAGCGTTCCGACTTAATCCTTATATATTTATGTTGCAATAACATCAAATTTAGGCCTTGCTCGATTGTGCCAATCCCTTTTTGAAAACCATATTGCAAGTCGCTCATGACTTCGTTTTCCTCCGCCCAGCTTTGGAGTCTTGCCAACACTATTCGACCCAAGATTTTTATTGAGGAATCAAGAAGGGAGATTGGCCTGTAGCAGGCACAACTGTTTCTGTCCCCCTTCTTGTAAATAGGGACAATGACAGAGGTAAACCAGGAATCTTTTAAGCCCCTCGCTAAAGCCGCTTTAAAAAGTTGTACCAACATTGGGCCCCAGATTTCAGGATTTACTTTAAATAGGTCCGCAGGGATCCCATCAGGCCCAGCTGCCTTTCCTCCTTTAGTAGCTCTTAGGGCAAGCAATACCTCATCAAGTGTAACAACCAAGTTTGGACCTGGTTGTAAGTCCAAGCTGGTCTGAGGACCTCCACTACGGGTATCATCCTGAGCCTTATAAAGATTGGAGAAATGATCCACCCAATTATCCTAATTTATTGCGATCTCAATTCGCGCCGTATGAGTTTCGTAAGGGAAAGGGGTGTTAATTACTTTCCAAAATACGAAGGGATTTTTGGTTTTTGAAGCCTCGCAGAGTGAGTCTAATGCCTCCTTATTTAACGTTATTTTCCATACTTTAAGGGCCTGGTTGTATGCAGACCTACATGTTCTTATTTCGCCTGTGTCCCTGGGGCTTCTGTGCACTGCATGTTTTAGATTTTTCAACGCCCTAGTGCATGCATTATCGAACCAACTCTTGGATCCCTTACCTCTACGCTTTGACTCCACCCTTAAGCTACTCTTTATGTTTGTAGCTATAATACCAAAGTGCTCAATTATTTGATCACTACTAGAATTATGTCCCAAACAGGTCAAAAAACTAGTAGAGCACGCCTCCCAGAGTTCCTTGAAGAATGTTGCGGGGATTACTTTGCTCCAATTAAGTGTAAACCCGTTTTGTCTCCCAAGAACCACATCAACCGCTGCCTCAACAGGTGGCGCGGCCGTAGATGGGTCTGGGAATAGTTCTACTACCTTAAGGCGTTGTGGGAGATGATCACTTATGGGCAATAGGATATTTGTGACCCCCACAACTCTATGATTAAGATTACTGGAAGCGATAATAAAGTCAATGGTTGACACCAAACCTCTACCAACAAAGGTCGGGACAAAGGGAGTGGGTTTTAACGCTGTTTCATTAGCAAACCCTAAGTCAAACATGAATAATATTTCGTTCAGCAGATCCCCCATTAAAGTGTGATCGAAATGAGTCAGATTCATATCTCTCTCTGTCATTAGGCCACATAGGCCCTGACACCCTTTGGAACAGATTGAACAGTTAAAATCCCCCCCCCCCCCCATAAAATTACCAGATCTCTGTCGTTTTTATCTACCTCTAACTGAACTACCTCCTTGAGCTGCTTCATCTCAACCACAATATCTTCCCTCGGGACATTGTTATAGAAATTAATAATAATCACCTTTGCTCCTTTAAGATCTCTAAGAACTATGAGCTGGAAATATTTGGAATGTAAATGACATTGGACCTGTATAATTTTAAGGTGGTTTGAAACAAACAAAGTCAAACCACCCTTTGCCCTTCCAAAATGGCCTCGAATTGCTGGGGTAAAAAAGGTCCTATAGCCATTTACATGGATTGGGTCCTGGGTCCATGTTTCTTGCAGAGCCACTATATCCTGACCGCTTATTACAGACTCCCAAGCTGGGTTTGTGATTTTTTGCCTCAACCCAGCTACGTTCCAGAAAAGCAGTTGACAAAGGTCACTCTTCACCTGTATAGAACCATTACCTGTCTTTTCTCTACTCCCATTATTATCACCTATGTTAGACTGCATCTGCTCCAGGAAAACACTGTCACAAGGTGTCAGCCTGTCGAGAGTGCAAGTCTTATTTAATATGGGAGGTTCTTGAGTTGACTCAGTGGGGGCCTCAATGGTATTAGGGGGAACCCCGCCCCTAGTGGAAACTTGGGAGGCTGGGAAAGGGGGCTTTTTCCCAGCCACAGATTCTATGGGAATCTGAACTTGCTGTCAATCTACCCCTTCCAAACCAGAAAAGATCTGATAACGGTTTTGGATCGGTAGATTGTACATATGTGGCAACAGTCCTCTATTGTTCCATGGTCTACCTTGCATAGGGGTGGGTCCCAAGTATGGTGGGTAATGATTGCTGGGAGGGGGATATCGGTAGACCTGATAATCATTTCTGGAGTAAAAGTCCTCCGGCCTCTGAGTATAAAGAGAGGGGCCTTGATCACTTGCATAACCAGAACTACCCTGCAAAGACTGTGCTCCCCCAGGCCCAACCCTATCCCATGGACTTACATTTCCAAACCCCCGACGTTGATGGACTGGCTTCTTAATAAGCTGCCTGTCCCTGCCCCAGTTATTAAAACTTTTTGGGGGTGCATAGGGATAAAAATAGGAAAGAAGATGTGTGGAGATGGAATCGCTACTACCAGCATCGAACCAATCCCCGATGTGCCTCACGGCCCTATGATCCTTAAAATTGATGATAATAACATCACCGTTTTTATCCTTTGGCCTGGCTCCCACCCAGTTGGCACGCCTTAGACTTATAATTTCGCCATTTATTGAAGCAGGTAGCGGTCTATTATCACGGAGCCAGAAGACAACCTTGTTCCGTAGTGCTCCATGATCTTCCCATTTTCCTGCAGGTAGTTCTGGGACCCCTGCCATCACAATGACATAGGGGGCAGAGTCAGGGGTTAGGTCTATGACACGATTAATTTTAGTTTTCCCTGAAGCAGTGGCCAAAACATTCCCATTGCTTGACTTAGTCGTTTGTAAGTCCTTACTACCACCTTGATTTTGAGTTCCCCCTGGTTTGGGTGTTTGCTCCTTAGTTACTGGAGCCGCCAATTGGGGTATAGCCATCTGTGGGGATGGGGTTATTAACGTAATTGCAGGGCTACCCACTCTTACCCCCTCTTGCACAGATTTCTGTTTTTGTACAGGTACCAGTGTTGTTAGTGCTGGTGTTATGGGTACTAGCATTGGAGGGGGCCCTGTTACTGTGGGTTTGACAGGTGGGTTGGTTCTTAATAGAGGGTTCGCCTTAGGTTTTCCTAGCCCCTTAACCAGGTCAGATAAGAGGAGAGAATTCTGATCAATCTTCTTCTCTATTTGATCTAGATGTTCGCACATCATAATAGTCTTATCTAGGAGTGGTTGCATCACGCCCCTAATAAGTTCTGCAAATTTGGCCATCATGGCCGCCTCACATCCTAGGGTTTGGCCGGTTTGTGTCTGGGGTGCATAAACAACCTCTCTCCTTATTTTGTTTACTCGATTTCCCAGTGGCTCGCCCCCCCTTTTTTTGCTATTTGTCGTAATAAGGGGGGATGTAGGGGACATGGGCGATGGGTCAATGGGGAGTTTCGGGGAACCCGATAGCCTAACACTATCATTCCCAGTAAGTAGGTCTAGTACGGATGAACTAGTAGGTGTGCTAGACAACGGATGCTTACTTATCATGGTGGGGTCATAAGAAGACCTTTCAATGTTATTGGTGACCCCAGAATGTGATAAATCGATAAGAAGCAAAGAATCACTGGGGCATTTAGGCACAATTACATCCCCTATTTCTCCTGGTCTAACTGATCTAGTGTCTGTACATACTGATGGAAATCCAAACTCACCCCTCCCTCCTTGTGTAGTTTTATGGTTGTTTTTCCTTTGCTTCCCCCTGCGTCTCACACGGGCTTTCTTAAATCTTCGTGGGGATTCCTTTGCTACAGGCTCGTGTATTTCAAAAGGGCCTATACCTGTCCCCACGAGGGCTTGGGCGCTTGAATCCTCATCGTTCTGACCCGCATGAATCATGGCAACTACAATCGTTGCTTTACGTGCAGGGGCAGGGGGCTCCTCTAACAAGGGTGTATCTGTCACACTAAGAGGAAGCTCCGGAGTATTTGTAGAGGGAAGCTCCAATCCCAGAGACGCCCTTCTGTTGCTATTAATTTGGGCAACCTTTTTAATTAAGAAGTTATCCATGGTTACTAATTTGGAGGGCATAATATAAGATAGTTCCAGGCTTAAGTTAGTGAGCAGAAATGATATATGAGCAGTGATATCTAACTCACATGTGTAATAAACTGGTATATAACATGGAGCAATGATAGAAAGGGATGTTGCCCCGGCCCGGCTCCCTCGGTCCCCGGAGGGCCACAGAGGGCCCGCCCTTGTCCCGGGCTTCTCCCGGCGCCCTCCCGCGCAGCGGGGTCTACGCCTTCTTTAAATAACTCCCTGATAGGAAGTCTTAACAAGTGGGCGAGGCCGGCAGGGAGAGCAGCCCAGCTGTTCCCAAGGGCGTGCAGGGACTCCTGGTCCTTGGAGTCCCAGCCAATGCTCGCAGCCCTGCCGGTTGGCCACTAAATGCCCCCAAAAGTCTAGAAGCTATCGCCTGTGTCCAAGGGCGATGCGGGACCCGCGAAGCGGGTCCGGCGAGTTCCTGTAGTGCAGTCTTCACAGGAAGGAGCAAGGAAGCCTGTAGAAACGCTGTTTCCACGAACAGCGCGGTATGGGAGGGAAAGCGCTCGGTCCCAGGTGCAGCCGCCCTTTAATTCAGGAGCGGGCGGGCGGGGCCGGCAGGGAGAGCAGCCCAGCTGTTCCCAAGGGCGTGAAGGGACTCCTGGTCCTTGGAGTCCCAGCCAATGCTCGCAGCCCTGCCGGTTGCCCACTAAATGCCCCCAAAAGTCTAGAAGCTATCGCCTGTGTCCAAGGGCGATGCGGGACCCGCGAAGCGGGTCCGGCGAGGTCCTGTAGTGCAGTCTTCACAGGAAGGAGCAAGGAAGCCTGTAGAAACGCTGTTTCCACGAACAGCGCGGTATGGGAGGGAAAGCGCTCGGTCCCAGGTGCAGCCGCCCTTTAATTCAGGAGCGGGCGGGCGGGGCCGGCAGGGAGAGCAGCCCAGCTGTTCCCAAGGGCGTGCAGGGACTCCTGGTCCTTGGAGTCCCAGCCAATGCTCGCAGCCCTGCCGGTTGCCCACTAAATGCCCCCAAAAGTCTAGAAGCTATCGCCTGTGTCCAAGGGCGATGCGGGACCCGCGAAGCGGGTCCGGCGAGGTCCTGTAGTGCAGTCTTCACAGGAAGGAGCAAGGAAGCCTGTAGAAACGCTGTTTCCACGAACAGCGCGGTATGGGAGGGAAATAAATAAATTCTTATAGACATATCAGCCTGTTGATCCCCAATATAAATGGAGAAATTCTCCTCTCTGATGTACAAATCAGTCAAGACCCATTGCTAGATCCAGTGATTATAGCTAAGTGGAGAAGTCAGTGCTTTTTTAAAATAGGAGACTTTCTAATGGGGGACTGGAAAATCTGCTACGAGATAGAACCGTGCATTAGATAGATGCCTACAAATGCTCATCCTATAGATGCTCACCCCAGAGGTGGGCCGTTCATTCATAAAGATAATTAGGGCAAGCCTTACCACGTCACTTCGACATCCTTCACTGTCTCAGGCAGCCGCACGTTGAGAGTCTCAGGGAGGCAAAAGGCCACCAAGCCGGACACAATGGCCACTGAGCAGTAGACAATCTGTGGCAGGTGCTTCCATATGTCACCCAGCAGCATCGCCAAAGGAGCCAAGGAGACGCCAATGCGTGCGATGAAGGCGGTGTAACCGATGCCGTTCTGCCTGGAAGAACACAATGAAAGAAAACTGAAGCAGAGCATGGCCCAGAGCTTAATTTGAGACAGTGGTTTCCGGTTCCTGGCACCAGCACTTATTACCGTCTGCCACATGGTGGCGCTGTTTCTCTAAATTAGAGATGAACACAACAACCGTGTTTACAAATTCAGTGTACATTAAAATATACTAATATTTGCAGCCCAAGCTTTTCCTGTCGCTTTAGGGGCTTCGAATAGTCTGAATTGTTACACTCGCAGGTGGTGATGTTTAGGAGTTGGGTTGGTTCCGTCATTGGCAGGGGCAATGGGTCATGTGAGCTGAAGTGGCCCAGGCACCTAAGCTTTTACAAATTAAGCACTGGCATGGCCGATGTCCACCCTGGGACAGTTGACATCACACAAGGATGGAAAAGCAATATCACATGAATGCATCACCCACATAATCATCCCTCTTTGTTCTGTGGTTCCTGCAAGGGAGTCATTGTGCCCACCTTGCACTGAAACTGCAAAGAAGAAAGTGATTGGGATTGCAAAGACATCACCCATCACTCCCAGGTATTTACTATTTTTTTTAAACATATTTTATTGTCAAATTGCACATATGGTGCAGGGCTCTGCACCCCAGAGACGGTATACAGACATAATATTGATTCAAAAATATAGAATGGCACAAATATCGAAGTAAAAATATAGAATGGACAAAATATCAAATGGACAGAATATAGAGGTGAAAAATATCGTTTTGAAGGTGAGTAATTTAATATCGATTAAAATATAGAAAGTTAAAATATCGAAGTATATCATATAGTAATTAAGATATATCGAATTTTTAATAATATCAATTTTTTTTAAGTGTCTTTTTTTATGTTATTTAATTTTTATGTAATTTAATTCTGTAGAGGGTTGTGCGTTTATAGGGGAATAGGGTGGGAAGTAATTTAATTGTAATTAACTAAATCTGTTAATGTATTTTTTGGGTATTTATTTTGAATTCATTGTTAATTAATTATTAATTTGTAATTAATTAATTTTTAATTGGTAATTAATTTTTAATTGTTAATTAATTTTTCTTAATTGATTAATTGATAATTATGTTAATTTCATTATATTATTTTCCATGGCGGGTTGTGGGTTTATAGGGGAACAGGGTGGGAAGTAATTTAATTGTAATTAATTAAATCTGTTAATTTATTTATTGGTATTCTTTTAGAATTAATTGTTAATTTTTATTTGGTAATTAATTAATTTATAATTGGTAATTAATTTTTATTGATTGGTTAATTGATAATTATGTTAATTTAATTATTATTTTCTGCAGTGGGTTGTGGGTTTATAGGGGAATAGGGTGGGAAGTAATTTAATTGTAATTAATTAGGTATGGTAATTTTTTATTGGTATTTATTTTTAATTAATTGTTAATTTATTATTAATTTGTAATTAATTAATTTTTAATAGGTAATTTATTTTTAATTGGTAATTCATTTTAATAAATTGATTAATTGATAATTATGTTAATTTTAATAATTTATTTTCCGTAGTGGGTTGTGTGTTTATTGGGGAATAGGGTGGGAAGTAATTTAATTGTAATTAAATTAATCATTTTTATTTATTTATTGGTATTGATTTTTAATGTATTGTTAATTAATTGTTAATTGGTAAATAATTTGTATTATTAGGAAATTAATTTTTTTAATAACTAATATTTATTTGTATTTTTATTTGATTAATTATTACATAATTTTACATTTGTAATTTAGTTAAATTAATTTTTTATAGGTAGTGATATTTAATTTATTTGTATTACTATATTAAATGTTTCCTATCCCTACTGTTAAACTCACTAGAGTGGGCTTAGTAATTTTTACCCCTACGCTATCCAACGCGTTCCCTACTGTTGCACTCTCTGGAGTGGTAATAGTAATTTTTACACCTACGCTTTCCAACGCTTTCCCTACTGTTGCACTCTCTGGAGTGGGAGTAGTAATTTTTACCCCTACGCTATCCAACGCTTTCCCTACTGTTGCACCCTCTGGAGTGGGAATAGTAATTTTTACCCCTACGCTATCCAGGGCTGCCCAACAGTTGCACTCTCTGGAGTGGGAATAGTAATTTTTACCCCTACGCTATCCAACGCTTTCCCTACTGTTGCACCCTCTGGAGTGGGAATAGTAATTTTTACCCCTAAGCTATCCAACGCTTTCCCTACTGTTGCACTCTCTGGAGTGGGAATAGTAATTTTTACCCCTTTCGCTATCCACACTTTCCCTACTGTTGCACTCTCTGGAGTGGAAATAGTAATTTTTACCCCTACGCTATCCAACGCTTTCCCTACTGTTGCACCCTCTGGAGTGGGAATAGTAATTTTTACCCCTATGCTATCCAACCCTTTCCCTACTGTTGCACTCTCTGGAGTGGGAATAGTAATTTTTAACCCTACGCTATCCAACGCCTTCTCTACTGTTGCACTCTCTGGAGTGGGAAAAGTAATTTTTACCCCTACACTATCCAATGTTTACCCTACTGTTGCAGTTTCTGGAGTGGTAATAGTAAATTTTAACCTCTTGCTATACTACAGTAAAAATATTGTATATTTTTAATTAATATTATGTTAATATATATATGTGTTAAAAAATTAAATTATATTTTTATTTTTTGAACTTAAATTAATTATTTAATAATGTTTAAGTTATTTAAGTATTTTTAAGTATGTTTTAATTATTTATAGTTGTTATTTTAATAATTTTAAATTGTTTTTAGGATATTTAAATAAATTCGATATTTTGACTAAGTATATATATATTTTCGATATTTTTGATTCTATATTTTTGTACTTACCTGTTTGTAGATAGGAATTCGATATTTTGTCTTTCTATATTTTTTCTTCGATATTTTTTCATCTATATTTTTGTATTCTATATTTTTTCAGTGATCCCCCAGAGACCACTGCAATATCAAACATTGCACCAGCATGGAAGCAATCAACGTTTTAGATGAACAAGTAAGATACATGAATGTGTGTACCAAGCAAGCATTTTAAAAGAAACCTCCCTCCCAACTCCCCCACCCTCCCCCAGAGTCGCACAATGTCCACAGAGTCCAGTCCACGATCACCCTATATAGAACAAAAAAATGTTAGCATATCTACACATGCCCCCTCAACCCTCCCGCACTAAAACAGACCCATACAGCCCCACATTCATATCCCTGGAAGGTCTTCTGCCACATCAGGAGGCTCCAGCCACAGGCCACGGTACTCCGTCCAACGTTTCCATATTTTATAATGCTTACGTGGGCAACCCCTAGCAACAAAACTTGGCTGTTCCAACCCCATGCAGAAGTCCAGGCCATTTTTCCACGCTGCCACTGATGGGGCCCGTGAAGCCTTCCAAGCCTTAGCTATATCCCGTTTTGCCAGTGTGAGGCCAAGTTGTATAAGGTGCGTTTTATAGACATTACCCCCTATTCCCTCCATGACGTGTAGCAGGGCAAACTGTGGCGTATGTGGGACCCCCACCCCAACACCTCCGACAAACAAGCAAAGACCCTTCTCCAGAATCGGTCCATGGACATGCTGCTCCAAACAGTGTGGAGAAATGTGCCCTCTTCCCGGCCACACCAGAGACACTCCGGGGAGGCAATGAGACCGCCAGCCACAGTCGAACCCGGGTGTAGTAGGCCCTGTGCAAGTATTTTTAAATTGGATGAGACGGAGACGCATCACGGGCGGCCAGCGCCTCCCTTCAATGCTCCTCCTCCAGTGTGCCCACATCTTCCCATACCCCCGGAGCCTCTGTAGCGTAGGGGAGCAATGAGTAACCAGGGACTGATGAATCCGGGATATCTTCTTCATTTCTAGATCTCCTATAAACACTTTCGCCTCCAAGGGGCTAAATTCAGGGACAGACTCTAGACCCGCTAGGCTAGGGGACAGTGCATGGCGGAATTGGAGTTAGCGGTAAAATTGGGACTTGAGTGTCGTATCCCTCATAACATCTCCCAGGGTCGATATACCGATAGCATCCCAGCCCCGGAAGCCCGACAGGGCCACTAGGTCTGGCAATCGCCCATTATGCCACAGGGGGTTTCTCGGGGCAAGGTATTCCACCACCCCTTGCACCGCAGTGCTTGTCTCCAAATTTGAAACACCACCCGTGTGGCTGATGGCAGTGCACCCCGCAACGATGCTGAGGAATGGTGTGTAGTGTGTGGGACCCCATAAGACTACGCTCTAGCGCATACGCCGGGTCCTCCCTGTCGCCATACTACTACTCATTCAGGACCAAACGGTGTGAGGCCTGGTAGTAGGAGAGGATATCCAACGTTGCGAGTCCTCCATAGTAGGTGGAAAGAAAGCTGGTGTGCAGCGCTACATGCACTGCTCCCCCCTCCCACAGAAACTGCCCAAGCACAGAATTCACCAGCCGGAACCATTTGGACGAGATCGGGTACCGGTAATTCTGTAGCTGGTAAAGCAATAGAGGAAGCGCTACCATCTTAAAGATGGCTGATCTGCCATAGAGTGTCAGAGGCATGCGCGACCAGGTCCTAATATCTGCGGGGACCTGCTCCCATACCACCCCCAGATATTTGAGGCCCCCCCACTGCCACCTGAAGCATGGACGCCCAATTACCTACCCTCGTCCGATCCCCCAGGACCCACAGTGTGGATTTGCTGTGGTTCATGTACAACCCCGACGATTCCCCAATGATCTGCATGATCCATAGAAGACGAGGCCCCGTTCTGTCCGGGCTGTGAGGAAAAAGAGGACATCGTCTGCATATAAAGCGATCCAGTCGGACAGTCCTGGCGCCCACTCAAAGCTCCTTAGCTATGCGTCTATGTGCACCCACGCCCCCAATGGCTCCATAGCCAGGGCGAATAAATACGGTGAGAGGGGGCACCCTTGTCTGGTGCCGCATCTGATAGAGAAACTGGACGAGACCGCTCCTTCCACCCGAATCGATGCTGTCAGATCTGTATATAGGAGAGTCAAGTATGACATGAAATGGGTGCCAAGATTAAGTCAGTGCAGCAGCATGAACAGGTAGACCCAGCTCAGAGAGTCAAATGCCATGTCCATGTCCGCTAAGAGGAGCGCCGCCTGCTCCCCGGTCTGTCGAACTGCCGCCATTGCCACTTGCGCCCGCCGTATGTTGTGTCTAGTCGCCCTCTGCGGCATAAATCCGGACTAGTCCAGGTGCACAAGTGCCGAGATGTGGGGCAGGAGCCGGTTGGCCATTGCTTTGGCCAGGACCTTGGCCTCCACGTTCAGGAGGTAAATGGGGCGGTAGGATGCATACTGCTCTGGGGGCCGACCCAGCTTAGGGAACACCACCACTTCCGCGTGCCTCCAATACGGGGCAAGTCTGCCCTGCTCCCTAGCCTCTTCCAAGGCCGACCGATAGTGAGGGGCCAACTGCAGATTATATTGTTTAAAGAATTCGCTTGGAAACCCATTGGGTCCAGAAGCCTTCCCGGCGTTAAGCTCACACAGTGCGGTGCCGAGTTCCTCATCGGTCAAAGGGAGCTCCAACTAGTCACGCACTTCATCCGACACCGCTTTGGGCGGCAAGTCTACTATGAACTTGTCCACCATATACTCCGGTAGGCACTCCCGAGGAGCATAGAGCTCCGCATAGTATGTAGCGAAACTTTCCGCTATGGCAACCGGATCCGTAATCGGAACTCCCGCCTCATCCAATATACCCGGGAGGGTCTGAGCGTGAAAGATGCCCTGGCAGAGCGGATGTAGCATCTTGCCGAACTTGTACCCCCTATTGACATATCCTGCTACGCGTTGCCAGCCATGCCTGTTGGGCTTCGTCAATCAGGAGGTCTGCATAGGACGGTTGTGCCAGGAGCAGCCACCTCACTGCCTGCCCTCACCTGCTTCACGGCTCTGGCGCTCCAGCGTCTCTATCTCTGCCTCGGCCGTATTAATTCTACCCTGCGCCGTTTACGGGCCGCCACGCACCAGGCTATATCCACCCCCGCAAGGTGGGCTTCAAAGCTTTCCACAGAGACCGGGCACTGGAGACCGACCCCTCATTGGCAATGACGTAGTTTGCAATGGCCTCGCTCATGTGTTTCTCGTATTCCTCCTGTTGTAGGTGCCATACCGAGAGGCACCAACGGAAGGGCCGCCGCCCCCTGCCCATCTGTATTTCAACGGACACTGGAGAGTGATCCGAGAGCCCGCAGGGGAGAATCTCGACAGTCACCTCCCTGCCAGCCATCACTCGGGGAACAAAGATATAGTCGAGTCTGGAGAAGGACTTATGGACTGCTGAAAGATAGGTGTATTCCCAACTATCCCCATGTACACGCCACCATGTGTCCACATAATCCATGCCCACCGCCATATCATGTAATTTCATGGGCTGGCCTCCGCCTGAGCTGCCCCCAGCCCTCTTCCTATCCTTGACCACATCCATGACATCGTTCCAGTCCCCGCCCACCACAAATATTGCATCGGGCGTATCCCCCCATAGGGTGAACAGCTTCTCAACCAGTGACCACTGTAAGGGGGGAGCATAGACGCAACCCAGTACCAAGGGTTTCTCCCCAATCATGCCTCGGATGATTAAGTTGCGCCCCTGTGTGTCAGCCCACTGTTTGGAGTGTACGTATGGGATTCTGCGGTGAACTAGTATTGCTGCCCCCTCGAGCCCCTCGTAAAGCCGGCATGGAAAACCTGCTGCTACCCATATCGCTGCAGGCAAAGGGCCTTCATACCCATTAGGTGGGTTTCTTGTAGCAAGAGGATGTCGGGTCTGGCCCTCTTGGCCTGGAATAGCTCCGCGTTTGATTTTATTTAGGGCCCCGCGCACATTCCAACTAACAATGTGGAGGGTACCCGGGGACTCCCGCCCAACTGCAGAGCAATCAGCCATTAGGGAAAGGGCATTGCCATGGCACAGACGTAGGGCAACGGGAGCGCATGCGTGTAGTGTAGTGGACCCACTGTTGAAGTGCAACTCGTACTCTGAAACAACCCCCCCAACAAACCCCACACCCCATACCTTAAAAACACTGAAGTATCTGTCACGGCGGGGTGGACTACCAGTCTCCAACGGGGAGACAAGGGCCATCCCGTCCCATGGATCCCCAACTTACAGCCCATAGCCTACGGGCATAACCCCAACCAGCGTCCAGTAGGCAGGGGTTCAGCCCATGTTAAGGCTCCCCTGACCAATTTAATACAGAGCATTCACCTAAGCAGTTAGAAGAGCAAACCGGCACCACCTGGATAATGTAGGTCAAGGTTCCAATGTCTGTTGGCCTGGAGCAGAGCCCCCTCGGGAGGAGGCCCCGCCCGACTTGGAGCATCGCCGGGATCTGGATCATCTATCGCCCCTTCGCTGCTGCCCTTGGGGTCCCCTCGGTGCGACTTCACTCGAGGAGGAGTCTGACTCCTGCCCAGGCGGAGTGTGCACCCGCACTCGAACCATTTCATCTGTCCATTTAAAGACTTCCTCCGGAGTATCAAAGAAGTGGGTGCAGGAGCGATACACCACTCGCAGGCGAGCCGGAAACAAGAGGGCGTGTGGGAGCTTGAGTTCTCGTAGTCGGGCTTTCACCTCCATGAATGTTTGACGTTGTTGCTGGACCAACCGTGTGTAGTACGGAAATATGAGGATTCGGGCATTCTCATAGAGCAGGGGTTCTTTGGCCCAGGCTTGTTTCAAAATGGTATCTCGGTCAAGATAATTTAAAAGTTTTGCCATCACCGGCCGTGGGCATGCCCTCATTGGGGGCTTCTGGATCAGCGCTCTATGGGCCCGCTCCACAACAAAGCACCGGGATAAGGCCTCCGGAGGGAGCCAGCTCTCAAACCATTGCGTAAGGAAGCGTTCCATGTTACCATTTTCGCAACCCTCCAGAAATCCAACTAATCTCAGATTGTTCCGCCAGGCTCGCCCTTCTGCATCTTCGACCCGGAGCGCCAGACCTTTCTGAATGTTCTTCATGTTCTCCACCTTTTGCTTCAGAGTCGCCACATCGTCCTCTACTCCTGAGATGCGGGTCTCCGCCTCCGTAATGTGGGATATTGCGTTCCGGAGGTCCTGCACAGCAGCATGATGTTCGAGCCCACCGCCCAGATTTTGTCATCCAGCATGGCCCCCTGCTGGCCCCCAGCAGCACCAGCTGCCGCCCTGGGCCAGTGAATTTATCTATGGGCCCGTGCTTGGTCGAGCCCCCACCGCCCTTGTCCCTCATCATGACTGCCCTCAGTGGTCGCCCCAGATACAAGCGAAGCCCGACCAGGCGGT
The DNA here is from genome assembly GCF_964261635.1 of Lissotriton helveticus. Lineage (NCBI taxonomy): Eukaryota > Metazoa > Chordata > Amphibia > Caudata > Salamandridae > Lissotriton > Lissotriton helveticus. Next base: position 13,320,761 of record NC_136067.1, on the reverse strand, counting down.
AACACAGGTATGATCCAATTAGTCCAGGACCCAAGCTGACTTCGGAGGGGAGGCGCCCCAAACCCAGGGCCTGCAAACCTCCTCAAGGGCCCACGTCTGGGGCCATACAGTCCCGCCGCCGGCAGCACCCCTGGGGCCCCCCGGCTCCGACCAACCATTGATAAGAATGCTCCCCAGGGGAAGAACTTGTGTGGCCCGCACTGCTGGTGGCACACCCAGGGGGCTGCACGGCCCGACTGGCCGCTGGTGCAAGCGACCCCCAGGGGGGGAAGATATCAGTGGAGAAGAGAAGAGAAGAACATAAGAGCGGCCGCGGACGGTCCGGCAGCTGGCCCGATCTCCTTCCCACGTGGCCCGATTATGCCGCCGATCCCCTGCAGTAGCTAACAATGTAGGAATGGGCGCAACCCACTCCCAGCGCCGTCCTCATCCTTTGTCGAGGCTCCAGTCCCTGAGGAGATATCTCACCAGTCAGGTGTCACCGCACCACCCTCCCCAGCCACACCGCCGGGTCATCAAGCGGCAGATGTGGAGATCCTTGCCAGGCCAGCCCCTGTAATCTAGCCGGGGCCCTCCGCAGATATCCGCAATGGCATCATCATAGCACTGACTAATTCCTCCACTTGCAGGACCTTCCCACGGTGTGCGCCTGGTCCAACTGACCTCCAAAGTGGTGGCGCGTATGAACGGTGGAGAGGGGTTCTCTCTCACGTCCCAGGCGACCTCGCCCGACTGTCGACCACTTATATCCCCAGCCCCGGGGGGCCTTGTGGTCCACCTGACCGCTGATGCTGCAGACCCCCGGCTAGGGAAAGGGGGAGAGTCAAGCAGGGGCGAGGTACCGGGCCAGCGGTAGGCCCCACTGCTCCTCACCACGCGGATCGATTCTGCCACCGACCAGCCCAGTCGCTCCCGGTGTGGGGGGAAGCCCCACCTTGCCTCACCACCAGCCACTGCCTCCACCAAGGCTCCGGTCTCCAGGGAGCGCCCCCGCAGTCGAGGATGTTTGGGCGCAGGTCCCTGTTCCGGCCTCTCCCACCCGCTCCTCACCTGTGTGATCTTATGACCACAGCCGCATCTCCACCTCTGCACCCAGCAGGGGCCGCTCCGCAGGGTCACCAAGCTGCAGTGACACTCCCAGCCGCCGCCTCCGCCTCTCAGTGCCGCCAGGGCACCCCGGCAGCCCACCACCGCCAACAACCAAACAGGATCACCTCCCCGGGCTAGGCCGCACTCCATACCGGCCCTGCACGCCCAGCCAACAATTGTCCCAGATGCCTGGAAATCACACCAAATGTCCTCCGGGATTCACGAGCTGCTGGAGCGTCGCTGGAATCGCTAATGGGTCAGGAGAGCAAGGATAATTTCAGGATAATTGGCGGGCTGGAAGGAGCTCGCTTAGCAGACGTTTATGTCGTCCCCGAATTGTTGATGCAGCGCCCTGTGCACTCTATGGAAATGGAAGCGTTGCAGCACTGTGGGGTCTTCCGCAGCTGCCGTGGCCTCGTCCCACGTCTTTGCAATGCCGCGCAAAAACTATGTCAAAGTATACTTCTGGAGTGATGGAAGTGTACCACTGGGCGGGGGAAATTGTTGTTTACACCTCTAGCAACAGGGTTTAATGTTTTGGTTCAGCAATAATGTCAGGCTGAAAATAAATCCCCCACACCAATTCCAGGGCGGGAGTTCATACCCCAAATGCGGTGTATCTCCTGTTACTGCTGTGCTCAACCGCGCCCTGCCAATGGGACCTCAACAAACTGGGTCTATTGCCAGGAAGCCACAGCCGTTAATGTTATGGTGTCAGTTTAAAAAATCAGAAATCAAAAAATGAGAATGTTTATTTCAAGAGGGGCATTTGAGATTCCTTAAGTACGGGCTCCTCATTACCAAACAATCCTTTATAGAGGACGATAGAGAGGCTGCATAGGTTGGGCCAGCGTTGCATTGTACACTTCCTGATTAGCAGTAAATGGTTACTAAACAGCACAGGAGCAGATCCATCCAATCCACCAAAACTAATTCAATCTTTTATTGTGGGAGCTGCACTCATCCTGTCATGAAACTTGATTTAGAAATTTGGAACAAGACTTGTTATCAGGCTCTAAGAAGTGATAATAAGGCTTTTTATCGGGCTCTGAGGAGTGAGAAAAAGTCTTGTTATTAGGCTCTGAGGAGTGAGAAGAAGTCTTGTTATTAGGCTCCGAGGAGTGAGAATGAGGCTTGCTATTGATCTCAGAAGAGTGAGAAGAATGCTTGTGATCAGGCCCCGAGGATTGAGAACAAGGCTTGTTATTGGTCTCTGAGGAGTGTGAACAAGTCTTGTTATTAGACTCTGAGGAGTGAGAAGAAGTCTTGTTATTAGACTCTGAGGAGTGAGAAGAAGTCTTGTTATTAGACTCTGAGTAGTGAGAAGAAGGCTTCTGATCAGACCATGAGGAGTGAGAAGAAGTCTTGTTATTAGACTCTGAGGAGTGAGAAGAAGTCTTGTTATTAGACCCTGAGGAGTGAGAAGGAGTCTTGTTATTAGACTCTGAGGAGTGAGAAGAAGGCTTGTGATCGGGCTCTGAGGAGTGAGAAGAAGGCTTGTTATTAGACTCTGGGGAGTGAGAAGAAGTCTTGTTATTAGACTCTGAGGAGTGAGAAGAAGTCTTGTTATTAGACTCTGAGGAGTGAGAAGAAGTCTTGTTATTAGACTCTGAGGAGTGAGAAGAAGGCTTGTGATCAGACCCTGAGGAGTGAGAAGAAGTCTTGTTATTAGACTGTGAGGAGTGAGAAGAAGGCTTGTTATTAGACTCTGAGGAGTGAGAAGAAGTCTTGTTATTAGACTCTGAGGAGTGACAAGGAGTCTTGTTATTAGACTCTGAGGAGTGAGAAGAAGGCTTGTGATCGGGCTCTGAGGAGTGAGAAGAAGGCTTGTTATTAGACTCTGAGGAGTGAGAAGAAGTCTTGTTACTAGACTCTGAGGAGTGAGAAGAAGGCTTGTTATTAGACTCTGAGGAGTGAGAAGAAGTCTTGTGATCAGACCCTGAGGAGTGAGAAGAAGTCTTGTGATCAGACCCTGAGGAGTGAGAAGGAGTCTTGTTATTAGACTCTGAGGAGTGAGAAGAAGTCTTGTTATTAGACTCTGAGGAGTGAGAAGAAGTCTTGTGATCAGACCCCGAGGAGTGAGAAGGAGTCTTGTTATTAGACTCTGAAGAGTGAGAAGAAGTCTTGTTATTAGACTCTGAGGAGTGAGAAGAAGTCTTGTTATTAGACTCTGAGGAGTGAGAAGAAGTCTTGTGATCAGACCCTGAGGAGTGAGAAGGAGTCTTGTTATAAGCCTCTGAGGAGTGAGAAGAAGGCTTGTTATTAGACTCTGAGGAGTGAGAAGAAGGCTTGTGATCAGACCCTTAAGAGTGAGAAGGAGTCTTGTTATTAGACTCTGAGGAGTGAGAAGAAGGCTTGTGATCAGACCCTGAGGAGTGAGAAGAAGTCTTGTTATTAGACTCTGAGGAGTGAGAAGAAGTCTTGTTATTAGACTCTGAGGAGTGACAAGGAGTCTTGTTATTAGACTCTGAGGAGTGAGAAGAAGGCTTGTGATCGGGCTCTGAGGAGTGAGAAGAAGGCTTGTTATTAGACTCTGAGGAGTGAGAAGAAGTCTTGTTACTAGACTCTGAGGAGTGAGAAGAAGGCTTGTTATTAGACTCTGAGGAGTGAGAAGAAGTCTTGTTATTAGACTCTGAGGAGTGACAAGGAGTCTTGTTATTAGACTCTGAGGAGTGAGAAGAAGGCTTGTGATCGGGCTCTGAGGAGTGAGAAGAAGGCTTGTTATTAGACTCTGAGGAGTGAGAAGAAGTCTTGTTACTAGACTCTGAGGAGTGAGAAGAAGGCTTGTTATTAGACTCTGAGGAGTGAGAAGAAGTCTTGTTATTAGACTCTGAGGAGTGAGAAGAAGTCTTGTTATTAGACCCTGAGGAGTGAGAAGGAGTCTTGTTATTAGACTCTGAGGAGTGAGAAGAAGGCTTGTGATCAGGCTCTGAGGAGTGAGAAGAAGGCTTGTTATTAGACTCTGAGGAGTGAGAAGAAGTCTTGTTATTAGACCCTGAGGAGTGAGAAGGAGTCTTGTTATTAGACTCTGAGGAGTGAGAAGAAGGCTTGTGATCGGGCTCTGAGGAGTGAGAAGAAGGCTTGTTATTAGACTCTGGGGAGTGAGAAGAAGTCTTGTTATTAGACTCTGAGGAGTGAGAAGAAGTCTTGTTACTAGACTCTGAGGAGTGAGAAGAAGGCTTGTGATCAGACCCTGAGGAGTGAGAAGAAGTCTTGTTATTAGACTCTGAGGAGTGAGAAGAAGTCTTGTTATTAGACCCTGAGGAGTGAGAAGGAGTCTTGTTATTAGACTCTGAGGAGTGAGAAGAAGGCTTGTGATCAGGCTCTGAGGAGTGAGAAGAAGGCTTGTTATTAGACTCTGAGGAGTGAGAAGAAGTCTTGTTATTAGACCCTGAGGAGTGAGAAGGAGTCTTGTTATTAGACTCTGAGGAGTGAGAAGAAGGCTTGTGATCGGGCTCTGAGGAGTGAGAAGAAGGCTTGTTATTAGACTCTGGGGAGTGAGAAGAAGTCTTGTTATTAGACTCTGAGGAGTGAGAAGAAGTCTTGTTATTAGACTCTGAGGAGTGAGAAGAAGTCTTGTTATTAGACTCTGAGGAGTGAGAAGAAGGCTTGTGATCAGACCCTGAGGAGTGAGAAGAAGTCTTGTTATTAGACTGTGAGGAGTGAGAAGAAGGCTTGTTATTAGACTCTGAGGAGTGAGAAGAAGTCTTGTTATTAGACTCTGAGGAGTGACAAGGAGTCTTGTTATTAGACTCTGAGGAGTGAGAAGAAGGCTTGTGATCGGGCTCTGAGGAGTGAGAAGAAGGCTTGTTATTAGACTCTGAGGAGTGAGAAGAAGTCTTGTTACTAGACTCTGAGGAGTGAGAAGAAGGCTTGTTATTAGACTCTGAGGAGTGAGAAGAAGTCTTGTGATCAGACCCTGAGGAGTGAGAAGAAGTCTTGTGATCAGACCCTGAGGAGTGAGAAGGAGTCTTGTTATTAGACTCTGAGGAGTGAGAAGAAGTCTTGTTATTAGACTCTGAGGAGTGAGAAGAAGGCTTGTGATCAGACCCTTAAGAGTGAGAAGGAGTCTTGTTATTAGACTCTGAGGAGTGAGAAGAAGGCTTGTGATCAGACCCTGAGGAGTGAGAAGAAGTCTTGTTATTAGACTCTGAGGAGTGAGAAGAAGTCTTGTTATTAGACTCTGAGGAGTGACAAGGAGTCTTGTTATTAGACTCTGAGGAGTGAGAAGAAGGCTTGTGATCGGGCTCTGAGGAGTGAGAAGAAGGCTTGTTATTAGACTCTGAGGAGTGAGAAGAAGTCTTGTTACTAGACTCTGAGGAGTGAGAAGAAGGCTTGTTATTAGACTCTGAGGAGTGAGAAGAAGTCTTGTTATTAGACTCTGAGGAGTGACAAGGAGTCTTGTTATTAGACTCTGAGGAGTGAGAAGAAGGCTTGTGATCGGGCTCTGAGGAGTGAGAAGAAGGCTTGTTATTAGACTCTGAGGAGTGAGAAGAAGTCTTGTTACTAGACTCTGAGGAGTGAGAAGAAGGCTTGTTATTAGACTCTGATGAGTGAGAAGAAGTCTTGTGATCAGACCCTGAGGAGTGAGAAGAAGTCTTGTGATCAGACCCTGAGGAGTGAGAAGGAGTCTTGTTATTAGACTCTGAGGAGTGAGAAGAAGTCTTGTTATTAGACTCTGAGGAGTGAGAAGAAGTCTTGTGATCAGACCCCGAGGAGTGAGAAGGAGTCTTGTTATTAGACTCTGAAGAGTGAGAAGAAGTCTTGTTATTAGACTCTGAGGAGTGAGAAGAAGTCTTGTTATTAGACTCTGAGGAGTGAGAAGAAGTCTTGTGATCAGACCCTGAGGAGTGAGAAGGAGTCTTGTTATAAGCCTCTGAGGAGTGAGAAGAAGGCTTGTTATTAGACTCTGAGGAGTGAGAAGAAGGCTTGTGATCAGACCCTTAAGAGTGAGAAGGAGTCTTGTTATTAGACTCTGAGGAGTGAGAAGAAGGCTTGTGATCAGACCCTGAGGAGTGAGAAGAAGTCTTGTTATTAGACTCTGAGGAGTGAGAAGAAGTCTTGTTATTAGACCCTGAGGAGTGAGAAGGAGTCTTGTTATTAGACTCTGAGGAGTGAGAAGAAGGCTTGTGATCAGGCTCTGAGGAGTGAGAAGAAGGCTTGTTATTAGACTCTGAGGAGTGAGAAGAAGGCTTGTTATTAGACTCTGAGGAGTGAGAAGAAGTCTTGTTATTAGACTCTGAGGAGTGAGAAGAAGTCTTGTTATTAGACTCTGAGGAGTGAGAAGAAGTCTTGTTATTAGACTCTGAGGAGTGAGAAGAAGGCTTGTGATCAGACCCTGAGGAGTGAGAAGAAGTCTTGTTATTAGACTCTGAGGAGTGAGAAGAAGGCTTGTTATTAGACTCTGAGGGGTGAGAAGGAGTCTTGTTATTAGACTCTGAGGAGTGAGAAGAAGGCTTGTGATCGGGCTCTGAGAAGTGAGAAGAAGGCTTGTTATTAGACTCTGAGGAGTGAGAAGAAGTCTTGTTATTAGACTCTGAGGAGTGAGAAGAAGTCTTGTTATTAGACTTTGAGGAGTGAGAAGAAGTCTTGTTATTAGACTCTGAGGAGTGTGAAGAAGTCTTGTGATCAGACCCTGAGGAGTGAGAAGGAGTCTTGTTATTAGACTCTGAGGAGTGAGAAGAAGTCTTGTTATTAGACTCTGAGGAGTGAGAAGAAGTCTTGTTATTAGACTCTGAGGAGTGAGAAGAAGTCTTGTGATCAGACCCTGAGGAGTGAGAAGGAGTCTTGTTATTAGACTCTGAGGAGTGAGAAGAAGGGTTGTGATCAGACCCTGAGGAGTGAGAAGGAGTCTTGTTATTAGACCCTGAGGAGTGAGAAGAAGGCTTGTTATTAGACTCTGAGGAGTGAGAAGAAGTCTTGTTATTAGACTCTGAGGAGTGAGAAGAAGGCTTGTGATCAGACCCTGAGGAGTGAGAAGGAGTCTTTTTATTAGACTCTGAGGAGTGAGAAGAAGGCTTGTTATTAGACTCTGAGGAGTGAGAAGAAGTCTTGGTATTAGACTCTGAGGAGTGAGAAGAAGTCTTGTTATTAGACTCTGAGGAGTGAGAAGAAGTCTTGTGATCAGACCCTGAGGAGTGAGAAGGAGTCTTGTTATTAGACTCTGAGGAGTGAGAAGAAGGCTTGTGATCGGGCTCTGAGGAGTGAAAAGAAGGCTTGTTATTAGACCCTGAGGAGTGAGAAGGAGTCTTGTTATTAGACTCTGAGGAGTGAGAAGAAGGTTTGTGATCAGACCCTGAGGAGTGAGAAGGAGTCTTGTTATTAGACTCTGAGGAGTGAGAAGAAGGCTTGTGATCGGGCTCAGAGGAGTGAGAAGAAGGCTTGTGATCGGGCTCTGAGGAGTGAGAAGAGGGCTTGTTATTAGACTCTGAGGAGTGAGAAGAAGTCTTGTTATTAGACTCTGAGGAGTGAGAAGAAGTCTTGTTATTAGACTCTGAGGAGTGAGAAGAAGTCTTGTTATTAGACTCTGAGGAGTGAGAAGAAGTCTTGTTATTAGACTCTGAGGAGTGAGAAGAAGGCTTGTGATCAGACCCTGAGGAGTGAGAAGAAGTCTTGTTATTAGACTCTGAGGAGTGAGAAGAAGTCTTGTTATTAGACCCTGAGGAGTGAGAAGGAGTCTTGTTATTAGACTCTGAGGAGTGAGAAGAAGGCTTGTGATCGGGCTCTGTGGAGTGAGAAGAAGGCTTGTTATTAGACTCTGAGGAGTGAGAAGAAGGCTTGTTATTAGACTCTGAGGAGTGAGAAGAAGGCTTGGTATTAGACTCTGAGGAGTGAGAAGATTCTTGTTATTAGACTCTGAGGAGTGAGAAGAAGTCTTGTTATTAGACTCTGAGGAGTGAGAAGAAGTCTTGTTATTAGTCTCTGAGGAGTGAGAAGAAGGCTTGTGATCAGACCCTGAGGAGTGAGAAGAAGTCTTGTTATTAGACTCTGAGGAATGAGAAGAAGGCTTGTTATTAGACTCTGAGGAGTGAGAAGAAGTCTTGTTATTAGACTCTGAGGAGTGAGAAGGAGTCTTGTTATTAGACTCTGAGGAGTGAGAAGAAGGCTTGTGATCGGGCTCTGAGGAGTGAGAAGAAGGCTTGTTATTAGGCTCTGAGGAGTGAGAAGAAGTCTTGTTATTAGACTCTGAGGAGTGAGAAGAAGTCTTGTTATTAGACTCTGAGGAGTGAGAAGAAGTCTTGTGATCAGACCCTGAGGAGTGAGAAGGAGTCTTGTTATTAGACTCTGAGGAGTGAGAAGAAGGCTTGTGATCAGACCCTGAGGAGTGAAAAGGAGTCTTGTTATTAGACCCTGAGGAGTGAGAAGAAGGCTTGTTATTAGACTCTGAGGAGTGAGAAGTCTTGTGATCAGACCCTGAGGAGTGAGAAGGAGTCTTGTTATTAGACTCTGAGGAGTGAGAAGAAGGCTTGTTATTAGAGTCTGAGGAGTGAGAAGAAGTCTTGTTATTAGACTCTGAGGAGTGAGAAGAAGTCTTGTTATTAGACTCTGAGGAGTGAGAAGAAGTCTTGTGATCAGACCCTGAGGAGTGAGAAGGAGCCTTGTTATTAGACTCTGAGGAGTGAGAAGAAGGCTTGTGATCGGGCTCTGAGGAGTGAAAAGAAGGCTTGTTATTAGACCCTGAGGAGTGAGAAGGAGTCTTGTTATTAGACTCCGAGGAGTGAGAAGAAGGTTTGTGATCAGACCCTGAGGAGTGAGAAGGAGTCTTGTTATTAGACTCTGAGGAGTGAGAAGAAGGCTTGTGATCGGGCTCTGAGAAGTGAGAAGAAGGCTTGTGATCGGGCTCTGAGGAGTGAGAAGAAGGCTTGTTATTAGACTCTGAGGAGTGAGAAGAAGTCTTGTTATTAGACTCTGAGGAGTGCGAAGAAGGCTTGTGATCAGACCCTGAGGAGTGAAAAGGAGTCTTGTTATTAGACCCTGAGGAGTGAGAAGAAGGCTTGTTATTAGACTCTGAGGAGTGAGAAGTCTTGTTATTAGACTCTGAGGAGTGAGAAGAAGGCTTGTGATCAGACCCTGAGGAGTGAGAAGGAGTCTTGTTATTAGACTCTGAGGAGTGAGAAGAAGGCTTGTTATTAGAGTCTGAGGAGTGAGAAGAAGTCTTGTTATTAGACTCTGAGGAGTGAGAAGAAGTCTTGTTATTAGACTCTGAGGAGTGAGAAGAAGTCTTGTGATCAGACCCTGAGGAGTGAGAAGGAGCCTTGGTATTAGACTCTGAGGAGTGAGAAGAAGGCTTGTGATCGGGCTCTGAGGAGTGAAAAGAAGGCTTGTTATTAGACCCTGAGGAGTGAGAAGGAGTCTTGTTATTAGACTCTGAGGAGTGAGAAGAAGGTTTGTGATCAGACCCTGAGGAGTGAGAAGGAGTCTTGTTATTAGACTCTGAGGAGTGAGAAGAAGGCTTGTGATCGGGCTCTGAGGAGTGAGAAGAAGGCTTGTGATCGGGCTCTGAGGAGTGAGAAGAAGGCTTGTTATTAGACTCTGAGGAGTGAGAAGAAGTCTTGTTATTAGACTCTGAGGAGTGGGAAGAAGGCTTGTTATTAGACTCTGAGGAGTGAGAAGAAGTCTTGTTATTAGACTCTGAGGAGTGAGAAGAAGTCTTGTTATTAGACTCTGAGGAGTGAGAAGAAGGCTTGTTATTAGACTCTGAGGAGTGAGAAGAAGTCTTGTTATTAGACTCTGAGGAGTGAGAAGAAGTCTTGTTAGACTCTGAGGAGTGAGAAGAAGTCTTATTATTAGACTCTGAGGAGTGAGAAGAAGGCTTGTGATCAGACCCTGAGCAGTGAGAAGAAGTCTTGTTATTAGACTCTGAGGAGTGTGAAGAAGTCTTGTGATCAGACCCTGAGGTGTTATTAGACTCTGAGGAGTGAGAAGAAGTCTTGTTATTAGACTCTGAGGAGTGAGAAGAAGTCTTGTTATTAGACTCTGAGGAGTGAGAAGGAGTCTTGTTATTAGACTCTGAGGAGTGAGAATAAGTCTTGTTATTAGACTCTGAGGAGTGTGAAGAAGTCTTGTGATTAGACTCTGAGGAGTGAGAAGAAGTCTTGTGATCAGACCCTGAGGAGTGAGAAGGAGTCTTGTTATTAGACTCTGAGGAGTGAGAAGAAGGCTTGTGATCAGACCCTGAGGAGTGAGAAGGAGTCTTGTTATTAGACCCTGAGGAGTGAGAAGAAGGCTTGTTATTAGACTCTGAGGAGTGAGAAGAAGTCTTGTTATTAGACTCTGAGGAGTGAGAAGAAGTCTTGTGATCAGACCCTGAGGAGTGAGAAGAAGTCTTGTGATCAGACCCTGAGGAGTGAGAAGGAGTCTTGTTATTAGACTCTGAGGAGTGGGAAGAAGTCTTGTTATTAGACTCTGAGGAGTGTGAAGAAGTCTTGTTATTAGACTGTGAGGAGTGAGAAGGAGTCTTGTTATTAGACTCTGAGGAGTGAGAAGAAGTCTTGTTATTAGACTCTGAGGAGTGTGAAGAAGTCTTGTGATCAGACCATGAGGAGTGAGAAGGAGTCTTGTTATTAGACTCTGAGGAGTGAGAAGAAGTCCTGTTATTAGACTCTGAGGAGTGAGAAGAAGTCTAGTTATTAGACTCTGAGGAGTGAGAAGAAGTCTTGTGATCAGGCCCTGAGGAGTGAGAAGGAGTCTTGTTATTAGACTCTGAGGAGTGAGAAGAAGGCTTGTGATCAGACCCTGAGGAGTGAGAAGGAGTCTTGTTATTAGACCCTGAGGAGTGAGAAGAAGGCTTGTTATTAGACTCTGAGGAGTGAGAAGAAGTCTTGTTATTAGACTCTGAGGAGTGAGAAGAAGTCTTGTGATCAGACCCTGAGGAGTGAGAAGAAGTCTTGTGATCAGACCCTGAGGAGTGAGAAGGAGTCTTGTTATTAGACTCTGAGGAGTGGGAAGAAGTCTTGTTATTAGACTCTGAGGAGTGTGAAGAAGTCTTGTTATTAGACTGTGAGGAGTGAGAAGGAGTCTTGTTATTAGACTCTGAGGAGTGAGAAGAAGTCTTGTTATTAGACTCTGAGGAGTGTGAAGAAGTCTTGTGATCAGACCATGAGGAGTGAGAAGGAGTCTTGTTATTAGACTCTGAGGAGTGAGAAGAAGTCCTGTTATTAGACTCTGAGGAGTGAGAAGAAGTCTAGTTATTAGACTCTGAGGAGTGAGAAGAAGTCTTGTGATCAGGCCCTGAGGAGTGAGAAGGAGTCTTGTTATTAGACTCTGAGGAGTGAGAAGAAGGCTTGTGATCAGACCCTGAGGAGTGAGAAGGAGTCTTGTTATTAGACCCTGAGGAGTGAGAAGAAGGCTTGCTATTAGACTCTGAGGAGTGAGAAGAAGTCTTGTTATTAGACTCTGAGGAGTGAGAAGAAAGCTTGTGATCAGACCCTGAGGAGTGAGAAGGAGTCTTGTTATTAGACTCTGAGGAGTGAGAAGAAGGCTTGTTATTAGACTCTGAGGAGTGAGAAGAAGTCTTGTTATTAGACTCTGAGGAGTGAGAAGAAGTCTTGTTATTAGACTCTGAGGAGTGAGAAGAAGTCTTGTTATTAGACTCTGAGGAGTGAGAAGAGGGCTTGTTATTAGACTCCGAGGAGTGAGAAGAAATCTTGTGATCAGACCCTGAGGAGTGAGAAGGAGTCTTGTTATTAGACTCTGAGGAGTGAGAAGAAGGCTTGTGATCGGGCTCTGAGGAGTGAAAAGAAGGCTTGTTATTAGACCCTGAGGAGTGAGAAGGAGTCTTGTTATTAGACTCTGAGGAGTGAGAAGAAGGTTTGTGATCAGACCCTGAGGAGTGAGAAGGAGTCTTGTGATTAGACTCTGAGGAGTGAGAAGAAGTCTTGTTATTAGACTCTGAGGAGTGAGAAGAAGTCTTGTTATTAGACTCTGAGGAGTGAGAAGAAGGCTTGTGATCAGACCCTGAGGAGTGAGAAGAAGTCTTGTTATTAGACTCTGAGGAGTGTGAAGAAGTCTTGTTATTAGACTCCGAGGAGTGAGAAGAAGTCTTGTGATCAGACCCTGAGGAGTGAGAAGGAGTCTTGTTATTAGACTCTGAGGAGTGAGAAGAAGGCTTGTGATCGGGCTCTGTGGAGTGAGAAGAAGGCTTGTTATTAGACTCTGAGGAGTGAGAAGAAGTCTTGTTATTAGACTCTGAGGAGTGAGAAGAAGTCTTGTTATTAGACCCTGAGGAGTGAGAAGGAGTCTTGTTATTAGACTCTGAGGAGTGAGAAGAAGGCTTGTGATCGGGCTCTGTGGAGTGAGAAGAAGGCTTGTTATTAGACTCTGAGGAGTGAGAAGAAGGCTTGTTATTAGACTCTGAGGAGTGAGAAGAAGGCTTGGTATTAGACTCTGAGGAGTGAGAAGAAGTCTTGTTATTAGACTCTGAGGAGTGAGAAGAAGGCTTGGTATTAGACTCTGAGGAGTGAGAAGAAGTCTTGTTATTAGACTCTGAGGAGTGAGAAGAAGTCTTGTTATTAGACTCTGAGGAGTGAGAAGAAGTCTTGTTATTAGACTCTGAGGAGTGAGAAGAAGGCTTGTGATCAGACCCTGAGGAGTGAGAAGAAGTCTTGTTATTAGACTCTGAGGAGTGAGAAGAAGGCTTGTTATTAGACTCTGAGGAGTGGGAAGAAGTCTTGTTATTAGACTCTGAGGAGTGAGAAGGAGTCTTGTTATTAGACTCTGAGGAGTGAGAAGAAGGCTTGTGATCGGGCTCTGAGGAGTGAGAAGAAGGCTTGTTATTAGGCTCTGAGGAGTGAGAAGAAGTCTTGTTATTAGACTCTGAGGAGTGAGAAGAAGTCTTGTTATTAGACTCTGAGGAGTGAGAAGAAGTCTTGTGATCAGACCCTGAGGAGTGAGAAGGAGTCTTGTTATTAGACTCTGAGGAGTGAGAAGAAAGCTTGTGATCAGACCCTGAGGAGTGAAAAGGAGTCTTGTTATTAGACCCTGAGGAGTGAGAAGAAGGCTTGTTATTAGACTCTGAGGAGTGAGAAGAAGTCTTGTTATTAGACTCTGAGGAGTGAGAAGAAGGCTTGTGATCAGACCCTGAGGAGTGAGAAGGAGTCTTGTTATTAGACTCTGAGGAGTGAGAAGAAGGCTTGTTATTAGAGTCTGAGGAGTGAGAAGAAGTCTTGTTATTAGACTCTGAGGAGTGAGAAGAAGTCTTGTTATTAGACTCTGAGGAGTGAGAAGAAGTCTTGTGATCAGACCCTGAGGAGTGAGAAGGAGCCTTGTTATTAGACTCTGAGGAGTGAGAAGAAGGCTTGTGATCGGGCTCTGAGGAGTGAAAAGAAGGCTTGTTATTAGACCCTGAGGAGTGAGAAGGAGTCTTGTTATTAGACTCTGAGGAGTGAGAAGAAGGTTTGTGATCAGACCCTGAGGAGTGAGAAGGAGTCTTGTTATTAGACTCTGAGGAGTGAGAAGAAGGCTTGTGATCGGGCTCTGAGGAGTGAGAAGAAGGCTTGTGATCGGGCTCTGAGGAGTGAGAAGAAGGCTTGTTATTAGACTCTGAGGAGTGAGAAGAAGTCTTGTTATTAGACTCTGAGGAGTGAGAAGAAGGCTTGTTATTAGACTCTGAGGAGTGAGAAGAAGTCTTGTTATTAGACTCTGAGGAGTGAGAAGAAGTCTTGTTATTAGACTCTGAGGAGTGAGAAGAACGCTTGTTATTAGACTCTGAGGAGTGAGAAGAAGTCTTGTTATTAGACTCTGAGGAGTAAGAAGGAGTCTTGTTATTAGACTCTGAGGAGTAAGAAGAAGTCTTGTTATTAGATTTTGAGGAGTGAGAAGAAGGCTTGTGATCAGACCCTGAGGAGTGATAAGAAGTCTTGTTATTAGACTCTGAGGAGTGAGAAGAAGGCTTGTTATTAGACTCTGAGGAGTGAGAAGAAGTCTTGGTATTAGACTCTGAGGAGTGAGAAGGAGTCTTGTTATTAGACTCTGAGGAGTGAGAAGAAGGCTTGTGATCGGGCTCTGAGAAGTGAGAAGAAGGCTTGTTATTAGACTCTGAGGAGTGAGAAGAAGTCTTGTCATTAGACTCAGAGGAGTGAGAAGAAGTCTTGTTATTAGACTCTGAGGAGTGAGAAGAAGTCTTGTTATTAGACTCTGAGGAGTGAGAAGAAGTCTTGTGATCAGACCCTGAGGAGTGAGAAGAAGTCTTGTGATCAGACCCTGAGGAGTGAGAAGGAGTCTTGTTATTAGACTCTGAGGAGTGAGAAGAAGTCTTGTTATTAGACTCTGAGGAGTGTGAAGAAGTCTTGTGATCAGACCCTGAGGAGTGAGAAGGAGTCTTGTTATTAGACTCTGAGGAGTGAGAAGAAGTCTTGTTATTAGACTCTGAGGAGTGAGAAGAAGTCTTGTTATTAGACTCTGAGGAGTGAGAAGAAGTCTTGTGATCAGACCCTGAGGAGTGAGAAGGAGTCTTGTTATTCGACTCTGAGGAGTGAGAAGAAGGCTTGTGATCAGACCCTGAGGAGTGAGAAGGAGTCTTGTTATTAGACCCTGAGGAGTGAGAAGAAGGCTTGTTATTAGACTCTGAGGAGTGAGAAGAAGTCTTGTTATTAGACTCTGAGGAGTGAGAAGAAGGCTTGTGATCAGACCCTGAGGAGTGAGAAGGAGTCTTGTTATTAGACTCTGAGGAGTGAGAAGAAGGCTTGTTATTAGACTCTGAGGAGTGAGAAGAAGTCTTGTTATTAGACTCTGAGGAGTGAGAAGAAGTCTTGTTATTAGACTCTGAGGAGTGAGAAGAAGTCTTGTGATCAGACCCTTAGGAGTGAGAAGGAGTCTTGTTATTAGACTCTGAGGAGTGAGAAGAAGGCTTGTGATCGGGCTCTGAGGAGTGAAAAGAAGGCTTGTTATTAGACCCTGAGGAGTGAGAAGGAGTCTTGTTATTAGACTCTGAGGAGTGAGGAGAAGGTTTGTGATCAGACCCTGAGGAGTGAGAAGGAGTCTTGTGATTAGACTCTGAGGAGTGAGAAGAAGGCTTGTGATCGGGCTCTGAGGAGTGAGAAGAAGGCTTGTGATCGGGCTCTGAGGAGTGAGAAGAAGGCTTGTTATTAGACTCTGAGGAGTGAGAAGAAGTCTTGTTATTAGACTCTGAGGAGTGAGAAGAAGTCTTGTTATTAGACTCTGAGGAGTGAGAAGAAGTCTTGTTATTAGACTCTGAGGAGTGAGAAGAAGTCTTGTTATTAGACTCTGAGGAGTGAGAAGAAGGCTTGTGATCAGACCCTGAGGAGTGAGAAGAAGTCTTGTTATTAGACTCTGAGGAGTGAGAAGAAGTCTTGTTATTAGACCCTGAGGAGTGAGAAGGAGTCTTGTTATTAGACTCTGTGGAGTGAGAAGAAGGCTTGTGATCGGGCTCTGTGGAGTGAGTAGAAGGCTTGTTATTAGACTCTGAGGAGTGAGCAGAAGGCTTGTTATTAGACTCTGAGGAGTGAGAAGAAGGCTTGTTATTAGACTCTGAGGAGTGAGAAGAAGTCTTGTTATTAGACTCTGAGGAGTGAGAAGAAGTCTTGTTATTAGACTCTGAGGAGTGAGAAGAAGTCTTGTTATTAGACTCTGAGGAGTGAAAAGAAGGCTTGTTATTAGACCCTGAGGAGTGAGAAGGAGTCTTGTTATTAGACTCTGAGGAGTGAGAAGAAGGTTTGTGATCAGACCCTGAGGAGTGAGAAGGAGTCTTGTTATTAGACTCTGAGGAGTGAGAAGAAGGCTTGTGATCCGGCTCTGAGGAGTGAGAAGAAGGCTTGTGATCGGGCTCTGAGGAGTGAGAAGAAGGCTTGTTATTAGACTCTGAGGAGTGAGAAGAAGTCTTGTTATTAGACTCTGAGGAGTGAGAAGGAGTCTTGTTATTAGACTCTGAGGAGTGAGAAGAAGTCTTGTTATTAGACTCTGAGGAGTGAGAAGAAGGCTTGTGATCAGACCCTGAGGAGTGAGAAGAAGTCTTGTTATTAGACTCTGAGGAGTGAGAAGAAGGCTTGTTATTAGACTCTGAGGAGTGAGAAGAAGTCTTGTTATTAGACTCTGAGGAGTGAGAAGGAGTCTTGTTATTAGACTCTGAGGAGTGAGAAGAAGGCTTGTGATCGGGCTCTGAGAAGTGAGAAGAAGGCTTGTTATTAGACTCTGAGGAGTGAGAAGAAGTCTTGTTATTAGACTCTGAGGAGTGAGAAGAAGTCTTGTTATTAGACTCTGAGGAGTGAGAAGAAGTCTTGTTATTAGACTCTGAGGAGTGAGAAGAAGTCTTGTGATCAGACCCTGAGGAGTAAGAAGAAGTCTTGTGATCAGACCCTGAGGAGTGAGAAGGAGTCTTGTTATTAGACTCTGAGGAGTGAGAAGAAGTCTTGTTATTAGACTCTGAGGAGTGTGAAGAAGTCTTGTGATCAGACCCTGAGGAGTGAGAAGGAGTCTTGTTATTAGACTCTGAGGAGTGAGAAGAAGTCTTGTTATTAGACTCTGAGGAGTGAGAAGAAGTCTTGTTATTAGACTCTGAGGAGTGAGAAGAAGTCTTGTGATCAGACCCTGAGGAGTGAGAAGGAGTCTTGTTATTAGACTCTGAGGAGTGAGAAGAAGGCTTGTGATCAGATCCTGAGGAGTGAGAAGGAGTCTTGTTATTAGACCCTGAGGAGTGAGAAGAAGGCTTGTTATTAGACTCTGAGGAGTGAGAAGAAGTCTTGTTATTAGACTCTGAGGAGTGAGAAGAAGGCTTGTGATCAGACCCTGAGGAGTGAGAAGGAGTCTTGTTATTAGACTCTGAGGAGTGAGAAAAAGGCTTGTTATTAGACTCTGAGGAGTGAGAAGAAGTCTTGTTATTAGACTCTGAGGAGTGAGAAGAAGTCTTGTTATTAGACTCTGAGGAGTGAGAAGAAGTCTTGTGATCAGACCCTGAGGAGTGAGAAGGAGTCTTGTTATTAGACTCTGAGGAGTGAGAAGAAGGCTTGTGATCGGGCTCTGAGGAGTGAAAAGAAGGCTTGTTATTAGACCCTGAGGAGTGAGAAGGAGTCTTGTTATTAGACTCTGAGGAGTAAGAAGAAGGTTTGTGATCAGACCCTGAGGAGTGAGAAGGAGTCTTGTGATTAGACTCTGAGGAGTGAGTAGAAGGCTTGTGATCGGGCTCTGAGGAGTGAGAAGAAGGCTTGTGATCGGGCTCTGAGGAGTGAGAAGAAGGCTTGTTATTAGACTCTGAGGAGTGAGAAGAAGTCTTGTTATTAGACTCTGAGGAGTGAGAAGAAGTCTTGTTATTAGACTCTGAGGAGTGAGAAGAAGTCTTGTTATTAGACTCTGAGGAGTGAGAAGAAGTCTTGTTATTAGACTCTGAGGAGTGAGAAGAAGGCTTGTGATCAGACCCTGAGGAGTGAGAAGAAGTCTTGTTATTAGACTCTGAGGAGTGAGAAGAAGTCTTGTTATTAGACCCTGAGGAGTGAGAAGGAGTCTTGTTATTAGACTCTGAGGAGTGAGAAGAAGGCTTGTGATCGGGCTCTGTGGAGTGAGAAGAAGGCTTGTTATTAGACTCTGAGGAGTGAGAAGAAGGCTTGTTGTTAGACTCTGAGGAGTGAGAAGAAGGCTTGTTATTAGACTCTGAGGAGTGAGAAGAAGTCTTGTTATTAGACTCTGAGGAGTGAGAAGAAGTCTTGTTATTAGACTCTGAGGAGTGAGAAGAAGTCTTGTTATTAGACTCTGAGGAGTGAGAAGAAGGCTTGTGATCAGACCCTGAGGAGTGAGAAGAAGTCTTGTTATTAGACTCTGAGGAGTGAGAAGAAGGCTTGTTATTAGACTCTGAGGAGTGAGAAGAAGTCTTGTTATTAGACTCTGAGGAGTGAGAAGGAGTCTTGTTATTAGACTCTGAGGAGTGAGAAGAAGGCTTGTGATCGGGCTCTGAGGAGTGAGAAGAAGGCTTGTTATTAGGCTCTGAGGAGTGAGAAGAAGTCTTGTTATTAGACTCTGAGGAGTGAGAAGAAGTCTTGTTATTAGACTCTGAGGAGTGAGAAGAAGTCTTGTGATCAGACCCTGAGGAGTGAGAAGGAGTCTTGTTATTAGACTCTGAGGAGTGAGAAGAAGGCTTGTGATCAGACCCTGAGGAGTGAGAAGAAGGCTTGTGATCAGACCCTGAGGAGTGAGAAGAAGTCTTGTTATTAGACTCTGAGGAGTGAGAAGAAGTCTTGTTATTAGACCCTGAGGAGTGAGAAGGAGTCTTGTTATTAGACTCTGAGGAGTGAGAAGAAGGCTTGTGATCGGGCTCTGTGGAGTGAGAAGACGGCTTGTTATTAGACTCTGAGGAGTGAGAAGAAGGCTTGTTATTAGACTCTGAGGAGTGAGAAGAAGGCTTGTTATTAGACTCTGAGGAGTGAGAAGAAGTCTTGTTATTAGACTCTGAGGAGTGAGAAGAAGTCTTGTTATTAGACTCTGAGGAGTGAGAAGAAGTCTTGTTATTAGACTCTGAGGAGTGAGAAGAAGGCTTGTGATCAGACCCTGAGGAGTGAGAAGAAGTCTTGTTATTAGACTCTGAGGAGTGAGAAGAAGGCTTGTTATTAGACTCTGAGGAGTGAGAAGAAGTCTTGTTATTAGACTCTGAGGAGTGAGAAGGAGTCTTATTATTAGACTCTGAGGAGTGAGAAGAAGGCTTGTGATCGGGCTCTGAGGAGTGAGAAGAAGGCTTGTTATTAGGCTCTGAGGAGTGAGAAGAAGTCTTGTTATTAGACTCTGAGGAGTGAGAAGAAGTCTTGTTATTAGACTCTGAGGAGTGAGAAGAAGTCTTGTGATCAGACCCTGAGGAGTGAGAAGGAGTCTTGTTATTAGACTCTGAGGAGTGAGAAGAAGGCTTGTGATCAGACCCTGAGGAGTGAAAAGGAGTCTTGTTATTAGACCCTGAGGAGTGAGAAGAAGGCTTGTTATTAGACTCTGAGGAGTGAGAAGAAGTCTTGTTATTAGACTCTGAGGAGTGAGAAGAAGGCTTGTGATCAGACCCTGAGGAGTGAGAAGGAGTCTTGTTATTAGACTCTGAGGAGTGAGAAGAAGGCTTGTTATTAGAGTCTGAGGAGTGAGAAGAAGTCTTGTTATTAGACTCTGAGGAGTGAGAAGAAGTCTTGTTATTAGACTCTGAGGAGTGAGAAGAAGTCTTGTGATCAGACCCTGAGGAGTGAGAAGGAGCCTTGTTATTAGACTCTGAGGAGTGAGAAGAAGGCTTGTGATCGGGCTCCGAGGAGTGAAAGGAAGGCTTGTTATTAGACCCTGAGGAGTGAGAAGGAGTCTTGTTATTAGACTGTGAGGAGTGAGAAGAAGGTTTGTGATCAGACCCTGAGGAGTGAGAAGGAGTCTTGTTATTAGACTCTGAGGAGTGAGAAGAAGGCTTGTGATCGGGCTCTGAGGAGTGAGAAGAAGGCTTGTGATCGGGCTCTGAGGAGTGAGAAGAAGGCTTGTTATTAGACTCTGAGGAGTGAGAAGAAGTCTTGTTATTAGACTCTGAGGAGTGAGAAGAAGGCTTGTTATTAGACTCTGAGGAGTGAGAAGAAGTCTTGTTATTAGACTCTGAGGAGTGAGAAGAAGTCTTGTTATTAGACTCTGAGGAGTGAGAAGAAGGCTTGTTATTAGACTCTGAGGAGTGAGAAGAAGTCTTGTTATTAGACTCTGAGGAGTGAGAAGAAGTCTTGTTATTAGACTCTGAGGAGTGAGAAGAAGTCTTGTGATCAGACCCTGAGGAGTGAGAAGGAGTCTTGTTATTAGACTCTGAGGAGTGAGAAGAAGTCTTGTTATTAGACTCTGAGGAGTGAGAATTCGTCTTGTTATTAGACTCTGAGGAGTGAGAAGAAGTCTTGTGATCAGACCCTGAGGAGTGAGAAGGAGTCTTGTTATTAGACTCTGAGGAGTGAGAAGAAGGCTTGTGATCAGACCCTGAGGAGTGAGAATGAGTCTTGTTATTAGACCCTGAGGAGTGAGAAGAAGGCTTGTTATTAGACTGAGGAGTGAGAAGAAGTCTTGTTGTTAGACTCTGAGGAGTGAGAAGAAGGCTTGTGATCAGACCCTGAGGAGTGAGAAGGAGTCTTGTTATTAGCCTCTGAGGAGTGAGAAGAAGGCTTGTTATTAGACTCTGAGGAGTGAGAAGAAGTCTTGTTATTAGACTCTGAGGAGTGAGAAGAAGTCTTGTTATTAGACTCTGAGGAGTGAGAAGAAGTTTTGTGATCAGACCATGAGGAGTGAGAAGGAATCTTGTTATTAGACTCTGAGGAGTGAGAAGAAGGCTTTTGATCGGGCTCTGAGGTGTGAAAAGAAGGCTTGTTATTAGACCCTGAGGAGTGAGAAGGAGTCTTGTTATTAGACTCTGAGGAGTGAGAAGAAGGTTTGTGATCAGACCCTGAGGAGTGAGAAGGAGTCTTGTTATTAGCCTCTGAGGAGTGAGAAGAAGGCTTGTTATTAGACTCTGAGGAGTGAGAAGAAGTCTTGTTATTAGACTCTGAGGAGTGAGAAGAAGTCTTGTTATTAGACTCTGAGGAGTGAGAAGAGGTTTTGTGATCAGACCATGAGGAGTGAGAAGGAATCTTGTTATTAGACTCTGAGGAGTGAGAAGAAGGCTTGTTATTAGACTCTGAGGAGTGAGAAGAAGTCTTGTTATTAGACTCTGAGGAGTGAGAAGAAGTCTTGTTATTAGACTCTGAGGAGTGAGAAGAAGTCTTGTGATCAGACCCTGAGGAGTGAGAAGGAGTCTTGTTATTAGACTCTGAGGAGTGAGAAGAAGGCTTGTGATCGGGCTCTGAGGAGTGAAAAGAAGGCTTGTTATTAGACCCTGAGGAGTGAGAAGGAGTCTTGTTATTAGACTCTGAGGAGTAAGAAGAAGGTTTGTGATCAGACCCTGAGGAGTGAGAAGGAGTCTTGTGATTAGACTCTGAGGAGTGAGTAGAAGGCTTGTGATCGGGCTCTGAGGAGTGAGAAGAAGGCTTGTGATCGGGTCTGAGGAGTGAGAAGAAGTCTTGTTATTAGACTCTGAGGAGTGAGAAGAAGTCTTGTTATTAGACTCTGAGGAGTGAGAAGAAGTCTTGTTATTAGACTCTGAGGAGTGAGAAGAAGTCTTGTTATTAGACTCTGAGGAGTGAGAAGAAGGCTTGTGATCAGACCCTGAGGAGTGAGAAGAAGTCTTGTTATTAGACTCTGAGGAGTGAGAAGAAATCTTGTTATTAGACCCTGAGGAGTGAGGAGTCTTGTTATTAGACTCTGAGGAGTGAGAAGAAGGCTTGTGATCGGGCTCTGTGGAGTGAGAAGAAGGCTTGTTATTAGACTCTGAGGAGTGAGAAGAAGGCTTGTTATTAGACTCTGAGGAGTGAGAAGAAGGCTTGTTATTAGACTCTGAGGAGTGAGAAGAAGTCTTGTTATTAGACTCTGAGGAGTGAGAAGAAGTCTTGTTATTAGACTCTGAGGAGTGAGAAGAAGGCTTGTGATCAGACCCTGAGGAGTGAGAAGAAGTCTTGTTATTAGACTCTGAGGAGTGAGAAGAAGGCTTGTTATTAGACTCTGAGGAGTGAGAAGAAGTCTTGTTATTAGACTCTGAGGAGTGAGAAGGAGTCTTGTTATTAGACTCTGAGGAGTGAGAAGAAGGCTTGTGATCGGGCTCTGAGGAGTGAGAAAAAGGCTTGTTATTAGGCTCTGAGGAGTGAGAAGAAGTCTTGTTATTAGACTCTGAGGAGTGAGAAGAAGTCTTGTTATTAGACTCTGAGGAGTGAGAAGAAGTCTTGTGATCAGACCCTGAGGAGTGAGAAGGAGTCTTGTTATTAGACTCTGAGGAGTGAGAAGAAGGCTTGTGATCAGACCCTGAGGAGTGAGAAGAAGGCTTGTGATCAGACCCTGAGGAGTGAGAAGAAGTCTTGTTATTAGACTCTGAGGAGTGAGAAGAAGTCTTGTTATTAGACCCTGAGGAGTGAGAAGGAGTCTTGATATTAGACTCTGAGGAGTGAGAAGAAGGCTTGTGATCGGGCTCTGTGGAGTGAGAAGAAGTCTTGTTATTAGACTCTGAGGAGTGAGAAGAAGGCTTGTGATCAGACCCTGAGGAGTGAGAAGAAGTCTTGTTATTAGACTCTGAGGAGTGAGAAGAAGGCTTGTTATTAGACTCTGAGGAGTGAGAAGAAGTCTTGTTATTAGACTCTGAGGAGTGAGAAGGAGTCTTGTTATTAGACTCTGAGGAGTGAGAAGAAGGCTTGTGATCGGGCTCTGAGGAGTGAGAAGAAGGCTTGTTATTAGGCTCTGAGGAGTGAGAAGAAGTCTTGTTATTAGACTCTGAGGAGTGAGAAGAAGTCTTGTTATTAGACTCTGAGGAGTGAGAAGAAGTCTTGTGATCAGACCCTGAGGAGTGAGAAGGAGTCTTGTTATTAGACTCTGAGGAGTGAGAAGAAGGCTTGTGATCAGACCCTGAGGAGTGAAAAGGAGTCTTGTTATTAGACCCTGAGGAGTGAGAAGAAGGCTTGTTATTAGACTCTGAGGAGTGAGAAGAAGTCTTGTTATTAGACTCTGAGGAGTGAGAAGAAGGCTTGTGATCAGACCCTGAGGAGTGAGAAGGAGTCTTGTTATTAGACTCTGAGGAGTGAGAAGAAGGCTTGTTATTAGACTCTGAGGAGTGAGAAGAAGTCTTGTTATTAGACTGTGAGGAGTGAGAAGAAGTCTTGTTATTAGACTCTGAGGAGTGAGAAGAAGTCTTGTGATCAGACCCTGAGGAGTGAGAAGGAGTCTTGTTATTAGACTCTGAGGAGTGAGAAGAAGGCTTGTGATCGGGCTCTGAGGAGTGAAAAGAAGGCTTGTTATTAGACCCTGAGGAGTGAGAAGGAGTCTTGTTATTAGACTCTGAGGAGTAAGAAGAAGGTTTGTGATCAGACCCTGAGGAGTGAGAAGGAGTCTTGTGATTAGACTCTGAGGAGTGAGTAGAAGGCTTGTGATCGGGCTCTGAGGAGTGAGAAGAAGGCTTGTGATCGGGCTCTGAGGAGTGAGAAGAAGGCTTGTTATTAGACTCTGAGGAGTGAGAAGAAGTCTTGTTATTAGACTCTGAGGAGTGAGAAGAAGTCTTGTTATTAGACTCTGAGGAGTGAGAAGAAGTCTTGTTATTAGACTCTGAAGAGTGAGAAGAAGTCTTGTTATTAGACTCTGAGGAGTGAGAAGAAGGCTTGTGATCAGACCCTGAGGAGTGAGAAGAAGTCTTGTTATTAGACTCTGAGGAGTGAGAAGAAGTCTTGTTATTAGACCCTGAGGAGTGAGAAGGAGTCTTGTTATTAGACTCTGAGGAGTGAGAAGAAGGCTTGTGATCGGGCTCTGTGGAGTGAGAAGAAGGCTTGTTATTAGACTCTGAGGAGTGAGAAGAAGGCTTGTTATTAGACTCTGAGGAGTGAGAAGAAGGCTTGTTATTAGACTCTGAGGAGTGAGAAGAAGTCTTGTTATTAGACTCTGAGGAGTGAGAAGAAGTCTTGTTATTAGACTCTGAGGAGTGAGAAGAAGTCTTGTTATTAGACTCTGAGGAGTGAGAAGAAGGCTTGTGATCAGACCCTGAGGAGTGAGAAGAAGTCTTGTTATTAGACTCTGAGGAGTGAGAAGAAGGCTTGTTATTAGACTCTGAGGAGTGAGAAGAAGTCTTGTTATTAGACTCTGAGGAGTGAGAAGGAGTCTTGTTATTAGACTCTGAGGAGTGAGAAGAAGGCTTGTGATCGGGCTCTGAGGAGTGAGAAGAAGGCTTGTTATTAGGCTCTGAGGAGTGAGAAGAAGTCTTGTTATTAGACTCTGAGGAGTGAGAAGAAGTCTTGTTATTAGACTCTGAGGAGTGAGAAGAAGTCTTGTGATCAGACCCTGAGGAGTGAGAAGGAGTCTTGTTATTAGACTCTGAGGAGTGAGAAGAAGGCTTGTGATCAGACCCTGAGGAGTGAGAAGAAGGCTTGTGATCAGACCCTGAGGAGTGAGAAGAAGTCTTGTTATTAGACTCTGAGGAGTGAGAAGAAGTCTTGTTATTAGACCCTGAGGAGTGAGAAGGAGTCTTGTTATTAGACTCTGAGGAGTGAGAAGAAGGCTTGTGATCGGGCTCTGTGGAGTGAGAAGACGGCTTGTTATTAGACTCTGAGGAGTGAGAAGAAGGCTTGTTATTAGACTCTGAGGAGTGAGAAGAAGGCTTGTTATTAGACTCTGAGGAGTGAGAAGAAGTCTTGTTATTAGACTCTGAGGAGTGAGAAGAAGTCTTGTTATTAGACTCTGAGGAGTGAGAAGAAGTCTTGTTATTAGACTCTGAGGAGTGAGAAGAAGGCTTGTGATCAGACCCTGAGGAGTGAGAAGAAGTCTTGTTATTAGACTCTGAGGAGTGAGAAGAAGGCTTGTTATTAGACTCTGAGGAGTGAGAAGAAGTCTTGTTATTAGACTCTGAGGAGTGAGAAGGAGTCTTATTATTAGACTCTGAGAAATGAGAAGAAGGCTTGTGATCGGGCTCTGAGGAGTGAGAAGAAGGCTTGTTATTAGGCTCTGAGGAGTGAGAAGAAGTCTTGTTATTAGACTCTGAGGAGTGAGAAGAAGTCTTGTTATTAGACTCTGAGGAGTGAGAAGAAGTCTTGTGATCAGACCCTGAGGAGTGAGAAGGACTCTTGTTATTAGACTCTGAGGAGTGAGAAGAAGGCTTGTGATCAGACCCTGAGGAGTGAAAAGGAGTCTTGTTATTAGACCCTGAGGAGTGAGAAGAAGGCTTGTTATTAGACTCTGAGGAGTGAGAAGAAGTCTTGTTATTAGACTCTGAGGAGTGAGAAGAAGGCTTGTGATCAGACCCTGAGGAGTGAGAAGGAGTCTTGTTATTAGACTCTGAGGAGTGAGAAGAAGGCTTGTTATTAGAGTCTGAGGAGTGAGAAGAAGTCTTGTTATTAGACTCTGAGGAGTGAGAAGAAGTCTTGTTATTAGACTCTGAGGAGTGAGAAGAAGTCTTGTGATCAGACCCTGAGGAGTGAGAAGGAGCCTTGTTATTAGACTCTGAGGAGTGAGAAGAAGGCTTGTGATCGGGCTCCGAGGAGTGAAAGGAAGGCTTGTTATTAGACCCTGAGGAGTGAGAAGGAGTCTTGTTATTAGACTCTGAGGAGTGAGAAGAAGGTTTGTGATCAGACCCTGAGGAGTGAGAAGGAGTCTTGTTATTAGACTCTGAGGAGTGAGAAGAAGGCTTGTGATCGGGCTCTGAGGAGTGAGAAGAAGGCTTGTGATCGGGCTCTGAGGAGTGAGAAGAAGGCTTGTTATTAGACTCTGAGGAGTGAGAAGAAGTCTTGTTATTAGACTCTGAGGAGTGAGAAGAAGGCTTGTTATTAGACTCTGAGGAGTGAGAAGAAGTCTTGTTATTAGACTCTGAGGAGTGAGAAGAAGTCTTGTTATTAGACTCTGAGGAGTGAGAAGAAGGCTTGTTATTAGACTCTGAGGAGTGAGAAGAAGTCTTGTTATTAGACTCTGAGGAGTGAGAAGAAGTCTTGTTATTAGACTCTGAGGAGTGAGAAGAAGTCTTGTGATCAGACCCTGAGGAGTGAGAAGGAGTCTTGTTATTAGACTCTGAGGAGTGAGAAGAAGTCTTGTTATTAGACTCTGAGGAGTGAGAATTCGTCTTGTTATTAGACTCTGAGGAGTGAGAAGAAGTCTTGTGATCAGACCCTGAGGAGTGAGAAGGAGTCTTGTTATTAGACTCTGAGGAGTGAGAAGAAGGCTTGTGATCAGACCCTGAGGAGTGAGAATGAGTCTTGTTATTAGACCCTGAGGAGTGAGAAGAAGGCTTGTTATTAGACTGAGGAGTGAGAAGAAGTCTTGTTGTTAGACTCTGAGGAGTGAGAAGAAGGCTTGTGATCAGACCCTGAGGAGTGAGAAGGAGTCTTGTTATTAGCCTCTGAGGAGTGAGAAGAAGGCTTGTTATTAGACTCTGAGGAGTGAGAAGAAGTCTTGTTATTAGACTCTGAGGAGTGAGAAGAAGTCTTGTTATTAGACTCTGAGGAGTGAGAAGAAGTTTTGTGATCAGACCATGAGGAGTGAGAAGGAATCTTGTTATTAGACTCTGAGGAGTGAGAAGAAGGCTTTTGATCGGGCTCTGAGGTGTGAAAAGAAGGCTTGTTATTAGACCCTGAGGAGTGAGAAGGAGTCTTGTTATTAGACTCTGAGGAGTGAGAAGAAGGTTTGTGATCAGACCCTGAGGAGTGAGAAGGAGTCTTGTTATTAGCCTCTGAGGAGTGAGAAGAAGGCTTGTTATTAGACTCTGAGGAGTGAGAAGAAGTCTTGTTATTAGACTCTGAGGAGTGAGAAGAAGTCTTGTTATTAGACTCCGAGGAGTGAGAAGAAGTTTTGTGATCAGACCATGAGGAGTGAGAAGGAATCTTGTTATTAGACTCTGAGGAGTGAGAAGAAGGCTTGTTATTAGACTCTGAGGAGTGAGAAGAAGTCTTGTTATTAGACTCTGAGGAGTGAGAAGAAGTCTTGTTATTAGACTCTGAGGAGTGAGAAGAAGTCTTGTGATCAGACCCTGAGGAGTGAGAAGGAGTCTTGTTATTAGACTCTGAGGAGTGAGAAGAAGGCTTGTGATCGGGCTCTGAGGAGTGAAAAGAAGGCTTGTTATTAGACCCTGAGGAGTGAGAAGGAGTCTTGTTATTAGACTTTGAGGAGTAAGAAGAAGGTTTGTGATCAGACCCTGAGGAGTGAGAAGGAGTCTTGTGATTAGACTCTGAGGAGTGAGTAGAAGGCTTGTGATCGGGCTCTGAGGAGTGAGAAGAAGGCTTGTGATCGGGCTCTGAGGAGTGAGAAGAAGTCTTGTTATTAGACTCTGAGGAGTGAGAAGAAGTCTTGTTATTAGACTCTGAGGAGTGAGAAGAAGTCTTGTTATTAGACTCTGAGGAGTGAGAAGAAGTCTTGTTATTAGACTCTGAGGAGTGAGAAGAAGGCTTGTGATCAGACCCTGAGGAGTGAGAAGAAGTCTTGTTATTAGACTCTGAGGAGTGAGAAGAAATCTTGTTATTAGACCCTGAGGAGTGAGGAGTCTTGTTATTAGACTCTGAGGAGTGAGAAGAAGGCTTGTGATCGGGCTCTGTGGAGTGAGAAGAAGGCTTGTTATTAGACTCTGAGGAGTGAGAAGAAGGCTTGTTATTAGACTCTGAGGAGTGAGAAGAAGGCTTGTTATTAGACTCTGAGGAGTGAGAAGAAGTCTTGTTATTAGACTCTGAGGAGTGAGAAGAAGTCTTGTTATTAGACTCTGAGGAGTGAGAAGAAGGCTTGTGATCAGACCCTGAGGAGTGAGAAGAAGTCTTGTTATTAGACTCTGAGGAGTGAGAAGAAGGCTTGTTATTAGACTCTGAGGAGTGAGAAGAAGTCTTGTTATTAGACTCTGAGGAGTGAGAAGGAGTCTTGTTATTAGACTCTGAGGAGTGAGAAGAAGGCTTGTGATCGGGCTCTGAGGAGTGAGAAGAAGGCTTGTTATTAGGCTCTGAGGAGTGAGAAGAAGTCTTGTTATTAGACTCTGAGGAGTGAGAAGAAGTCTTGTTATTAGACTCTGAGGAGTGAGAAGAAGTCTTGTGATCAGACCCTGAGGAGTGAGAAGGAGTCTTGTTATTAGACTCTGAGGAGTGAGAAGAAGGCTTGTGATCAGACCCTGAGGAGTGAGAAGAAGGCTTGTGATCAGACCCTGAGGAGTGAGAAGAAGTCTTGTTATTAGACTCTGAGGAGTGAGAAGAAGTCTTGTTATTAGACCCTGAGGAGTGAGAAGGAGTCTTGATATTAGACTCTGAGGAGTGAGAAGAAGGCTTGTGATCGGGCTCTGTGGAGTGAGAAGAAGTCTTGTTATTAGACTCTGAGGAGTGAGAAGAAGGCTTGTGATCAGACCCTGAGGAGTGAGAAGAAGTCTTGTTATTAGACTCTGAGGAGTGAGAAGAAGGCTTGTTATTAGACTCTGAGGAGTGAGAAGAAGTCTTGTTATTAGACTCTGAGGAGTGAGAAGGAGTCTTGTTATTAGACTCTGAGGAGTGAGAAGAAGGCTTGTGATCGGGCTCTGAGGAGTGAGAAGAAGGCTTGTTATTAGGCTCTGAGGAGTGAGAAGAAGTCTTGTTATTAGACTCTGAGGAGTGAGAAGAAGTCTTGTTATTAGACTCTGAGGAGTGAGAAGAAGTCTTGTGATCAGACCCTGAGGAGTGAGAAGGAGTCTTGTTATTAGACTCTGAGGAGTGAGAAGAAGGCTTGTGATCAGACCCTGAGGAGTGAAAAGGAGTCTTGTTATTAGACCCTGAGGAGTGAGAAGAAGGCTTGTTATTAGACTCTGAGGAGTGAGAAGAAGTCTTGTTATTAGACTCTGAGGAGTGAGAAGAAGGCTTGTGATCAGACCCTGAGGAGTGAGAAGGAGTCTTGTTATTAGACTCTGAGGAGTGAGAAGAAGGCTTGTTATTAGAGTCTGAGGAGTGAGAAGAAGTCTTGTTATTAGACTCTGAGGAGTGAGAAGAAGTCTTGTTATTAGACTCTGAGGAGTGAGAAGAAGTCTTGTGATCAGACCCTGAGGAGTGAGAAGGAGCCTTGTTATTAGACTCTGAGGAGTGAGAAGAAGGCTTGTGATCGGGCTCTGAGGAGTGAAAGGAAGGCTTGTTATTAGACCCTGAGGAGTGAGAAGGAGTCTTGTTATTAGACTCTGAGGAGTGAGAAGAAGGTTTGTGATCAGACCCTGAGGAGTGAGAAGGAGTCTTGTTATTAGACTCTGAGGAGCGAGAAGAAGGAATGTGATCGGGCTCTGAGGAGTGAGAAGAAGGCTTGTGATCGGGCTCTGAGGAGTGAGAAGAAGGCTTGTTATTAGACTCTGAGGAGTGAGAAGAAGTCTTGTTATTAGACTCTGAGGAGTGAGAAGAAGGCTTGTTATTAGACTCTGAGGAGTGAGAAGAAGTCTTGTTATTAGACTCTGAGGAGTGAGAAGAAGTTTTGTTATTAGACTCTGAGGAGTGAGAAGAAGGCTTGTTATTAGACTCTGAGGAGTGAGAAGAAGTCTTGTTATTAGACTCTGAGGAGTGAGAAGAAGTCTTGTTATTAGACTCTGAGGAGTGAGAAGAAGTCTTGTGATCAGACCCTGAGGAGTGAGAAGGAGTCTTGTTATTAGACTCTGAGGAGTGAGAAGAAGGCTTGTGATCAGACCCTGAGGAGTGAGAAGAAGGCTTGTGATCAGACCCTGAGGAGTGAGAAGAAGTCTTGTTATTAGACTCTGAGGAGTGAGAAGAAGTCTTGTTATTAGACCCTGAGGAGTGAGAAGGAGTCTTGATATTAGACTCTGAGGAGTGAGAAGAAGGCTTGTGATCGGGCTCTGTGGAGTGAGAAGAAGTCTTGTTATTAGACTCTGAGGAGTGAGAAGAAGGCTTGTGATCAGACCCTGAGGAGTGAGAAGAAGTCTTGTTATTAGACTCTGAGGAGTGAGAAGAAGGCTTGTTATTAGACTCTGAGGAGTGAGAAGAAGGCTTGTGATCAGACCCTGAGGAGTGAGAAGAAGTCTTGTTATTAGACTCTGAGGAGTGAGAAGAAGGCTTGTTATTAGACTCTGAGGAGTGAGAAGAAGTCTTGTTATTAGACTCTGAGGAGTGAGAAGGAGTCTTGTTATTAGACTCTGAGGAGTGAGAAGAAGGCTTGTGATCGGGCTCTGAGGAGTGAGAAGAAGGCTTGTTATTAGGCTCTGAGGAGTGAGAAGAAGTCTTGTTATTAGACTCTGAGGAGTGAGAAGAAGTCTTGTTATTAGACTCTGAGGAGTGAGAAGAAGTCTTGTGATCAGACCCTGAGGAGTGAGAAGGAGTCTTGTTATTAGACTCTGAGGAGTGAGAAGAAGGCTTGTGATCAGACCCTGAGGAGTGAAAAGGAGTCTTGTTATTAGACCCTGAGGAGTGAGAAGAAGGCTTGTTATTAGACTCTGAGGAGTGAGAAGAAGTCTTGTTATTAGACTCTGAGGAGTGAGAAGAAGGCTTGTGATCAGACCCTGAGGAGTGAGGAGTCTTGTTATTAGACTCTGAGGAGTGAGAAGAAGGCTTGTTATTAGAGTCTGAGGAGTGAGAAGAAGTCTTGTTATTAGACTCTGAGGAGTGAGAAGAAGTCTTGTTATTAGACTCTGAGGAGTGATAAGAAGTCTTGTGATCAGACCCTGAGGAGTGAGAAGGAGCCTTGTTATTAGACTCTGAGGAGTGAGAAGAAGGCTTGTGATCGGGCTCTGAGGAGTGAAAGGAAGGCTTGTTATTAGACCCTGAGGAGTGAGAAGGAGTCTTGTTATTAGACTCTGAGGAGTGAGAAGAAGGTTTGTGATCAGACCCTGAGGAGTGAGAAGGAGTCTTGTTATTAGACTCTGAGGAGTGAGAAGAAGTCTTGTGATCAGACCCTGAGGAGTGAGAAGGAGTCTTGTTATTAGACTCTGAGGAGTGAGAAGAAGGCTTGTGATCAGACCCTGAGGAGTGAGAAGAAGGCTTGTGATCAGACCCTGAGGAGTGAGAAGAAGTCTTGTTATTAGACTCTGAGGAGTGAGAAGAAGTCTTGTTATTAGACCCTGAGGAGTGAGAAGGAGTCTTGTTATTAGACTCTGAGGAGTGAGAAGAAGGCTTGTGATCGGGCTCTGTGGAGTGAGAAGACGGCTTGTTATTAGACTCTGAGGAGTGAGAAGAAGGCTTGTTATTAGACTCTGAGGAGTGAGAAGAAGGCTTGTTATTAGACTCTGAGGAGTGAGAAGAAGTCTTGTTATTAGACTCTGAGGAGTGAGAAGAAGTCTTGTTATTAGACTCTGAGGAGTGAGAAGAAGTCTTGTTATTAGACTCTGAGGAGTGAGAAGAAGGCTTGTGATCAGACCCTGAGGAGTGAGAAGAAGTCTTGTTATTAGACTCTGAGGAGTGAGAAGAAGGCTTGTTATTAGACTCTGAGGAGTGAGAAGAAGTCTTGTTATTAGACTCTGAGGAGTGAGAAGGAGTCTTATTATTAGACTCTGAGAAATGAGAAGAAGGCTTGTGATCGGGCTCTGAGGAGTGAGAAGAAGGCTTGTTATTAGGCTCTGAGGAGTGAGAAGAAGTCTTGTTATTAGACTCTGAGGAGTGAGAAGAAGTCTTGTTATTAGACTCTGAGGAGTGAGAAGAAGTCTTGTGATCAGACCCTGAGGAGTGAGAAGGACTCTTGTTATTAGACTCTGAGGAGTGAGAAGAAGGCTTGTGATCAGACCCTGAGGAGTGAAAAGGAGTCTTGTTATTAGACCCTGAGGAGTGAGAAGAAGGCTTGTTATTAGACTCTGAGGAGTGAGAAGAAGTCTTGTTATTAGACTCTGAGGAGTGAGAAGAAGGCTTGTGATCAGACCCTGAGGAGTGAGAAGGAGTCTTGTTATTAGACTCTGAGGAGTGAGAAGAAGGCTTGTTATTAGAGTCTGAGGAGTGAGAAGAAGTC
This sequence comes from Lissotriton helveticus, assembly GCF_964261635.1. Lineage (NCBI taxonomy): Eukaryota > Metazoa > Chordata > Amphibia > Caudata > Salamandridae > Lissotriton > Lissotriton helveticus. The sequence goes on along the minus strand of NC_136067.1, from coordinate 13,289,273 downwards.
TTGTTATTAGACTCTGAGGAGTGAGAAGAAGTCTTGTTATTAGACTCTGAGGAGTGAGAAGAAGTCTTGTGATCAGACCCTGAGGAGTGAGAAGGAGCCTTGTTATTAGACTCTGAGGAGTGAGAAGAAGGCTTGTGATCGGGCTCCGAGGAGTGAAAGGAAGGCTTGTTATTAGACCCTGAGGAGTGAGAAGGAGTCTTGTTATTAGACTCTGAGGAGTGAGAAGAAGGTTTGTGATCAGACCCTGAGGAGTGAGAAGGAGTCTTGTTATTAGACTCTGAGGAGTGAGAAGAAGGCTTGTGATCGGGCTCTGAGGAGTGAGAAGAAGGCTTGTGATCGGGCTCTGAGGAGTGAGAAGAAGGCTTGTTATTAGACTCTGAGGAGTGAGAAGAAGTCTTGTTATTAGACTCTGAGGAGTGAGAAGAAGGCTTGTTATTAGACTCTGAGGAGTGAGAAGAAGTCTTGTTATTAGACTCTGAGGAGTGAGAAGAAGTCTTGTTATTAGACTCTGAGGAGTGAGAAGAAGGCTTGTTATTAGACTCTGAGGAGTGAGAAGAAGTCTTGTTATTAGACTCTGAGGAGTGAGAAGAAGTCTTGTTATTAGACTCTGAGGAGTGAGAAGAAGTCTTGTGATCAGACCCTGAGGAGTGAGAAGGAGTCTTGTTATTAGACTCTGAGGAGTGAGAAGAAGTCTTGTTATTAGACTCTGAGGAGTGAGAATTCGTCTTGTTATTAGACTCTGAGGAGTGAGAAGAAGTCTTGTGATCAGACCCTGAGGAGTGAGAAGGAGTCTTGTTATTAGACTCTGAGGAGTGAGAAGAAGGCTTGTGATCTGACCCTGAGGAGTGAGAATGAGTCTTGTTATTAGACCCTGAGGAGTGAGAAGAAGGCTTGTTATTAGACTGAGGAGTGAGAAGAAGTCTTGTTGTTAGACTCTGAGGAGTGAGAAGAAGGCTTGTGATCAGACCCTGAGGAGTGAGAAGGAGTCTTGTTATTAGCCTCTGAGGAGTGAGAAGAAGGCTTGTTATTAGACTCTGAGGAGTGAGAAGAAGTCTTGTTATTAGACTCTGAGGAGTGAGAAGAAGTCTTGTTATTAGACTCTGAGGAGTGAGAAGAAGTTTTGTGATCAGACCATGAGGAGTGAGAAGGAATCTTGTTATTAGACTCTGAGGAGTGAGAAGAAGGCTTTTGATCGGGCTCTGAGGTGTGAAAAGAAGGCTTGTTATTAGACCCTGAGGAGTGAGAAGGAGTCTTGTTATTAGACTCTGAGGAGTGAGAAGAAGGTTTGTGATCAGACCCTGAGGAGTGAGAAGGAGTCTTGTTATTAGCCTCTGAGGAGTGAGAAGAAGGCTTGTTATTAGACTCTGAGGAGTGAGAAGAAGTCTTGTTATTAGACTCTGAGGAGTGAGAAGAAGTCTTGTTATTAGACTCCGAGGAGTGAGAAGAAGTTTTGTGATCAGACCATGAGGAGTGAGAAGGAATCTTGTTATTAGACTCTGAGGAGTGAGAAGAAGGCTTGTTATTAGACTCTGAGGAGTGAGAAGAAGTCTTGTTATTAGACTCTGAGGAGTGAGAAGAAGTCTTGTTATTAGACTCTGAGGAGTGAGAAGAAGTCTTGTGATCAGACCCTGAGGAGTGAGAAGGAGTCTTGTTATTAGACTCTGAGGAGTGAGAAGAAGGCTTGTGATCGGGCTCTGAGGAGTGAAAAGAAGGCTTGTTATTAGACCCTGAGGAGTGAGAAGGAGTCTTGTTATTAGACTTTGAGGAGTAAGAAGAAGGTTTGTGATCAGACCCTGAGGAGTGAGAAGGAGTCTTGTGATTAGACTCTGAGGAGTGAGTAGAAGGCTTGTGATCGGGCTCTGAGGAGTGAGAAGAAGGCTTGTGATCGGGCTCTGAGGAGTGAGAAGAAGTCTTGTTATTAGACTCTGAGGAGTGAGAAGAAGTCTTGTTATTAGACTCTGAGGAGTGAGAAGAAGTCTTGTTATTAGACTCTGAGGAGTGAGAAGAAGTCTTGTTATTAGACTCTGAGGAGTGAGAAGAAGGCTTGTGATCAGACCCTGAGGAGTGAGAAGAAGTCTTGTTATTAGACTCTGAGGAGTGAGAAGAAATCTTGTTATTAGACCCTGAGGAGTGAGGAGTCTTGTTATTAGACTCTGAGGAGTGAGAAGAAGGCTTGTGATCGGGCTCTGTGGAGTGAGAAGAAGGCTTGTTATTAGACTCTGAGGAGTGAGAAGAAGGCTTGTTATTAGACTCTGAGGAGTGAGAAGAAGGCTTGTTATTAGACTCTGAGGAGTGAGAAGAAGTCTTGTTATTAGACTCTGAGGAGTGAGAAGAAGTCTTGTTATTAGACTCTGAGGAGTGAGAAGAAGTCTTGTTATTAGACTCTGAGGAGTGAGAAGAAGGCTTGTGATCAGACCCTGAGGAGTGAGAAGAAGTCTTGTTATTAGACTCTGAGGAGTGAGAAGAAGGCTTGTTATTAGACTCTGAGGAGTGAGAAGAAGTCTTGTTATTAGACTCTGAGGAGTGAGAAGGAGTCTTGTTATTAGACTCTGAGGAGTGAGAAGAAGGCTTGTGATCGGGCTCTGAGGAGTGAGAAGAAGGCTTGTTATTAGGCTCTGAGGAGTGAGAAGAAGTCTTGTTATTAGACTCTGAGGAGTGAGAAGAAGTCTTGTTATTAGACTCTGAGGAGTGAGAAGAAGTCTTGTGATCAGACCCTGAGGAGTGAGGAGTCTTGTTATTAGACTCTGAGGAGTGAGAAGAAGGCTTGTGATCAGACCCTGAGGAGTGAGAAGAAGGCTTGTGATCAGACCCTGAGGAGTGAGAAGAAGTCTTGTTATTAGACTCTGAGGAGTGAGAAGAAGTCTTGTTATTAGACCCTGAGGAGTGAGAAGGAGTCTTGATATTAGACTCTGAGGAGTGAGAAGAAGGCTTGTGATCGGGCTCTGTGGAGTGAGAAGAAGTCTTGTTATTAGACTCTGAGGAGTGAGAAGAAGGCTTGTGATCAGACCCTGAGGAGTGAGAAGAAGTCTTGTTATTAGACTCTGAGGAGTGAGAAGAAGGCTTGTTATTAGACTCTGAGGAGTGAGAAGAAGTCTTGTTATTAGACTCTGAGGAGTGAGAAGGAGTCTTGTTATTAGACTCTGAGGAGTGAGAAGAAGGCTTGTGATCGGGCTCTGAGGAGTGAGAAGAAGGCTTGTTATTAGGCTCTGAGGAGTGAGAAGAAGTCTTGTTATTAGACTCTGAGGAGTGAGAAGAAGTCTTGTTATTAGACTCTGAGGAGTGAGAAGAAGTCTTGTGATCAGACCCTGAGGAGTGAGAAGGAGTCTTGTTATTAGACTCTGAGGAGTGAGAAGAAGGCTTGTGATCAGACCCTGAGGAGTGAAAAGGAGTCTTGTTATTAGACCCTGAGGAGTGAGAAGAAGGCTTGTTATTAGACTCTGAGGAGTGAGAAGAAGTCTTGTTATTAGACTCTGAGGAGTGAGAAGAAGGCTTGTGATCAGACCCTGAGGAGTGAGAAGGAGTCTTGTTATTAGACTCTGAGGAGTGAGAAGAAGGCTTGTTATTAGAGTCTGAGGAGTGAGAAGAAGTCTTGTTATTAGACTCTGAGGAGTGAGAAGAAGTCTTGTTATTAGACTCTGAGGAGTGAGAAGAAGTCTTGTGATCAGACCCTGAGGAGTGAGAAGGAGCCTTGTTATTAGACTCTGAGGAGTGAGAAGAAGGCTTGTGATCGGGCTCTGAGGAGTGAAAGGAAGGCTTGTTATTAGACCCTGAGGAGTGAGAAGGAGTCTTGTTATTAGACTCTGAGGAGTGAGAAGAAGGTTTGTGATCAGACCCTGAGGAGTGAGAAGGAGTCTTGTTATTAGACTCTGAGGAGTGAGAAGAAGGAATGTGATCGGGCTCTGAGGAGTGAGAAGAAGGCTTGTGATCGGGCTCTGAGGAGTGAGAAGAAGGCTTGTTATTAGACTCTGAGGAGTGAGAAGAAGTCTTGTTATTAGACTCTGAGGAGTGAGAAGAAGGCTTGTTATTAGACTCTGAGGAGTGAGAAGAAGTCTTGTTATTAGACTCTGAGGAGTGAGAAGAAGTTTTGTTATTAGACTCTGAGGAGTGAGAAGAAGGCTTGTTATTAGACTCTGAGGAGTGAGAAGAAGTCTTGTTATTAGACTCTGAGGAGTGAGAAGAAGTCTTGTTATTAGACTCTGAGGAGTGAGAAGAAGTCTTGTGATCAGACCCTGAGGAGTGAGAAGGAGTCTTGTTATTAGACTCTGAGGAGTGAGAAGAAGGCTTGTGATCAGACCCTGAGGAGTGAGAAGAAGGCTTGTGATCAGACCCTGAGGAGTGAGAAGAAGTCTTGTTATTAGACTCTGAGGAGTGAGAAGAAGTCTTGTTATTAGACCCTGAGGAGTGAGAAGGAGTCTTGATATTAGACTCTGAGGAGTGAGAAGAAGGCTTGTGATCGGGCTCTGTGGAGTGAGAAGAAGTCTTGTTATTAGACTCTGAGGAGTGAGAAGAAGGCTTGTGATCAGACCCTGAGGAGTGAGAAGAAGTCTTGTTATTAGACTCTGAGGAGTGAGAAGAAGGCTTGTTATTAGACTCTGAGGAGTGAGAAGAAGGCTTGTGATCAGACCCTGAGGAGTGAGAAGAAGTCTTGTTATTAGACTCTGAGGAGTGAGAAGAAGGCTTGTTATTAGACTCTGAGGAGTGAGAAGAAGTCTTGTTATTAGACTCTGAGGAGTGAGAAGGAGTCTTGTTATTAGACTCTGAGGAGTGAGAAGAAGGCTTGTGATCGGGCTCTGAGGAGTGAGAAGAAGGCTTGTTATTAGGCTCTGAGGAGTGAGAAGAAGTCTTGTTATTAGACTCTGAGGAGTGAGAAGAAGTCTTGTTATTAGACTCTGAGGAGTGAGAAGAAGTCTTGTGATCAGACCCTGAGGAGTGAGAAGGAGTCTTGTTATTAGACTCTGAGGAGTGAGAAGAAGGCTTGTGATCAGACCCTGAGGAGTGAAAAGGAGTCTTGTTATTAGACCCTGAGGAGTGAGAAGAAGGCTTGTTATTAGACTCTGAGGAGTGAGAAGAAGTCTTGTTATTAGACTCTGAGGAGTGAGAAGAAGGCTTGTGATCAGACCCTGAGGAGTGAGAAGGAGTCTTGTTATTAGACTCTGAGGAGTGAGAAGAAGGCTTGTTATTAGAGTCTGAGGAGTGAGAAGAAGTCTTGTTATTAGACTCTGAGGAGTGAGAAGAAGTCTTGTTATTAGACTCTGAGGAGTGAGAAGAAGTCTTGTGATCAGACCCTGAGGAGTGAGAAGGAGCCTTGTTATTAGACTCTGAGGAGTGAGAAGAAGGCTTGTGATCGGGCTCTGAGGAGTGAAAGGAAGGCTTGTTATTAGACCCTGAGGAGTGAGAAGGAGTCTTGTTATTAGACTCTGAGGAGTGAGAAGAAGGTTTGTGATCAGACCCTGAGGAGTGAGAAGGAGTCTTGTTATTAGACTCTGAGGAGTGAGAAGAAGGAATGTGATCGGGCTCTGAGGAGTGAGAAGAAGGCTTGTGATCGGGCTCTGAGGAGTGAGAAGAAGGCTTGTTATTAGACTCTGAGGAGTGAGAAGAAGTCTTGTTATTAGACTCTGAGGAGTGAGAAGAAGGCTTGTTATTAGACTCTGAGGAGTGAGAAGAAGTCTTGTTATTAGACTCTGAGGAGTGAGAAGAAGTTTTGTTATTAGACTCTGAGGAGTGAGAAGAAGGCTTGTTATTAGACTCTGAGGAGTGAGAAGAAGTCTTGTTATTAGACTCTGAGGAGTGAGAAGAAGTCTTGTTATTAGACTCTGAGGAGTGAGAAGAAGTCTTGTGATCAGACCCTGAGGAGTGAGAAGGAGTCTTGTTATTAGACTCTGAGGAGTGAGAAGAAGGCTTGTGATCAGACCCTGAGGAGTGAGAAGAAGGCTTGTGATCAGACCCTGAGGAGTGAGAAGAAGTCTTGTTATTAGACTCTGAGGAGTGAGAAGAAGTCTTGTTATTAGACCCTGAGGAGTGAGAAGGAGTCTTGATATTAGACTCTGAGGAGTGAGAAGAAGGCTTGTGATCGGGCTCTGTGGAGTGAGAAGAAGTCTTGTTATTAGACTCTGAGGAGTGAGAAGAAGGCTTGTGATCAGACCCTGAGGAGTGAGAAGAAGTCTTGTTATTAGACTCTGAGGAGTGAGAAGAAGGCTTGTTATTAGACTCTGAGGAGTGAGAAGAAGTCTTGTTATTAGACTCTGAGGAGTGAGAAGGAGTCTTGTTATTAGACTCTGAGGAGTGAGAAGAAGGCTTGTGATCGGGCTCTGAGGAGTGAGAAGAAGGCTTGTTATTAGGCTCTGAGGAGTGAGAAGAAGTCTTGTTATTAGACTCTGAGGAGTGAGAAGAAGTCTTGTTATTAGACTCTGAGGAGTGAGAAGAAGTCTTGTGATCAGACCCTGAGGAGTGAGAAGGAGTCTTGTTATTAGACTCTGAGGAGTGAGAAGAAGGCTTGTGATCAGACCCTGAGGAGTGAAAAGGAGTCTTGTTATTAGACCCTGAGGAGTGAGAAGAAGGCTTGTTATTAGACTCTGAGGAGTGAGAAGAAGTCTTGTTATTAGACTCTGAGGAGTGAGAAGAAGGCTTGTGATCAGACCCTGAGGAGTGAGAAGAAGTCTTGTTATTAGACTCTGAGGAGTGAGAAGAAGGCTTGTTATTAGACTCTGAGGAGTGAGAAGAAGTCTTGTTATTAGACTCTGAGGAGTGAGAAGGAGTCTTGTTATTAGACTCTGAGGAGTGAGAAGAAGGCTTGTGATCGGGCTCTGAGGAGTGAGAAGAAGGCTTGTTATTAGGCTCTGAGGAGTGAGAAGAAGTCTTGTTATTAGACTCTGAGGAGTGAGAAGAAGTCTTGTTATTAGACTCTGAGGAGTGAGAAGAAGTCTTGTGATCAGACCCTGAGGAGTGAGAAGGAGTCTTGTTATTAGACTCTGAGGAGTGAGAAGAAGGCTTGTGATCAGACCCTGAGGAGTGAAAAGGAGTCCTTTTATTAGACCCTGAGGAGTGAGAAGAAGGCTTGTTATTAGACTCTGAGGAGTGAGAAGAAGTCTTGTTATTAGACTCTGAGGAGTGAGAAGAAGGCTTGTGATCAGACCCTGAGGAGTGAGAAGGAGTCTTGTTATTAGACTCTGAGGAGTGAGAAGAAGGCTTGTTATTAGAGTCTGAGGAGTGAGAAGAAGTCTTGTTATTAGACTCTGAGGAGTGAGAAGAAGTCTTGTTATTAGACTCTGAGGAGTGAGAAGAAGTCTTGTGATCAGACCCTGAGGAGTGAGAAGGAGCCTTGTTATTAGACTCTGAGGAGTGAGAAGAAGGCTTGTGATCGGGCTCTGAGGAGTGAAAGGAAGGCTTGTTATTAGACCCTGAGGAGTGAGAAGGAGTCTTGTTATTAGACTCTGAGGAGTGAGAAGAAGGTTTGTGATCAGACCCTGAGGAGTGAGAAGGAGTCTTGTTATTAGACTCTGAGGAGTGAGAAGAAGGAATGTGATCGGGCTCTGAGGAGTGAGAAGAAGGCTTGTGATCGGGCTCTGAGGAGTGAGAAGAAGGCTTGTTATTAGACTCTGAGGAGTGAGAAGAAGTCTTGTTATTAGACTCTGAGGAGTGAGAAGAAGGCTTGTTATTAGACTCTGAGGAGTGAGAAGAAGTCTTGTTATTAGACTCTGAGGAGTGAGAAGAAGTTTTGTTATTAGACTCTGAGGAGTGAGAAGAAGGCTTGTTATTAGACTCTGAGGAGTGAGAAGAAGTCTTGTTATTAGACTCTGAGGAGTGAGAAGAAGTCTTGTTATTAGACTCTGAGGAGTGAGAAGAAGTCTTGTGATCAGACCCTGAGGAGTGAGAAGGAGTCTTGTTATTAGACTCTGAGGAGTGAGAAGAAGTCTTGTTATTAGACTCTGAGGAGTGAGAATTCGTCTTGTTATTAGACTCTGAGGAGTGAGAAGAAGTCTTGTGATCAGACCCTGAGGAGTGAGAAGGAGTCTTGTTATTAGACTCTGAGGAGTGAGAAGAAGTCTTGTGATCAGACCCTGAGGAGTGAGAAGGAGCCTTGTTATTAGACTCTGAGGAGTGAGAAGAAGGCTTGTTATTAGACTCTGAGGAGTGGGAAGAAGTCTTGTTATTAGACTCTGAGGAGTGAGAAGAAGGTTTGTGATCAGACCCTGAGGAGTGAGAAGGAGTCTTGTTATTAGACTCTGAGGAGTGAGAAGAAGGCTTGTGATCGGGCTCTGAGGAGTGAGAAGAAGGCTTGTGATCGGGCTCTGAGGAGTGAGAAGAAGGCTTGTTATTAGACTCTGAGGAGTGAGAAGAAGTCTTGTTATTAGACTCTGAGGAGTGGGAAGAAGTCTTGTTATTAGACTCTGAGGAGTGAGAAGGAGTCTTGTGATCAGACCCTGAGGAGTGAGAAGGAGTCTTGTTATTAGACCCTGAGGAGTGAGAAGAAGGCTTGTTATTAGACTGAGGAGTGAGAAGAAGTCTTGTTGTTAGACTCTGAGGAGTGAGAAGAAGGCTTGTGATCAGACCCTGAGGAGTGAGAAGGAGTCTTGTTATTAGCCTCTGAGGAGTGAGAAGAAGGCTTGTTATTAGACTCTGAGGAGTGAGAAGAAGTCTTGTTATTAGACTCTGAGGAGTGAGAAGAAGTCTTGTTATTAGACTCTGAGGAGTGAGAAGAAGTTTTGTGATCAGACCATGAGGAGTGAGAAGGAATCTTGTTATTAGACTCTGAGGAGTGAGAAGAAGGCTTTTGATCGGGCTCTGAGGTGTGAAAAGAAGGCTTGTTATTAGACCCTGAGGAGTGAGAAGGAGTCTTGTTATTAGACTCTGAGGAGTGAGAAGAAGGTTTGTGATCAGACCCTGAGGAGTGAGAAGGAGTCTTGTTATTAGCCTCTGAGGAGTGAGAAGAAGGCTTGTTATTAGACTCTGAGGAGTGAGAAGAAGTCTTGTTATTAGACTCTGAGGAGTGAAAAGAAGGCTTGTTATTAGACCCTGAGGAGTGAGAAGGAGTCTTGTTATTAGACTCTGAGGAGTGAGAAGAAGGTTTGTGATCAGACCCTGAGGAGTGAGAAGGAGTCTTGTTATTAGACTCTGAGGAGTGAGAAGAAGGCTTGTGATCCGGCTCTGAGGAGTGAGAAGAAGGCTTGTGATCGGGCTCTGAGGAGTGAGAAGAAGGCTTGTTATTAGACTCTGAGGAGTGAGAAGAAGTCTTGTTATTAGACTCTGAGGAGTGAGAAGGAGTCTTGTTATTAGACTCTGAGGAGTGAGAAGAAGTCTTGTTATTAGACTCTGAGGAGTGAGAAGAAGGCTTGTGATCAGACCCTGAGGAGTGAGAAGAAGTCTTGTTATTAGACTCTGAGGAGTGAGAAGAAGGCTTGTTATTAGACTCTGAGGAGTGAGAAGAAGTCTTGTTATTAGACTCTGAGGAGTGAGAAGGAGTCTTGTTATTAGACTCTGAGGAGTGAGAAGAAGGCTTGTGATCGGGCTCTGAGAAGTGAGAAGAAGGCTTGTTATTAGACTCTGAGGAGTGAGAAGAAGTCTTGTTATTAGACTCTGAGGAGTGAGAAGAAGTCTTGTTATTAGACTCTGAGGAGTGAGAAGAAGTCTTGTTATTAGACTCTGAGGAGTGAGAAGAAGTCTTGTGATCAGACCCTAAGGAGTGAGAAGAAGTCTTGTGATCAGACCCTGAGGAGTGAGAAGGAGTCTTGTTATTAGACTCTGAGGAGTGTGAAGAAGTCTTGTGATCAGACCCTGAGGAGTGAGAAGGAGTCTTGTTATTAGACTCTGAGGAGTGAGAAGAAGTCTTGTTATTAGACTCTGAGGAGTGAGAAGAAGTCTTGTTATTAGACTCTGAGGAGTGAGAAGAAGTCTTGTGATCAGACCCTGAGGAGTGAGAAGGAGTCTTGTTATTAGACTCTGAGGAGTGAGAAGAAGGCTTGTGATCAGATCCTGAGGAGTGAGAAGGAGTCTTGTTATTAGACCCTGAGGAGTGAGAAGAAGGCTTGTTATTAGACTCTGAGGAGTGAGAAGAAGTCTTGTTATTAGACTCTGAGGAGTGAGAAGAAGGCTTGTGATCAGACCCTGAGGAGTGAGAAGGAGTCTTGTTATTAGACTCTGAGGAGTGAGAAGAAGGCTTGTTATTAGACTCTGAGGAGTGAGAAGAAGTCTTGTTATTAGACTCTGAGGAGTGAGAAGAAGTCTTGTTATTAGACTCTGAGGAGTGAGAAGAAGTCTTGTGATCAGACCCTGAGGAGTGAGAAGGAGTCTTGTTATTAGACTCTGAGGAGTGAGAAGAAGGCTTGTGATCGGGCTCTGAGGAGTGAAAAGAAGGCTTGTTATTAGACCCTGAGGAGTGAGAAGGAGTCTTGTTATTAGACTCTGAGGAGTAAGAAGAAGGTTTGTGATCAGACCCTGAGGAGTGAGAAGGAGTCTTGTGATTAGACTCTGAGGAGTGAGTAGAAGGCTTGTGATCGGGCTCTGAGGAGTGAGAAGAAGGCTTGTGATCGGGCTCTGAGGAGTGAGAAGAAGGCTTGTTATTAGACTCTGAGGAGTGAGAAGAAGTCTTGTTATTAGACTCTGAGGAGTGAGAAGAAGTCTTGTTATTAGACTCTGAGGAGTGAGAAGAAGTCTTGTTATTAGACTCTGAGGAGTGAGAAGAAGTCTTGTTATTAGACTCTGAGGAGTGAGAAGAAGGCTTGTGATCAGACCCTGAGGAGTGAGAAGAAGTCTTGTTATTAGACTCTGAGGAGTGAGAAGAAGTCTTGTTATTAGACCCTGAGGAGTGAGAAGGAGTCTTGTTATTAGACTCTGAGGAGTGAGAAGAAGGCTTGTGATCGGGCTCTGTGGAGTGAGAAGAAGGCTTGTTATTAGACTCTGAGGAGTGAGAAGAAGGCTTGTTATTAGACTCTGAGGAGTGAGAAGAAGGCTTGTTATTAGACTCTGAGGAGTGAGAAGAAGTCTTGTTATTAGACTCTGAGGAGTGAGAAGAAGTCTTGTTATTAGACTCTGAGGAGTGAGAAGAAGTCTTGTTATTAGACTCTGAGGAGTGAGAAGAAGGCTTGTGATCAGACCCTGAGGAGTGAGAAGAAGTCTTGTTATTAGACTCTGAGGAGTGAGAAGAAGGCTTGTTATTAGACTCTGAGGAGTGAGAAGAAGTCTTGTTATTAGACTCTGAGGAGTGAGAAGGAGTCTTGTTATTAGACTCTGAGGAGTGAGAAGAAGGCTTGTGATCGGGCTCTGAGGAGTGAGAAGAAGGCTTGTTATTAGGCTCTGAGGAGTGAGAAGAAGTCTTGTTATTAGACTCTGAGGAGTGAGAAGTCTTGTTATTAGACTCTGAGGAGTGAGAAGAAGTCTTGTGATCAGACCCTGAGGAGTGAGAAGGAGTCTTGTTATTAGACTCTGAGGAGTGAGAAGAAGGCTTGTGATCAGACCCTGAGGAGTGAGAAGAAGGCTTGTGATCAGACCCTGAGGAGTGAGAAGAAGTCTTGTTATTAGACTCTGAGGAGTGAGAAGAAGTCTTGTTATTAGACCCTGAGGAGTGAGAAGGAGTCTTGTTATTAGACTCTGAGGAGTGAGAAGAAGGCTTGTGATCGGGCTCTGTGGAGTGAGAAGAAGGCTTGTTATTAGACTCTGAGGAGTGAGAAGAAGGCTTGTTATTAGACTCTGAGGAGTGAGAAGAAGGCTTGTTATTAGACTCTGAGGAGTGAGAAGAAGTCTTGTTATTAGACTCTGAGGAGTGAGAAGAAGTCTTGTTATTAGACTCTGAGGAGTGAGAAGAAGTCTTGTTATTAGACTCTGAGGAGTGAGAAGAAGGCTTGTGATCAGACCCTGAGGAGTGAGAAGAAGTCTTGTTATTAGACTCTGAGGAGTGAGAAGAAGGCTTGTTATTAGACTCTGAGGAGTGAGAAGAAGTCTTGTTATTAGACTCTGAGGAGTGAGAAGGAGTCTTGTTATTAGACTCTGAGGAGTGAGAAGAAGGCTTGTGATCGGGCTCTGAGGAGTGAGAAGAAGGCTTGTTATTAGGCTCTGAGGAGTGAGAAGAAGTCTTGTTATTAGACTCTGAGGAGTGAGAAGAAGTCTTGTTATTAGACTCTGAGGAGTGAGAAGAAGTCTTGTGATCAGACCCTGAGGAGTGAGAAGGAGTCTTGTTATTAGACTCTGAGGAGTGAGAAGAAGGCTTGTGATCAGACCCTGAGGAGTGAAAAGGAGTCTTGTTATTAGACTCTGAGGAGTGAGAAGAAGGCTTGTGATCGGGCTCTGAGGAGTGAGAAGAAGGCTTGTTATTAGGCTCTGAGGAGTGAGAAGAAGTCTTGTTATTAGACTCTGAGGAGTGAGAAGAAGTCTTGTTATTAGACTCTGAGGAGTGAGAAGAAGTCTTGTGATCAGACCCTGAGGAGTGAGAAGGAGTCTTGTTATTAGACTCTGAGGAGTGAGAAGAAGGCTTGTGATCAGACCCTGAGGAGTGAGAAGAAGGCTTGTGATCAGACCCTGAGGAGTGAGAAGGAGTCTTGTTATTAGACTCTGAGGAGTGAGAAGAAGTCTTGTTATTAGACTCTAAGGAGTGAGAATTCGTCTTGTTATTAGACTCTGAGGAGTGAGAAGAAGTCTTGTGATCAGACCCTGAGGAGTGAGAAGGAGTCTTGTTATTAGACTCTGAGGAGTGAGAAGAAGGCTTGTGATCAGACCCTGAGGAGTGAGAATGAGTCTTGTTATTAGACCCTGAGGAGTGAGAAGAAGGCTTGTTATTAGACTGAGGAGTGAGAAGAAGTCTTGTTGTTAGACTCTGAGGAGTGAGAAGAAGGCTTGTGATCAGACCCTGAGGAGTGAGAAGGAGTCTTGTTATTAGCCTCTGAGGAGTGAGAAGAAGGCTTGTTATTAGACTCTGAGGAGTGAGAAGAAGTCTTGTTATTAGACTCTGAGGAGTGAGAAGAAGTCTTGTTATTAGACTCTGAGGAGTGAGAAGAAGTTTTGTGATCAGACCATGAGGAGTGAGAAGGAATCTTGTTATTAGACTCTGAGGAGTGAGAAGAAGGCTTTTGATCGGGCTCTGAGGTGTGAAAAGAAGGCTTGTTATTAGACCCTGAGGAGTGAGAAGGAGTCTTGTTATTAGACTCTGAGGAGTGAGAAGAAGGTTTGTGATCAGACCCTGAGGAGTGAGAAGGAGTCTTGTTATTAGCCTCTGAGGAGTGAGAAGAAGGCTTGTTATTAGACTCTGAGGAGTGAGAAGAAGTCTTGTTATTAGACTCTGAGGAGTGAGAAGAAGTCTTGTTATTAGACTCTGAGGAGTGAGAAGAAGTTTTGTGATCAGACCATGAGGAGTGAGAAGGAATCTTGTTATTAGACTCTGAGGAGTGAGAAGAAGGCTTGTTATTAGACTCTGAGGAGTGAGAAGAAGTCTTGTTATTAGACTCTGAGGAGTGAGAAGAAGTCTTGTTATTAGACTCTGAGGAGTGAGAAGAAGTCTTGTGATCAGACCCTGAGGAGTGAGAAGGAGTCTTGTTATTAGACTCTGAGGAGTGAGAAGAAGGCTTGTGATCGGGCTCTGAGGAGTGAAAAGAAGGCTTGTTATTAGACCCTGAGGAGTGAGAAGGAGTCTTGTTATTAGACTCTGAGGAGTAAGAAGAAGGTTTGTGATCAGACCCTGAGGAGTGAGAAGGAGTCTTGTGATTAGACTCTGAGGAGTGAGTAGAAGGCTTGTGATCGGGCTCTGAGGAGTGAGAAGAAGGCTTGTGATCGGGCTCTGAGGAGTGAGAAGAAGGCTTGTTATTAGACTCTGAGGAGTGAGAAGAAGTCTTGTTATTAGACTCTGAGGAGTGAGAAGAAGTCTTGTTATTAGACTCTGAGGAGTGAGAAGAAGTCTTGTTATTAGACTCTGAGGAGTGAGAAGAAGTCTTGTTATTAGACTCTGAGGAGTGAGAAGAAGGCTTGTGATCAGACCCTGAGGAGTGAGAAGAAGTCTTGTTATTAGACTCTGAGGAGTGAGAAGAAGTCTTGTTATTAGACTCTGAGGAGTGAGAAGAAGGCTTGTGATCGGGCTCTGTGGAGTGAGAAGAAGGCTTGTTATTAGACTCTGAGGAGTGAGAAGAAGTCTTGTTATTAGACTCTGAGGAGTGGGAAGAAGTCTTGTTATTAGACTCTGAGGAGTGAGAAGGAGTCTTGTGATCAGACCCTGAGGAGTGAGAAGGAGTCTTGTTATTAGACCCTGAGGAGTGAGAAGAAGGCTTGTTATTAGACTGAGGAGTGAGAAGAAGTCTTGTTGTTAGACTCTGAGGAGTGAGAAGAAGGCTTGTGATCAGACCCTGAGGAGTGAGAAGGAGTCTTGTTATTAGCCTCTGAGGAGTGAGAAGAAGGCTTGTTATTAGACTCTGAGGAGTGAGAAGAAGTCTTGTTATTAGACTCTGAGGAGTGAGAAGAAGTCTTGTTATTAGACTCTGAGGAGTGAGAAGAAGTTTTGTGATCAGACCATGAGGAGTGAGAAGGAATCTTGTTATTAGACTCTGAGGAGTGAGAAGAAGGCTTTTGATCGGGCTCTGAGGTGTGAAAAGAAGGCTTGTTATTAGACCCTGAGGAGTGAGAAGGAGTCTTGTTATTAGACTCTGAGGAGTGAGAAGAAGGTTTGTGATCAGACCCTGAGGAGTGAGAAGGAGTCTTGTTATTAGCCTCTGAGGAGTGAGAAGAAGGCTTGTTATTAGACTCTGAGGAGTGAGAAGAAGTCTTGTTATTAGACTCTGAGGAGTGAAAAGAAGGCTTGTTATTAGACCCTGAGGAGTGAGAAGGAGTCTTGTTATTAGACTCTGAGGAGTGAGAAGAAGGTTTGTGATCAGACCCTGAGGAGTGAGAAGGAGTCTTGTTATTAGACTCTGAGGAGTGAGAAGAAGGCTTGTGATCCGGCTCTGAGGAGTGAGAAGAAGGCTTGTGATCGGGCTCTGAGGAGTGAGAAGAAGGCTTGTTATTAGACTCTGAGGAGTGAGAAGAAGTCTTGTTATTAGACTCTGAGGAGTGAGAAGGAGTCTTGTTATTAGACTCTGAGGAGTGAGAAGAAGTCTTGTTATTAGACTCTGAGGAGTGAGAAGAAGGCTTGTGATCAGACCCTGAGGAGTGAGAAGAAGTCTTGTTATTAGACTCTGAGGAGTGAGAAGAAGGCTTGTTATTAGACTCTGAGGAGTGAGAAGAAGTCTTGTTATTAGACTCTGAGGAGTGAGAAGGAGTCTTGTTATTAGACTCTGAGGAGTGAGAAGAAGGCTTGTGATCGGGCTCTGAGAAGTGAGAAGAAGGCTTGTTATTAGACTCTGAGGAGTGAGAAGAAGTCTTGTTATTAGACTCTGAGGAGTGAGAAGAAGTCTTGTTATTAGACTCTGAGGAGTGAGAAGAAGTCTTGTTATTAGACTCTGAGGAGTGAGAAGAAGTCTTGTGATCAGACCCTAAGGAGTGAGAAGAAGTCTTGTGATCAGACCCTGAGGAGTGAGAAGGAGTCTTGTTATTAGACTCTGAGGAGTGTGAAGAAGTCTTGTGATCAGACCCTGAGGAGTGAGAAGGAGTCTTGTTATTAGACTCTGAGGAGTGAGAAGAAGTCTTGTTATTAGACTCTGAGGAGTGAGAAGAAGTCTTGTTATTAGACTCTGAGGAGTGAGAAGAAGTCTTGTGATCAGACCCTGAGGAGTGAGAAGGAGTCTTGTTATTAGACTCTGAGGAGTGAGAAGAAGGCTTGTGATCAGATCCTGAGGAGTGAGAAGGAGTCTTGTTATTAGACCCTGAGGAGTGAGAAGAAGGCTTGTTATTAGACTCTGAGGAGTGAGAAGAAGTCTTGTTATTAGACTCTGAGGAGTGAGAAGAAGGCTTGTGATCAGACCCTGAGGAGTGAGAAGGAGTCTTGTTATTAGACTCTGAGGAGTGAGAAGAAGGCTTGTTATTAGACTCTGAGGAGTGAGAAGAAGTCTTGTTATTAGACTCTGAGGAGTGAGAAGAAGTCTTGTTATTAGACTCTGAGGAGTGAGAAGAAGTCTTGTGATCAGACCCTGAGGAGTGAGAAGGAGTCTTGTTATTAGACTCTGAGGAGTGAGAAGAAGGCTTGTGATCGGGCTCTGAGGAGTGAAAAGAAGGCTTGTTATTAGACCCTGAGGAGTGAGAAGGAGTCTTGTTATTAGACTCTGAGGAGTAAGAAGAAGGTTTGTGATCAGACCCTGAGGAGTGAGAAGGAGTCTTGTGATTAGACTCTGAGGAGTGAGTAGAAGGCTTGTGATCGGGCTCTGAGGAGTGAGAAGAAGGCTTGTGATCGGGCTCTGAGGAGTGAGAAGAAGGCTTGTTATTAGACTCTGAGGAGTGAGAAGAAGTCTTGTTATTAGACTCTGAGGAGTGAGAAGAAGTCTTGTTATTAGACTCTGAGGAGTGAGAAGAAGTCTTGTTATTAGACTCTGAGGAGTGAGAAGAAGTCTTGTTATTAGACTCTGAGGAGTGAGAAGAAGGCTTGTGATCAGACCCTGAGGAGTGAGAAGAAGTCTTGTTATTAGACTCTGAGGAGTGAGAAGAAGTCTTGTTATTAGACCCTGAGGAGTGAGAAGGAGTCTTGTTATTAGACTCTGAGGAGTGAGAAGAAGGCTTGTGATCGGGCTCTGTGGAGTGAGAAGAAGGCTTGTTATTAGACTCTGAGGAGTGAGAAGAAGGCTTGTTATTAGACTCTGAGGAGTGAGAAGAAGGCTTGTTATTAGACTCTGAGGAGTGAGAAGAAGTCTTGTTATTAGACTCTGAGGAGTGAGAAGAAGTCTTGTTATTAGACTCTGAGGAGTGAGAAGAAGTCTTGTTATTAGACTCTGAGGAGTGAGAAGAAGGCTTGTGATCAGACCCTGAGGAGTGAGAAGAAGTCTTGTTATTAGACTCTGAGGAGTGAGAAGAAGGCTTGTTATTAGACTCTGAGGAGTGAGAAGAAGTCTTGTTATTAGACTCTGAGGAGTGAGAAGGAGTCTTGTTATTAGACTCTGAGGAGTGAGAAGAAGGCTTGTGATCGGGCTCTGAGGAGTGAGAAGAAGGCTTGTTATTAGGCTCTGAGGAGTGAGAAGAAGTCTTGTTATTAGACTCTGAGGAGTGAGAAGTCTTGTTATTAGACTCTGAGGAGTGAGAAGAAGTCTTGTGATCAGACCCTGAGGAGTGAGAAGGAGTCTTGTTATTAGACTCTGAGGAGTGAGAAGAAGGCTTGTGATCAGACCCTGAGGAGTGAGAAGAAGGCTTGTGATCAGACCCTGAGGAGTGAGAAGAAGTCTTGTTATTAGACTCTGAGGAGTGAGAAGAAGTCTTGTTATTAGACCCTGAGGAGTGAGAAGGAGTCTTGTTATTAGACTCTGAGGAGTGAGAAGAAGGCTTGTGATCGGGCTCTGTGGAGTGAGAAGAAGGCTTGTTATTAGACTCTGAGGAGTGAGAAGAAGGCTTGTTATTAGACTCTGAGGAGTGAGAAGAAGGCTTGTTATTAGACTCTGAGGAGTGAGAAGAAGTCTTGTTATTAGACTCTGAGGAGTGAGAAGAAGTCTTGTTATTAGACTCTGAGGAGTGAGAAGAAGTCTTGTTATTAGACTCTGAGGAGTGAGAAGAAGGCTTGTGATCAGACCCTGAGGAGTGAGAAGAAGTCTTGTTATTAGACTCTGAGGAGTGAGAAGAAGGCTTGTTATTAGACTCTGAGGAGTGAGAAGAAGTCTTGTTATTAGACTCTGAGGAGTGAGAAGGAGTCTTGTTATTAGACTCTGAGGAGTGAGAAGAAGGCTTGTGATCGGGCTCTGAGGAGTGAGAAGAAGGCTTGTTATTAGGCTCTGAGGAGTGAGAAGAAGTCTTGTTATTAGACTCTGAGGAGTGAGAAGAAGTCTTGTTATTAGACTCTGAGGAGTGAGAAGAAGTCTTGTGATCAGACCCTGAGGAGTGAGAAGGAGTCTTGTTATTAGACTCTGAGGAGTGAGAAGAAGGCTTGTGATCAGACCCTGAGGAGTGAAAAGGAGTCTTGTTATTAGACTCTGAGGAGTGAGAAGAAGGCTTGTGATCGGGCTCTGAGGAGTGAGAAGAAGGCTTGTTATTAGGCTCTGAGGAGTGAGAAGAAGTCTTGTTATTAGACTCTGAGGAGTGAGAAGAAGTCTTGTTATTAGACTCTGAGGAGTGAGAAGAAGTCTTGTGATCAGACCCTGAGGAGTGAGAAGGAGTCTTGTTATTAGACTCTGAGGAGTGAGAAGAAGGCTTGTGATCAGACCCTGAGGAGTGAGAAGAAGGCTTGTGATCAGACCCTGAGGAGTGAGAAGGAGTCTTGTTATTAGACTCTGAGGAGTGAGAAGAAGTCTTGTTATTAGACTCTAAGGAGTGAGAATTCGTCTTGTTATTAGACTCTGAGGAGTGAGAAGAAGTCTTGTGATCAGACCCTGAGGAGTGAGAAGGAGTCTTGTTATTAGACTCTGAGGAGTGAGAAGAAGGCTTGTGATCAGACCCTGAGGAGTGAGAATGAGTCTTGTTATTAGACCCTGAGGAGTGAGAAGAAGGCTTGTTATTAGACTGAGGAGTGAGAAGAAGTCTTGTTGTTAGACTCTGAGGAGTGAGAAGAAGGCTTGTGATCAGACCCTGAGGAGTGAGAAGGAGTCTTGTTATTAGCCTCTGAGGAGTGAGAAGAAGGCTTGTTATTAGACTCTGAGGAGTGAGAAGAAGTCTTGTTATTAGACTCTGAGGAGTGAGAAGAAGTCTTGTTATTAGACTCTGAGGAGTGAGAAGAAGTTTTGTGATCAGACCATGAGGAGTGAGAAGGAATCTTGTTATTAGACTCTGAGGAGTGAGAAGAAGGCTTTTGATCGGGCTCTGAGGTGTGAAAAGAAGGCTTGTTATTAGACCCTGAGGAGTGAGAAGGAGTCTTGTTATTAGACTCTGAGGAGTGAGAAGAAGGTTTGTGATCAGACCCTGAGGAGTGAGAAGGAGTCTTGTTATTAGCCTCTGAGGAGTGAGAAGAAGGCTTGTTATTAGACTCTGAGGAGTGAGAAGAAGTCTTGTTATTAGACTCTGAGGAGTGAGAAGAAGTCTTGTTATTAGACTCTGAGGAGTGAGAAGAAGTTTTGTGATCAGACCATGAGGAGTGAGAAGGAATCTTGTTATTAGACTCTGAGGAGTGAGAAGAAGGCTTGTTATTAGACTCTGAGGAGTGAGAAGAAGTCTTGTTATTAGACTCTGAGGAGTGAGAAGAAGTCTTGTTATTAGACTCTGAGGAGTGAGAAGAAGTCTTGTGATCAGACCCTGAGGAGTGAGAAGGAGTCTTGTTATTAGACTCTGAGGAGTGAGAAGAAGGCTTGTGATCGGGCTCTGAGGAGTGAAAAGAAGGCTTGTTATTAGACCCTGAGGAGTGAGAAGGAGTCTTGTTATTAGACTCTGAGGAGTAAGAAGAAGGTTTGTGATCAGACCCTGAGGAGTGAGAAGGAGTCTTGTGATTAGACTCTGAGGAGTGAGTAGAAGGCTTGTGATCGGGCTCTGAGGAGTGAGAAGAAGGCTTGTGATCGGGCTCTGAGGAGTGAGAAGAAGGCTTGTTATTAGACTCTGAGGAGTGAGAAGAAGTCTTGTTATTAGACTCTGAGGAGTGAGAAGAAGTCTTGTTATTAGACTCTGAGGAGTGAGAAGAAGTCTTGTTATTAGACTCTGAGGAGTGAGAAGAAGTCTTGTTATTAGACTCTGAGGAGTGAGAAGAAGGCTTGTGATCAGACCCTGAGGAGTGAGAAGAAGTCTTGTTATTAGACTCTGAGGAGTGAGAAGAAGTCTTGTTATTAGACTCTGAGGAGTGAGAAGAAGGCTTGTGATCGGGCTCTGTGGAGTGAGAAGAAGGCTTGTTATTAGACTCTGAGGAGTGAGAAGAAGGCTTGTTATTAGACTCTGAGGAGTGAGAAGAAGGCTTGTTATTAGACTCTGAGGAGTGAGAAGAAGTCTTGTTATTAGACTCTGAGGAGTGAGAAGAAGTCTTGTTATTAGACTCTGAGGAGTGAGAAGAAGTCTTGTTATTAGACTCTGAGGAGTGAGAAGAAGGCTTGTGATCAGACCCTGAGGAGTGAGAAGAAGTCTTGTTATTAGACTCTGAGGAGTGAGAAGAAGGCTTGTTATTAGACTCTGAGGAGTGAGAAGAAGTCTTGTTATTAGACTCTGAGGAGTGAGAAGGAGTCTTGTTATTAGACTCTGAGGAGTGAGAAGAAGGCTTGTGATCGGGCTCTGAGGAGTGAGAAGAAGGCTTGTTATTAGGCTCTGAGGAGTGAGAAGAAGTCTTGTTATTAGACTCTGAGGAGTGAGAAGTCTTGTTATTAGACTCTGAGGAGTGAGAAGAAGTCTTGTGATCAGACCCTGAGGAGTGAGAAGGAGTCTTGTTATTAGACTCTGAGGAGTGAGAAGAAGGCTTGTGATCAGACCCTGAGGAGTGAGAAGAAGGCTTGTGATCAGACCCTGAGGAGTGAGAAGAAGTCTTGTTATTAGACTCTGAGGAGTGAGAAGAAGTCTTGTTATTAGACCCTGAGGAGTGAGAAGGAGTCTTGTTATTAGACTCTGAGGAGTGAGAAGAAGGCTTGTGATCGGGCTCTGTGGAGTGAGAAGAAGGCTTGTTATTAGACTCTGAGGAGTGAGAAGAAGGCTTGTTATTAGACTCTGAGGAGTGAGAAGAAGGCTTGTTATTAGACTCTGAGGAGTGAGAAGAAGTCTTGTTATTAGACTCTGAGGAGTGAGAAGAAGTCTTGTTATTAGACTCTGAGGAGTGAGAAGAAGTCTTGTTATTAGACTCTGAGGAGTGAGAAGAAGGCTTGTGATCAGACCCTGAGGAGTGAGAAGAAGTCTTGTTATTAGACTCTGAGGAGTGAGAAGAAGGCTTGTTATTAGACTCTGAGGAGTGAGAAGAAGTCTTGTTATTAGACTCTGAGGAGTGAGAAGGAGTCTTGTTATTAGACTCTGAGGAGTGAGAAGAAGGCTTGTGATCGGGCTCTGAGGAGTGAGAAGAAGGCTTGTTATTAGGCTCTGAGGAGTGAGAAGAAGTCTTGTTATTAGACTCTGAGGAGTGAGAAGAAGTCTTGTTATTAGACTCTGAGGAGTGAGAAGAAGTCTTGTGATCAGACCCTGAGGAGTGAGAAGGAGTCTTGTTATTAGACTCTGAGGAGTGAGAAGAAGGCTTGTGATCAGACCCTGAGGAGTGAAAAGGAGTCTTGTTATTAGACCCTGAGGAGTGAGAAGAAGGCTTGTTATTAGACTCTGAGGAGTTAGAAGAAGTCTTGTTATTAGACTCTGAGGAGTGAGAAGAAGGCTTGTGATCAGACCCTGAGGAGTGAGAAGGAGTCTTGTTATTAGACTCTGAGGAGTGAGAAGAAGGCTTGTTATTAGAGTCTGAGGAGTGAGAAGAAGTCTTGTTATTAGACTCTGAGGAGTGAGAAGAAGTCTTGTTATTAGACTCTGAGGAGTGAGAAGAAGTCTTGTGATCAGACCCTGAGGAGTGAGAAGGAGCCTTGTTATTAGACTCTGAGGAGTGAGAAGAAGGCTTGTGATCGGGCTCTGAGGAGTGAAAGGAAGGCTTGTTATTAGACCCTGAGGAGTGAGAAGGAGTCTTGTTATTAGACTCTGAGGAGTGAGAAGAAGGCTTGTGATCGGGCTCTGAGGAGTGAGAAGAAGGCTTGTTATTAGACTCTGAGGAGTGAGAAGAAGTCTTGTTATTAGACTCTGAGGAGTGAGAAGAAGGCTTGTTATTAGACTCTGAGGAGTGAGAAGAAGTCTTGTTATTAGACTCTGAGGAGTGAGAAGAAGTCTTGTTATTAGACTCTGAGGAGTGAGAAGAAGGCTTGTTATTAGACTCTGAGGAGTGAGAAGAAGTCTTGTTATTAGACTCTGAGGAGTGAGAAGAAGTCTTGTTATTAGACTCTGAGGAGTGAGAAGAAGTCTTGTGATCAGACCCTGAGGAGTGAGAAGGAGTCTTGTTATTAGACTCTGAGGAGTGAGAAGAAGTCTTGTTATTAGACTCTGAGGAGTGAGAATTCGTCTTGTTATTAGACTCTGAGGAGTGAGAAGAAGTCTTGTGATCAGACCCTGAGGAGTGAGAAGGAGTCTTGTTATTAGACTCTGAGGAGTGAGAAGAAGGCTTGTGATCAGACCCTGAGGAGTGAGAATGAGTCTTGTTATTAGACCCTGAGGAGTGAGAAGAAGGCTTGTTATTAGACTGAGGAGTGAGAAGAAGTCTTGTTGTTAGACTCTGAGGAGTGAGAAGAAGGCTTGTGATCAGACCCTGAGGAGTGAGAAGGAGTCTTGTTATTAGCCTCTGAGGAGTGAGAAGAAGGCTTGTTATTAGACTCTGAGGAGTGAGAAGAAGTCTTGTTATTAGACTCTGAGGAGTGAGAAGAAGTCTTGTTATTAGACTCTGAGGAGTGAGAAGAAGTTTTGTGATCAGACCATGAGGAGTGAGAAGGAATCTTGTTATTAGACTCTGAGGAGTGAGAAGAAGGCTTTTGATCGGGCTCTGAGGTGTGAAAAGAAGGCTTGTTATTAGACCCTGAGGAGTGAGAAGGAGTCTTGTTATTAGACTCTGAGGAGTGAGAAGAAGGTTTGTGATCAGACCCTGAGGAGTGAGAAGGAGTCTTGTTATTAGCCTCTGAGGAGTGAGAAGAAGGCTTGTTATTAGACTCTGAGGAGTGAGAAGAAGTCTTGTTATTAGACTCTGAGGAGTGAGAAGAAGTCTTGTTATTAGACTCTGAGGAGTGAGAAGAAGTTTTGTGATCAGACCATGAGGAGTGAGAAGGAATCTTGTTATTAGACTCTGAGGAGTGAGAAGAAGGCTTGTTATTAGACTCTGAGGAGTGAGAAGAAGTCTTGTTATTAGACTCTGAGGAGTGAGAAGAAGTCTTGTTATTAGACTCTGAGGAGTGAGAAGAAGTCTTGTGATCAGACCCTGAGGAGTGAGAAGGAGTCTTGTTATTAGACTCTGAGGAGTGAGAAGAAGGCTTGTGATCGGGCTCTGAGGAGTGAAAAGAAGGCTTGTTATTAGACCCTGAGGAGTGAGAAGGAGTCTTGTTATTAGACTCTGAGGAGTAAGAAGAAGGTTTGTGATCAGACCCTGAGGAGTGAGAAGGAGTCTTGTGATTAGACTCTGAGGAGTGAGTAGAAGGCTTGTGATCGGGCTCTGAGGAGTGAGAAGAAGGCTTGTGATCGGGCTCTGAGGAGTGAGAAGAAGGCTTGTTATTAGACTCTGAGGAGTGAGAAGAAGTCTTGTTATTAGACTCTGAGGAGTGAGAAGAAGTCTTGTTATTAGACTCTGAGGAGTGAGAAGAAGTCTTGTTATTAGACTCTGAGGAGTGAGAAGAAGTCTTGTTATTAGACTCTGAGGAGTGAGAAGAAGGCTTGTGATCAGACCCTGAGGAGTGAGAAGAAGTCTTGTTATTAGACTCTGAGGAGTGAGAAGAAGTCTTGTTATTAGACCCTGAGGAGTGAGAAGGAGTCTTGTTATTAGACTCTGAGGAGTGAGAAGAAGGCTTGTGATCGGGCTCTGTGGAGTGAGAAGAAGGCTTGTTATTAGACTCTGAGGAGTGAGAAGAAGGCTTGTTATTAGACTCTGAGGAGTGAGAAGAAGGCTTGTTATTAGACTCTGAGGAGTGAGAAGAAGTCTTGTTATTAGACTCTGAGGAGTGAGAAGAAGTCTTGTTATTAGACTCTGAGGAGTGAGAAGAAGTCTTGTTATTAGACTCTGAGGAGTGAGAAGAAGGCTTGTGATCAGACCCTGAGGAGTGAGAAGAAGTCTTGTTATTAGACTCTGAGGAGTGAGAAGAAGGCTTGTTATTAGACTCTGAGGAGTGAGAAGAAGTCTTGTTATTAGACTCTGAGGAGTGAGAAGGAGTCTTGTTATTAGACTCTGAGGAGTGAGAAGAAGGCTTGTGATCGGGCTCTGAGGAGTGAGAAGAAGGCTTGTTATTAGGCTCTGAGGAGTGAGAAGAAGTCTTGTTATTAGACTCTGAGGAGTGAGAAGAAGTCTTGTTATTAGACTCTGAGGAGTGAGAAGAAGTCTTGTGATCAGACCCTGAGGAGTGAGAAGGAGTCTTGTTATTAGACTCTGAGGAGTGAGAAGAAGGCTTGTGATCAGACCCTGAGGAGTGAGAAGAAGGCTTGTGATCAGACCCTGAGGAGTGAGAAGGAGTCTTGTTATTAGACTCTGAGGAGTGAGAAGAAGTCTTGTTATTAGACTCTAAGGAGTGAGAATTCGTCTTGTTATTAGACTCTGAGGAGTGAGAAGAAGTCTTGTGATCAGACCCTGAGGAGTGAGAAGGAGTCTTGTTATTAGACTCTGAGGAGTGAGAAGAAGGCTTGTGATCAGACCCTGAGGAGTGAGAATGAGTCTTGTTATTAGACCCTGAGGAGTGAGAAGAAGGCTTGTTATTAGACTGAGGAGTGAGAAGAAGTCTTGTTGTTAGACTCTGAGGAGTGAGAAGAAGGCTTGTGATCAGACCCTGAGGAGTGAGAAGGAGTCTTGTTATTAGCCTCTGAGGAGTGAGAAGAAGGCTTGTTATTAGACTCTGAGGAGTGAGAAGAAGTCTTGTTATTAGACTCTGAGGAGTGAGAAGAAGTCTTGTTATTAGACTCTGAGGAGTGAGAAGAAGTTTTGTGATCAGACCATGAGGAG
This sequence comes from Lissotriton helveticus, assembly GCF_964261635.1. Taxonomy (NCBI): domain Eukaryota; kingdom Metazoa; phylum Chordata; class Amphibia; order Caudata; family Salamandridae; genus Lissotriton; species Lissotriton helveticus. The sequence goes on along the minus strand of NC_136067.1, from coordinate 13,264,630 downwards.
TGAGAAGGAATCTTGTTATTAGACTCTGAGGAGTGAGAAGAAGGCTTTTGATCGGGCTCTGAGGTGTGAAAAGAAGGCTTGTTATTAGACCCTGAGGAGTGAGAAGGAGTCTTGTTATTAGACTCTGAGGAGTGAGAAGAAGGTTTGTGATCAGACCCTGAGGAGTGAGAAGGAGTCTTGTTATTAGCCTCTGAGGAGTGAGAAGAAGGCTTGTTATTAGACTCTGAGGAGTGAGAAGAAGTCTTGTTATTAGACTCTGAGGAGTGAGAAGAAGTCTTGTTATTAGACTCTGAGGAGTGAGAAGAAGTTTTGTGATCAGACCATGAGGAGTGAGAAGGAATCTTGTTATTAGACTCTGAGGAGTGAGAAGAAGGCTTGTTATTAGACTCTGAGGAGTGAGAAGAAGTCTTGTTATTAGACTCTGAGGAGTGAGAAGAAGTCTTGTTATTAGACTCTGAGGAGTGAGAAGAAGTCTTGTGATCAGACCCTGAGGAGTGAGAAGGAGTCTTGTTATTAGACTCTGAGGAGTGAGAAGAAGGCTTGTGATCGGGCTCTGAGGAGTGAAAAGAAGGCTTGTTATTAGACCCTGAGGAGTGAGAAGGAGTCTTGTTATTAGACTCTGAGGAGTAAGAAGAAGGTTTGTGATCAGACCCTGAGGAGTGAGAAGGAGTCTTGTGATTAGACTCTGAGGAGTGAGTAGAAGGCTTGTGATCGGGCTCTGAGGAGTGAGAAGAAGGCTTGTGATCGGGCTCTGAGGAGTGAGAAGAAGGCTTGTTATTAGACTCTGAGGAGTGAGAAGAAGTCTTGTTATTAGACTCTGAGGAGTGAGAAGAAGTCTTGTTATTAGACTCTGAGGAGTGAGAAGAAGTCTTGTTATTAGACTCTGAGGAGTGAGAAGAAGTCTTGTTATTAGACTCTGAGGAGTGAGAAGAAGGCTTGTGATCAGACCCTGAGGAGTGAGAAGAAGTCTTGTTATTAGACTCTGAGGAGTGAGAAGAAGTCTTGTTATTAGACCCTGAGGAGTGAGAAGGAGTCTTGTTATTAGACTCTGAGGAGTGAGAAGAAGGCTTGTGATCGGGCTCTGTGGAGTGAGAAGAAGGCTTGTTATTAGACTCTGAGGAGTGAGAAGAAGGCTTGTTATTAGACTCTGAGGAGTGAGAAGAAGGCTTGTTATTAGACTCTGAGGAGTGAGAAGAAGTCTTGTTATTAGACTCTGAGGAGTGAGAAGAAGTCTTGTTATTAGACTCTGAGGAGTGAGAAGAAGTCTTGTTATTAGACTCTGAGGAGTGAGAAGAAGGCTTGTGATCAGACCCTGAGGAGTGAGAAGAAGTCTTGTTATTAGACTCTGAGGAGTGAGAAGAAGGCTTGTTATTAGACTCTGAGGAGTGAGAAGAAGTCTTGTTATTAGACTCTGAGGAGTGAGAAGGAGTCTTGTTATTAGACTCTGAGGAGTGAGAAGAAGGCTTGTGATCGGGCTCTGAGGAGTGAGAAGAAGGCTTGTTATTAGGCTCTGAGGAGTGAGAAGAAGTCTTGTTATTAGACTCTGAGGAGTGAGAAGAAGTCTTGTTATTAGACTCTGAGGAGTGAGAAGAAGTCTTGTGATCAGACCCTGAGGAGTGAGAAGGAGTCTTGTTATTAGACTCTGAGGAGTGAGAAGAAGGCTTGTGATCAGACCCTGAGGAGTGAGAAGAAGGCTTGTGATCAGACCCTGAGGAGTGAGAAGAAGTCTTGTTATTAGACTCTGAGGAGTGAGAAGAAGTCTTGTTATTAGACCCTGAGGAGTGAGAAGGAGTCTTGTTATTAGACTCTGAGGAGTGAGAAGAAGGCTTGTGATCGGGCTCTGTGGAGTGAGAAGAAGGCTTGTTATTAGACTCTGAGGAGTGAGAAGAAGGCTTGTTATTAGACTCTGAGGAGTGAGAAGAAGGCTTGTTATTAGACTCTGAGGAGTGAGAAGAAGTCTTGTTATTAGACTCTGAGGAGTGAGAAGAAGTCTTGTTATTAGACTCTGAGGAGTGAGAAGAAGTCTTGTTATTAGACTCTGAGGAGTGAGAAGAAGGCTTGTGATCAGACCCTGAGGAGTGAGAAGAAGTCTTGTTATTAGACTCTGAGGAGTGAGAAGAAGGCTTGTTATTAGACTCTGAGGAGTGAGAAGAAGTCTTGTTATTAGACTCTGAGGAGTGAGAAGGAGTCTTGTTATTAGACTCTGAGGAGTGAGAAGAAGGCTTGTGATCGGGCTCTGAGGAGTGAGAAGAAGGCTTGTTATTAGGCTCTGAGGAGTGAGAAGAAGTCTTGTTATTAGACTCTGAGGAGTGAGAAGAAGTCTTGTTATTAGACTCTGAGGAGTGAGAAGAAGTCTTGTGATCAGACCCTGAGGAGTGAGAAGGAGTCTTGTTATTAGACTCTGAGGAGTGAGAAGAAGGCTTGTGATCAGACCCTGAGGAGTGAAAAGGAGTCTTGTTATTAGACCCTGAGGAGTGAGAAGAAGGCTTGTTATTAGACTCTGAGGAGTGAGAAGAAGTCTTGTTATTAGACTCTGAGGAGTGAGAAGAAGGCTTGTGATCAGACCCTGAGGAGTGAGAAGGAGTCTTGTTATTAGACTCTGAGGAGTGAGAAGAAGGCTTGTTATTAGAGTCTGAGGAGTGAGAAGAAGTCTTGTTATTAGACTCTGAGGAGTGAGAAGAAGTCTTGTTATTAGACTCTGAGGAGTGAGAAGAAGTCTTGTGATCAGACCCTGAGGAGTGAGAAGGAGCCTTGTTATTAGACTCTGAGGAGTGAGAAGAAGGCTTGTGATCGGGCTCTGAGGAGTGAAAGGAAGGCTTGTTATTAGACCCTGAGGAGTGAGAAGGAGTCTTGTTATTAGACTCTGAGGAGTGAGAAGAAGGTTTGTGATCAGACCCTGAGGAGTGAGAAGGAGTCTTGTTATTAGACTCTGAGGAGTGAGAAGAAGGCTTGTGATCGGGCTCTGAGGAGTGAGAAGAAGGCTTGTGATCGGGCTCTGAGGAGTGAGAAGAAGGCTTGTTATTAGACTCTGAGGAGTGAGAAGAAGTCTTGTTATTAGACTCTGAGGAGTGAGAAGAAGGCTTGTTATTAGACTCTGAGGAGTGAGAAGAAGTCTTGTTATTAGACTCTGAGGAGTGAGAAGAAGTCTTGTTATTAGACTCTGAGGAGTGAGAAGAAGGCTTGTTATTAGACTCTGAGGAGTGAGAAGAAGTCTTGTTATTAGACTCTGAGGAGTGAGAAGAAGTCTTGTTATTAGACTCTGAGGAGTGAGAAGAAGTCTTGTGATCAGACCCTGAGGAGTGAGAAGGAGTCTTGTTATTAGACTCTGAGGAGTGAGAAGAAGTCTTGTTATTAGACTCTGAGGAGTGAGAATTCGTCTTGTTATTAGACTCTGAGGAGTGAGAAGAAGTCTTGTGATCAGACCCTGAGGAGTGAGAAGGAGTCTTGTTATTAGACTCTGAGGAGTGAGAAGAAGGCTTGTGATCAGACCCTGAGTCGTGAGAATGAGTCTTGTTATTAGACCCTGAGGAGTGAGAAGAAGGCTTGTTATTAGACTGAGGAGTGAGAAGAAGTCTTGTTGTTAGACTCTGAGGAGTGAGAAGAAGGCTTGTGATCAGACCCTGAGGAGTGAGAAGGAGTCTTGTTATGAGCCTCTGAGGAGTGAGAAGAAGGCTTGTTATTAGACTCTGAGGAGTGAGAAGAAGTCTTGTTATTAGACTCTGAGGAGTGAGAAGAAGTCTTGTTATTAGACTCTGAGGAGTGAGAAGAAGTTTTGTGATCAGACCATGAGGAGTGAGAAGGAATCTTGTTATTAGACTCTGAGGAGTGAGAAGAAGGCTTTTGATCGGGCTCTGAGGTGTGAAAAGAAGGCTTGTTATTAGACCCTGAGGAGTGAGAAGGAGTCTTGTTATTAGACTCTGAGGAGTGAGAAGAAGGTTTGTGATCAGACCCTGAGGAGTGAGAAGGAGTCTTGTTATTAGCCTCTGAGGAGTGAGAAGAAGGCTTGTTATTAGACTCTGAGGAGTGAGAAGAAGTCTTGTTATTAGACTCTGAGGAGTGAGAAGAAGTCTTGTTATTAGACTCTGAGGAGTGAGAAGAAGTTTTGTGATCAGACCATGAGGAGTGAGAAGGAATCTTGTTATTAGACTCTGAGGAGTGAGAAGAAGGCTTGTGATCGGGCTCTGAGGTGTGAAAAGAAGGCTTGTTATTAGACCCTGAGGAGTGAGAATGAGTCTTGTTATTAGACTCTGAGGAGTGAGAAGAAGGCTTGTTATTAGACTCTGAAGAGTGAGAAGAAGGCTTGTTATTAGACTCTGAGGAGTGAGAAGAAGACTTGTTTTCTGGCTAGGGGAATGAGAAGAACAAATGTTTTGTAGCTTTCATTGGAATTGTCACCTGATTCATGAGAGACGGTGCATTTGGCAACTGATCGACGATCAATTTGTCCTATAAAACCCATTAAATAAAGCCACCAAACTGACCTTTTCCTCACAAAACCTCAGACATTTATATTATCATCTATTGGATTCACGCTGGATATGTTTGACAGTTCACTTCTTTCATTCCTTTATTTGAATGTGGATCTAATTACCAAATAGTTCCACTTAGTAAGGCTACATTAAAGGATGTTGGATCTCAAAAATGTATACTGTTTTTCAAAGGTGGCATATCAGTCCGGAAAATAGGAGTAGATGTTTCTGTTGTTTACCTTTGGCTGGTTTGAAGGAATGTATTTTGATAGTTTTGGTGCTGTAAGGAAGGTTCTTGGAGCTCTGTTGTTACAGGCACCCCAGTATTCTTGACATTCAAACATACATTTTCTACAGTTAACTTTAAGAGTCCAGTCTGCTGAGATACATTGCTTTTAGGAAATTGAAACTGGCCTGATTTCCTGAATACATCATGCCATTTCCACAAGATTGAGGATTTGGGATTTCCCAATCTAAATGTTATGTCCTTGTTTCCTGTGAGAGCCACTTTAAGGGTTGTGGTCGCCTATTTTATCCATCATAAATGTCAGAAGCTTGGCACATTCTTACCTGAGGACGGTGGGGTAGAGCTCGGCGGTGTACAGCATGGCAGACGTGAAGGAGGCTTCAGAGAAACCTTTTCCTATAATGGCGATGGTTGTCCGCAACGGGCCAAGAGCTGGAGTTAGTAAAAACAAAGACAGAGACCACGAGAATTATGAAGATGTTGGTTACAAACATGGGTTGAATTATTGTTACAAAGCTAACTATTGAGCGGAGCTTGGGTCCTGATGTAGAGTTTGGTGAACGGGTTACTCCATCACAAACGGGACGGCTGTACTTATTCTCAGCACATGATGGTGGAATACTATGCATACTTTTCTTATCCTAGTTCACATTTAAAGAATGTATTTTCAGGCTGGCCTATGCGATTGATCCTGTGGCCCTGGGCTCCACAGACAGATCAGATAACCTGATCTTCAGGGTTCCTTGTTAAATTAACTCTACAGTCCTGAAGAAGTCCCAATTCTTGGCCGAAACTCTCAATAAATGTGTTGAAGTGAAGAAACTGAAGAATGACTACATTTAACATTAGCCTAAGTCACATATGCATTTTTGAATTGCGTGCAGTCCACTTCCAGTTTGGCAGGATTGGAAGGGGCGTTGTAAACCATCAATTCAAGGGTCAACCCACAGAATTGTCATATATTATAATTGTTTAGTAGTGTCAGTCATTTTTCAATATTAATACAAAAACAGAGCAATGGAACTGTACCAATCCCTTGTGTACTGCTCATGTCTACATAAAACATCACAAACAACTTCACTGGATATTTTACATATGTCGTGACCGATAACATCATGCTTAACTTCCCTGAAGTCAAATGATATGTGACGTGATCTGGAGATGAAAGCTGCAGTACCACCGATTGTAGACATGAAGTGGTACAGCATCACTGATCTGAACTAGACATCATCACAGCAGTTGTCATAACAAGAATGTGGTCCTCTCTCATCTTCATTTGACGGTTAATACATGTCACAGTCTACATGCCATTTGTGCTATGATGTGTGTGAGAACAGGAGCATGGCATGAGGGGAGGTATTGTTGCACAGCGCATCATAACTTGTACATGTCAAGAGGTTTGAAGTTTTAGGTCCTAACCACAATTATTCTAAATTATGTTTTTTAGGGATATTTCCCCAGTTATTTTAATATTTGGAAAGTACTTGGCTCCTTTCCTTCCCATTCTTTAACAAATTGTTTTATTGGATGCTTTGCTTTTTGTTCTCTGCTTACGGATCTTAAATAGATTCACATAGTTGAATCGGTAATCAGTCAGAATATCGAATTTTTAATATCGAGATGGCAAAATATCGAGTCTAAAATATAGAATTGACATAATATCGACTTACAAGAATATAGTGGTGCAGAATATCGAAATGCAAGTAAGAAACATCATTTTTCATAATATCGAAGGTAGTAATATTGACAGTCATAATATAGATGTTAAAAGTATTGAATTTATTTATAGTGCTTTAAGTGTTAGTATATGTGTTAATAGTATGTATTATTTTTGTAATGTATGTTTGAATTTTTTTTAAATAATGTATTTTAATTAATTTAATTTGTGTGTAATTTAAGTCTGTAGCGGGTTGTGGGTTTAGAGGGGAATAGGGTGGGAAGTAATTTAATTGAAATATTTAATTATTTTATTATTTAATAATGTAGTATTTAATAATATATAGTGGTAATTAACTTAATTACAGTTTTATTAATTAATTATAAATTGATTAATAACAATTAATAATTAATTTGTAATTATGCTAATTGTGTTATTTTCTATTAATTAGTAATTATTTAGATATTAATTATTAATAATTAATGTGTAAATATGTACTTTTTTTAGGAGTGGGGTGGGGATTGATAGGGGAGTAGGGTAGGATGTACTTAAAGTTTAATGTAATTTTTATTATTTTTATATTATATTTATTACAAGTTAGTTTATAATGTTAATTTTGTGAATTAATTTAGATTTGATGGTTATTCATTTCATTGGTAGTTGTAATAAGTTAATTAATTAATTTTTAAATAATTATGTTAATTCATTAATTATATTAATATTTTACAATATTATAGCTGACATTTATAGGGGAAAATGGTGGGAGGTAAAATAATTTTGATAACATATTTACTTGTTAATTAATGTTATTTATATTGCAGGAGTGGGTATACTAAATTATTCCCCTACCCTATCCAACGCTTTCCCTACTGTTACACTCGGGGGAGTGGGAATAGTAATTTTTACCCTCCCGCTATCCAACACTTTCCTTATTGTTGCACTCACTGGAGTTGGAATAATAATGTTTACCCTTCCGCTATCCAACACTTTCCCTACTATTGCACTCTCTGGAGTGGGAATAGTAATTTTTATCTACCCGCTATCCAACACTTTCCTTTCTGTTGCACTCACTGGAGTGGGAATAGTAATTTTTATCTACGTGCTATCCAACACTTTCCCTACTATTGCACTCTCTGGAGTGGGAATAGTAATTTTTATCTACGTGCTATCCAACACTTTCCCTACTGTTGCACTCACTGGAGTGTGAATTGTAATTTTTACCCTCCCCCTATCCAACACTTTCCTTTCTTTTGCACTCACTGGAGTGGGAATAGTAATTTTTATCTACGCGCTATCCAACACTTTACCAACTGTTGAACTCACTGGAATGGGAATTGTAATTTTTACCCTCCTGCTATCCAGCATTTTCCCTACTGTTGCACTCACTGGAGTGGGAATAGTAAATTTTACCCACCCGCTATCCAACACTTTTCCTACTGTTGTACTCACTGGAGTGGGAATAGTAATTTGTATCGTCCTGCTATCCAACACCTTCCCTAGTGTACCACTCATTGAACTGGAAATAGTTATTTTATCCCCTACGCTATGCAATGTTTCCAGTAATGTTATATTTAATGTAATGTAAAATATTATTTTGTAAAATAAAAATTATTTTAATGTTTAACTTATTATATATAATTTATTTTTATATTTATATAATGGGTATATATATGCAATTATATTTTAAATTATGTTTTTAATATTTTATCATTAGAAATATTAATTAGTTTTCATAATTTTGAGTTAGTATATATAATAAAAAATAAAAATGCATTTGTTTTACATTTTATTCATTATTTCTTAATTTTAACTTTTTAAAAATATGTTTGTTTGTTTAACTTACTTATATTGCTAATTTAATTATTTTATATTACTTTTAAGACATTTTAAAAAGTAGATATTTTAGCAAACCATATTATTTACAACGATATTTTAGATTCGATATTTTTGTACTTACCTGTTTGTAAATAGGAAGTCGCTATTCTGGCATTCTATATTTTTTCATCGATTCTTTGGCAGGTCGATATTCTGCTCCTCGATATTCTGTCAGTGATCCGTGACTGCACCGAGCTCCCCCTCCAGAGGCTTCTACACCTTACGTTTCTACTGTATGTCCTGTGGTAGAGAGTCTCTCTCAGGGCTCTGATCAGAGAACGTTATTTCTTGTAGTTTGCTTCACTTGTATAGCATTATATCATCAGTGCCTTTGTATTTTTTCCTCAGGAAAAAGGAGAGCTTCATAGCCAACTAATGGCTAAAATCTCTGGTAAAACAAGCTGCTTTACATTCCTTCGAGACTTAGCCTGAAGGCTGCTCTCCAAAGCTGCCGTTAGGATAGCTTTCTATAAAAGTTGTCTTTGACCTAATCATCAATAAGAGTTGTTTGGACTGTCACAAGGTGCCCACCTTAATTAGTGGACAGCATATACCAGGCCAACTTCTCACATTGGTTGGGATTCAAGCTTGCTATTGTTTTACTAGGTACATCTCATTGCGTGATTAACTGGAAACCACTAAAAGTATTAGGTACATATAATACATCAAGATTAGAATAAGTATAAGTTCTACTGAACTTGGAGTTGGGTAGTTAAGGGCCTAGCACACCCTTTCTCCAACTCAAGAGAGTTTAGTTCCCACTAGGTTAGGTAAGTGCCTACACCACATGATGCTAGTATGTCTTCTAAAGGAGAAACCAGTGGCTCTCTGCCAACTAGGTATGATCATCTCTCATTTCAGGAATTGAGAAATATTTGTACATCTAGGAAGCTGAGGACAGGTAGAAGTGCAAGCACACAACGTCTCATAAAGATGTTGCTCTTAGATGACCTCAGAAAGACCCCAGGGTCTGATGAAGTAGAACGAGGGGGTGGGGCAGGAGGTGAGGACAGACTAGGAAGTGAACACTTCTTTGATATGGACTCGAATCCTGGCCAGGAGGATCAAAATGATTTCAACCTTGAAAATCCAACTCTTCCTTTCGGTGGAGTAGAAGGCCCCAGTGGCCCTCTCTTTACTCCACCAGGGAGAGTATAAAGTTTACCTAAAATATCAAGAACTCCCTCTGAGGAATCTCATCATTCAGGTACTTCTGTAGGGACCCCTGCTTCTCATAGAAGAGAACCCTCTTATCGTAAGAAGCGCCAATTACTAGAGATTGAAGAATCAAGCTCGGCTCAAGAAAGAGCAATTGGCCTTAGACAGGGAATCCCTAGAGCTCCAGAAGACTAGGACTAGAGTCCCACGGTGGCAGCAACAGTGACTCTAGAACTAGAGAGTATTCTCATGATCGTAGGAACCTGAACAAGATTGTTCCTCCCTATCAGAGTGGGGATGACATCCACAAATGGATAACTGCTCTAGAGAGGGCCTGTAAAGTGCAGATGGTCCCTCAGGAACGGTGGGCAGCAATCTTGTGGCTCTCCTTTGCTGACAAAGGTAGATGTAATGTAATGTAAAGGACACTTCTATAGAGCTGCTTTCACTCCAAGGAGTATCTTGGCGCTCTATCCAGCCTAGATGAAGGGGCTGGAGGGAAAGAAATGACCTAAGTACTATACCACACACTACACTACACTAGTTCCCAACACGTTGCATCAGACAGGGTGAAAATCCACGTCTTCAGGGCTTTCCTAAAGTGTGACTCTTGAGAGAGTGAACGTAGATAGGATGGAAGTTTATTCCAGGCCTTGGAGCCCAAAACAAAGAGTGATTTACCACCTTTTGTAGCCAGCCTAAATCGAGGGATTGTGAGCAGATTTTGGCTGGCAGATCTTAAGCAACGGGTGGGGTGGTACCTCTTAAAGCCATTACATAGATATTTTGGGCCCTGTTGATAAAAGGCTCTGAACGTAATAATCAAGATTTTAAACAGAATTCTTTTCCCTATGGGCAGCCAATGAAGCAGCTTAAGTGCTGCTGAGGCTGAGGATCTGCGAGGCCAACGCAACACAAGCCGAGCGGCTGCATGTTGGACCATTTGCAATTTATGGAGAACAGTTTTGTTGACTCCAGCATATAACCCGTTGCAGTAGTCCAACCTGGAGTTTATTAACGCCACTGCTACTGTCTTCCTGGCCGACAGTGGGAGGAAATCAAAAAATTTCCTCAGAGCTTTTATTATCTGGAAACACGTTCCGGCCACTGTCATTGCTTGATTTTTGAAAGACAGTTGGTTATCAAATTTAATGCCTAAGTTACGGGCAGATGTAATGGTCTTGGGAGGTGTTTCCGCATCCACTGGCCAGCATACTCCAGGGGAAAATAGGTTGTTTTTTCCGAACGGTAGAATTTCAGTCTTACCAGCATTACATTTCAAATGATTTTCAGTCATCCATTTGAATGTAGCTGCCAGACAATCCTTAAGATTTTCTTCAGCATTTGGTCGCTCCCCATCCAACACCAAAATGAGCTGGGTGTCGTCAGCGTATGAAATTGAACTGATCTGGAATGACGCGATCAGTTCTACTAGGGGCGCCATGTACAGGTTGAACCGTACTGGGCTTAAGCTCGAGCCCTGAGGGACCCCTGAGCTGACGACCTTTGCTTCAGATTGGTGTTGTCCTAACACTGTGATTTGACGTCTATTACTCAGAAAATTCGTCAACCACCCTAGGACTTTCCCTCCTACGCCTGCGGCAGCCAAACGATCCACTAAGATGTTATGTGAGACCGTATCGAAGGCTGCCGACAGGTCGAGTAGAATTAAAACAGCTTTCATTCCCTGGTCCATAGCTGCACGAAGGGTCTCTGCTGTATAAAGCAGGGCTGTTTCTGTAGAGTGTTTTGAACGAAACCCTGACTGGTTGGGATGGAAGATATTATTCGTCTCCAGAAAGTTTGTCAATTGTATATTGACAAACTTTTCCGCCAGTTTAAACAGCATAGGCAACAGGGAGATGGGCCGTAAGTTAGAGAGGGAGGTGGGGTCGGCCAAAGCTTTTTTTTGGAGGGGCTTAACAGCCGCACACTTCCACTCATTCGGAATATCAGCCGTGATTAGAGACGAATTTATAATCCCATTTATTATGGGGTTAACCGTCTCTACTAGGGTATGCAAGACCAGGGGAGGGCAGGGGTCCAGAGGTGATCCGGATTTGATGGCTAAAATAGCCTTCAAGGTCTCCTCAGGAGAGACCAGTGTGAAATCTTCCAGATATACGGTAGGCCTTGTCACCTCTCTCTGTAAAGAGACAGTTGACATTGTTGGAACCAAAGGAAAAGTTTTTACAATGGCCAGGATCTTATCTTCGAAGTAGTCAGATATCGCATCACAGAGATCCTGGGATGGCGGAATCTCCTGCGATAGAGCTGCTGGACTCATGAACTCCTTTACAATTTTAAAAATAGCTTTTTGTTCCTGACCTGCCTCAGTAACAGCCTGTAAATAGTGGGCCTTTTTAGCAGATTTTAACTCAGCATGATATTTTCGTCTGGCTGATTTATAGATGTTATGGGAAGTGTCGTCATATTTTCTGCGCCACCTTCTTTCCAGGATTTTTACCTCTCCCAATTCTAGTTTCAAAGCCGGTGTAAACCAGGGGGCACTCTTTTTAGTTTTGGTAGGTCTTAAAATAGTCTTATTAATTGGTTTTAGCATTGCCCCTGCACTGGCAATCCAGTTACAAAAGATTTGGTTGTCTGTAGAGGTATGACCGGATAAATTCGGTATACACATTTTCAATTTAGCTACAACATCCGGTCTATTTGCTAATTCTCTCCAATTGGGAGTGTGTCTGGCTTGGGGTTTTGTTTTATTAATTTCAAGAGGAGCAGTAGATAGGGTATTCAGAAAAATGTGGAACGGAATAAAAAAATGATCAGTCCAAATCTGGGGGATGGGTTCTCCCACCCTCAATCTAGTAAAATTGGAGCAGACGCAGTCCAATAAGTGTCCTGCCTGATGTGTGGGTTCCCTATTGAGAAGCGTAAGTCCTAAAACTTCAATAGTATCCATGAAGCTACTTACTCCAGATTCTTTGGGGGAGTCTAGGTGCAAATTTAGATCACCCAATATTGTAAATTGGGAAAATCTGAGAGTTAGATCACTCAAGACTTCACCCAACGTATCCAGAAATTTTAAGGAAGAACCCGGGGGGCGATATATAAGAGCCCCCGAGAATGTAAGTGAGTCATGGATCCCTAGGATGAAGGCCAGTGCTTCGGCTCCTTTTAAGTCCACAAGTTCTTGAGTGGAGCATTTCAGAGACTTATGATGTGTTATGGCGATGCCTCCTCCTTTTACTTGTGGCCTGTCCAACCGTTGTATAAGGAAATCCTGTGGAATGGCTAGGGCTAGATCGGGGTTGCACCAGGATTTTAGCCAAGTTTCAGTGACCAAAAGTAAGTCGAGATTATTCTCTACTATAAGGTCGTTGATATTTTGAGAGTTTTTGACTAAGGATCGCACATTGATTAAGCCACCCCGTAATACGGGTGCCTCTAAATGTTTATCCGGGGAGGGCTCGGGGAATAATGTGAGTTGACACTGACTACAACTAGCCGGCCCGACCCAAGAGTCCGGATTTAATATGTCGTGACAAGGAGCGTGGGGCCCTTTGCAGGATAACAAGAATTCCCTTGACATACCTGAGAGAGAAGATACCGAAATGTAGCACAGAGTCCTCCGCCTCGCCGCCTCCTTTACGCTGACGGGCGCAGACGGGCAGGACTCTGGCTTGACTCAGGCGTGAGTCAGGCGCTCCCGCTGCGCGTCACCGCTGCGCGACCAGTGAGAGGATTAAGTACAGGCTCACCTGCCTGTTCGTTTGAGCACTAGAGCGCTCAGCCCCAAGTCGCCTCGAGAGTTCCCTTCTAATATGGCGGCCAAGAACCACGAACACTAACAACTATTACAGTTTCTATCCGCTCCAAACAGCTGTGGGGTCACAATTATTATGCAAGAGTGTGGGCAGGATATTACTGATTTAAAAACGGACTAAACAAAAAAATTACAACCAAAATATTTTAAACGCGATAAATTGTTAAAATGCGCTAGTAATCCTGTTTAACGCTCGCATTAGGCACTGGTACAAAGTTATGCGCAGCCAAGTACAAAAAACAGCCTTTCCCTAGGATGGCCTTGCGAAAGTGATCGCCTTAAGTACAGGCTCACCTGCCTGTTCGTTTGAGCACTAGAGCGCTCAGCCCCAAGTCGCCTCGAGAGTTCCCTTCTAATATGGCGGCCAAGAACCACAAACACTAACAACTATTACAGTTTCTATCCGCTCCAAACAGCGGTGGGGTCACAATTATTATGCAAGAGTGTGGGCAGGATATTACTGATTTAAAAACGGACTAAACAAAAAAATTACAACCAAAATATTTTAAACGCGATAAATTGTTAAAATGCGCTAGTAATCCTGTTTAACGCTCGCATTAGGCACTGGTACAAAGTTATGCGCAGCCAAGTACAAAAAACAGCCTTTCCCTAGGATGGCCTTGCGAAAGTGAACGCCTTAAGTACAGGCTCACCTGCCTGTTCGTTTGAGCACTAGAGCGCTCAGCCCCAAGTCGCCTCGAGAGTTCCCTTCTAATATTGCGGCCAAGAACCACGAACACTAACAACTATTACAGTTTCTATCCGCTCCAAACAGCGGTGGGTAGAGATAAGTGCCTCACTGTTAGAGAAGAGGATGCTAATAATTACACAGTCTTGAAGAGTGTTCTCATTGATTGGATTTGCCTAACCACTGAGCAATACAGGATTGAGTTCAGAGATACCCAGTAAACACAGACCCAGGACTGGGTTGACTTTGTAGATTGTGCTACTAAGGCTCTGGAAGGTTGGATACATTGCAGCAAGGTGCATGACTTTTTAGGATTGGACAATTTGATTACGAGGGAGTAGATCCTTAATAATTGTCAAAATCAGTTCTTGCATCAGTACCTGGTGGACTCAGATCCGACTTCTTCCCAAAGATTGGGCAAGAAGGCAGATAAATGGGTCAGAACCAGGGTGAAGCCAAAGAATCAGGGTGGTGACCAGAAGAAAGATTCTTCCAAGAACCAAGAAAAAGGTGGGGATAAATCAAAAGATAAGTCCACTACAGGGCAACAAAAGCCCTTTTCTGGGGTGGGTCCCAAACTCCTTCCTCTCCTGAAAAGAAACCTTATTGCTTTGTCTGTGAAAAGCCAGGCCACTGGAAAAATGATCCCAATTGTCCAAAGGTCAGCAATAAGGAAAATGTTCCTCCCAACACTACTCCTCCTGGTACTACCAATAGTAATCTCCTAGGTGGTAGCAGTGCACCCAAAGATTTAGGGGGTTTTCACGGGGAACTGAGGTGGACCCTGGTTTAGAAAGGTCCCCCTCACAGGCCTCCTCAGTCTGTAATGGTGGCATGGGACTTGCCACTTTTACTGTCAGTCCTGATTCTTTGGGCAAGTACAGACAGGCGGTACTAATAAATGGTCAGAAGGTTGTGGCATTCAGGGACACAGGGGCTAGTGTCACCATGGTGACAGGGAAACAGCTTTTACCTGAGTTTAAGTACCAGGTGACCAACATTGATGGTATCAGGACAGATCATCCCATGGGTATAGTCAGTCGCAGCTGGGGAGGTGTCACTGTCCCAAAGAGAGTGGCAGTGTCCCCAAACTTGCCTGTAGATTGCCTATTGAGTAATGATCTGGAAATGTCAGTCTGGGCTGAAGTTGAATACCAGGCCCATTTAAGAATGTTAGGCC
Organism: Lissotriton helveticus; assembly: GCF_964261635.1. NCBI lineage: Eukaryota > Metazoa > Chordata > Amphibia > Caudata > Salamandridae > Lissotriton > Lissotriton helveticus. Next base: position 13,249,572 of record NC_136067.1, on the reverse strand, counting down.
TCCCTGAGAAAGTTGGTGGGACCCATAGGGCCTCAGGCCAACCCCAGGGACATGTTGGAGTGGTAGAGCCTGAAAGAATGGCCCACTCTACTCCACCAGAGAGCGGAAGGGTTAAAGAAATGTCTTCTCCCCCTCCTCAGACTATAGGTAAGGGTCAGCTTCCTCAGGTCTCTGATCCTACCCATGGTGAAGGAGCTGCCCCAGAGGTGGTCAGGCCAGTCCTGGCAACACCCCTGATGGGAGGGGACCCTTACAAGGTGGTACCCAGTCTGGAGCAGGTATCCAGCCCCTCTCTACACTCCCTCAATCATCCTAGGGCTGTAGAGGTCAGGAAGGTCAGTGGACCACTAAGGGCCCACTATCCAGAGGAACCCCCTCATCAAGAGATTAGGGACACCCAGTCTAGTAGTACTAGCCTGGTGAAAATTCTTCAACACACTGAGGGATCCCTCCTACCCTTAGGTAGTGACATCCCCCAGAGGGACTTTGTTGGGCAAAGGCAAACCTGGGACCAAATTGCTCCAGACCTACCATGTCCCTCCAGTGTTCTAACCGAAGGGACTCAGCCCCCATCTGTAGGCAGCAAGAAGTTGAACCCAAGAGCCAGATATGACTCAGTCATGGAAAGAAAGGGCTCCACGGTGACCAGTGCTCTGAGGAGGTTGAGACCAACATATTTAGGGCCTCACTTCTCCACTCAGGCACCCCACCAGCCTTTTTCCTTGCAAAAACACCCTACGGGTAGTAATCCCCAACTTTGGAGAAAAACCAATATCCTTATTGATAGGGACTCCTTGGTGGACTATACGACAGGGGGTATCCATGCTAGTGCGGGATCTTCCTTATATGGCCACTTAGTCAATAAATGTAAATGTCCAGTATTTATAAAGCGCGAACAATTACCCGAATTGTGTCAAGGTGCTGGGGGCCGTCAGGAAGATTAAGCAAGCTATTGGCCAGAGTCACATGGTGCTGGGCTGTTCTGCCGCCGGTGCCAGGAATGAGCCCCTGGGTTCCAGAGTCCGTCGCCCTGGCCGCTGCACCACACCTCTTCCCTAAAGTCTCAACTGGGCAATGTTAGCCTTATCTCCTTTCGTTTGCGGGGGGTATATATAGGAATTTGGAATCTGACTGCATGGTTACCTCCACTTGTTTCCTGGTGTTTTTCTGGTTTTTGACTAGTCCGACTGGGATCCTTCTATCCAAGAACCCAGTCTATCTGCTGTCCCCCTTAAATTGCTATGCATGTACTTTAGTTTGGGTACACTCCAGATTGGATACTGGGGTGCCCCTATTCAGTCCCTAGTATATGGTACACCATGTACCCAGAGCATAGGTACCCCAGAGGCCTCCCACGGACTGCAGCATGTATTATGCCGCCCCTAAGAGACCATTCAAACTGACACCACAGGTCTGCTACTGCAACCTGTGTAAGGCGGTGCATGAGCCCCTTACATAAATATATAGGTTACCTATATCTATTCTAAATCACTGCACATATAAACCTATCAGTCACCCCTATGGCAGGCCTTGTCAATCCTGAAGGCAGGGTGCTGGGTTTTGTGTGAGAGGGTGCCCCTGCATGAGCAGAGCCCCTCTGCAGCCTTCAGAATCTAGTCTCCGGGGAATGCTAGCCAAATTTTGTATACAACAGGGAGTGAGGCAAGGCTGTATATTTGCCCCTTTCCTTTTCTATTTATATATAAACAGCCTGGGCCAATATTTGATTGAGCATCGATAGGACTACCCGATTATTAAGAATACCCCAGTTCAAATTCTACTCTATGGGGACGACGCAGTTATCATGGCGCGGACGCAACTGGGATTACAACGGACAGTCACCAACTTTGTTAATTTTATGCAAGACAGGGGTTTAAAAGTTAACATGAGTAAAACTTTTACTATGAGCTGTGGGAAAAAACAAGGAAAAAATGATATATCTTTATTAACAACACCATTGTTGAAAGTGCAGATAAGTTTTCGTATCTGGGTATTACTTTTGATCGGACTGGGTCCTGGACAGCGGCAATGCAGGCAAGAAAACTAATGTACATTAGAGCCATTGGCGCAGTTATTAATTTCTCAAGGAAGTTAGGCTGCAGACCTGTCCCTGAGCTATTAGCTATTTATAAAGCTAAATGTTTGTCCACAGCAACATATGGGGCAGACATTTGGGGATTTGTAGATGCGGAACATATTCAACGTTTTGAAAACGCCTTTATTCGTTATCTCCTGGCGGTTCCTGGCTACACTGCTACTTTTAATTGCCATGCGGAACTTGGTCTCCCTTTTATTTCTGATATTATTAATATAAATCCTTTTTTACTCTGGCTTAAGGTATGGGCATCAACTGAGACTGGTTTTAATCGTGATGTAATTGTAGATTGTCTTAAACTAGAGAAGGTGGCTAATGTTCCATGGCTCAGTAATATTTAAAAAATTGGCGACTGACATGGGCCACCCTGAATATTAACATACGCCAGAGATCATGGAAACAATATCTAGAAAAACTTTGAAAACTGTTTGCCTGACTTATCTGGAGAATAAGCGCTGGCTTAAAGAGAGAGATAAAAAAAACTGTTATGGAGAACCAACTAATGACAATTTGTCGGGGTATACAACCATATTTGGTACAGATCCAGGGAAGCTTTAGTCGTATGCTCCTAACCCGTTTTCGTTTTGGGGTCTTCCACAGAATGATTACGTTCCCAAATGTTAAGGATTGGTCGAGAAATCTAGAGCCATATGTATGTAGTTCAAATGGGTTCGCAAACGCCGAAATTCGCAAAATTTCGGCGTTTGCGAACTCATTTTCGCTAAATGGTATGTATGTAGTAAATTTGAGTGCAAAATAAGGAATCGCAAATTTGCGATTCCTTATTTTGCGATTGCATTTAAGGAATCGCAAATTTTGCAATTCCTTAAATGCAATGTATGAAGCACCCAAGTTGTGCGATTTCTCATTAAGAAATCGCAAATTACCACCAACTTGAAGTTGGTGGTAATTTGCGATTTCTTTCACAAAAGCACTTTTTTGCATTTGTGAAAGTGCCATGTGGTGCACATACATGCCCTTAGGGCATGTATGTGCGCCATATGCGCACACATGTTAATTTCAGGGGTGCATCAGGGTGTCCTTATGACACCCTTGTACCCTTGAAATTATTCTCAATTTGTGATTCTCAAATTGCGAATCGCAAATTGAGAATAACTTCACATTCATTCCTATGGGCCTCCTGGCCAATAGAAATGAATGGAAAATTGTTCCTTAATTGCGAATCGCAATTAAGGAATTTGAAGAACTCACAAATAAAAATGCGATTTTCTACATACATACCAATTTGCAAATCTCAAATAGCGATTTCTAAAAAATCGCTATTGAGATTCGCAAATCTTGATGTTGATACATCTGCCCCCTACTCTTATGCCTGTGTGATGATATTTCTAGTCAAACAATGCTGCACAGTGTCTTATTTTGTAAATTGTATACATGTCCCAGGAAAATCTTTTCAAAACCGATCATGAGGCAAATGGGCTTAAGACAATGTAGAACAGCGTTATTGAAGCTACAGCTTTTAGAAAATCAATTGATTATAATGGTAGTTTCCTCCTTTTTAAAGTCTGTTATTAGATATAGAAACACTATGTGATGTTTTACCGCCATGTAACCCTTGTGTTCATACAACTATGATGTTTTTAAAATGTGTAATCATAGCGAAATGTAATTATTTTTAACTTGTGACTTTATGATTTTTATGTTTGCAAAATCAAATAACGCTGAATTTGGACTTTGGTACACCATGTCCCCAGGGCATAGGTACCCCAGAGGCCTCCCAGGGTCAGCAGCATGAATTATGCCACCCCTGAGGGACCACTCAAAATGGCACCACAGGTCTACTACTGCAGCCTGTGTAAGGTGGTGCATGAGCCCCTTACCTAACTATATAGGTTACCTATATCTATTCTAAATTACTGCACATATACACCTATCAGTCAATCCTGAAGGCAGGGTGGTGGGTTTTATGTGAGAGGGTGCCCCTGCATGAGCAGAGCCCCTCTGCAGCCTTCGGAACATATTTTCCGGGATTGTCTGTGATGCAGCCAACCATATATATTTAAGTGCATTATAATCCCATGGTAAATGCTAACTTTAAAACGGGTGCTTAGAAACATGTCGTGTTTGGTGTCAAACACCTTGGAATCATACTTCCCCCGCCAGTAACTGGTGGGGAGGTATGATTCCACGCTTCTAGAGGGACTTATGTGAAACACCAGTACACCCGGTACCAGCTTTCTCGACCTGGGCATCACAAAATAGATGCTGCCAGCCACATATACGAGTCTGCCCTTCTGCTGCTGAGCCGAGCTCGAGCAGAAGAAGGCCTGACAATAGGTTTCCTGTCCCAGGGAAGTGTGACCACCTCCCAGACGGGCTTTAGTGCATTGGGGCTGGGTGGGAGCACTCTGAGAGTGCCGTAATGTCTGCACTGGGGGCACTTTAGTGTCCCTGTGCATAGTCCAGCTCAAACCGGTTGCAGGAACCATTTGCTCCTGCTCTGGCGCGAAACTGGACAAAGGTCTTGGTGTAGCCACCCCACTGTCCTGACCCTCCCATAGGTGGGTCCCTAGAGTTTGCCCAACCCCTTCCTTGGGTATAAAGTAGGAACCCCTGACAACAGAACTATAGGTTTTACCTGGACTAAACTCTGCAAGAAGAAACCACTTACTTCAATGGTCTACACTTAGCTGGACGACGGAAGAATCTCCCTTGGAGTAAAGGAGTTACGGGAGCCCATCGGGCATAGCAGCGCAGGTCTGACTAGGAGCATGGCCCAATGAGGAAGCATGGTATTACTCGGGGGGTGTGAGGGCATCACAACGAGAGACCTCCCTTTCCCCTGCACCCCCTGCTAGGATCTGCGCATCCTTTGATACACTGTCCCAATTTGGAGCTAGTGTGCAGGACCTGTTTAAATGCAGCTCCCGGACCCTCCTTTTCTTTGACAGCTTGAGCTGTGATGACAGCCGGAGGTGCGATGAGAGCCTGAGCTGTGGTGAGAGCCGGAGGTGCGATGAGAGCCTGAGCTGTGGTGAGAGCCTGAGGTGTGGTGAGAGCCTGAGGTGTGGTGAGAGCCTGAGGTGTGGTGAGAGCCTGAGCTGTGGTGGCAGCCTGAGGTGTGGTGAGAGCCTGAGGTGCGGTGAGAGCCTGAGCTGTGGTGAGAGCCTGAGCTGTGGTGAGAGCCTGAGGTGTGGTGAGAGCCTGAGCTGTGGTGAGAGCCTGAGGTGCGGTGAGAGCCTGAGGTGTGGTGAGAGCTTGAGCTGCGGTGACAGCCTGAGGTGCGATGAGAGTCTGAGGTGTGGTGAGAGCCTGAGCTGTGGTGAGAGCCTGAGGTGTGGTGACAGCCTGGGCTGTGGTGGCAGCCTGAGGTGTAGTGAGAGCCTGAGCTGTGGTGAGAGCCTGAGCTGTGGTGAGAGCCTGAGCTGTGGTGAGAGCCTGAGCTGTGGTGGCAGCCTGAGCTGTGGTGAGAGCCTGAGCTGTGGTGAGAGCCTGAGCTGTGGTGAGAGCCTGAGCTGTGGTGAGAGCCTGAGCTGTGGTGGCAGCCTGAGGTGTGGTGAGAGCCTGAGGTGTGGTAAAAGCCTGAGCTGTGGTGGCAGCCTGAGGTGTGGTGAGAGCCTGAGGTGCGATGAGAGCCTGAGGTGTGGTGAGAGCCTGAGGTGTGGTGAGAGCCTGAGGTGCGATGAGAGCCTGAGGTGTGGTGAGAGCCTGAGGTGTGGTGACAGCCTGAGCTGTGGTGGCAGCCTGAGGTGTGGTGAGAGCCTGAGGTGTGGTGAGAGCCTGAGGTGCGGTATTAGCCTGAGGTGTGGTGAGAGCCTGAGGTGTGGTGAGAGCCTGAGCTGTGGTGGCAGCCTGAGGTGTGGTGAGAGCCTGAGGTGTGGTGAGAGCCTGAGCTGTGGTGGCAGCCTGAGGTGTGGTGAGAGCCTGAGCTGTGGTGACAGCCTGAGGTGTGGTGAGAGCCTGAGGTGTGGTGAGAGCCTGAGGTGTGGTGAGAGCCTGAGCTGTGGTGGCAGCCTGAGCTGTGGTGGCAGCCTGAGCTGTGGTGGCAGCCTGAGGTGTGGTGAGAGCCTGGGCTGTGGTGGCAGCCTGAGCTGTGGTGAGAGCCTGAGGTGTGGTGAGAGCCTGAGGTGTGGTGAGAGCCTGGGCTGTGGTGAGAGCCTGAGCTGTGGTGAGAGCCTGAGGTGTGGTGAGAGCCTGAGCTGTGGTGGCAGCCTGAGGTGTGGTGAGAGCCTGAGGTGTGGTGAGAGCCTGAGCTGTGGTGGCAGCCTGAGGTGTGGTGAGAGTCTGAGCTGTGGTGAGAGCCTGAGCTGTGGTGGCAGCCTGAGGTGTGGTGAGAGCCTGAGCTGTGGTGAGAGCCTGAGGTGTGGTGTCAGCCTGAGGTGTGGTGGCAGCCTGAGCTGTGGTGAGAGCCTGAGGTGTGGTGAGAGCCTGAGGTGAGGTGAGAGCCTGGGCTGTGGTGAGAGCCTGAGGTGTGGTGAGAGCCTGAGGTGAGGTGAGAGCCTGAGGTGTGATGAGAGCCTGAGGTGTGGTGAGAGCCTGAGGTGTGATGAGAGCCTGAGGTGTGGTGAGAGCCTGAGCTGTGGTGGCAGCCTGAGGTGTGGTGAGAGCCTGAGCTGTGGTGGCAGCCTGAGGTGTGGTGAGAGCCTGAGCTGTGGTGGCAGCCTGAGGTGTGGTGAGAGCCTGAGGTGTGGTGAGAGCCTGAGCTGTGGTGGCAGCCTGAGGTGTGGTGAGAGTCTGAGCTGTGGTGATAGCCTGAGGTGTGGTGAGAGCCTGGGCTGTGGTGAGAGCCTGAGCTGTGGTGAGAGCCTGAGGTGAGGTGAGAGCCTGAGCTGTGGTGGCAGCCTGAGGTGTGGTGAGAGCCTGAGCTGTGATGAGAGCCTGAGGTGTGGTGGCAGCCTGAGCTGTGGTGACAGCCTGAGGTGTGGTGAGAGCCTGAGGTGTGGTGGCAGCCTGAGGTGTGGTGAGAGCCTGAGGTGTGGTGAGAGCCTGAGGTGTGGTGAGAGCCTGAGCTGTGGTGGCAGCCTGAGGTGTGGTGAGAGTCTGAGCTGTGGTGAGAGCCTGAGGTGTGGTGAGAGCCTGAGGTGTGGTGAGAGCCTGAGGTGTGATGAGAGCCTGAGGTGTGGTGAGAGCCTGAGCTGTGGTGGCAGCCTGAGGTGTGGTGAGAGCCTGAGCTGTGGTGGCAGCCTGAGGTTGGTGAGAGCCTGAGGTGTGGTGAGAGCCTGAGCTGTGGTGGCAGCCTGAGGTGTGGTGAGAGTCTGAGCTGTGGTGAGAGCCTGAGGTGTGGTGAGAGCCTGGGCTGTGGTGAGAGCCTGAGCTGTGGTGAGAGTCTGAGCTGTGGTGAGAGCCTGAGCTGTGGTGGCAGCCTGAGGTGTGGTGAGAGCCTGAGCTGTGGTGGCAGCCTGAGCTGTGGTGGCAGCCTGAGGTGTGGTGAGAGCCTGAGCTGTGGTGGCAGCCTGAGCTGTGGTGAGAGCCTGAGGTGCGGTATTAGCCTGAGGTGTGGTGAGAGCCTGAGCTGTGGTGAGAGCCTGAGCTGTGGAGAGAACCTAAGCTGTGATGAGAGCCTGAGGTGTGGTGGCAGCCTGAGCTGTGGTGAGAGCCTGAGGTGTGGTGAGAGCCTGAGCTGTGGTGAGAGCCTGAGGTGTGGTGGCAGCCTGAGCTGTGGTGGCAGCCTGAGCTGTGGTGAGAGCCTGAGGTGTGGTGAGAGCCTGGGCTGTGGTGAGAGCCTGAGCTGTGGTGAGAGCCTGTGCTGTGGTGAGAACGTGAGCTGTGGTGAGAGCCTGAGGTGCAGTGACTGTCTGAACTGTGGTGAGAGCCTGAGGTGCGGTGACAGCCTGAGCTGTGGTGAGAGCCTGAGGTGCGGTGACAGCCTGAGCTGTGGTGAGAGCCTGAGGTGCGGTGACAGCCTGAGCTGTGTTGAGAGCCTGTACTGTGGTGAGTGCCTGGGCTGTGGTGAGTGCCTGAGGTGTGGTGAGTGCCTGAGCTGTGGTGGCAGCCTGAGGTGTGGTGGCAGCCTGAGCTGTGGTGGCAGCCTGAGCTGTGGTGAGAGCCTGAGGTGTGATATTAGCCTGAGGTGCGGTATTAGCCTGAGCTGTGGTGGCAGCCTGAGGTGTGGTGACAGCCTGGGCTGTGGTGGCAGCCTGAGCTGTGGTCGCAGCCTGAGGTGTGGTGAGAGCCTGAGGTGCGGTATTAGCCTGAGCTGTGGTGGCAGCCTGAGCTTTGGTGGCAGCCTGAGCTGTGGTGAGAGCCTGAGGTGTGGTGAGAGCCTGAGCTGTGGTGAGAGCCTGAGCTGTGGTGGCAGCCTGAGGTGTGGTGGCAGCCTGAGCTGTGGTGGCAGCCTGAGGTGTGGTGGCAGCCTGAGCTGTGGTGAGAGCCTGAGCTGTGGTGAGAGCCTGAGCTGTGGTGAGAGCCTGAGCTGTGGTGGCAGCCTGAGGTGTTGGGGCAGCCTGGGCTGTGGTGGCAGCCTGAGGTGTGGTGAGAGCCTGAGCTGTGGTGAGAGCCTGAGGTGTGGTGAGAGCCTGAGCTGTGGTGGCAGCCTGAGGTGTGGTGGCAGCCTGAGCTGTGGTGAGAGCCTGAGGTGCGGTGACAGCCTGAGCTGTGTTGAGAGCCTGTACTGTGGTGAGTGCCTGGGCTGTGGTGAGTGCCTGAGGTGTGGTGAGTGCCTGAGCTGTGGTGGCAGCCTGAGGTGTGGTGGCAGCCTGAGCTGTGGTGGCAGCCTGAGCTGTGGTGAGAGCCTGAGGTGTGATATTAGCCTGAGGTGCGGTATTAGCCTGAGCTGTGGTGGCAGCCTGAGGTGTGGTGACAGCCTGGGCTGTGGTGGCAGCCTGAGCTGTGGTCGCAGCCTGAGGTGTGGTGAGAGCCTGAGGTGCGGTATTAGCCTGAGCTGTGGTGGCAGCCTGAGCTTTGGTGGCAGCCTGAGCTGTGGTGAGAGCCTGAGGTGTGGTGAGAGCCTGAGCTGTGGTGAGAGCCTGAGCTGTGGTGGCAGCCTGAGGTGTGGTGGCAGCCTGAGCTGTGGTGGCAGCCTGAGGTGTGGTGGCAGCCTGAGCTGTGGTGAGAGCCTGAGCTGTGGTGAGAGCCTGAGCTGTGGTGAGAGCCTGAGCTGTGGTGGCAGCCTGAGGTGTTGGGGCAGCCTGGGCTGTGGTGGCAGCCTGAGGTGTGGTGAGAGCCTGAGCTGTGGTGAGAGCCTGAGGTGTGGTGAGAGCCTGAGCTGTGGTGAGAGCCTGAGGTGTGGTGAGAGCCTGGGCTGTGGTGAGAGCCTGAGCTGTGGTGAGAGCCTGAGCTGTGGTGAGAACGTGAGCTGTGGTGAGAGCCTGAGGTGTCGTGAGGGCCTGCGGTGCGGTATTAGCCTGTGCTGTGGTGAGAGCCTGAGGTGTGGTGGCAGCCTGAGCTGTGGTGAGAGCCTGAGGTGTGGTGGCAGCCTGAGCTGTGGTGAGAGCCTGAGCTGTGGTGAGAGCCTGAGGTGTAGTGATAGCCTGAGCTGTGGTGAGAGCCTGAGCTGTGGTGAGAGCCTGAGGTGTGGTGAGAGCCTGAGGTGCGATGAGAGCCTGAGGTGTGGTGAGAGCCTGAGCTGTGGTGAGAGCCTGAGGTGTGGTGAGAGCCTGAGGTGCGATGAGAGCCTGAGCTGTGGAGAGAACCTAAGCTGTGATGAGAGCCTGAGGTGTGGTGGCAGCCTGAGCTGTGGTGAGAGCCTGAGGTGCAGTGAGAGCCTGAGGTGTAGTGAGAGCCTGAGCTGTGGTGAGAGCCTGAGCTGTGGTGGCAGCCTGAGGTGTAGTGAGAGCTTGAGCTGTGGTGAGAGCCTGAGCTGTGGTGAGAGCCTGAGGTGTGGTGAGAGCCTGAGCTGTGGTGGCAGCCTGAGCTGTGGTGGCAGCCTGAGCTGTGGTGGTAGCCTGAGCTGTGGTGAGAGCCTGAGCTGTGGTGAGAGCCTGAGCTGTGGTGACAGCCTGAGGTCCGATGAGAGCCTGAGGTGTGGTGAGAGCCTGAGGTGTGGTGAGAGCCTGAGGTGTGGTGAGAGCCTGAGCTGTGGTGACAGCCTGAGCTGTGGTGAGAGCCTGAGCTGTGGTGAGAGCCTGAGGTGTGGTGAGAGCCTGGGCTGTGGTGGCAGCCTGAGGTGTGGTAAGAGCCTGAGCTGTGGTGGCAGCCTGAGGTGTGGTGAGAGCCTGAGCTGTGGTGGCAGCCTGAGGTGTGGTGAGAGCCTGAGGTGTGGTAAGAGCCTGAGCTGTGGTGGCAGCCTGAGGTGTGGTGAGAGTCTGAGCTGTGGTGAGAGCCTGAGGTGTGGTGAGAGCCTGGGCTGTGGTGAGAGCCTGAGCTGTGGTGAGAGCCTGAGGTGAGGTGAGAGCCTGAGGTGTGGTGAGAGCCTGAGGTGTGGTGAGAGCCTGAGGTGTGGTGAGAGCCTGAGGTGAGGTGAGAGCCTGGGCTGTGGTGAGAGCCTGAGGTGTGGTGAGAGCCTGAGGTGAGGTGAGAGCCTGAGGTGTGGTGAGAGCCTGAGGTGTGGTGAGAGCCTGAGGTGTGATGAGAGCCTGAGGTGTGGTGAGAGCCTGAGCTGTGGTGGCAGCCTGAGGTGTGGTGAGAGCCTGAGCTGTGGTGAGAGCCTGAGGTGTGGTGAGAGCCTGGGCTGTGGTGAGAGTCTGAGCTGTGGTGAGAGTCTGAGCTGTGGTGAGAGCCTGAGCTGTGGTGGCAGCCTGAGGTGTGGTGAGAGCCTGAGCTGTGGTGGCAGCCTGAGCTGTGGTGGCAGCCTGAGGTGTGGTGAGAGCCTGAGCTGTGGTGGCAGCCTGAGCTGTGGTGAGAGCCTGAGGTGCGGTATTAGCCTGAGGTGTGGTGAGAGCCTGAGCTGTGGTGAGAGCCTGAGCTGTGGAGAGAACCTAAGCTGTGATGAGAGCCTGAGGTGTGGTGGCAGCCTGAGCTGTGGTGAGAGCCTGAGGTGTGGTGGCAGCCTGAGCTGTGGTGGCAGCCTGAGCTGTGGTGAGAGCCTGAGCTGTGGTGAGAGCCTGGGCTGTGGTGAGAGCCTGAGCTGTGGTGAGAGCCTGTGCTGTGGTGAGAACGTGAGCTGTGGTGAGAGCCTGAGGTGCAGTGACTGTCTGAACTGTGGTGAGAGCCTGAGGTGCGGTGACAGCCTGAGCTGTGGTGAGAGCCTGAGGTGCGGTGACAGCCTGAGCTGTGTTGAGAGCCTGTACTGTGGTGAGTGCCTGGGCTGTGGTGAGTGCCTGAGGTGTGGTGAGTGCCTGAGCTGTGGTGGCAGCCTGAGGTGTGGTGGCAGCCTGAGCTGTGGTGGCAGCCTGAGCTGTGGTGAGAGCCTGAGGTGTGATATTAGCCTGAGGTGCGGTATTAGCCTGAGCTGTAGTGGCAGCCTGAGGTGTGGTGACAGCCTGGGCTGTGGTGGCAGCCTGAGCTGTGGTCGCAGCCTGAGGTGTGGTGAGAGCCTGAGGTGCGGTATTAGCCTGAGCTGTGGTGGCAGCCTGAGCTTTGGTGGCAGCCTGAGCTGTGGTGAGAGCCTGAGGTGTGGTGAGAGCCTGAGCTGTGGTGAGAGCCTGAGCTGTGGTGGCAGCCTGAGGTGTGGTGGCAGCCTGAGCTGTGGTGGCAGCCTGAGGTGTGGTGGCAGCCTGAGCTGTGGTGAGAGCCTGAGCTGTGGTGAGAGCCTGAGCTGTGGTGAGAGCCTGAGCTGTGGTGGCAGCCTGAGGTGTTGGGGCAGCCTGGGCTGTGGTGGCAGCCTGAGGTGTGGTGAGAGCCTGAGCTGTGGTGAGAGCCTGAGGTGTGGTGAGAGCCTGAGCTGTGGTGGCAGCCTGAGCTGTGGTGAGAGCCTGAGGTGTGGTGAGAGCCTGGGCTGTGGTGAGAGCCTGAGCTGTGGTGAGAGCCTGAGCTGTGGTGAGAACGTGAGCTGTGGTGAGAGCCTGAGGTGTCGTGAGGGCCTGAGGTGCGGTATTAGCCTGTGCTGTGGTGAGAGCCTGAGGTGTGGTGGCAGCCTGAGCTGTGGTGAGAGCCTGAGGTGTGGTGGCAGCCTGAGCTGTGGTGAGAGCCTGAGCTGTGGTGAGAGCCTGAGGTGTAGTGATAGCCTGAGCTGTGGTGAGAGCCTGAGCTGTGGTGAGAGCCTGAGGTGTGGTGAGAGCCTGAGGTGCGATGAGAGCCTGAGGTGTGGTGAGAGCCTGAGCTGTGGTGAGAGCCTGAGGTGTGGTGAGAGCCTGAGGTGCGATGAGAGCCTGAGCTGTGGAGAGAACCTAAGCTGTGATGAGAGCCTGAGGTGTGGTGGCAGCCTGAGCTGTGGTGAGAGCCTGAGGTGCAGTGAGAGCCTGAGGTGTAGTGAGAGCCTGAGCTGTGGTGAGAGCCTGAGCTGTGGTGGCAGCCTGAGGTGTAGTAAGAGCCTGAGCTGTGGTGAGAGCCTGAGCTGTGGTGAGAGCCTGAGGTGTGGTGAGAGCCTGAGCTGTGGTGGCAGCCTGAGCTGTGGTGGCAGCCTGAGCTGTGGTGGTAGCCTGAGCTGTGGTGAGAGCCTGAGCTGTGGTGAGAGCCTGAGCTGTGGTGACAGCCTGAGGTGCGATGAGAGCCTGAGGTGTGGTGAGAGCCTGAGGTGTGGTGAGAGCCTGAGGTGTGGTTAGAGCCTGAGCTGTGGTGACAGCCTGAGCTGTGGTGAGAGCCTGAGCTGTGGTGAGAGCCTGAGGTGTGGTGAGAGCCTGGGCTGTGGTGAGAGCCTGAGGTGTGGTGAGAGCCTGAGGTGAGGTGAGAGCCTGAGGTGTGGTGAGAGCCTGAGGTGTGATGAGAGCCTGAGGTGTGGTGAGAGCCTGAGCTGTGGTGAGAGCCTGAGGTGTGGTGAGAGCCTGAGGTGCGGTGAGAGCCTGAGCTGTGGTGAGAGCCTGAGCTGTGGTGAGAGCCTGAGGTGTGGTGAGAGCCTGGGCTGTGGTGAGAGCCTGAGCTGTGGTGAGAGCCTGAGGTGAGGTGAGAGCCTGAGGTGTGGTGAGAGCCTGAGGTGTGGTGAGAGCCTGAGGTGTGGTGAGAGCCTGAGGTGAGGTGAGAGCCTGGGCTGTGGTGAGAGCCTGAGGTGTGGTGAGAGCCTGAGGTGAGGTGAGAGCCTGAGGTGTGGTGAGAGCCTGAGGTGTGGTGAGAGCCTGAGGTGTGATGAGAGCCTGAGGTGTGGTGAGAGCCTGAGCTGTGGTGGCAGCCTGAGGTGTGGTGAGAGCCTGAGCTGTGGTGAGAGCCTGAGGTGTGGTGAGAGCCTGGGCTGTGGTGAGAGTCTGAGCTGTGGTGAGAGTCTGAGCTGTGGTGAGAGCCTGAGCTGTGGTGGCAGCCTGAGGTGTGGTGAGAGCCTGAGCTGTGGTGGCAGCCTGAGCTGTGGTGGCAGCCTGAGGTGTGGTGAGAGCCTGAGCTGTGGTGGCAGCCTGAGCTGTGGTGAGAGCCTGAGGTGCGGTATTAGCCTGAGGTGTGGTGAGAGCCTGAGCTGTGGTGAGAGCCTGAGCTGTGGAGAGAACCTAAGCTGTGATGAGAGCCTGAGGTGTGGTGGCAGCCTGAGCTGTGGTGAGAGCCTGAGGTGTGGTGAGAGCCTGAGCTGTGGTGAGAGCCTGAGGTGTGGTGGCAGCCTGAGCTGTGGTGGCAGCCTGAGCTGTGGTGAGAGCCTGAGGTGTGGTGAGAGCCTGGGCTGTGGTGAGAGCCTGAGCTGTGGTGAGAGCCTGTGCTGTGGTGAGAACGTGAGCTGTGGTGAGAGCCTGAGGTGCAGTGACTGTCTGAACTGTGGTGAGAGCCTGAGGTGCGGTGACAGCCTGAGCTGTGGTGAGAGCCTGAGGTGCGGTGACAGCCTGAGCTGTGGTGAGAGCCTGAGGTGCGGTGACAGCCTGAGCTGTGTTGAGAGCCTGGACTGTGGTGAGTGCCTGGGCTGTGGTGAGTGCCTGAGGTGTGGTGAGTGCCTGAGCTGTGGTGGCAGCCTGAGGTGTGGTGGCAGCCTGAGCTGTGGTGGCAGCCTGAGCTGTGGTGAGAGCCTGAGGTGTGGTATTAGCCTGAGGTGCGGTATTAGCCTGAGCTGTGGTGGCAGCCTGAGGTGTGGTGACAGCCTGGGCTGTGGTGGCAGCCTGAGCTGTGGTCGCAGCCTGAGGTGTGGTGAGAGCCTGAGGTGCGGTATTAGCCTGAGCTGTGGTGGCAGCCTGAGCTTTGGTGGCAGCCTGAGCTGTGGTGAGAGCCTGAGGTGTGGTGAGAGCCTGAGCTGTGGTGAGAGCCTGAGCTGTGGTGGCAGCCTGAGGTGTGGTGGCAGCCTGAGCTGTGGTGGCGGCCTGAGGTGTGGTGGCAGCCTGAGCTGTGGTGAGAACCTGAGCTGTGGTGAGAGCCTGAGCTGTGGTGAGAGCCTGAGCTGTGGTGGCAGCCTGAGGTGTTGGGGCAGCCTGGGCTGTGGTGGCAGCCTGAGGTGTGGTGAGAGCCTGAGCTGTGGTGGCAGCCTGAGCTGTGGTGAGAGCCTGAGGTGTGGTGAGAGCCTGGGCTGTGGTGAGAGCCTGAGCTGTGGTGAGAGCCTGAGCTGTGGTGAGAACGTGAGCTGTGGTGAGAGCCTGAGGTGTCGTGAGGGCCTGAGGTGCGGTATTAGCCTGTGCTGTGGTGAGAGCCTGAGGTGTGGTGGCAGCCTGAGCTGTGGTGAGAGCCTGAGGTGTGGTGGCAGCCTGAGCTGTGGTGAGAGCCTGAGCTGTGGTGAGAGCCTGAGGTGTAGTGATAGCCTGAGCTGTGGTGAGAGCCTGAGCTGTGGTGAGAGCCTGAGGTGTGGTGAGAGCCTGAGGTGCGATGAGAGCCTGAGGTGTGGTGAGAGCCTGAGCTGTGGTGAGAGCCTGAGGTGTGGTGAGAGCCTGAGGTGCGATGAGAGCCTGAGCTGTGGAGAGAACCTAAGCTGTGATGAGAGCCTGGGGTGTGGTGGCAGCCTGAGCTGTGGTGAGAGCCTGAGGTGCAGTGAGAGCCTGAGGTGTAGTGAGAGCCTGAGCTGTGGTGAGAGCCTGAGCTGTGGTGGCAGCCTGAGGTGTAGTGAGAGCCTGAGCTGTGGTGAGAGCCTGAGCTGTGGTGAGAGCCTGAGGTGTGGTGAGAGCCTGAGCTGTGGTGGCAGCCTGAGCTGTGGTGGCAGCCTGAACTGTGGTGGTAGCCTGAGCTGTGGTGAGAGCCTGAGCTGTGGTGAGAGCCTGAGCTGTGGTGACAGCCTGAGGTGCGATGAGAGCCTGAGGTGTGGTGGGAGCCTGAGGTGTGGTGAGAGCCTGAGGTGTGGTGAGAGCCTGAGCTGTGGTGACAGCCTGAGCTGTGGTGAGAGCCTGAGCTGTGGTGAGAGCCTGAGGTGTGGTGAGAGCCTGGGCTGTGGTGAGAGCCTGAGGTGTGGTGAGAGCCTGAGGTGAGGTGAGAGCCTGAGGTGTGGTGAGAGCCTGAGGTGTGATGAGAGCCTGAGGTGTGGTGAGAGCCTGAGCTGTGGTGAGAGCCTGAGGTGTGGTGAGAGCCTGAGGTGCGGTGAGAGCCTGAGCTGTGGTGAGAGCCTGAGCTGTGGTGAGAGCCTGAGGTGTGGTGACAGCCTGGGCTGTGGTGGCAGCCTGAGCTGTGGTGGCAGCCTGAGGTGTGGTGAGAGCCTGAGGTGCGATGAGAGCCTGAGGTGTGGTGAGAGCCTGAGCTGTGGTGTGAGCCTGAGGTGTGGTGAGAGCCTGAGCTGTGGTGAGAGCCTGAGCTGTGGTGAGAGCCTGAGCTGTGGTGACAGCCTGAGCTGTGGTGAGAGCCTGAGGTGCGATGAGAGCCTGAGGTGTGGTGAGAGCCTGAGCTGTGGTGAGAGCCTGAGCTGTGGTGAGAGCCTGAGCTGTTGTGACAGCCTGAGCTGTGGTGAGAGCCTGAGGTGCGATGAGAGCCTGAGGTGTGGTGAGAGGCTGAGCTGTGGTGAGAGCCTGAGGTGTGGTGAGAGCCTGGGCTGTGGTGAGAGTGTGAGCTGTGGTGAGAGTCTGAGCTGTGGTGAGAGCCTGAGCTGTGGTGGCAGCCTGAGGTGTGGTGAGAGCCTGAGCTGTGGTGGCAGCCTGAGCTGTGGTGGCAGCCTGAGGTGTGGTGAGAGCCTGAGCTGTGGTGGCAGCCTGAGCTGTGGTGAGAGCCTGAGGTGTGGTATTAGCCTGAGGTGTGGTGAGAGCCTGAGCTGTGGTGAGAGCCTGAGCTGTGGTGAGAGCCTGAGCTGTGGAGAGAACCTAAGCTGTGATGAGAGCCTGAGGTGTGGTGGCAGCCTGAGCTGTGGTGAGAGCCTGAGGTGCAGTGAGAGCCTGAGGTGTAGTGAGAGCCTGAGCCTTGGTGAGAGCCTGAGCTGTGGTGGCAGCCTGAGGTGTAGTGAGAGCCTGAGCTGTGGTGAGAGCCTGAGGTACAATGACAGACTGAGCTATGATGAGTGCCTGAGCTGTGGTGGCAGCCTGAGGTGTGGTGAGAGCCTGAGGTGTGGTGAGAGCCTGAGCTGTGGTGGCAGCCTGAGCTGTGGTGAGAGCCTGAGGTGTGGTGAGAGCCTGAGCTGTGGTGGCAGCCTGAGCTGTGGTGGCAGCCTGAGCTGTGGTGAGAGCCTGAGCTGTGGTGACAGCCTGAGGTGCGATGAGAGCCTGAGGTGTGGTGAGAGCCTGAGGTGTGATGAGAGCCTGAGGTGTGATGAGAGCCTGAGCTGTGGTGAGAGCCTGAGGGGCGGTGACAGCCTGAGCTGTGGTGAGAGCCTGAGCTGTGGTGGCAGCATGAGCTGTGGTGGCAGCCTGAGGTGTGGTGAGAGCCTGAGGTGCGGTATTAGCCTGAGATACAGTGACAGCCTGAGCTGTGGTGGCAGCCTGAGCTGCGGTGGCAGCCTGAGCTGGGGTGAGAGCCTGAGCTGTGGTGAGAGCCTGAGCTGTGGTGAGAGCCTGAGCTGTGGTGGCAGCCTGAGGTGCGATGAGAGCCTGAGGTGTGGTGAGAGCCTGAGGTGTGGTGAGAGCCTGAGGTGTGATGAGAGCCTGAGGTGTGGTGAGAGCCTGAGGTGTGGTGAGAGCCTGAGCTGTGGTGAGAGCCTGAGGTGTGGTGAGAGCCTGGGCTGTGGTGAGAGTCTGAGCTGTGGTGAGAGTCTGAGCTGTGGTGAGAGCCTGAGCTGTGGTGGCAGCCTGAGGTGTGGTGAGAGCCTGAGCTATGGTGGCAGCCTGAGCTGTGGTGGCAGCCTGAGGTGTGGTGAGAGCCTGAGCTGTGGTGAGAGCCTGAGCTGTGGTGAGAGCCTGAGCTGTGGAGACAACCTAAGCTGTGATGAGAGCCTGAGGTGTGGTGGCAGCCTGAGCTGTGGTGAGAGCCTGAGGTGCAGTGAGAGCCTGAGGTGTAGTGAGAGCCTGAGCTGTGGTGAGAGCCTGAGCTGTGGTGGCAGCCTGAGGTGTAGTGAGAGCCTGAGCTGTGGTGAGAGCCTGAGGTACAGTGACAGCCTGAGCTATGATGAGAGCCTGAGCTGTGGTGGCAGCCTGAGTTGTGGTGAGAGCCTGAGGTGTGGTGAGAGCCTGAGCTGTGGTGGCAGCCTGAGCTGTGGTGAGAGCCTGAGGTGTGGTGAGAGTCTGAGCTGTGGTGGCAGCCTGAGCTGTGGTGGCAGCCTGAGCTGTGGTGAGAGCCTGAGGTGTGATGAGAGCCTGAGGTGTGGTGAGAGCCTGAGCTGTGGTGAGAGCCTGAGCTGTGGTGAGAGCCTGAGGTGTGGTGAGAGCCTGAGGTGTAGTGAGAGCCTGAGCTGTGGTGAGAGCCTGAGCTGTGGTGGCAGCCTGAGGTGTAGTGAGAGCCTGAGCTGTGGTGAGAGCCTGAGCTGTGGTGAGAGCCTGAGGTGTGGTGAGAGCCTGAGCTGTGGTGGCAGCCTGAGCTGTGGTGGCAGCCTGAGCTGTGGTGGCAGCCTGAGGTGTGGTGAGAGCCTGAGCTGTGGTGAGAGCCTGAGCTGTGGTGAGAGCCTGAGCTGTGGTGACAGCCTGAGGTGCGATGAGAGCCTGAGGTGTGGTGAGAGCCTGAGGTGTGGTGAGAGCCTGAGCTGTGGTGAGAACGTGAGCTGTGGTGAGAGCCTGAGGTGTCGTGAGGGCCTGAGGTGCGGTATTAGCCTGTGCTGTGGTGAGAGCCTGAGGTGTGGTGAGAGCCTGGGCTGTGGTGAGAGCCTGAGCTGTGGTGAGAGCCTGAGCTGTGGTGAGAACGTGAGCTGTGGTGAGAGCCTGAGGTGTCGTGAGGGCCTGAGGTGCGGTATTAGCCTGTGCTGTGGTGAGAGCCTGAGGTGTGGTGGCAGCCTGAGCTGTGGTGAGAGCCTGAGGTGTGGTGGCAGCCTGAGCTGTGGTGAGAGCCTGAGCTGTGGTGAGAGCCTGAGGTGTAGTGATAGCCTGAGCTGTGGTGAGAGCCTGAGCTGTGGTGAGAGCCTGAGGTGTGGTGAGAGCCTGAGGTGCGATGAGAGCCTGAGGTGTGGTGAGAGCCTGAGCTGTGGTGAGAGCCTGAGGTGTGGTGAGAGCCTGAGGTGCGATGAGAGCCTGAGCTGTGGAGAGAACCTAAGCTGTGATGAGAGCCTGGGGTGTGGTGGCAGCCTGAGCTGTGGTGAGAGCCTGAGGTGCAGTGAGAGCCTGTGGTGTAGTGAGAGCCTGAGCTGTGGTGAGAGCCTGAGCTGTGGTGGCAGCCTGAGGTGTAGTGAGAGCCTGAGCTGTGGTGAGAGCCTGAGCTGTGGTGAGAGCCTGAGGTGTGGTGAGAGCCTGAGCTGTGGTGGCAGCCTGAGCTGTGGTGGCAGCCTGAACTGTGGTGGTAGCCTGAGCTGTGGTGAGAGCCTGAGCTGTGGTGAGAGCCTGAGCTGTGGTGACAGCCTGAGGTGCGATGAGAGCCTGAGGTGTGGTGAGAGCCTGAGGTGTGGTGAGAGCCTGAGGTGTGGTGAGAGCCTGAGCTGTGGTGACAGCCTGAGCTGTGGTGAGAGCCTGAGCTGTGGTGAGAGCCTGAGGTGTGGTGAGAGCCTGGGCTGTGGTGAGAGCCTGAGGTGTGGTGAGAGCCTGAGGTGAGGTGAGAGCCTGAGGTGTGGTGAGAGCCTGAGGTGTGATGAGAGCCTGAGGTGTGGTGAGAGCCTGAGCTGTGGTGAGAGCCTGAGGTGTGGTGAGAGCCTGAGGTGCGGTGAGAGCCTGAGCTGTGGTGAGAGCCTGAGCTGTGGTGAGAGCCTGAGGTGTGGTGACAGCCTGGGCTGTGGTGGCAGCCTGAGCTGTGGTGGCAGCCTGAGGTGTGGTGAGAGCCTGAGGTGCGATGAGAGCCTGAGGTGTGGTGAGAGCCTGAGCTGTGGTGTGAGCCTGAGGTGTGGTGAGAGCCTGAGCTGTGGTGAGAGCCTGAGCTGTGGTGAGAGCCTGAGCTGTGGTGACAGCCTGAGCTGTGGTGAGAGCCTGAGGTGCGATGAGAGCCTGAGGTGTGGTGAGAGCCTGAGCTGTGGTGAGAGCCTGAGCTGTGGTGAGAGCCTGAGCTGTTGTGACAGCCTGAGCTGTGGTGAGAGCCTGAGGTGCGATGAGAGCCTGAGGTGTGGTGAGAGGCTGAGCTGTGGTGAGAGCCTGAGGTGTGGTGAGAGCCTGGGCTGTGGTGAGAGTGTGAGCTGTGGTGAGAGTCTGAGCTGTGGTGAGAGCCTGAGCTGTGGTGGCAGCCTGAGGTGTGGTGAGAGCCTGAGCTGTGGTGGCAGCCTGAGCTGTGGTGGCAGCCTGAGGTGTGGTGAGAGCCTGAGCTGTGGTGGCAGCCTGAGCTGTGGTGAGAGCCTGAGGTGTGGTATTAGCCTGAGGTGTGGTGAGAGCCTGAGCTGTGGTGAGAGCCTGAGCTGTGGTGAGAGCCTGAGCTGTGGAGAGAACCTAAGCTGTGATGAGAGCCTGAGGTGTGGTGGCAGCCTGAGCTGTGGTGAGAGCCTGAGGTGCAGTGAGAGCCTGAGGTGTAGTGAGAGCCTGAGCCTTGGTGAGAGCCTGAGCTGTGGTGGCAGCCTGAGGTGTAGTGAGAGCCTGAGCTGTGGTGAGAGCCTGAGGTACAATGACAGACTGAGCTATGATGAGTGCCTGAGCTGTGGTGGCAGCCTGAGGTGTGGTGAGAGCCTGAGGTGTGGTGAGAGCCTGAGCTGTGGTGGCAGCCTGAGCTGTGGTGAGAGCCTGAGGTGTGGTGAGAGCCTGAGCTGTGGTGGCAGCCTGAGCTGTGGTGGCAGCCTGAGCTGTGGTGAGAGCCTGAGCTGTGGTGACAGCCTGAGGTGCGATGAGAGCCTGAGGTGTGGTGAGAGCCTGAGGTGTGATGAGAGCCTGAGGTGTGATGAGAGCCTGAGCTGTGGTGAGAGCCTGAGGGGCGGTGACAGCCTGAGCTGTGGTGAGAGCCTGAGCTGTGGTGGCAGCATGAGCTGTGGTGGCAGCCTGAGGTGTGGTGAGAGCCTGAGGTGCGGTATTAGCCTGAGATACAGTGACAGCCTGAGCTGTGGTGGCAGCCTGAGCTGCGGTGGCAGCCTGAGCTGGGGTGAGAGCCTGAGCTGTGGTGAGAGCCTGAGCTGTGGTGAGAGCCTGAGCTGTGGTGGCAGCCTGAGGTGCGATGAGAGCCTGAGGTGTGGTGAGAGCCTGAGGTGTGGTGAGAGCCTGAGGTGTGATGAGAGCCTGAGGTGTGGTGAGAGCCTGAGGTGTGGTGAGAGCCTGAGCTGTGGTGAGAGCCTGAGGTGTGGTGAGAGCCTGGGCTGTGGTGAGAGTCTGAGCTGTGGTGAGAGTCTGAGCTGTGGTGAGAGCCTGAGCTGTGGTGGCAGCCTGAGGTGTGGTGAGAGCCTGAGCTATGGTGGCAGCCTGAGCTGTGGTGGCAGCCTGAGGTGTGGTGAGAGCCTGAGCTGTGGTGGCAGCCTGAGCTGTGGTGAGAGCCTGAGGTGCGATGAGAGCCTGAGCTGTGGTGAGAGCCTGAGCTGTGGTGAGAGCCTGAGCTGTGGAGACAACCTAAGCTGTGATGAGAGCCTGAGGTGTGGTGGCAGCCTGAGCTGTGGTGAGAGCCTGAGGTGCAGTGAGAGCCTGAGGTGTAGTGAGAGCCTGAGCTGTGGTGAGAGCCTGAGCTGTGGTGGCAGCCTGAGGTGTAGTGAGAGCCTGAGCTGTGGTGAGAGCCTGAGGTACAGTGACAGCCTGAGCTATGATGAGAGCCTGAGCTGTGGTGGCAGCCTGAGTTGTGGTGAGAGCCTGAGGTGTGGTGAGAGCCTGAGCTGTGGTGGCAGCCTGAGCTGTGGTGAGAGCCTGAGGTGTGGTGAGAGTCTGAGCTGTGGTGGCAGCCTGAGCTGTGGTGGCAGCCTGAGCTGTGGTGAGAGCCTGAGGTGTGATGAGAGCCTGAGGTGTGGTGAGAGCCTGAGCTGTGGTGAGAGCCTGAGCTGTGGTGAGAGCCTGAGGTGTGGTGAGAGCCTGAGGTGTAGTGAGAGCCTGAGCTGTGGTGAGAGCCTGAGCTGTGGTGGCAGCCTGAGGTGTAGTGAGAGCCTGAGCTGTGGTGAGAGCCTGAGCTGTGGTGAGAGCCTGAGGTGTGGTGAGAGCCTGAGCTGTGGTGGCAGCCTGAGCTGTGGTGGCAGCCTGAGCTGTGGTGGCAGCCTGAGGTGTGGTGAGAGCCTGAGCTGTGGTGAGAGCCTGAGCTGTGGTGAGAGCCTGAGCTGTGGTGACAGCCTGAGGTGCGATGAGAGCCTGAGGTGTGGTGAGAGCCTGAGGTGTGGTGAGAGCCTGAGGTGTGGTGAGAGCCTGAGCTGTGGTGACAGCCTGAGCTGTGGTGAGAGCCTGAGCTGTGGTGAGAGCCTGAGGTGTGGTGAGAGCCTGGGCTGTGGTGGGAGCCTGAGGTGTGGTGAGAGCCTGAGGTGAGGTGAGAGCCTGAGGTGTGGTGAGAGCCTGAGGTGTGGTGAGAGCCTGAGGTGTGATGAGAGCCTGAGGTGTGGTGAGAGCCTGAGCTGTGGTGAGAGCCTGAGGTGTGGTGAGAGCCTGAGGTGTGGTGACAGCCTGGGCTGTGGTGGCAGCAAGAGGTGTGGTGAGAGCCTGAGGTGCGATGAGAGCCTGAGGTGTGGTAAGAGCCTGAGCTGTGGTGAGAGCCTGAGCTGTGGTGAGAGCCTGAGCTGTGGTGAGAGCCTGAGGTGCGATGAGAGCCTGAGGTGTGGTGAGAGCCTGAGGTGTGATGAAAGCCTGAGCTGTGGTGAGAGCCTGAGGGGCGGTGACAGCCTGAGCTGTGGTGAGAGCCTGAGCTGTGGTGGCAGCCTGAGCTGTGGTGGCAGCCTGAGGTGTGGTGAGAGCCTGAGGTGCGGTATTAGCCTGAGATACAGTGACAGCCAGAGCTGTGGTGGCAGCCTGAGCTGTGGTGGCAGCCTGAGCTGGGGTGAGAGCCTGAGGTGTGGTGAGAGCCTGAGCTGTGGTGTGAGCCTGAGGTGTGGTGAGAGCCTGAGCTGTGGTGTGAGCCTGAGGTGTGGTGAGAGCCTGAGCTGTGGTGAGAGCCTGAGCTGTGGTGAGAGCCTGAGCTGTGGTGGCAGCCTGAGGTGTGGTGAGAGCCTGAGGTGCGGTATTAGCCTGAGGTATGGTGAGAGCCTGAGCTGTGGTGAGAGCCTGAGGTGCGATGAGAGCCTGAGGTGTGGTGAGAGCCTGAGGTGTGGTGAGAGCCTGAGGTGTGGTGAGAGCCTGAGCTGTGGTGGCAGCCTGAGCTGTTGTGACAGCCTGAGCTGTGGTGAGAGCCTGAGGTGCGATGAGAGCCTGAGGTGTGGTGAGAGCCTGAGGTGTGGTGAGAGCCTGAGGTGTGATGAGAGCCTGAGGTGTGGTGAGAGCCTGAGGTGTGGTTAGAGCCTGAGCTGTGGTGAGAGCCTGAGGTGTGGTGAGAGCCTGGGCTGTGGTGAGAGTCTGAGCTGTGGTGAGAGTCTGAGCTGTGGTGAGAGCCTGAGCTGTGGTGGCAGCCTGAGGTGTGGTGAGAGCCTGAGCTGTGGTGGCAGCCTGAGCTGTGGTGGCAGCCTGAGGTGTGGTGAGAGCCTGAGGTGTGGTGGCAGCCTGAGCTGTGGTGAGAGCCTGAGGTGCGGTATTAGCCTGAGGTGTGGTGAGAGCCTGAGCTGTGGTGAGAGCCTGAGCTGTGGTGAGAGCCTGAGCTGTGGAGAGAACCTAAGCTGTGATGAGAGCCTGAGCTGTGGTGGCAGCCTGAGCTGTGGTGGCAGCCTGAGGTGTGGTGAGAGCCTGAGCTGTGGTGGCAGCCTGAGCTGTGGTGAGAGCCTGAGGTGCGGTATTAGCCTGAGGTGTGGTGAGAGCCTGAGCTGTGGTGAGAGCCTGAGGTGTGGTGAGAGCCTGAGGTGTGGTGAGAGCCTGAGCTGTGGTGGCAGCCTGAGCTGTGGTGAGAGCCTGAGGTGCGGTATTAGCCTGAGGTGTCGTGAGAGCCTGAGCTGTGGTGGCAGCCTGAGCTGTGGTGAGAGCCTGAGGTGCAGTGAGAGCCTGAGGTGTAGTGAGAGCCTGAGCTGTGGTGAGAGCCTGAGCTGTGGTGGCAGCCTGAGGTGTAGTGAGAGCCTGAGCTGTGGTGAGAGCCTGAGGTACAGTGACAGCCTGAGCTATGATGAGAGCCTGAGCTGTGGTGGCAGCCTGAGGTGTGGTGAGAGCCTGAGGTGTGGTGAGAGCCTGAGCTGTGGTGGCAGCCTGAGCTGTGGTGGCAGCCTGAGCTGTGGTGAGAGCCTGAGCTGTGGTGAGAGCCTGAGGTGCGATGAGAGCCTGAGGTGTGGTGAGAGCCTGAGGTGTGATGAGAGCCTGAGGTGTGATGAGAGCCTGAGCTGTGGTGAGAGCCTGAGGGGCGGTGACAGCCTGAGCTGTGGTGAGAGCCTGAGCTGTGGTGGCAGCCTGAGCTGTGGTGGCAGTCTGAGGTGTGGTGAGAGCCTGAGGTGCGGTATTAGCCTGAGATACAGTGACAGCCTGAGCTGTGGTGGCAGCCTGAGCTGTGGTGGCAGCCTGAGCTGTGGTGGCAGCCTGAGGTGTAGTGAGAGCCTGAGCTGTGGTGAGAGCCTGAGGTACAGTGACAGCCTGAGCTATGATGAGAGCCTGAGCTGTGGTGGCAGCCTGAGGTGTGGTGAGAGCCTGAGGTGTGGTGAGAGCCTGAGCTGTGGTGGCAGCCTGAGCTGTGGTGGCAGCCTGAGCTGTGGTGAGAGCCTGAGCTGTGGTGAGAGCCTGAGCTGTGGTGAGAGCCTGAGGTGCGATGAGAGCCTGAGGTGTGGTGAGAGCCTGAGGTGTGATGAGAGCCTGAGGTGTGATGAGAGCCTGAGCTGTGGTGAGAGCCTGAGGGGCGGTGACAGCCTGAGCTGTGGTGAGAGCCTGAGCTGTGGTGGCAGCCTGAGCTGTGGTGGCAGTCTGAGGTGTGGTGAGAGCCTGAGGTGCGGTATTAGCCTGAGATACAGTGACAGCCTGAGCTGTGGTGGCAGCCTGAGCTGTGGTGGCAGCCTGAGCTGCGGTGGCAGCCTGAGCTGTGGTGAGAGCCTGAGCTGTGGTGACAGCCTGAGGTGCGATGAGAGCCTGAGGTGTGGTGAGAGCCTGAGGTGTGATGAGAGCCTGAGGTGTGATGAGAGCCTGAGCTGTGGTGAGAGCCTGAGGGGCGGTGACAGCCTGAGCTGTGGTGAGAGCCTGAGCTGTGGTGGCAGCCTGAGGTGTGGTGAGAGCCCGAGGTGCGGTATTAGCCTGAGGTATGGTGAGAGCCTGAGGTGCGGTATTAGCCTGAGCTGTGGTGACAGTCTGAGGTGCATGATATCTCAGCAACAAAAATTACCCTGGTGTTGTGAGAAGCATTCTCATGGCTATGACCAAGACTATGGAAACTTCTTCCAGAACACCTCAGGCTCAGCACATGTGTGTTGTCTTTCTGAAAGAACAGTAGACCCAACTCTTCAGGCCGCACCTCAATGTCCAGAACTGTTTCCTCTCTTCTGTTTTCCCTTTTCCAGGATGTACTTGATATATGTGAAGTGCTCGGTTGCACCTGCGGCCAGGTCTGATATATATACAGCAACACAGAAACACATCAAGAAAATCTTCCTGAGGAAGAGCGAGGGGTGAACTAACTTGGGTATTCGTGGAAGTGTAGGGGACAGGAGAGAAAAAAGGAATTACCAATTTACACCTTCAAGAGAAACTGAAGCATATGTAGGTAGAAGGTAAAAAAGGGGATACGTAAAGGTTGCAAAGGATCTGTGTGGTCCTGAAGGAAAAGGCTGTAGAATGTCTTCAACAAGAACTTATTCAGCAGGAAGGATTGCGCATCCTTAGGGTTCCATTTATTTAAAAATGTGAGGTGACCAATTTCAGGACAAAGTTCCTTCAGAGCAGGAAACCTTGAGCAGATTTACTCCTGAGTTGCTATAATTCTGATGATGATGCATCTATAACTCATTATTCTGTACTTGTGACTTACCTTTTCTCGTGAGTTACTGTTCTTCTGATGATGATGCATCTATAGCTCAGTCTTCTGTGGCTTGTCTTAACTTTACTCATGAGTTACTACACTTCTGATGATGAAGCATCTATAACTCATTCTTCTGAACTTGTGGATTACCTTTACTTGTGAGTTACTGTACGTCTGATGAGGATGCATCTATAGCTCATTCTTTTGTGGCTTGTCTTAACTTTATCAAAACATCGTTGGGGGGAAAGGATCACTTGTCCTGCGTAACCAGGGTTTTGTAATCTCATCGTCTTCGATTCCGATAAAAAAAAAAAAACTCATTCACGTACCAAGGCTCGAATGGCTGTGTATCTTGATTCTCCACCTTTGTGTTAGCAACGTGACAGCATCATCATCGGGTTTTAATTGTATGCTTCCTCTACCCGGAGGTAGACCACGGGCTAGTACAGTAGTGAGTAGAGATTATAAGTGGGGTGTTTTGATAAGAAGGCTTATGTGTCCAGTGAAAATGAAAGTTAATGAATACCGAAGAAAAATCCTGGTTAAAAAGATATGGGGTGCGTGGGAAGCTGTATTTAGGGGGCTTCCGCACTACTGTTGTCCATAAAAAGGTCGACATGTTTCAGCCATTAATTGCCCATAAGGGGTCATAGGCTTTCTTCAGGACCTAGTAACTAAAGTAAATGAAAAGGAATTAGGAAAAAAGGGACCTTATTCTGTAGGTTAATTCCTGGAAACTTTCCTGGATTGCAAATAGGCCTTTAAGTACCTTTTAGTGTACGATTTGACACCTCCTCGGGCGTTCTGAGAGCGCAGTACCTGCTCCTGTCCAGGTCCAAAACGACTTGTGCTGCCTCTGCTGCTCAGATCCCGGACATTGTAATCTCTGATTTGATTGTTGTGTCCATTAACTTGGCCGCCATGCTAAGTTGAGGAGGGTTTGGTTGTGGTTATGGCTTCCAGTAGTTTTGACACTTTGTGGACGAATTTCGTCAGCCAATGTTTAGCTTGGTGTTGTCAGGGTTTAAAGCGGCCATTATTGCTTGGCGGCAAGATCGAACTCCCAACATGATACACTGGCCTCGCACAATGACCGTCTGGCCATGAGCAATGCAGGGCATGCACAGACGATGTGTTCCATTGTTTCAGAATGATAGCCACACAACCTGCATTCAGTTCTGCTACCGGGCCGGCGCCAATCGGGAATGTTCTTCAGAAAGGGCCAGTCACCCATCCTCGAGGCTAAAAACCTATGTTTCCAATAAAGTGCATATGTGCTTGATAGATAGAGTGGCTGACCACCCACTTTAAAATTGGAGATTACAGCCCAAGCATGTTTCCTTTTTGACAGTATTGCCCTGTTTAAGTGAAAGGACCACAATCTGCTAGTTTTTTTAATGGCGGTCTTTAACACCGGGTGGGTAGGGTTTGTTTCCCAGAGTTCTTTTACTCCTAGTAACTGTAAACTGCGATCCAGGAGTTGCCAATGCTTATGGCTGATCTGATTTTTCTGTATTTCATGCCATAGTCGGGCATCCAAGGAACCGTCCGGGGCACTGCGCAGTCTATGACACAGTTTAATGAATGTGCCCGCCTCCACTCCATGGTGATCTTGTAGTCCCAGTACAAGTCTCAATTGGGCTGAGGAGGCAGATCTTGACAACCGAAAGGCTCTTTTAAACATTTTAGTTGTTAGTTTGTTTATTAGTATACTGGTTGTGCCCTTAGTGATCTCGTGCCCGTACGCAAGGAATTAATTACCTTAGCCTTCATCACTTTCAGCATGGGAGTTAGGCTAGGACTTAGTCGCTGTTTTGCTAGTTTTGCACTGTCCGTTTCTAACGACAAGGCTTTGGTTTTTAATGCTTCTTTATGCTTGGTAAATGAACATCTTGTATATAGAAAGATACCCAAGTATTTATAATTGGAAGTTGATTCTGGCTTTGTGTCGTTGAAATGCCACCTTTCTACTGACCTTTTTTGCTTCCCAAAAGATATATATATATATTTTTTTTTGACAGGTTCAGTTCTAGGCGATTTCTTGTCGTGTAGGGTAGCAGTTCATCCAGTAGCCTCTGGAGACCCACTTTTGTGGGGCTTAACAACACCAAGTCATCGGCATAAAGCAAATTGCTGATGCGGGTTCCGTCTAATTGAGGAGGATGGCAATTTACACTGTCGAGTACTGGAGAAAGGTCAGTTATAAACAAATGAAAAAGAAGTGGGGCCAATACTCAACCTTGTTTGACGCCAGTTTCAGTTTGAATCTTCCTGGAGACGTGAGAGCCTTCACCCAGCTTAATTCTTATCCATGTTTCCGTATGGAGTTGAATTATTGCTTGAAGTAGAGGCAGGGGTATGCCCCACAATTTTAGTTTCTGCCATAACAGACCCCTGGGTACACGGGCGAAGGCCTCTTTGAAGTCTACAAAGCAACAGTGCAGCTGGGTTTGTTGGACTGTCGCTTTCTCCATCAGGACAGTTAGCGTTAAAAATTGCCTTTAGTTACGGTATTAGCCACGAAGCCCGTCTGATAAAAGGGAGACGCGCTGTTGTTTCGGCCCAGGCCTGTAGCTCCTCCAATAGAACGTTTGCCTAGTACTTAGACTCCACATCAAGAAGTGCAACCATTTGGTCATTTTTAGGCTTGTTTCTCTTCCCACTTTTGTAGATTGGGTGAATGATTGCACCTCGCCAGGACTCTGGTACTGTGTTATTTAGTCTGCAATAGAGAAACAAGGGGGTCAGGTATTCTGACCATAGGCTGACATCAGATTTAAAAATGGCTTGTGGAAGACCATTCAGGCCTGGTTCTCCTTCATCTCTGGCTTTCGTTATGAGGCGCGAGATCTTGTTTTTTAAGACATCAGGTGTCACCGTCTGCTCCGGCGATATATTATTCTTTTTCGCTGATTCCTTGCGTGTCTGTTCTTCAGGTGGAATTTTTACGGAGCGAGCTCGTCTCGGGCTCTCCAGTCCCGGGGGTGAGATCGTAAGGTTAGCTGGACTGGGGGAATTGGTGCAAGCATAATTTATATTGGTGTCCCCAAAGTGAAAAGATATTGCACTGCCGTACACACTTGTACTTTGTGTGCTCCTAATTACGAGGGACCGGAATTGCTTCAAGTTAGGGTTTTTACTTTCATGGATGAGCTTCAGTCAGAATTGATCAAAGGCCACGTGCTTTTCCTTTCGTGTTGAGATTCTAAAAGCTGCCTGGGCTTGCTTGCAGTTATTGAAGTTGGTTTTGTTGCTGGGGTTCTTTCTTGATAATCGAAGTGCTTGGTTCCTCTCAATTCTTAATTTCCTTGCGGCTTTTGAGATGCAGAATTGAGGAATTTGTTATCTCGGGCCCCTCCTAATTGGCAGTTCATTGAGAAGGTGGTTTATAAGAGAAGTCCAGCCACTAACAACGTGGGTATTTAACTCTAGGGATTGATGTAATAGGGCTCTGCTTTTTTCCATCATGAAAGGGGCCGTGGAGTACGACCACTTTATCTGCTTTAGGTCCTCTGTATGGCTGCCTGAGTGAGTATGGGTCTTGATGGTGTGAGGTGGTGGTAGAAAATGTTATTATTTGTGCCCTGTAGTCTCTCTCTCCTTGTGGTGCAATTTGATAGCTCTTGATCAAAGGCAGTATTTTTCTACTCCCTAGAGTGAAATCCAGAAACGAGAAGGATCTACCATCTGACCGGGTCCATGCAGGCGGGATGTCGGTTGGGAGGCGCCTATTCAATAAGGTAAACCCTAAGCTGCTGAACTGCATTACATATTCGCCCAATGTCAACTGTTTGTTTCCAGCTGGAATTGACTGGGATGCAAAATGTGGGGGACGCTTGGGGAGTCCGGTCCGGGGCCATCAGCAAGATTGCAGTAGAGATTGGTGTTAAAATCACCTGAAATGATGCTGGGTGTGCTGCCATACTTGCCATACTTGCCAAATAAGTCACAGATGGTATTGATCAAGCAGTCCATTTTGGGGTTTTTCTTGGTGGTACAGTGAGAGATATAGACATTGAGGATCTGTAAGTGAACTTCCCAGAATAACTTTACTCATCAATTACTGTACTTCTGATGATGATGCATCTATAAGTCATTCTTCTGTATTGGTGTCTTACCTCTACCCATGAGTTACTATACTTCTGATGATGATGCATCTATAAGTCATTCTTCTGTACTGGTGTCTTACCTGTACTCATGAGTTACTGTACTTCTGATGATGAAACATCTATCACTCATTCATCTGTGCTTTTATCTTACCTGTACTCGTCATTTACTGTACGTCTGATGATGATGCTTCTATAGATCATTCTTCCTTGGCGTGTCTTAACAGTACTCATCAGTTACTGTACTTCTGATGATGCTGCATCTATAACTTATTCTTCTCTACTTGTGTCTTACCTTAACTTGTGAATTACTATGCTTCTAATGATGATGCATCTGTAGTTCATTTGTCTGTACATGTGTCTTACCTTTTCTCATGAGTTACAGTACTTTTGATGATAATGCTTCTATAGATCAATCTTCTGTACTTGTGGCTTAACTTTACTCATGAGTTACTGTATGTCTGATGATGCATCGATATCTCATTCTTCTGTACCTGTATCTTGCCTTTACTCCTGAGTTACTGTACTTCTAATAATGATGCATTTATAGCTCATTCTTCTGTACTTGTGTCTTACCTTTACTCATGAGTTACTGTACTTCTAATAATGATGCATTTATAGCTCATTCTTCTGCGGCTTGTATCTCACCTTTACTCGTAAGTTACTGTAATTCTGATGATGATGTATCTATAACTCATTCTTCCATACATATGTCTTACCTTTACTTGTGACTTATTGTAAATGTGATGATGATGCATCTATAACTCATTCTTCTACCTTGTCCTACCTTTAGATTAAAGCTCTGATTATATGGAGTGTAGCTCTCTGGAGTTCAAAGGTACATGTCACTAAGTATAAATGCTGAAACAAATGTTTGTTCTCAGAAGAAACTCACAGACTGGGATGAGAGTGTTTACGCCGAAACAGAAGCCAGTGATCAGCAGGGTCCAGGCCTGTGCAGGACGTCGGCCACCCTTGTCCATGAAGACGCATATGCCCAGCTTGGATGGTATCTCAATGGCTCCGTAGATGAACTGGGTCATGTACATGTCCAGCCCAAATCCTGTGATGTTGAGGCTGATCCCATAGTAACAGAATGCCACGCCAAACCTACAAGAGAGGAGACAAGCAGTCACATGGAGTGAGCTGGCAGCCAGGGACATTTTCTAGATTTTTGGGGACCGGGGCAAACATAATTTGGGGCCCATTGCTCAGAACAACTCCTCAGAATGTATTACCCATTTAAGCACATTCCCACCCTCAGCAACTATGGTTTGATCACAGGCAGCCCTCTTTGTTGCCCCTCAAACCTTTTAAGGGGACACCAGTCCTTCGGGGGCCCCAATGCAATGCAAAGTATTTGTGTATTTATTAATTATTGGGGACATGTGAGCCCTTTTTCATATTGTGCAGGGGGGCATTATTTTTGTGTTATGCCACTGACTGTGACTGTCCTGAAAGCTTAATGATGGGGCCCAAAGAAAGGTGGGGCCCCGGGGCCAGAGCCCACTTTGCCCATGCCTTACAATGTCTTTGCTGGCAGCACACAACTGAGTCAATAAACAAAGGAAGGTTCCCCTTTAAAAAGCATCCCTCACCATACCACTGCTGCACAGAGAGAGAGCTTTCTCAGCACGGGGGTTCTGAACAGGTCGATGTACGAGTAATTCGCGCCGGTGTTCTCCTCTTCTGCGATTTTACGGAGTGTCTGAGAACGAAGAAGTACAAGAAGAAGTTGTAGCTTTTGCATCAGTTATTTTCTTGTAATATGCATTTAGCTGTGTCTGCACCAGTGACTTTCTCTTCACTGGTTATAGGCTCAAGATTTACTTGGCAAACCTCTGGCTTTGCTGAGCATATCTCATCATGATTAGAACCTTGACATCAGTTAAAAGGCATTACGTTAGTAAAGTCTTTCAGACCTCTCTACTGTAGGCAATTGTCAGTGTTCAGCCTTTATTTAGGGGATAATCTGTTATGCCCATTGCATTTACTGCTTCAATGATTCTTGTGGTTTAACTCGTGGGCTTAATAAAGCTTTGGTGGGCTGTGTTCTGTCCACCAGGTCAGTCGAGTTAGTTGCCCTGCTACCCAGGCAGAATACGCCCTGGTGGAGATCATTTTGCCATCAACAGAGCCATTACTATGATGGCTTCTGTTGGATTTGGGGGTCTCTAGTTGGCACGGGTAGGTACTTGTGACAAATAGGGACCCTTGCCTCTAGTCATGGTAAGGGGGTACACTCCTACAAATAACCCGTGCTCACCCCCTTGGTAGCTTGGCACGAGCAGAAAGGCTTATCTCAGAGGCAGTGTGTAAAACATACAGTAACCCAGTGACAACACTACAAATGGACACCACACAAGGTTTATGTAAAAAACAAAAAGTATTCTTTATATAGACTTAACACAAGATCACAAACCACAAAAATCCACAATACTATACTTAAGATGGTATTTTTAGCTTAGTTCAGTTCAGTTCTTAAGATGCAACACTTTGGGCCCGATTCACAGAACTAACTTAAGACAAAATCCTAAACTTACTACCATTTTGGTATTCAGAGAAGGCACTTACTCATTTTGGTATTCACAGAAGGCACTTACTCATGTCGGAATTCACAGAAGTTAGGAGTCCTAACTTCAGTGAATACGGAAAGTCTTAAAGTTAGGATTTTTCTCAGTTTAGGAGTAGTAAAGTTAGGACTCCTAACTTTAAGACTCCTAAATTCCTTCTGTGAATACCAAAAGTCTTAAAGTTAGGATTTTTCTCAGTTTAGGAGTA
Source organism: Lissotriton helveticus (assembly GCF_964261635.1). Classification (NCBI taxonomy): domain Eukaryota; kingdom Metazoa; phylum Chordata; class Amphibia; order Caudata; family Salamandridae; genus Lissotriton; species Lissotriton helveticus. The sequence continues at coordinate 13,217,337 of NC_136067.1, read as the reverse complement.
GTAAAGTTAGGACTCCTAACTTTAGGATTCCTTAACCGAGAAAATTCCTAACTTTAAGACTTTTGGTATTCACAGAATACATTTACGAGTCCTAAAGTTAGGACTTCTAACTTCTGTGAATACCGAAATGAGTAAGTGCCTTCTGTGAATACCAAAATGGAACTAAGTTTAGTATTTTGTCTTAAGTTAGTTCTGTGAATCGGGCCTACTGCGTCAATGTACCTTACGATGTGTTGCGCTTCCGCAACAAGCAATGTTGTAGCGATGGAAATGCGGCAAAGTTCCGGTGCAAAGAAATAAAGACGTGATGATCTTCCAGATGCGGCACGCTTCTCCGATGGTGCGAGAAGTCTCGGTTCGATGCGTCAACTGCAGCGGCGACACCCTTGTTCAGCGATGTGACGGCAACAGCCTTGGCTGCGACACTCTTCTCTGACGTTTGCGAGAAGCTTCCGCACAATGCGACAACTACAACGGCGACATACAAGATGCGACAGCAGCAGCTCCAACGGCGGCGCACTTCTCCTGGGATGCTAGGCGCTTACCTCGATGCGATGCAATATGACAGCTACAGCACCGACATTCACGATGCGACGGCAGCAGCAGCGACGGCGACACGCTTCTTCCTCGTTGCGAGACACATCTCTCGATGTGGTGCAATACGACAGCTACTGCGGCGACACCCCCCTTGGAGTTGCATTGGCAGCAGCGACGGTGACACGCTTCCTCTTCGTTGCGAGACGCTTCTCTCAATGCGGTGCAATAAGACAGCTACAGCAGCGACACCCTCCCTTGGAGTTGCGACGGAAGCAGCAGCGACAGCGACACACTTCTTCCTCGTTGAGTCGCGCTTCCAGCTCCTTGCAGAACGCAGTCCCTCAGAAGGCCCAAAACAGCAGCAGGCACTTCCAAACAACTCTGGGGAGCTGGGGGTTGAAGTCTGTTGTCCCTGAGACTTCAGCAGGAGGCAAGCTCTTTTCCAAGCCCTTGGAGATCCTTCACAAGTTGAAAGTAAAGCACACAAAGTCCTTTCTCCTCTCTTTGGCAGTCAGGCAACCACTGCAAGTCAATCCCCTATGCAGCACTTCAGCTTTGGAATAGTCTCCCCTCAGTTTCTTCAGGTTCCTCTCCTCAGCAGAGGTTTCTTCTTGTAGTCCAAAAGTTATCTAATTTCTTGGGATCAGGGTCCCAATATTTACACCCCAAAATCCTTTGTCCTCTGAGGGCAGAGGGGCCTTTGCCCAGTCCAAACCAGTTAAGGAGCACTCTGTTGACATGACTCCTTCTTTCCTTTCACAGTGCAGGGCAGAAACATCAGACGCTTCACAGGAGGTGGAGCCAGCATTGTGGAGGGAAAAAAGCACAGCCCTGGAGCACTTTGTTGACATGATTCCTTCTCTTCTTTCACAGTGCAGGGCAGAGACATCAGATGCACCACAGGGGGTGGAGCCAGCAATGTGGGGGGCAGGCACAGTCCTATTCAGGTCCCAGGTGCAACTCCTCCCTCCCATCTAGATGCAGATCTCTCTATTCACCACGTGGCTGACTCATTCTGTCTCCTGGAATCATCCAGCCCTGTCACTCAAACTCCAGACAAGGAATACACAACTTAGCAGAGGCAGGCTGGATAGTTAGACAAGAAAAAACATACTTTCTAAAAGTGGTATTTTCAAACACAAAATGTTAAAATCTACTTCACTAAAAGATGTATTTTATCATTCTGAGTTCAGGCATACTAAACTCGAATTTTTACCATGTTCTCTGAGTCAGTTAGGATTATAAAATGTAATAATCTAACCGCCCATTCATGCCTATGGAGAACAGGTAGCCTTGCAATAGTGAAAAACAAAAATGTCTGTAATTCCCTATTTGGACATGCCACACACACACCAGAGCTTGCCCTACCTTATACTTACAATGCACCCTGCCCTTGGGCCTGCCAAAGAGGTGTCTGGTATGAAGAAAAGGGAAGGTTTAGGGACTGGCAAGTGGGTGCACTTGCCCAGTCAGCATGACAGTACCAGACTGCACACAGGCTCTGCAATGGCAGACCATAGAAACATTTTACAAGGCTGCTTCTGTGGGTGGCAGAACCAGTGCTGCAGGCCCACCAGCAGCATTTGGATTTACAAGCCCTGGGCACACTCAGTGCACTATACTAGGGTCTGACAAGTAAACCAAACAAGCCAATAATGGAATTGTAGTGTAGTTCCTATATTCCCAATAGGCTCTGCGCATTGGAATAATATATCCTATAGTTCAGACGTAGGACTACGGTCAACTAGGTCTCTATTGAATATATTAGACTTAATTGTGAGTGCCAGCTAGCTCAGAGGTCACTAGAAACGTTCTCGAATTCACAAGAAGGGATTAGTTTCTGACAACCGCATAAAAATGACAACTTTGGTTCCCCAAGATAAAACTGATCTTCAGAGTCGTGGAAACAATAGATAGATATTTCATTCAGTCAATCGTGCATGCTTTGTTTCACTAGAGGTGCAGAGAAATAGATAGACGGGCGTTTTCAATAAAAAGGTTTTATTGAACAGTCTTCTTTCTCAAGCATAAGAAATGAACTGCTACAATCGTAAAACTGGTTGTAAAATATAATACATACAGTATAAAGAGTAGAATAAAACAATACTGTAAGAGCATTGTATGGTTCCTAAACCATAGATAAATACATACATAATTAACAGAGTACTCCACTGGTGCTTCTAAAATACGCCTACCCGTATGCACCTAACCTAAGCTTAGTACGAGGGCAGAAGTAAGTGAGGTGTAGCATAAATATAGTATTCTTTTGCAAAGAATCTGTCCAAGATTTCTCTGAGGGTCTAATCAGGTTAGTACCTTAGTTTGGAATGAAGAAGGTCAGGCTCAGGAATCTATTTCCCAGCAACCCGCAAGGGTATCTTGGAAACACTGGAGCTGGATTTCTCAGCAGGAGAAAAGACTGCTCCAAACCACTGTGTGCTTGCTAAGGCAAGTGTGGGCATATTTATACCTTGAAGTTGCCAAGTTTGACGTAAAGGTGGACATAATAACGTCATTAAAGACTCTCAGTTCTTTGAAAACTCCACGAGTTCTTGGACAAGTCAGTTCTCGAGCAAGGGAAAGTCCCTAGCTGCTGAAGCCGAGTTTTCCAAGAAATCGTTGTAGATTTTCGGAAATAGTGGAAGTAGCCCTGCCGTATTTGGACTGCATGAGCTATGTCTAAATATGGTTATGATTTCTCATGCCTATATAAGGACATCGTGATTTATACCTATATAAGGGCATGAATCTGTAAATTTACAATAGTGTCCTAAAATGGTTTACCACACCCACTCCACGCTATTATGTTTATCTAAGCGTACGAGTAAACGCTAAAACATAGAAGCCAGAGTATGTGTTTTTAAAATCCCACCCAAAAAATACATGAAATGTATTTTAAAAAATGGTTGTACACAAAATGATCATTTGTACAGTATGCATCTAAAAGCAATGATTTCATTGTAAGCATTACGATATATTAGAAATGCAACCAAATGAATCACAAAATTGACGTTTATGAAATGGCTCTAGATACAGAAGAGAAAGTCGAGACCATCCCATAGCAGAATATACAAGCTAGTTTGATTTGTGCATTAGGTCAATATTGTTTCTAGGAAGTAGTCAAAGAATTCTTGTTCTCTAAGAATAGTTCTACTTTAAGCAGATTACTTTGTGCCAAAGTTCAGTCTGTTTTGGAAAAAAGTCAAATTAAATTGTAGTGAAATAGAGTTCCAAACTTGGAAGCTTTTATTTTGAAAAAAGTGAAGGTCGAATTTCAGAGTTCGAAATAACGCTGTGTGCTAATTTCAAAAGTTATTCTCGGTGTCAGGAGAAAACATTAAGTCATCAAGGCTGCCAAAGAAATCGTCTACCACAGTAGATCAAAGTTCAACTTCTTCATTAAGAAGGTCAATTGTACACAGATGTGCAGCATCGCCGTCAGCATCAGCCGCATTAGCAATGTTCATAGCAGATGGTACCTGTGTGCCTGTTGGTCCGCGTATCTCACTCCCAGTTGGATTTGCCGGTGAGATCTCAATGAATGCCGTCATCAGGATTGGTAGCCATTGGGGGCAAAACAACACATGAGCCGTTACCGGACCCAGTAATGCGTCAACATCTGTTGGCACAGCCTATGGTAGTGTTAGCCAGATATCTAATACGCATTCTTCTCCACAAAGCAGGCATCATAGAACAGGTAAGATGCAATCTTGCCAGATTAGTCTGAATGACAGGAACCACTCAGATCTCTCAAACGAGCCAAGCCAAGGATCTGTGTTATTCTGTCATGATACCTCATGGCCTGGAGCGCATTCTCCATGCTGACTTGGGCATCGCTGGTGGCCGGATTTGCCCCATAACGGAGCAGGAGGAATAGAAATAAGATCCCTGGTACGAGTCCCTAAATGAGAGGCAGGCCGCCGAACACAGAGTGTACGAAGTTAGGAAAAATGCCCAGGACTGCTTCAAAGGGTGCTAACAGTCCTGAAAAAATCGTCTTAAATACATGTGCAATACCCCTGTTATCAGACATGTTAAAGATACGACCCAACATTTCTGTACAATGTATTGGGCAGTTTGTTGATAATAATGCATGTATCTCTGCAGGGGACCTTGCAACTTGCAGATTATACGTCTCTCTGGACGAGGTCAGTGGCACAGTTTTTTGTAAAAGAATGGCTTTCATTCTGCTTAAAGTATCAATTCGTACAGAAGAGATGCTCAGTGAAGGCCATAGTGGCGACTCCCCGTCTGTCTTGGTTTTAGGAAACAATACTTGCATACAAGAAGTGACCCTGGCTAACACACTAACCAGATAGCGTATTCCTGGCATCATTCCACAACAGCTGTGATCATTTAACATAATGTAGCTACCATTGCAAAGCTGCCAACGAACTGGTTCTATCACCGCTGTGGGCGAACCTTGCAGGGGGCAAGAAAGGTTATTGGAAGAACCCTTGCAGGCTCCGTGTAAATTAATACCTGGACATAACAATGTACCGCTTAGTGAGTTTTTACAATTTTTACCACTAAGAAATACCTCCTTTCTCCCACTCCAACATTTGTGTGTATATGGTAAATCCCAGGTCGACTTAATGTATTCTTTACCCAGCCTTTCATACAGGCCTGCTAGTATGTGTTTCAAGCAATACTGAAACTGGAAAGTCGTCACTGGTATTGTGATGGTGCCATGTATTATCCATTCAACTGATGGTTTCTCAGAAACGGTCAAAGGTAATCTCTCCAGTTTTTCTATGCTCAGCACCGTATAGTCTGCTCCCCTCTGTGCCAACAAAATTTGTTTATCTGTAAGGTTAAACACAGTAAACAATGACGTAGTGTTGATTAAACGCCAAGGCACATAGCCAGAATGAAGGTTTTGTAAAGTCCAGCCTAACAGCATTATAGAACGTAATTGATACTGACCATGTTGTAACATTAGCAGTCTATGGCAGAGGATACAATGCTGTCCAAAGAATATTTTCTGGACGACAGAGTTCTTAACCCATTGTCAACTACAGAGAGTGATTTCTCTAAGTTTCAACAATCAATTTCTCGTATTCTTTCAGCTGTTTCACTTTGCGTGACTTTCCATGCTTCATTGTATGCAGCGTATATACCGGCGTATATGAAACGTTTATGGCGTGGATTACGAGGTCCCAGTAAGAATTCTCGTAAATCAACGCCATCTTTAAGCAAAGATAAGTGTTGTTTTATTTCTGGAAGTGTAGATTTCTGCAGCCACTCAAGGCATAGTTTACCTACACTATAAATTGCTATTATCCCTGAATATTGTCTTTGGATATAGCTTGGTTGTGGCCCAGTTACTGTGAACCCTTTTGTCTTGTTCAGGAATCTATTTTGACAGTTATTCGTGTCTGTGGGCCAGATTAACCATTTTTTCCATTCAGGATTTGTTCTGTTCTGTTGTAAAATATAGTTTACGTCTACCTCCTCACCTGAAGTTAAATTACTAACAGGTGTGGGCTTAGGTATGGACGGTTTGTTTAAATCTTTCATCTTAGCAATGCCAAGACAAGATGTCTGTTGAACAGTGTCATTTAAAAACATCATTTTTTTCTGGGATGATGCAGGCTCTGAACAATGCTTCTAAACCTTGTACCTGCCAGTCCTTTGTGCCCCAAACAGTTTTTGTCTCAATGTTGTCTTTCCAAAAGTCAAAGCCTAAGGTGGACAATTGAGCATAAAAGGCCGCAGAATAAATTTGTTTAGTATTTGTCAACACACTTTTCATGCCTGTCTTATTAACATTTTTAAAGTAAAAACTTTCTGGGTTTGTAACATTAAAACCTGTAAAATATGGAAATGTTCTAATAAATGTTTTAGAACTACCTTTTGGAGGTGTTGGGCAATGTTCCCATTGATTATAAGTTAACACATTTCTAGGTTTTGCAGATTTATGCAAGTAATGATGGCCAAAATGATTAAAACAATACATTTCTTCATAATTTGATGAACCTTCTAAGTATTCATGTTTTGTAAATTTAGCTGACATTTCTAAGTCTGTCATCATATTATTAACAGTTTCAAAGTCCCAATCATCAGAAAATGTGCTGGGTGAAACGAAGTCACTCAAGGAAACCTTAAATTGGTGTAGAATTTTCAGCAGCTCGACAGGGCCATAAATGTCATAATCAGTATCCCAAGCTATTCCACCAGGCAGAGGAACCGCTGTGATGTTCACTGATGACAGGTCTCGTTGTTCACGATAAGATGATTCGTGTGGCTTCAGAAGCAAGTTGATGTTCTTACTTGCTGTGTCCATTTTAATGTTTTCCATCTATCAGCTTTCCCAAACTTAAAACAAGAATGAGCCATAGCAGTAGATAAAATATACCTAATCCAATCCAAAATTCAACCCATGGTGAAACCAGATATGTTTTTGCAAGCTCTTGACCAAGTTCCGTTAATTTTTCCTTGAAAGTTTTATTTGCTGCCGTAGTTGCTGGTTCACTGGGATCCTAAGAAAAGTTATCAAAGTTGATAAAATAGCCAGAGGCAGTTCTGTCTATAGTCGGTATTGCATCCAGATTCTCTGAAATCGCTGGAGTTGCTTGTTCCCTTGACATGTTTGTATATTCAGATGCTACATCATTGTAGACGGGAGTTTCTTGATGAATTGTTATTTGGGTTTCAAGAGACACAAGTTCCATGGCTTTGTTACACAGTCCTTCTTTTCTCACTTTAGAATCTTCAAACGTGACGAGTCTTTCAGTTTGAACCTCTTGGATAGTAGCAAGATTTGATCGTCTGCTACATCTTCGGAGCCCACTTGGCCTACTACTTATTATCGGCCACATGGTGTGGTTTTACCAGGTCAATTGATACAGACCGGTTCTTCTTTCTTCCAGCAAGGGGCGGCAGTAGCATTGTTCTTGATCCATGGCTTGCTAGTACAAGTAGTGGTTTTCTGTAAGAAGGCCCAAATTCCTTCTTATCCGTTATTTTCTTCCTGACCAGATCCCCAATCTTTGGAATCCAGACAGGTCTTGGTGGGACAGGTGGTTTTTCTTCAGAGGTCGTTGGCTTTTCACTGGTGTTGCTTAGACTTCTTCTTGTTCTTAGATTCAAATGTTAAAAACTAAGTGTTAATTTGAGAAAGCAGCCTGCAAAGTGAGAAAATATTTGTATTGTTCCCCGAAGTGAATGTTTTTTTTTTTTAACATAGGATTCACCTCAAAGATGATAGCACCTGTTGTGACAAAAGTGAAACCAGTACTGAATCTGTGAAGGAACCATAGAGAAGGAACTCAAACATCTACTGGATACATAAATTGTAGAGGAAATTGCGTTGTCTTTGTGGCTTGCACCTGTGATTCTGGTGATCAAAATGGGTGGAGACTCGATAATGTGCATCTACTTGAGAAACCTTAACGCTACAGTATGAGTTGATCATCGTCTTTTACCAAATATTACTGATATAATGAATATGGCCGGTGGTATCAGCAGTTACAGCATTCTAGATCTCTCATCCATATATCATGGAGTGGAGCTCAATCCAGACTATGCACATAACATCTTTTGTTGTGATGATGGGAAACTCATATTGCTTCTCTTTTGTTTGTCATAGCTTCAGGATGGGCTGTCCTTTCACACTTCTGATGAAAATGCTGCCCCTATATGAGGCTGGTTCTCGTGCTAGTTTTTGTGACAGGCCAAAACTATTACCTCGCAAAGACCATACTGACATTACATTTATTTCACACAGTCCAAATTCTGACCAGTTCCTTCTGTGGTCGATAGGCCAACCCTAACAAGTGGGGTGCTGTTTCTATTGGGAGAAGTGTAGAAACGCAAATTCTGAAACTTTTTCCTCACAGAAATGTGAGGAAAGGTTGTGATTTTAACCAGTTTTATGTTTGCAGTGCATCCTGGGTTAGACAAAGTGGAGGGATCCATGTAAATTCTTACAAACTTCCAGAAGTGTGTGGGGTTGGTAGGATTCTCTGGGTACCCTTTGACCCTGGAACCAAATACCCCAGCTAAACACATCCCCAGACAAATGTAAATTCAAAGGAAAGATCTTGATATCTCCATGTTACATTCTTGTAGTGGGTGATAGACCTTCCCACACACGTGCGGTAAAGTTTTATCCTGATACCATAGTCTTGGTCCGGATGAATCTCAGAAGCTTTCAAAGTTATCATCTGTAGCTTTGAGACTGAAGTTGTCATATATTGGGTAACACTAAGATAAAACTTTTTCTTTCCAACCATCAAAACAGTTTAGTTTCCCATCTTTCTTATCCTCAGTAAACCTCTTACATGTGACATACCTCATAGCCTGGGGATTTCACGGTTCCTCTTTAATCTTTACCTTTATCTTTTGGTAACAGTAATATTTCATCAAAGGATCATGTTGTCAGTGATAGTGGTGGCATGCAAGGTATAATTCTAATGCCCACCGGCTCTGCTTCCCTCTTGCCTTCAGAATATTGCATTGTACCTTCATGATGACATTAATGCTCAATGACTTACCGGTTCTTCCTTCCTACAAGATATTATCTTGTGCATTTGTGGTCACCTCAAGCATATACCCTAACGTGCGTTGGTGATATCACTTATGCCTTTGGCTTCGCCTAATGCTAATACTCACTCAGTCAGGAGACCTATTTTGCTGCCAGGATGTCAGCTACCAGATGCCTATGAAGCTGTTGTGGCCTCGGTCAACAAAGCAGAAAACACATCCTGGTTCAAAATAAGTAATCCTATCCTTCTGATTGATGAATTCAGAGCTCCTGCATTTCCCATCTGCACCTCTTCCATAGGGCCTTCCTGAGACAGGCTGTTCAGCACAAACTTCTCATTCTGAATATAGTTTTTAGATAATCTTGATTATGGGAACAGTCCAAAGATGGGCTGCCATGGGGGTTTACTCCATCGCCTGGAAGGAGGTCACACTGAAGCTGTTTTCCTGCTCTGTAGTCTTTAGCAACAAGGACAAGTTGTGCTTTACATTCATAACCTCCACTAGATACCAGATGGGAAAACTCACTTGAGTGGTTTACCCCTTGTAGACTGGGTGTTTCATGACATAGACCTCTGTTTCTTTTGTTAAGGATAATTCCATCATTACTTATCCTCGCAATTCTGTGCACCAACAAGACTGATGCAAGTTTTAGCTACATCGCTACTCCTGATGGAGTTCTCTCCATCCATACATCCTCAATCTGCAGTCTAGAAGGTTTTTGGGTACCTGATTGAACCACAAACAGTCCCACTTCTAACCCAACTTACTTACAGCACCCTGAGGTCACTTCTAGGATATGTGGTATTTTGCAAACTCATTTTCCCATTGCAGTGGACCCGACAGGGGGAAAAGGAGAGGGTAAAAGGATCGGTTTTATGCATTACGAGTATGGGGTAGTACATCTCACCTCAGTGCTAATTTTAGAGGACATATGGCCCTGGCCATTCATTGAAGAGCATCGAACCAAAAGGGCGTGAGCTTTCTTCACCTTGCCTTTGGCCACCAGCCACCTTGCAGATTCAGGAATCCACCTGTGTGGGAAGAGAGCAGACTGAAGGCTAAATCAAGTGTGCAGATAGGTCTAATTTCAGATCTCAGGAAACAGAAGAGGAGCGAAGGATCAGAAGAAAGACCCAGACAGCGAGAGGGTACAGTGTCACCCACCGTATGCTGATGATCATCACAAAACACGGGGATGTGGCTGCGACTAGAAGCCAGCGCCAGTCACGGATCAGGTATGCCACCAGGGATAGAAACATGCTCCCGCAGCTCCAAGACAGGCTGCCCAGGAGCCCTGCCAAGGCGCGGTGCTTCGTGTCCACCCACTCTACACCTGCAAGGGAAGATGCAATGAGTAAATGTTGATAGTTGTGTATTACCTTTTTAACATAGTGCGTGTTTCTCCCCTGAGGCCGATGCCGGGGGTTCTATCTCTATCCCGTTAACACTTTTTAAGAATTGTGTTTATTTTTAATAGAAAACGCTGTTTCACCTCAAACGAGACCTGAGAATTTGAAGTGTGATTTTTAAAATTACCTGCACTTTAGAGCTCCTTGCACCTCGAACCCTGATCCCCTGCGCAGCTGACTAGGTGCTGACGCCGAGGGACAAAGGGTTGCAGCCGCCATATTACTAGGAGGAAAGGGTTGCGGTCCAGCTGCAGGACGCCTCCCACCCTCCTCTACCCCGCATATAAGGACCATGTCACTTCGTCCGTGCAGCGGGCGGGCGCAGCGGGCGCGCCGGTGGCGCGCCGAAGGCAAGCCTGTCTGCGCCCGTCCGCGCCGGACCCGCGCCCAGGGCCACATCCCCTGGTCCTGATCGCAAAGAGCCCCAGATTTTTTATTCTTTAGCGAAATTGTATGAGTTACGACCAGCACCAGGAAGTAACTGCATGAGGCATGACCCTGAGTATGCTTTAAACACAACTATCATGAGTTGCCCTCACTGTAAGTCCTCTATACCTCTTATTAACAACGCTGCCGACCCTAGAAAGATGAACAATAGAAAATTCACAAATACCACAATAGCGCTCATTAATGTTCGTTTGCTAGGCAGGCACAGACAGGATATAGCTGACCTCATCAGCGATAGGGAAATAGACATACTTTTCATTACAGAGACCTGGATGGACAGTGCCTCCGACCCAGATCTAGTGATTGCCGTCCCTCAAGGATATAAGGCCTACCGCCAGGACAGACAGAAAAAAAAAGGGGGCGGGTTAGCAATAATTGCTCGTGACACCTTCATGGTGAGGACATCCTTTATTCCCTCTTGCGAAGCCATGCAATTTGCCATTATTCTGACCCCCTCGCACAATTTTAAAGGAGTTCTCTTATACAGACCCCCAGGAGCACGCTCTGGATTCCTCTCAAACTTAAATACAATGCTTGGATCTTTAGCAATAGAAGATTCACTAACGGTCCTAGGTGATCTGAACTTTCATCTAGAAAAATTAGACAACATCGAAACTCAATCCTTATTATCAGATATGGAAACCTTAGGGCTCCTTCAATTGGTTACATCCCCCACTCATGATGCCGGTCATACTCTGGACGGTATTTTTTCCAACTTAGACGGTATCCATATACAAGATATCCTCCCGCTCCCATGGTCGGACAATCATGCCATTTTGTGCACAATTACAACTAAGGATGCCCCCACAAACAGTATGGTGGTTCCCAGTCGCAAGCCATTTAAGGCTTGGAAGGATATAAACAACGCAAACTTAAAAGCCCTACTGGATAGCACTTGTCCCATTATATCCTCTGACTCGAATATAGCTACTAACCAATACTTGGAATGGTTAGGTCATGCAACGAATTTACTGGTCCCACTTAAAACAGTAACCGGAAATAGGATAGCGCCCTCTGCGCCCTGGTTTACAGAAAACCTTAGAAAACAGAAGCAACTCTGTAGGAATAGTGAGAGACACTGGCGGAAATCCTATGACCCAGAAAGCAAATCCCGTTACAGGGAGATGCTTGCCACATATAAAAAGATGATTACTGAGGCCAAGAGGAAGTTTTTTAGTGAACAAATCGAGAACGCCAAGAACTCCAACAAACAACTTTACGATATAACAAAGCAATTAGCAGGGAAAGCCCCCGACCTGGCCCCTCCTCCCTCTCAACCCCTTTGTGACACGCTGGCAAATTCCTTTTTCACAAAAGTTAACGACATCTATCTAGTCTTTTCATCCAAGACCGACGTTACTACACATTCCACCTGCACCATACCACTAGACTTTTCGCTAACTCAATTTAAAGAACTCACTGAGTCACAAATAATGGATATTATTACATCCATAAAAACAGGATCAGCCCTGGACCCTTGCCCTTTTAAAATTCTCCCCCCTGGTCATGGACTCCCTGATAACTGTAATTACACAAGTATGTAACACCATGTTCAGATCAGGGATCTATCCAGACACACTAAAAAATACCCTTTTAAAACCACTTTTAAAAAAACCGCATCTGGACAAAGATGATTTAAAAAACTACAGACCAATAGCCAGCCTTCCATTCCTGGCAAAGGTGGCAGAGAAAGCGATGAACCAGCAGTTGTCTGAATTCATTGAGGAACATCACCAGCTGGATAATACCCAATTCGGGTTCCGTAAATTTCACAGCACAGAAGCTGCCCTGATTAAAGCCGCCGAGGATATTAGAGTCATCGAGATCAGGGAGGAACACTAGTGCTCGTATTACTGGACCTATCCGCGACTTTCGACACGGTCGATCATTCTATTCTGGTCGACCGTGTCGAAAAAATGGGCATCCAATAGGCAGCAAAGAACTTACTTGCCTCCTTCCTATCTGGAAGAACACAGGCTGTCACCCTAGGACCGTTCCAGTCGGCTAACCTGTCTTTGCCTTGTGGGGTTCCTCAAGGCTCATCCCTGAGTCCGACGCTCTTTAACATCTATGTGTCGGACCTAGCCAAAGTCATCAAATCGCACGGGAGGAGCCTTACCTCCTACGCATATGACACTCAGTTAGTGTTGTCCATCAATAATGATGTAGAAAAGGTGGCCGAATGTTTCCAAAAAGGCATGCTAGCAATTGGAGACTGGATGGCCTCCAATTGCCTTAAGCTAAACTCCGAGAAGATGGAGGTCGTCATTTTTGGAAAACTTTCACCAGGCTGGTCTCCCGCCTGGTGACCCTCATCTTTCGGAGTTCTACCCAAACCGGTTCCTAGGGTCAGGAACTTGGGAGTTGTCTTTGATGAAAGCCTCAACTTTGTTGCTCATGCCAATCAAATAGCAGCAACGGCATTTCACAAGCTGAGACTTTTAAGAAAGATAATCCCTTTCCTACCAGATAGTGCCGGAAAAACCTTGGTAAGCTCGCTGGTGCTATCCTCACTGGATTATTGTAATGGCCTATTTGCCAATGCTCAAACCCGTGTGGTTAATAAAATGCAGACAATACAAAACGCTGCAGCAAGATTGCTCTCCAGGACCCCCAAATTCAAACCTATCGCTGAAACAATCCGGAACTACCATTGGCTCACGATTAAAAATCGGATTAAATTCAAGACACTCTGCATAGCATTCAAAGCTGTACATAAGCAAGGACCACAGTTTTTTAAAGACCAGTTGACACTCTACTGCCCCCCTAGACAACTTCGATCCACAACATTGTATCAACTAGCAATTCCTCGCACCAAGACAGTCTCCTGGGGAGATCGACGGTTCATGGTTACTGCAGTCCGACTTTGGGATACCCTGCCACTGTCGATCAGGGTAAGTCACTCTCTCTTGCTATTCCGCAAAAGGTTAAAAACGTGGCTGTTTAACCAGTAATCCATCCTTGGAACCAGCACTGGAGAATCATGCAATGAGTCTTAGCGCCGAGACGCCTACGGGCATTTGTTTGCGCTTAATAAATCTTTAAAAAAATAAAAATAAAACATAGGATATTTGAATTCCATCGAAGTGATAATTCACTTCCCTCATCTGACTATTACGGTGTATTGAGGGCCTTTAATTTCTTTGTTGCTTCTCTTAGACCACAATCTGTTGACAGGGTGAGGTTGCAGCAGCACATAGTAACTGTTGAGCTTCTAGAGCAATTCCAATGCAGCATTTCCTTGCCATGGAGTGGAGGATAAACTGGTCTGCACCAACGCCTGGTCCTGCTGTTACCCACTGGCAAAGTTACATGAAGCAAAAGGCTGAAAAAGCAGATGTGCCTCAACAAGGCTGCTGTCTTGATCCTTGTGAGCAGGGCACTGTTCCCAGCCCTGGGTTCCCACAAGGCAATCTGGACAGTTTTGGGAGTTATAATCTTGGATTCTTTGGACCAACTGTACCATTGCACTGGAAGACAATTATTTGCAGCAAAAAAAGGTCAGCAAGTGAGTCCTGGTGGCCTGCCGCCATGAAACAAGATGGCGTCCCCAGTCTTGCAAGCACTCTTGCATTGGACAAAGACACTCCGTTTTGTGTATGGATCCAGCAATACTGTGGCTGCAGCGCAAAGGTCAATCGGCACCCTGTTGGATGGGTGTGCGCCAAAAGGAGTAATACATGAAGTCATATTTTAGTATTAATTGATGGTATGCTGGCATCAGATCTAGAGAGCAAAGTAAGTTTGCACCTGCTAATACTCTCACCATCTCATTACTACTGGGAAGTGGGAATCTATTTTGAATGACTTTTTGTTCAATTCTCTCAAGTCACTGCACAACCTGATCTCACCGTTCCTCTTTTTTGCCACTACCAGTGCCAAACATTCAGTGGCCTCAACTAACTACCTTATCTTTTCCTTGCATAGCCTATCTAACTCATCTCTCACAGTATCTTTAATACTGAGCATAAAATCTATGACTTTGTAGGCAACCGGCTGTGCACCCTTTTTCCACCACCACCAAAGTCAACCACCGGCCGCCCGCCAGTGTTTCTCCTGGTCTGGCGGGTGGTCCTTTGGCTTTCCCATGGGGGTGCCTTTCAAAAAAGGCACCGCTATAGGAATGCCAAAGCAAGTTCCAGCACAGCTTGAACTGTTAAGTCCTTGCTGTGCAGGAACTGGGAGTGAATGCACCAGGGAGGGCACACCACGTCATCTCAGTGTACAGGGGCAACAAGGCGCTCCATAGGACCCCCTTTGTTTCACCACCGCCAGCCTTTTCATGGCGGGCTCACTACCATGAAAAGCCTGCCGGTGGGGAAACTCAGAATATGTTTGCCACCACAGTGGCACCGCCAAGCAAATTGCTGCACCAGACCACCATGCCACTGCCAGGAAACACAGTTCCCTGGTGGTGGTAGCGGACCCTAAACGGTCTTACCACTGTACTTGTAATACTGCGGACCACTGGTGCTGCGGTCCTGGACTGCCACCGCACCTTCACCTAAGGTTCTTCAGTCCATTGTAATCAGGCCCTTAGTCTAGAAATCCAATTCAATTTGTGACAGGCAATGCACATATGTTCAAGCTTGTGATTAAATAATATCCATTATTGATTCCATATTTGCATTCATACAATTGCTCTTAGTCAAAGTGTTACGTCCGCCATGAGCTTCTTCAGGGCCACAATCAAGAAATGTATACACATCAATGTATACAAAATATTTTTGAGATTGCGAGTATAGTGCAATATTGTTTCATGATATTCTTTATTTCCAAAATTTTAATCTCATCAATTAAATATACACATTATATACCTATTGCCTGTAAATTACATCTCATATTTTATATATAGGTCAGCACTATAGCTGACATGTTATTCACCCATTCCGCAATTTCATTTATCGAGAGAAATATTTCCATTTGTGTTTCACTTGTCCATATTTTTATATTGTTATCACAAATCATATTCCATAAATGCCAATAATCCTTTAAAGCCTACCACAAAAGTGGTAGCTGTCAGTGCTCGTAATGGCTGAATGTGCGTGTTAATCTTATTTTAACCAATAGTTGTCTCGCCAATATGTTTCTAAAAAGTAGACTAAAAAGTTTGAATTCCAATCTCCATATGTTACACCATTCCAGTTTATTTTGCCATATATTACAGTTACATACTACACCTCTTGATAACTCACTTATTCACCACTTCTCTGTTTTCTCCCATCCTTAAAGTCTCTATGGGAGTCCAATATCACCACATTCTGAAAGAAAGGAGTAAGTACCCATGTGGAATATCTTACATATACTTATTCAATGAAGCACAGAATAGAAAGATCATTATTTTATAAGGGCGAAGTATGCTCGCCTGGATGGGTATGGGTACAGTACCACAAACAAATACATCTGTACTCCTGTCCTACATAAGCTAAATTTGTCCTTTTTTCATTTTTAATTTACTAACGCAGATCTTCCCAAACTGTGGGTCACGACTCAGTGGTGAGTCGAGAGCCAATTACTGGTGCTGTGCTTCAAATACTGAGGTCAAATGTCAGGCTATGTCTCCTAACAAATTACTGCATGTAGCAAAATGTGTGATATTTGCTTGTTTCCCCAATCACGATTTATGAATCATTTATTGTGTACCTTTATGACTTCGTATCAACGTAAAAAAAATGCATCAGGGTCTTTTGAACTGCTATTACCTTACTCGATCTTGCAAACCACAGACCAAAAAACCAAGGGCCATATTATCAAGAACGGCGATAACATATCACCGCTTTAGAGGCAGGAAACTGCCGCAAAAGCGGTGATAAGGGGCTTGATAATAGGCCCTCGTGAATTCCCAAAGAAACCCAGGTTTGATGTCCTGCACACCGGAATCTGGGCATCTATGGGAATTCACAAGGGCATATTATCAAGCCCCTTATCGCCACTTTTGCGCCAGTTTCCTGCCTCTAAAGCGGCGATAATGTTATCGCCGTTCTTGATAATATGGCCCCAAGTTGTGTTTTTTGTCATTTGCGTCCCTGAATGATGGCATGTTGAATAGACACGCTGTCCAGATGCCTTGGAGAAAAGCCTGGGTGCGGCATGGATGAATCGTCATCTGCCCACGTGCTTCATAAGACCACTGGGTGTTTTTAATGGTGGACAGTTCACCTGTAAGACCCTACTGGCTTCAGCCAATCAGCTTCCAAAAATGCTGGCCGATGTGGTGCATTGCATCATGGCCGGTCCAAGGACTTCTGGGGCCCTGGGCGAAAGGGAAGATGTGAGGACCCCGTGATGTGCATGTCACATCACAAGAAGTGGTATCTCAGAAAGTGACATCACGGGACTATTGATCTTCTTTGGCATCACTGAAGTGACCTGCTGTGGATATCAGTAACATGGCCAAACAGTTAAATATCCAAATGAAATACCCCTGTCAGTTTTACAACTGCATTAGGTGGATTACATTGGTAACATTGGATGGAAAAGCTAAGCACAGGTCTCACAAAGAAGAATGTTCTTACTCCATGTTAACTGATTGGGCCTGATTACAAAGGTAAACTTAGACCAAAAGTGTAAGTTTATGATTACAAAGGTAAACTGTGACCAAAAGTGTAAGTTTATGATTACAAAGGTAAACTGTGACCAAAAGTGTAAGTTTATGATTACAAAGATAAACTTAGACCAAAAGTGTAAGTTTATGATTACAAAGGTAAACTTTGACCAAAAGTATAAGTTTATGATTACAAAGGTAAACTTAGACCAAAAGTGTAAGTTTATGATTACAAAGTTGAACTTAGACCAGAAGTGTGAGTTTATGATTACAAAGGTAAACTTAGACCAAAAGTGTAAGTTTATGATTACAAAGGTAAACTTAGACCAAAAGTGTAAGTTTATGATTACAAAGGTAAACTGTGACCAAAAGTGTAAGTTTATGATTACAAAGGTAAACTGTGACCAAAAGTGTAAGTTTATGATTACAAAGATAAACTTAGACCAAAAGTGTAAGTTTATGATTACAAAGGTAAACTTTGACCAAAAGTATAAGTTTATAATTACAAAGGTAAACTTAGACCAAAAGTGTAAGTTTATGATTACAAAGGTGAACTTAGACCAGAAGTGTAAGTTTATGATTACGAAGATAAACTTTGACCAAAAGTTTAAACAAAGGTAAACTTAGACCAAAAGTGTAAGTTTATGATTACAAAGGTAAACTTAGAACAAAAGTGTAAGTTTAAGAGGACAAAGGTAAACTTAGAACAAAAGTGTAAGTTTATGATGACAAAGGTAAACTTAGAACAAAAGTGTAAGTTTATGATTACTAAGGTAAACTTAGACCAAAAGTGTAAGTTTATGATTACAAAGGTAAACTTTGACCAAAAGTGTAAGTTTATGATTACAAAGGTAAACTTAGACCAAAAGTGTAAGTTTATGCTTACAAAGGTAAACTTAGACCAAAAGTGTAAGTTTATGATTACAAAGGTAAACTTAGACAAAAAGTGTAAGTTTATGATTACAAAGGTAAGCTTTGACCAAAAGTGTAAATTTATGATTACAAAGGTAGACTTGGACAAAACGTGTAAGTTTATGATTACAAAGGTAAACTTAGATCAAAAGTGTAAGTTTATGATTACAAAGGTAAACTTTGACCAAAAGTGTAAGTTTATGATTACAAAGGTAAACTTAGACCAAAAGTGTAAGTTTATGCTTACAAAGGTAAACTTTGACCAAAAGTGTAAATTTATGATTACAAAGGTAGACTTAGACAAAAAGTGTAAGTTTATGATTACAAAGGTAAACTTTGACCAAAAGTGTAATTTTATGATTACTAAGGTAAACTTAGACCAAAAGTGTAAGTTTATGATTACAAAGGTAAACTTAGACCAAAAGTGTAAGTTTATGATTACAAAGGTACACTTTGACCAAAAGTGTAAGTTTATGATTACAAAGGTAAACTTTGACCAAAAGTGTAAGTTTATGATTACAAAGGTAAACTTTGACCAAAAGTGTAAGTTTATGATTACTAAGGTAAACTTAGACCAAAAGTGTAAGTTTATGATTACAAAGGTAAACTTAGACCAAAAGTGTAAGTTTATGATTACAAAGGTACACTTTGACCAAAAGTGTAAGTTTATGATTACAAAGGTAAACTTTGACCAAAAGTGTAAGTTTATGATTACAAAGGTAAACTTAGACCAAAAGTGTAAGTTTATGATTACAAAAATAAACTTTGACCAAAATTGTAAATGTATGATTACAAAGGTAGACTTAGACAAAAAGTGTAAGTTTATGATTACAAAGGTAAACTTAGAACAAAAGTGTAAGTTTATGATTACTAAGGTAAACTTTGACCAAAAGTGTAAGTTTATGATTACAAAGGTAAACTTAGACCAAAAGTGTAAGTTTATGATTACTAAGGTAAACTTTGACCAAAAGTGTAAGTTTGTGATTACAAAGGTAAACTTAGACCAAAAGTGTAAGTTTATGATTACGAAGGTAAACTTTGACCAAAAGTGTAAACAAAGGTAAACTTAGACCAAAAGTGTAAGTTTATGATTACAAAGGTAAACTTAGAACAAAAGTGTAAGTTTATGATTACTAAGGTAAACTTTGACCAAAAGTGTAAGTTTATGATTACAAAGGTAAACTTAGACCAAAAGTGTAAGTTTATGATTACAAAGGTAAACTTTGACCAAAAGTGTAAGTTTATGATTTATGAAACTTTGGAACTGCAGCATGGTTATTAGCACTGTTGTTTGAGGGGTCCTTCAGTAACCCAGCATTTGTACTCCAAGCACCTATGGGAACCCCTCTGCAATGCCTGCACCATAAGTGTGCAGAGAAATTAAAACCTCTGCTGCTTTTCCCAGCCGCCACTCCGAATGGACTCTGCAAGCTACAGTGTCAGGGTGTGAGTGGATTGTTACACAGCATTGCAGGTTTTCTTTTACTTTTGTAAATAGCACAAACTGGACCCTTGGGGGCATATGTAGGTAATTCACCTTTTGCGATTCTCAAATAGCGATTTTTAAGGAATCGCTATTTGAGAATTGCAAAATGGAATGTAGGTAAAAAATCGCAATATTTTTGCGAATCTCTAAAATTCCTTAATTGCGATTAGCAAATTGCGAATCGCAATTAAGGAATGAGTGTCCCATTCATTCCTCTGGGCCAAAAGGCCCATAGGAATGAATGGGGATACATTTCAAATTGCGATTTTCTCTGAGAAAATAGCAATTTGAGAATCACAATTCCAAGGGTGCCAGGGTGTCTAAAGGACACCTGTTGCACCCCTGGAATGTGCCTGTAAGTACATGTGGCGCACATACATGCCCTAAGGGCATGTCCGTGCGCCACATGGCACTTTGAATTTTTTAAAACAAAACCATTTTGACAGGAAATCGCAAAATGCCATCTACTTGAAGTAGGTGGTATTTTGCGATGCCTTAAGCCAAAATCGCAATTTTAAAGGCACCCCTACATAGATTTAAGGAATCGTAAAATTGCGATTCCTCAAATGCTCGAGCAAAATAAGGAATCACAATTTTTGCGATTCCTTATTTTGCTAAGTGGCACCTACATACCAAAAGGCCGTTTGCGATTCGCAAACGCCGGAATTCCTGGAATTCCGGCGTCTGCGAAGCGCAAACGCCTTCCTACATATGCCCCTTGGTCTTTAGAGCGCTTTACACGGGCACCAGGTACAATCGCGAAAGGTCAGAGGATTTTTAGATATGGAGATTTAAGTGATTTGCCAAGAATCACAGGATGTTGAGCATTCCCAGGACTTGAACCTGATTCCCAGTTCCATAGTATAGCGCCGCAAGGCCAAGAAGAAGGGCTCCTTTCTTGGGCATCGTAGCAGTTGCGAGGCATTTTGGAAAACACTGCCCCACCATGCCAGTTTGACCCGGCTCCTCCACCCTCCCTTCATCCACCTCCCCTTACCTGTGTCCGGATGGTCCTGGAAACAAAGGGGCCTTCTGTTGCCTGGAAACGTATTGTAGAAAGGGCGGACATGGATTCGCAATAGGTTATTTACCAGAGGCGGTGCCCCGACCCTGACACTGTGAGCCAATATAATTGCAGGCCTTGCTGCTGTCAAGTCCGCCACCCCAGCTTTCCCTACCCCCTACTCCAGCACACCCCTGAACACCACCACACCCTGACCAAAGAGATCAAGACACCTCACTTAAAAATAACGGCTCTCATTTGCATGAGGCCTGCGCACGGCTGCAAATTGTGTGCCGGCTGAAAGACAGGAATGCACTGTATCTTGTATATACGGTGCAATGCCCTTTTGAATTGGTGTAGTGACCCACAGCAAAGGACTTGCGGCGCTGCCCTACACTAATATTTTGTATATGAGGCCCTACATTACTAATGTGATGGGGAGGGGCCCTGGAGGAGCAGGTGAGCTGACTGTGAACGTGTGTCCTTTTACATGGAAGTGGGCCCCATGTTTTTCAGCTGAGCACGGGGCAGCTGCCCACACTGCCCATGCCTAGCGCCGGCCCTGGGGAGATAACCATTTGCAATATTTGCACTTTTTTAGAGTGATGATAAAAAAACTGGAGGATCTTGAAAGTGCCCTTTTTTACAGTCATCATCCTTCTATCGGCCACCCCTCCACTTACTCATAGCCAAAGTGATGGTGGAGAATCCAGAAAGTGACACCCCCGAAAGGGACCTGAAGACAGCAAACATGGGGTAATTGATGGAGGCTGCGGCGGCCGCCCCGAACACCAGTGTGAGCACATAGCAGACCAGGAGCATCGAGCGGCGGCCGTACCTGGGGGTGGAAACACATCAAAGCATGGTCACTCAGGACAGTCTGAGGGGGTCATACCAGAGCCTTTCTCATAACAGAGCAAATGGGGCAAGGCCCTGCCCAGGACTCCATATTGTACAGTGAGGGCAACTTACTTCCTGGCTACAGCCATGGATAATGGCACAATTCAGAGCATTAAAATACTTCTTTACATGCGTTGCACTGAACACAAGATGTTCACTTTTACCCAGCTCAATGGTATTTATAAGAAATTGGAGAATTCGTTGAAGAGGATAAGAAGACAGCTCAACTAATAATGACAAACCTTGTCAGGGTGAGTTATGAAACATGTTCTCAACCCCCCATTAGCTACAGAACAGTCAAGGTTAAGGTAGTGGCAATGTGTAAAGTATTTATGCAGTACTCAAACTGTAATTTAGTGAAAACACAACACAAAAAAAATCTCACACCAATTTAGAAAAATAGAGAAAATTACAATGTATAAAATCACATGAAAATGACAAAAATCCCATAAGTAGAACAGGAGTTTTTAATTTTTTTAAGTTTGGACTTAAAAATAATGACAAAAAGCGCTTAGCTAGAATTGCAGGCAACTGGTCGTGCTGGACCTGGACAAGGGTAAGATTGAAGGCTTACTGTGATGGAACACGGTCCGCATACAATGACCATGTCCCTGCCGCCCTTACTCACAAATTTACCTTCTGACTTTGTTGGGTTCATGGTATGTCAAACATTTGTGCTAATTCAAAGTGGAACGTTTTACAGATGTCTTTAAGGGTTGGGATGAAAGATATCCCCAACCAACTGTAGAAACACCATGCCCTATGATGTTATTTTCAGCCATTTCCGAGAGTTGGGAAGCCTCCCATTTCCACCACTAGACAACACGTTATAAGACTCCAGTCACCTCTTTACCTGCAGTGTCGGTGACAGGCACACCTGTGTTTATTATGGATAGAGTGCATCAGGCTGCCCTAGCAGTGACATGCACACCTGCATTATTGGAACTACTGCAGCTTTTGTATTTAACAGCATTTCTCTACCTTTCTGTTTATTCTTCTATTTCTCGCACATTTGTGGTGATTATTCTGTTAGGGTTTGAGTGGGCAGCAGCGTTTACAATGCTGTCTCCACAATGCGGTACCTTTGCAACGCGGTCGTTACAACGACTTTCTGTAGGGGACGCGCTGGTGTTGGATTTACAGTCCAACACCATCTCTGCTGTTGTGCAAACTAGGGAATAGTAAATAATACTATTACGAAGTCCACCGCGTCCCCTACAGCAAGTCGTTCTAACGACTTGGGATGCAGTGGATCGCGTGGTAACAACGCGGTCATTGTAACAACCTCGTTGTAATGTCATGCGATGTATTCGCATTCATTGTAAAGAGACCTATTCATGGGTGAGGATGGTGATGCTGTGTATAGAGTAGATGAATACGCATCCATTAATAAAACTCCTGCCAAAAGATTTCATCCTAACAAGAATACTTTTTTGGTGGGTCATAATTTTTCACAAGGTGCCCAGAGTTTCCTGAGAGTCTATTGATGACGTTGCTGCTTTAAGACCACTACCAGGTACCAGTGGTGTAACAAAACCTCAGGGGTCCCCCTTTGAAGTGAACGGTGTAGGGGCCCGCACCTCGGGAGTCTCTGTAACACCGCTGCCGGCTGCATACAATTATCAGAACTTTTAAAGATTAAATTGATACACATAGTAATGTAGTGTGATTGAAGAACATAGTAAAAGATATGCAATGTGTAATACATTAGGGTGACCATGATGAAGCATCCAACATGCAACACGGGAGGAATAAACTCTGATAATAAACATAGCTTGAGAGGTTACCATCAAAACTCTTAAAAAACAAGCCAGATCCCTCTCCCCCTCCCACCTCCCTCTGTTGCATCCTCTGATCCATGTCCCATAACTAGGGCAAGCTCGTGCTAAGAGCTTTTGTAACTTCACATCTATGGCTGAGCTTGGACTCCGGGGACCGCCCAAGCTAGCATCAGGGTTATCTGCGAGTCACAAACCCTAGTGGTCGCTCATCTGGCTCAAAATATCCAATCGGACATATTCCAAAAGCAAAAATGGAAGCATCTGGGGGCCACATGTACATAGATTTCCGTTTGTGAGTTCCTAATAGTGTGACAAGAAGTGCCTGCTGTAGAAGGCTGCATAACCTTAAGGCGTTCAGAGTGTGACCGGAAGGGCCTGCTGTAGCGGGCTGCCTAACCTGAAGGCGTTCAGAGTGTGACAGAAAGTGCCTGCTGTAGCAGGCTGCCTAACCTGAAGGCATTCAGAGTGTGACAGTAAATGCCTGCTGTAGACACTTGTAACAGGAAGTGCCTGCTGTAGCAGGCTGCATAACCTGAAGGCGTTCAGAGTGTAACAGAAGTGCCTGCTGTAGAAGGCTGCATAACCTTAAGATGTTTAGAGTGTGACAGGAAGTGCTTACTGTAGCAGGTTGCCTAACCTGAAGGCGTTTACACAAATTCTTTAGATGTTCATTGTGAGAAGCTGGCCTGGTTTATAATGTACACTTATGTATGTGGACACCTTGCACCAGTCCAGACAATCCATATGGTGATTTAAGAGGTCTTAGACATCCGTAGAAAGCTCTCTAAGTGGTAGCTGGGAAGAGCAGCCTTCAGGCTTAGTCCAGAAGGAGTGTACAGAAGCTTGGTTTACTAGAATGCAATCTTATTCTATAGATTAAGTGAAAAAGAACCACACAAAGTATTTATAAAAATATGTATTTATTATATAATACTCTCTAACACGTACAAATATCTCCTACGCGAGATATGCACAATGCACACAATACGTAGCAAAGAAACACAGTAAATAGCACGTAATACAAAGTGGACCCTAGGGGAGGACCAAACCATATACTAAGAAAGTGGTTTAAGAACCACGACTCGGATCAAGACAGTGTCAAGAGGAGGTAGAAGGGTTGGGGACCCAAGGAACCACCCGAGGTGCTTGACTAGGAACCCCACGGAGACCGTGTGCAATGTGGAAACACAACCGCGGGCTCCGTATAAGTCTACATGTAAGTCGCGGTTGGATTTTTAAAGATTAAGGACCCTTCCCAGTGGACCCTGAAGGAACCCCGTGGAAGACAGAAGTTTAGAGAGCCACCCCACCCGTGGATACCCAAGTACCCACGTTGCCTACACCAGGGAAGCCAGGTGTATACGTGTGAAGTGGTGTCAAAAACTACAGTCAAACCCAATAAAGGACTTCAAGAAAGTGCTGCTGCTGGAAGGGTTGAAACTGTCCGGTGGAATCCGAAGGTGGATTCGAGTTGAGAGGTACCTACAAGCAGAGAAGACAGAGTTTATGTTACTCAGGAGTGACCAGGAGACTTGGAAGACAAATGCCCACCGATGTCGGGTGCTTCAGCAGAGTTGACGAAGACCTTGACTCCTCGGAGACCAGGCAATGGTGAGGATGTCCAGGAGCTTTGCACGAGCTGTCCCACGAAGGAAGTCAAGTGCTGAGGGGTTGTCTGGTGGGAGCACCAACAAGCCTTGGCAACGGCAACCGACGCAGAAGGTCAAGGAAGTGTACGGTTCAAACCAACAAGGTCCTGGAGCTTCACCACACACAGGGGAGTCTGGTCAGGCCCAGAGCAATCAGGGGAGCCCAAGAAAAGCAAAGTTGACCCTTAATTGGACCCACAGGCGGGAGGCACAGGAATCACTAAAGGACCTCAAGCAACTTCACGAAACAACAGGCCACAGAGCACTCGATGTGAGGTGGTTGAAGATCTTTGCAGGAACACTTGCCAGATATTAGGGCTACTTGGAGCCCAATGCACTTGTTGCAGAATTGCCAACAAGCATTTTCAAAAAGTATGCAGTGCACAGGAGTTCAGGTACTGCAGCCCCCACGAGGGATTCTGACCTCAAACTTGGTAAGAGGACAGCTCAGGCCTTGAGGGATGTAGAAATCCACCTGCTGTGTTGCTGAACCCTTTGGAGTTGGTAGGAGCTGAGGATCAGCAGACCGATCAGCAGTTTTGAAGTGCCTGCAAATGCAGGGGAGTGACTCCTTCACTCCAAGGGAGAATATCTTCAGGTGTCTTTTATGCTCCACAGGTCCTACACGGATCCTGTACTGTGCACAGGCACAGATGATGCAGCAGAATGAGAGGGAGATGAAGTCAGTTCCAAACGAAGTCCAGTGAAGTCCAGAGTGCCCAGACGGTCGAAGTGCAGTGCTTTCTGTTCTGAATCTTGTCCATGATGTATCTACAGCCCTACAGCCAGGTAAGCCATTAAGTACCCACGGGAGAGGTTTGGAATGATTCAGGGTATCCTCCCAGGGGAGGGTCTGGATAGGGGGGGGGGTTCCTCCCATATCCTCTGTCCAGTTTTGTACCAGAGTGGGAGCCAACGGCTAGTGATTCCATGATTGGCATATTTGATTTACTTCTCAGAACCTAGAATAGTGCACTGTGTGTGCCCAATGCTGCTAGTGAGCTGCAGCACTGATTGTGCCACCCACAGAAGCAGCCTGTAAAATGTAAATCTGGTCTGCCTTCGCAGAGCCTATGCACAGTCTGGGACTGCCATGTCGACTTGGCAAGTGTACCCACTTGCAAGGGCCTACCTCTCCCTTTTCTTACATGTCAGATACCCCTAAGGTAGGTCCTAGCTACCCCTGTGGGGAGGGTGCATTGTATGTGAAAGGTAGGACATGCCCTCATGTATGTGGCATGTCCTGATAGTGAATTACTGGCAATTTCGTTTTTCCTTATTGCAAGGCTACCTGTTCCCATAGGAGTTTGTTTATAACATCTTATAAACATAACTGTCCCTGGGAACAAGGGAGAAAAATAAAGTTGTGTATGCCTGAACTCATAATGTTAAAATGCATCTTTTAGTGAGGGTGATTTTTACCTTTTGTGTTTGAAAATATCACTTTTAGAAAGTAGGTATTTTATCGCCTAACCATCCAGTGTGCAATGCTAGCTTTGTGTATTGCATGTCTGGCTTTTGGATGACAGGGGCTGGAGAGAGGCAGTGGCTCCTGAAATATGATGAGTCAGGTCTGGGCTGAATAGACCTGGTCTGCATTTAGAGTAGGGTGAGGAGATTTCCTTTCACCTGAATGGGCCTGGTCTGCCTTCAATAATGCTGTCTCCACCTCCTGACAGGAAGCTGCACCAGTGAGGACAGAACTGGTTTCGGCTGGGGACAGACACTCTTTGCCTTCAGAGAACAAATCATTTTTGTGGATAAAAAGAGGGGCCTAGAACACAGACTTTTAGATCACTCTGGGAATCAAGAAGACACCTCTGCCAAGGAGAAGAGCTGGAGAAACTGAGGAGGAATACTGCCCATGTGCTGTTTGCTGTCTGGGGTTGGCCTGCAGTGGCTACTTGCTGCCAAGGAGAGGAGGAAAAGACTTTGCTGTTTGCTTTGTCATCATCTTGAGGAAAAGATCTCGAAGGGCTTGAAACTGAGCTTGCCTCCTGCCTAAAGTCATAGGGACACAAAGACTTCGCCACCAGCTCCCCTGAATTCCCTTGCTGGGAATTGTAACCTGCAGAGAGGTGCCTGCTGCTGTTAAGGACCTCTAAAGACTGTTTGTCGCTGGTAGCTGGAAAATCGACGCAAACTCGAAGAATCGTGTCTCATTCTGCACCTGTTTTCCAATGCATCGCTGAAGAAACCATCGCAGCGCCTGCCGTGGCTAGAGAAATCGGCGCACAACGCATCGGGTACAACGATCCTCGAAGTCCGAGATCACCGCACAGATCAAAATGCAAGCATGCTGTGCGGCTGTATGAGTTCACGCATCACCACCGGATTGTTGCATTGTATAGAGACGCCAAGTCTGTCAGATCGTTGGGGGATGCAGTAGGAAACCGATGCATCACCTCCCCATGCAGTAGGAAACCGACGCATCACCTCCTCTCCGATGAGGACCCGACGCATCACCTCCTCTGTGCTGCAGTAAGGAACCAACGCATCACCTCCCTCGAAGTAAGGTACTGACGCTGTCAGGATCTAGAGCGAGTGCGCCTGCCTAAAGACTACAGTTCCCATGAAACTTAGGGATAGAACTACATTACCCATGATTCCCGGCGGTTGGGTGATATGCAGGGCGGTACCCGGTGCTCAGGGCTCGTTATTCTGTGTTGGCTGTTCGGGGCGGCTGTTCTTAGTTTCCTGGCTTTCCCGCTGTTCCTTGCCCGGTCGGAGGATCTGGGTGTCCTGTTCACGGAGGAAGCCGCCTTCTGGTAAAAGGAGCGAGCGCTGGTTAGCGCGTGTGTGTTTCTGTTACTTCAGAGCAAGTTTGACCTTTGATAAATGAGAGCCCATCTGCCTCGCGGCTGCGAGGATCGGAACTTTGTAATCTATTATCAATTTTGGCGCCTAGTGACTAAGTACTTTGTTTCCTCCTTCGTTGGGTTGTTTTGTCCTTTTGGTGTGGCGGAATGCAGGGGGGGGAGTCACATACCTCCGCATTACCATCATGAATACATGACGTGTCTTTTGGTCTCCGATTCTTTTGAGGAATACAAATACCAAAGCGGAGGGTAGTAGTGGAATTAACTACCCCTTGCCGTGTTTGGGTTCTTCCATTTGAAACTTATGAAACATTGTGAGGCAAAGAAGTATTTGCATATTAACGAAGGAATCCTTATTAGCGCACAGCGCTGATGCTCCTTGTGTTTCCTTATGGATTTTGTTTTCTTGGAAGTAAGCGTTTTAGTGGTGACTCAACTAAATGGACCCCCCTTTTTAGAGCTTCAGCTGCAGTGAGAAGGGGTAGGTTTTTAGCGAGAACACTGCTATTTAGAAGGGAGGGTTTATATCCATGTGTTAATCCGTTATTATTGTGTTTGTACAGGATACATAGGAAATCAGAAGACTGAGTAAGAAGGGCTGGCACGAGTCGTTCTTACAGGTGAATCATGCATGGTGTTGAGGAGCGAGAATGTAATGAGAGTAGGGTTATTGATTTGTATTAACCTTTGTGTGTTCTTTATTACAGCTTCTGTTCCCTTGCTGCCCCTTCCTTCTTTTCTTTTCTTTTGGGTTTTTTCCCCTTTTTGGGGTTTTTCCCTCACCGTATCATCTGAACACCCTGTGCATTACATTCAGGGTGTTTGGAAGGTCCGGAGGTGGAGCATTGTTACTGCATGAGGATCCTGCGGAGTGTAAGCTTGACAGAATAACGAGCCCAAGAATTTCACTCTGCCCGGTTCTCGTGTAGTAACGATGGCGTCCATGGAGGATGTATTGCATGCGCTGGATCTGGTGCAGCAGGAGTTGTCCTCTTCTAAGGCCGAAACCGCTGCGTTGAGGGAGAAGGTGGAACGTTTGAGTGGCAATCCTTTTAACGCCTCCGCACCGTCCTCTACCGTACAGGTGACCGTGCCCCCTCCTATTCCTCTGGCTAATCCCGAACGGTTCTCACGTGATCCACGCAAGGTGCATGTGTTTATGACCCAGGTTCTTATGCATTTCTCATGTAAGCCTTCCTCTTTTCCCACTAACCACTCGAGAGTGGCCTTTGTTATCTCGTATTTGGTTGGGGATGCGGCAGATTGGGCAGTGCCTTTGGTGAAACGCGATGATCCCATCCTATCGGATTGGACCGCGTTTAAGGCAGAATTTGAAAGAGTTTTCGACAGAAGGGCTACATCCTTTAGTGCTGATAGAGAGCTTCTGGAGTTGAGACAAGGAAGAGGAGAATTAGTTACCTACCTTTCTGCATTCAACAGGCTGGTGGCTGAAGCAGAATGGCCAGAGGAGAAACGAATGTCCCTTTTTTATCAAGGATTGAAAGAGGATCTAAAAGATGTAGTGGCGCAGGTTGATCCTCAGCCTACTTCTTTTGTTGACATGGTGAATCTAGTGTTACGACTGGATAGCCGTCTGTCCGAGAGAGGGAACAATAGAAGGGTAGGGTAGGGTAGGGTAGCAGGGGGATCGGAATCAGCTCCCGAACCAATGGAAATAGGAGCTCTCAGGGCTCCCTTGTCTAGGGAAGAGAGAGAAGCAAGAAGAGTACAGGGCCTATGCATGTACTGTGGGAAGAAGGGTCATTATGTTAGAGACTGTCCATCAAAACCCAAATCTTCGGGTAACACCAATAGATTAAAAAAAGTGGCTGTGTCTAAAACTGTGCAGGAAGTAGAAGCAAAGGGTGACAACCGCAATAGGTGTGAGGGTGTACAGGAATGGAAGCTTACTTCTCTATCCTCTTATGGTAACGATGAAACAGAGTCACATTTAGTGGTAGTTATGACACTTGAATGTGAGTTAGAGCAATATCAGGTCATGGTAATGTTGGATTCTGGAGCCATGGCAATTTCATAGATGATGGTCTGGTAACAAAGTTGGCCTTGCCTCGGGTTCCTAGAGAGAATCCAGAAGAAGTCTTAGCGGTGGATGGCAAACCCTTAACTTCCGGTCACATATCGAAAGAACCAGCGAGTTGGGTTTATCAATAACAATGCAGAGATATGTCCATTCGGAGAACTTGTCTTTGAACATAATAGCTGCGCCTCAGTATGAGGTCATTTTGGGCATGCCATGGTTAAAGAAACACAATCCGGTGGTATATTGGCAGACAAAGTCGTTCCATTTTGTGATGGAGAATTGTCAGGATCACCTAGTGCCATGTGCGTCTGCTCATGTTGCAGTATTGGCAACCCCGTTTGTAGCAGCAACCGCTGTGGAAACGGATGTGCAACTACCTGCTCAATACATGTCATATATGGATGTTTTCAGCGAGAAGAAAGCTGAAACTCTACCCCCTCACCGGGAATATGATTGCCGCATCGATCTGGTAGAGGGGGCCACGATACCATCATGCAGAGTGTACGCATTGTCAGTACCAGAAACCACGCACTTAAAAGAATACCTCGACCATTATGTACGTTTGGGGTTCATCCGGCCATCTCGATCTCCAGCTGCCTCCCCTCTGTTTTTCATAGCAAAGGCCAATGGGGATCTGAGGGCTTGTGTGGACTATCGCGTCTTGAATAAAAATACCGTAAGGAATCGTTATCCTCTCCCCCTCATTTCAGTCTTGCTCGACCAGGTGAGAGAGGCAAAGATCTACACCCGATTAGATTTACGTGGGGCTTATCACCTGGTCAGGGTGAGAGAGGGGCACGAGTGGAAGACGGCTTTCAAGACGCGATATGGTCTATACGAATATCTGGTCATGCCCTTTGGTCTGTGTAATGCTCCTGCAGCGTTCCAATTCTTCATAAACGATGTGTTAAAGGAGTACGTGGACCAGTTTGTGGTGATGTATATCGACAACATTTTGATATACTCCCGGGATGTCTCATGTCATACAGCCCAGGTGTGCAAGGTTTTGGACAAACTGAGGGAGCATTGTTTATATGTAAAACTGAGCAAATGCGAGTTTGGAGTACAGGAGGTGGAGTTTTTGGGGGTGAATCTCAGCTCAAGCGGATTGCAGATGTCTGGGAGGAAGGTACAGGCGCTACAGGATTGGCCAGCTCCTAGGAACTTGAGGGAAGTGCAGAGTTTTTTGGGGTTCGCCAATTATTACCGTCGGTTCATTCTGCATTTCTCCCAGACAGCTGTTCCAATTACCAAGTTGTTACGGAAGGGAACACCCTTTGTGTGGTCAGGGGAAGCGGAGGATGCCTTCCAGACTTTGAAGAGGGCTTTTACCTCAGCACCGGTGTTGGCGCACCCTGTGTTAGAACATCCCTTTATAGTCGAGGCAGATGCTTCTGATGAAGCCATTGGGGCGATTCTTTCTCAGAGAGATCCACAAAGCGGTCAGCTCCATCCCGTTGCCTACCTATCAAAGAAGTTGAGTTCGGCTGAGGTCAACTACACAATAGCTGAGAAAGAACTTTTAGCTATAAAAAGAGCCTTTCAGGAGTGGAGGCCGTATCTGTGGGGGGCTTGTCAGGCAGTGACTGTATATACCGATCACCGTAATCTCCAATACATGGCATCTGCGAGGCATTTGACGCAAAGGCAAATGCGTTGGATGCTATTCTTTTCGGAATATAACTTTGTGGTGACCTTCAGACCAGGTATTAACAACAGGAAGGCAGACGCTCTGTCAAGACAAGAAATACCCACAGAACAGGTTAAAGAGGTACATCACTCTATATTTCCTTCGGCAAAGGTGGTTTGTGTGATAAGAGCTAAAAAGTTTTTGGATGAGGTAAAAGGTTCCAGGTCAACGGGGTCGTGGATCCGTTGGGCTGCGGCCAAGTCTGCCAGGAAGGTGAGACAGGGACTGCCATTTCAGGGGGAGTGTTTGTATCTACCTTCAGATGAGATACGAAAAAAGGCTTTTTGTTGGTGCCATGACGCTCCATCGGCTGGACACCCAGGGGTAACAAAGACCTTGAGCCTGCTTCGAAGACATTTCTGGTGGGAGTCCTTGGTTAGTGACGCTACCCGATGGGTAGGAAGGTGTGAGACTTGTGCTAGAGCAAAAGGAGGCACCACTAGGAGGAAAGGTTTGTTGATGCCTATGCCTACACCAGACCGACCCTGGCAAAACATAAGTCTAGACTTTATCACAGGTCTGCCTTTGGATCAGGGTAAAACTGCTGTACTGGTGGTTGTAGACAACTTGACAAAGATGGTCAATTTTATACCCTGTGTAAATTTGCCCACAGCAGGTCAAACAGCCCAGTTGCTGGCCTCCCAGGTCAATCAATCAATCAATCAGGTCATTTGTAGAGCGCACTACTCACCCGTAGGGTCTCAAGGCGCTGGGAGGGGGGGGGGTGCCGCTACTGCTCGAACAGCCAGGTCTTGAGCTTCTTCCTGAAGGAGAGGTGGTCTTGGGTCAGGCGCAGATTGGTCGGAAGTGAGTTCCAGGTCTTGGCGGCCAGGTAGGAGAAGGATCTTCCTCCTGTTGTCGCTCTTCGGATTCGGGGGACGGCGGCGAGGGCGTGGTTGGTTGATCTGAGGAGGCGCTTGGGAGTGTAGAAGTTGATCCGGTTGTTGAGGTAGCTCGGGCCTTGGTCGTGTAGGGCTTTGTGCGCGTGGGTGAGGAGCCGGAAGGTGATTCTCTTGTTGACCGGGAGCCAGTGCAGATCTCTCAGGTGTCCGGAGATGTGGCTGCGTCGGGGGACGTCGAGGATGAGTCTCGCCGAGGCGTTCTGGATCCGCTGGAGTCTCTTCTGGAGTTTGGCAGTGGTTCCGGCGTAGAGGGCGTTGCCGTAGTCCAGTCGGCTGGTGACGAGGGCTTGGGTGACCGTCTTCCTCGTCTCGGTGGGGATCCACCGGAAGATCTTACGTAGCATGCGCAGGATGTTGAAGCATGACGAGGAGACGGCGTTGACTTGTCTGGTCATGGAGAGGGAGGAGTCCAGGATGAAGCCCAGGTTGCGTGCGTGGTCCGTCGGTTTGGGTGCGGTGCCCAGGGCGGGGGGCCACCAGGAGTCGTCCCAGGCGGAGGGCGTGGAGCCCAGGATGAGGACCTCCGTCTTGTCTGAGTTCAGTTTCAGGCGGCTGGCCGTCATCCATTCGGCTACGTCTCTCATCCCTTCGTGCAGGTTGGCTCTGGCGGTGGCGGGGTCGTTGGTCAGGGAGAGGATCAGCTGGGTGTCGTCGGCGTAGGAGATGATGTTCAGGTTGTGTTGGCGTGCGATGGCCGCGAGGGGGCTCATGTAGACGTTGAAGAGGGTTGGGCTCAGCGAGGATCCTTGGGGTACGCCGCAGATGACTTTGGTGGCCTCTGACTTGTACGGTGGTAGGCGGACTCTTTGTGTTCTTCCGTCGAGGAAGGAGGTGATCCATTCCAGTGCCTTCTCCTGGATTCCGATGTTGCTGAGGCGCTGTACTAGGGTGCGGTGGCAGACAGTGTCGAAAGCCGCGGAGAGGTCCAGGAGGATGAGGGCCGCTGTTTCTCCGTTGTCCATCAGAGTTCGAAGGTCGTCGGTGGCGGCGATGAGGGCGGTCTCGGTGCTGTGGTTCGCTCGGAAGCCGGACTGTGAGGGGTCGAGGGATCCATTCGTCTCGAGGAAGGCGGCCAGCTGTTTGTTGACGGTCTTCTCGATGACTTTGGCCGGGAACGGGAGGAGCGAGATGGGACGGTAGTTCTTGAGGTCGGTGGGGTCTGCTGTGGGCTTCTTGAGGAGAGCGCTGAGTTCGGCGTGCTTCCAGCTCTCAGGGAAGGTGGCGGAGTCGAAGGAGGTGTTGATGATGTCCCGCAGGTGGGGTGCGAGGACAGCGTCGGCCTTGTTGAAGACGTGGTGAGGGCAGGGGTCAGTCGGAGATCCGGAGTGGATGGAGTTCATGGTGCGGATGGTGTCTTCGGTGCTGATCGGGGTCCAGGTGCGGAGGGTGGTGGGTGGTGGCGTCGTTGCGGTTGTGGCTTGCGTTGGTTGGTTGTTGAAGCTGTTGTGTATGTCCGTGATCTTGTTGTGGAAGTAGGACGCGAGGGAGTTGCAGAGGTCTTGCGACGGTGTGATGTCGTTGTTTCCGGCGTTGGGGTTGGAGAGCTCTTTCACGATGTTGAAGAGTTCCTTGCAGTTGTGTGCGTTGTTGTCCAGCCGGTCCTTGTATGCATTTTTCTTGGTGGCGCGGATCAGTTGGTGGTGTTTCCGGGTGGCGAGCTTGAGGGTGGTCATGTTGTCCGTCGTTGGTTCCCTTCTCCAGGCTTTCTCGAGGGCTCGACAGTTCTTCTTGGAGCACTTGAGTTCGTCGGTGAACCATGGTGTTTTTCTGCTGCAGGATCTGCTGGGCGGGGTCCTTAGGGGGGCGAGTTCGTCCGCGCAGTTGCTGATCCACTTCGTGAGGTTGTCGGCGGCCTGGCTGGGGTTCGCTGAGTTGGCGGGAGGGTGCTGGCTCAGGGAGGCGGTGAGCTGGTCGGCTGTGATCTTGTTCCAGCTTCTTCGAGCAACCTGTTGCTGGAGGTGGTGGATCGTCGTTCTTCTGAAGGTGAAGTGGACGCAGCTGTGGTCCGTCCAGTGGAGTCCTGTTGCGTGGCTGAAGGTGACGTCTTTGCTGGATGAGAAGACGGCGTCGAGTGTGTGTCCGGCGAGGTGGGTGGGGGTGGTCACCAGTTGCTTGAGTCCGAGGTTGTCGAGGTTGTCGAGCAGGGTGGTGGTGTTGCGGTCGTTGTTGTTCTCCAGGTGGAAGTTGAGGTCCCCCA
Source organism: Lissotriton helveticus (assembly GCF_964261635.1). Taxonomy (NCBI): domain Eukaryota; kingdom Metazoa; phylum Chordata; class Amphibia; order Caudata; family Salamandridae; genus Lissotriton; species Lissotriton helveticus. The sequence continues at coordinate 13,182,530 of NC_136067.1, read as the reverse complement.
GGAGGATGTAGTCGGCGGAGGGGAGAGCGTGCGGGCTGACGAAGTCGGCGATGTCCTCGCTGAATCGTGTGCGCGGTCCCGGGGGTCGGTAGATCAGGGTGCCTCTGAGGGTGGTCTTCGGGTTGGTGTGGATCTGGAAGTGCAGGTGTTCAGCGGTGGTGAGGGTGTCGTCGGTGTTGGTCGTGATGCGGATGGTGTCTCTGTGGATGATGGCGATGCCTCCTCCGGTCTGGTTGTCGCGGTCCCTCCGGGTGATCTTGTAGCCCTCTGGGATGGCGATGGCGATGTCTGGGGCTGAGGAGGCGTTCATCCAGGTCTCGGTGATGAAGGCAACGTCGGGGGCGGTGGTGTCGAGCAGGTTCCAGAGTTCTACGGCGTGTCTGTGGACGGAGCGGGTGTTGAGCAGGATACACTTGAGGTGGGTGCTGCTGGAGTTCGGCTTGTCGGGTGCAGGGAAGGTCCGGATGCAGGTGAACTTGCAGGCGAGGCAGCTGAAGGGTCCGTGGGTGTGCTTCGGGGCGGCTCGGTGACATCCTGGGATGTGGCCGGTGTTGAGTGCGGTGAGGTCGGCGGCGCTGTAGGTTCGTCGGGTCGGCTTCCGTCGGTGGGGGCCAGGGGTCCTGGCGCTGGTCGCGATCCGGTCGCGGACGGGCGCAGACGGGCTTACCTTTGGCGCGCCTTCGGCGCACAATCGGCGCGCCCGCTGCGCGTGACCGCTGCGCGTTCGCACGGTCGCCATTTAAGGCGAAGTGCGCGGGTGGGCGGAGCAGCTGGGAGGCGGGAGCGGGGAGGGTTACAGAAGGCAAAAAGGGGCGTGGCTAAGCGGCGGTGGCGGGAAGGGAGGGCGGGGGGCGTCGAGGAAGGCGGTAGGCGGACAACAAGGAAGGAGGGCAACACGGAGGAGAAAACAATGTAGAAAACAGGCACAAATGCACGAAAAAGCGGGGAAAAAACAAGGAAAAACAAGTTACAAAATACAAGCACAAATCACTGTCAAAATAGCACAAAAAACCACTCGCAGCGGCGGGAGCCGGCAACGAGGCGGCGCTGAGGCAGAGGCGGCTGGGGGCACACGCAGCAGCTGGTGGCCGTGCGGCGCGGGGGTGTCCCACAAGTGGGTCACACTCACCTGCGTCGCACGGTCGCCATTTAAGGCCAAGTGCGCGGGTGGGCGGAGCAGCTGGGAGGCGGGAGCGGGGAGGGTTACAGAAGGCAAAAAGGGGCGTGGCTAAGCGGCGGTGGCGGGAAGGGAGGGCGGGGGGCGTCGAGGAAGGCGGTAGGCGGACAACAAGGAAGGAGGGCAACACGGAGGAGAAAACAATGTAGAAAACAGGCACAAATGCACGAAAAAGCGGGGAAAAAACAAGGAAAAACAAGTTACAAAATACAAGCACAAATCACTGTCAAAATAGCACAAAAAACCACTCGCAGCGGCGGGAGCCGGCAACGAGGCGGCGCTGAGGCAGAGGCGGCTGGGGGCACACGCAGCAGCTGGTGGCCGTGCGGCGCGGGGGTGTCCCACAAGGTCATAAGGTTGCATGGCATTCCAAAGGTCATTGTATCTGACAGGGGGCCTCAGTTCATAGCCCGTTTCTGGAGAATGTGGTGCAAGGCATTGGGTATCGAGTCAGAACTCTCCACCAGTTTCCATCCGCAAACAGATGGGCAAACTGAACGCCTAAATCAGACTTTGAAGAAGTATCTGCGCTGTTACTCCAAGGAAGCACATGAATCCTGGGTGGAATTGTTATGGATGGCTGAGTTAGCTTACAACAATTCATGGCACAGTTCAACGGGAATGTCGCCTTTCAAGGCTAATTACGGCTATGATGCTAATTCCTTGCCGATCACCATCCCCACTGACTTGCATACACAGCCATCAGTGAGAGAACGTGTTCAGGCCTTAAGGAAGGTGCATAAGGGGGTACAATCACATCTGTGCAAAGCAAAGGAGACGTACAAACGATGGGAGGATAGACACCGCGATCCTGGTCCTCAGTTCAAGATAAGGGACAAGGTATGGCTCTCCACGAAAAACATACGTTTCAAGTTGAGGAGCGTTTTCCATCCGCGTTTCATCGGTCCATATCCCATCGTGAAACGTATCAATCCTGTTGCTTACAAACTTAAGTTGCCCAACTCCTTGAGAATACATCCGGTGTTTCATGTGCATTTGCTGAAGAGAGCCCTCACGTCACGCAGAATGGCGCCACCTCCTGTTGCCTGCGACGGCAATTTGGAGTACGAGGTAAAGTCTATACGTGATTCCAAGATGTGCAGGGTGGTGCTTTGGTATCTGGTCTTGTGGAAGGGATATGGCACCGAGGACGATACTTGGGAGCCGTGGCGGAACGTGCATGCTCCTAGGGCAATCCGCTCCTTGCATTTGAGACACCCTTCCAAGCCTGGTCCTAGGAGGCGCCTGGGAGGAGGGCGTACTGTCAGGATCTAGAGCGAGTGCGCCTGCCTAAAGACTACAGTTCCCATGAAACTTAGGGATAGAACTACATTACCCATGATTCCCGGCGGTTGGGTGATATGCAGGGCGGTACCCGGTGCTCAGGGCTCGTTATTCTGTGTTGGCTGTTCGGGCGGCTGTTCTTAGTTTCCTGGCTTTCCCGCTGTTCCTTGCCCGGTCGGAGGATCTGGGTATCCTGTTCACGGAGGAAGCCGCCTTCTGGTAAAAGGAGCGAGCGCTGGTTAGCGCTTGTGTGTTTCTGTTACTTCAGTGCAAGTTTGACCTTTGATAACTGAGAGCCCATCTGCCTCGCGGCTGCGAGGATCGGAACTTTATAATCTATTATCAATTTTGGCGCCTAGTGACTAAGTACTTTGTTTCCTCCTTCGTTGGGTTGTTTTGTCCTTTTGGTGTGGCGGAATGCAGGGGGGGGGAGTCACATACCTCGGCATTACCATCATGAATACATGACGTGTCTTTTGGTCTCCGATTCTTTTGAGGAATACAAATACCAAAGCGGAGGGTAGTAGTGGAATTAACTATGCCTTGCCGTGTTTGGGTTCTTCCATTTGAAACTTATGAAACATTGTGAGGCAAAGAAGCATTTGCATATTAACGAAGGAATCCTTATTAGCGCACAGCGCTGATGCTCCTTGTGTTTCCTTATGGATTTTGTTTTCTTGGAAGTAAGCGTTTTAGTGGTGACTCAACTAAACGGACCCCCCTTTTTAGAGCTTCAGCTGCAGTGAGAAGGGGTAGGTTTTTAGCGAGAACACTGCTATTTAGAAGGGAGGGTTCATATCCATGTGTTAACCCGTTATTATTGTGTTTGTACAGGATACATAGGAAATCAGAAGACTGAGTAAGAAGGGCTGGCACGAGTCGTTCTTACAGGTGAATCATGCATGGTGTTGAGGAGCGAGAATGTAATGAGAGTAGGGTTATTGATTTGTATTACCCTTTGTGTGTTCTTTATTACAGCCTCTGTTCCCTTGCTGCCCCTTCCTTCTTTTCTTTTCTTTTGGGTTTTTTCCCCTTTTTGGGGTTTTTCCCTCACCGTATCATCTGAACACCCTGTGCATTACATTCAGGGTGTTTGGAAGGTCCGGAGGTGGAGCATTGTTACTGCATGATGATCCGGCGGAGTGTAAGCTTGACAGACGCATCACCTTCCCTGCGTGTAAGGAACCAACTCATTACCTTCCCTGCGGCCATTTTGCTGTTTTGCGTGACACATCCAAGGTACTTTCTGAAAAACATCTCACATTTATAATTTGCTTTGAACTGAACTATTTCTAGCATCTGAAAGTCATATTTTTATTACTGTATTGTGCATTTTTTTTGTTTGATCTTGTTTTGGTTCAGATAAATATTACTTTTTTTTCTTAACTGGTGTGGTGTCCATTTGTAGTGTTTTCACTGTATTACTGTATGTGTTCACAAATGCTTTACACACTGCCTCTGAGATAAGCCTGTCTGCTCGTGACAAGCTACCAAAGGGGTGAGCAGGGGTTATTTTAAGAGTGTATCCCCCTTACCCTGACTAGAAGCAAAGGTCCCTATTTGGACAAAGGTACCTACCACTGCCAACTAGAGACTCCCATGTCTAACAGTTTGTTTCAGCCGTTTTAGAGTTGGTCATCACACGGTCGCATAATACCCCTCTATAGATAGTATAAGGCTGCCTTACTGATAACCCGGGAGAATGGACTCCGTAGGCTGCAGTGGCGTCCTGCTCAAGCAGGGGCACCCTCTCTCTTAGAACCAAGCACCCTGCCTTCAGGATTGTCAATGCCTGCTATAGGGGTGACAGGAGTTTTAAGTGCAGTGACCCTTAGATATAGTAAACCTATATCTTGAGTAAGTGGTGCTGCACCAACTTACACAGACTGCAATGGCAGGCCTGTAGTTCAATTTTGCATGGCCTCTCATTGGTGGCATAATACATGCTTCAACCCATGGAAGGCCTCTGGGATACCTATGCCCTGGGTACATGGTTACCATATACTAGGGATTGAAAAGGGTACCCCAGTATCCAATCTGGAGTGTACCTAAGTACATAACATAACAGTTTAGGGAGAAAGCAGATAGACTGTGGTCCTGATTAGCAGGATCCCTGTCATACTAGTTAAATATCAGCTTAGCACCAGGCAAAAAGTGGGGGTACACATGCAGAAAGATCCTACCTTCCTACAGGGCCCAATTCCAATCTCGGTCGGTAGGGCTCAGATTTGGATTTGGAATTGCCTAAACCAATCAGGAGCCTTTGTTTCTGACCAAATCATTCACAGTTCCAAACAACCAAGTACAATGCCTGGAAAGCCTTAGTGCTGACTGATTCTGTTACGGAAGGCATTCGGAGAGATAGAGCCTTCCGGAGCTGATTCGTACAGCTCTGTGGACTGGGTATTCCGAGCAACCAAGTACGATGACCGATTTGGATAGAGTTTCCGATTTGGTTTGCCTGGGTCAAAAAGGCTTATGGAATCGGTCTTTGGGGGTCTATGGCAGACTTCCCTTCACCTGGGGCTCTCCAAATCAGGCCCCTGGCAGTATCCGTTCGGTCACCTCTCCCCAACCATGCACAGTGTGGCAGGCACCAAGGGGTGCCCGCTCCAGAGTGCAAGATTATCCCCAGTCACCCCTTTTGTCAATGTGAGCCTGTGTGCGAGTTCAGTACATAGGCTCCCATTGAAGTCAATGGGAGTCTGACGGAATCGTATCCGGATGCATTCAAATGCATCATACTCGTTCGATCGGACTCCCTCAATCCGAGTCATACAGAAAGCATTCCAGACCCAAGTCGTTCGGTATGCTTTCCGAACGAGATCAGAATCGGGCCCAATATTGGAATGGAAGACCACAACGAGCTAGCTACGATCCCATACGTAGGGGAAAAAAGACATTGTTGAACAAGTGATGAGCTGAGAAACAGACAAAATATAGGGGACTCCAGCTCACATTGCATATACTTACAATTCTGTGCTAGTCTTGTGGTCCCGTAAGATGAAACACAGCTTCAAGTTGATCTATTTTTTAGGGAATCTAAAATGGAATTTCCTCACAATTAGTAGGACGTTTGCCTATAACTGAGTGAACAATTAAAGGACTGATAACATGCACTGCAGGCTACTGAGCTTGTGCTTGCATGGCAAGTCTCTCTGGACCAGCTACTAATGTACACAACATAAGGTGTATCAGACGTCGGTATAAGACGACAAGAACATTGTACAAACTGCGGGTTTGCATGAGATTTAAATTGCCTAAATCTGGATATGGCATATATCCAGCTAATGTCCGCCAAGTAGCCCCCTCATTACTGAGAGGACCCATTTGAACTGACCCAGGCACATGGGGAAGAGTGCCATTAAACTAAGCATGGGACTCCCAGACTGGAACAGGAATTTCAGCAAGTGCACAAAGTCTGTATGCAGCAGGCACCTGTGGTACAGTGTATTCATGAAAAGTGTTAGTGTTAGCGTCCACAGCTGGAAACGTGACCCATGAATAAAAAAACTTCAAAGCAGAAGGTAGCATCTGCCTCTATTATTAAGATTACACAAGCTCCTGCATTAGGGACTCCATGTTGTGTTATAAGTGCAAAGACCACCGGTCGGCACTTGGCTGCAACAGCACCAGGGTGTGCCATAAGTAATTAACCGCTTGCGTGCGGCAGGAATTCCAGCCCTGTGCTGGACATTCCAATCGCGGGCGTGGTCGTGACGGAACCATTCCATCATCAGCACAGCCCAACCGTGACTCATGACGGAATGGTCCCGTCACGAGCATGGAAGGGGTTAAAAATGGATTCTTAGTTGAACACAAACAAGGTTGTAACCTTTTAATATTCAAGCTTGAAAAACCGACAGAACAAGGTGATCCCTTAAAACTGAGGAGGATTTACCCCTAACACCATGGACGTCTCGGCTAAAAGGTGCGAGGGTATAGTAGACAAGCACAAGCACCACTCAGGGTTCAGCTAAATAAGTACCTGACCGAACGTTGGTCGTGCCATGTTGCAGGGATTCTGCTCAGGAACAGAACTATGCCTGAGATCAGAGAACATTGGCATGTAGGGACTGTGTCGCTACACTACCTCAGTATCTATGAGCCTGAGTCCAACTAGCTATAATGGCTCAATTGCCACCCTAACCTTTTTAGAGACACATGTGAATTGGCACCCCAGAACACAACACACTCGACCCTCTGAAGGATCATGGTAACAGGACATACCCTGTCGCTCCCTCACTTGTACTTGTCCGCAATAAGATAAACAAGAGACATGAGCATATTTATTTAAAATATTGTGCTCTAAGATGCAGTATTTGTGCCATAATTAGATTAAAAATGGATAGCAAAAATATCATTAGCATGGTCAACAAACCAACCCCCAGATTCATCAATGTCCCGTTTTGCGAGTCCTTAATAGCGATTTTTAAGGAATCGCTATTAAAGGCTCGCAAAACGGGATGCATGTAGAAATCGCAATATTTTTTTTGATTTCTACTGCTTCCTTATTTGCGATTCGATAATTGCTAATCGCAAATAAGGAATGGCTTTCCCATTCATTCCTTATTTGCGATTAGCAATTAGCGAATCGCAAATAAGGAAGCGATTTCAAGGGTGCCGGGGTGTCCAAAGGACACCCTGTGGCACCCGTGAAATGGTCATGTACACTGGTGTTGCGCACACACATGTCCAAAGGACATGTGTGTGTGTAACATACAACTTAGAAAAATGCACAAAAGTGCATTTTTCTAAGTTTTCGCTATTTACCGCAAAGTTATACTTCGCGGTAAATAGCGGCCCCAGATTGCGAATTCACAATTTTCAAATGGTTTACGAATTGCATTTAAGGAATTGCAAATTGAGAATCCTTAAATGCAATTAATCGCAATTTAACTATTTCTAGATTTGCGATTTTTGCATTTGGGATAATGAATCCCAAATGCAAAAATAGCGCTCGCAAAGGGCCAGATTCTCAGAATCTGACCTTTTGCGAGCCGATTTTACTTTGATGAATCTGGCTGTATATACCATAAAAAGCCCTGTTTTGTTATAAGACAGATTAGCCTAAACCCCCTCATCTACTGAAGCTAAGTGATTATATATCATAGTTCTCTGGGATTAGTGGTCGACCCCGCACCATAGCACACATACGTTGACGTTCTACATCTCAGCTGACGCAGCACTCTTGCTGTAGGACCTTCGCTGAGTGTGTTTTTTCAGGACTCCTGTCCTCAGTTATATGACCAGACATGTGTGATCACAACCAGCAGCTGCATGTTCTTGATATGTATAAGTGCCAGTGTCTGACCAAAGCGAATAACAAAGGGCTTAGTTTTTTTACCTTGTCTAGTGTGTTCAGACCAAATCCCAGGAAAGGAACAAAATACGAAAACATGTGCAGGTTCTGGGTGAATATACAACATGGCACAAAGACAAGCGTACTATGTAGTAACATGTGCAAAATAAAAGCAGCCTACAATGTGCATAGTTAGTCTAACATAGGAAAAATGACAATGGGCCATGCAGGAAACACACAACACCGGCAGCAGCAGAGCTGGTACAACACAGCATGATGTGCTGTCAATAAGTTCTCCCCCCCAAAAAATGTGTGGTTTCGCAATTGGAACCGTGAGGACATGCCCGCCTTGTGCTCCTCCCTCGCGGCCTCACCCCCTCGCTTGGTGGGTTCCTCCCCGAATTCACAGGTAGCCGCCGTCAACAACTGGCTCTCGGCATCCTGCGACTCAGCTGCCCCCCCCCAAGTTAGTCAGGTCCTGCCGCTCCCTTGAGGCCAATAGATGGTTCACCGATGATCTTAAAATTCTCAAACTCTCTTTAAGACAAGCCGAACGCCATTGGAGGCGCAGGTACTGTCCCATTCTCAAGTCTCAATATTCCGCCTTCCTCCGTGAATATAAAACAGCTATTCTGCTGGCCAAAACTGAGCACTTCTCGGCCAAAATCCTCCTAGCCAGTAACAAACCCAAGGAGATTTTCTCCATTGTCCACAATTTAGCAGCCGCAGATAGAGTTTTACCCAAACCGGTTCCCTCCCAATCTCTTTGCAACTCCCTCAACACCTACTTCATAGAGAAGATAGCTGCCATCAGGCACAACATACCCCTGCCTCCCCTCTCCTTCCCTCCCCCCTCACTTCCCCCTCCATCCGCCTTTCTTGACACATTTCCTGTAATTTCTAAGGAGACCTTCCTCACCCTATTAAAGAAAGTTAAATCAGGGTCCCCCTTGGACGGTTGTCCTGCTCGCATACTGAAGGAGGTCTTCTCCTACTGCCCTGAACCCCCGCTTACCCTCCCCAACACATCCATCCAACAGGGCACCGTCCTGGCTGTTTTCAAATCAGCCATCATCATCCCCATCCTGAAAAAGCCTGGGATTGACCCGTCCTCCCTTTCTAATTTCTGCCCTATTTCCTTACTCCCGTTCTTGGGAAAGACTCTTGAGAGTTACATCACCTCCTGCCTCTCGACCTTCATTGAGGACAACCAGCTCCTGGCTTCTCATCAGGCCGGCTTCCGTCCTGCTCATTCGACGGAATCCATGGTCCTCACGGTCCTGGACGAGCTTAGGCAGTGCGCGGACACCAACTCCTCCCAGGCCTTGGTCCTCCTTGATCTGTCCGCCGCCTTCGACACGGTCGACCATTCCATTCTTCTCGACCGTGTCGGAGGCGCTGGCATCCGGGGGACTGCTCTGGCCTTGCTTACCTCCTTCCTAGGAGATCGGACACAAGCCGTCCACCTGGATGGCTTATCTGCCCCTCCCTGTCCGGTCACTTGTGGGGTCCCCCAGGGTTCTTCTCTCTCCCCTCTTCTTTTTAATCTTTATATCCACCCTCTCATTTCTGCTTTACAAAACATGGAGGTGTCAGTCTACAATTATGCGGACGACCTCCAGCTCATTTTTAATCTCTCCCTTCTCACGACTACAGGTCTAACCTCTGCTCTGTCCTCACTTTCATCTTTGACTGGATGAATCTTAACCAGTTAAAATTAAACCCGGACAAAACAGAACTGATACTCACTGGCAGCCTCCCCAGCCCATGGTCTCCTGCTTTCTGGCCCCCTGCCCTTGGTCCTCCTCCCGCCCCTTCTATTAAAGCAAAAACCCTGGGTATCCTTGTCAGCCAAGACTTAACAATGCGCCCTCAGATTAGCGCTGTTGTCTCGTCCTGTTTTTTGTCCCTCCGCATCATTCGCAAAATTTCCCGTTTTTTTTCTGCTGATGCCCTCAAGCTCAATATCATGGCCATAATTGTCTCCTGCTTGGACTATGGCAATAGCCTTTATGTAGGGATCCCGGCGTACGAGCTCCGGCGCCTTCAACTCATTTAGAACCAGGCGGCACGCCTCATCTATAACCTTCCAAAGTACCATCGCGTAACCCCTCTGCTTAAATCCCTTCACTGGCTCCCCATCTCCCAGCGTTCCCTCTTCAAGCTGGGTTGCCTTACCTTCATGGCCCTTGCGGGCAGTGCCCCTGGGTTTGTTAATTCAAAAATCCGGGCCTATCTTCCCAACAGGAGCCTCCGCTCCTCCACCCAAGCTCTCTTGGTGGTCCCTCGCTTTAAGAGGAAAAAACAGGGCGGCCTACGCTTTTTCATTCTTGCCCCCACCTTCTGGAACGCCCTTCCTTTCTCCTTCCGGTCCCTGCCTAGCTACATGTATTTCCGTAAAGCCCTTAAAACTCATCTCTTTTCTTTAGCTTTTCCCTTACAATAACCGTCTGCGCCTCTTCCTCTATTTCTCACCTCTTTCCCTCTCTAAATCAAGTCATAGCGCCATGAAACCGCTTGGTGTTTGCGCGCTCAACAAATGCTTTTAACTAATTAACTAACTAACTGTGTATTATCTACTGATGGCTTATGGAGTGGGTTGGTGGGTGGTGCGTGTTCCAGTATACAAACAAAGCCTTTCCTTCGGCAGCCATTTTGATTTCTGCTGGGCTTCGTTCACCGCTGTCTCCATTCGATTCGTAGGGGTCTGCGATACACTATGAGGGTTTACATCATATGCAGGTATGGCACTCTTCTGGGCGAGCATGAGTCCATGATGTTCGACTCATGCACAGTTCATTTTTCCAGCCGGCTGGCTGTCATCAGGCTCACTGTACTGCACATGAGCCCTGGGGCGGCCGGCGAGCAGACACGGGTGAGTGTGCATGTGGAGCTATGCATGTATGTGCGCTGGGTTTTGTCTAGTGCAAATGTAGTCGAGCAGCAGAGTTCTGTACAGGGTCAAGGGCAAAGATACAGTCACCATGTGATTGGAGAGGTCGATGATTTCTGAGAGCAAGAGTGGGCATTTGTGTGTGAGTGTGTCTCACTGTGCCGAAGGATGCAACGTCTGGAGTTGCTTGTGTTCCCGTCTGGGGGGGACCTGGCCTGGCAGCTCTCACTGGACTCTTCCTATTGGAGCCAGACCAAGACTGATTTGTATAAGGTGGGTCTCTGTCTAGAGGGCACTATGAGTAAAAAATAATGGTCTGGAATACCGCCTGAGCGATTGTTTGTGGGTGAGATTAATTCAGGCACTCCTTTCGTCACCTTGTTCTTGCTGTGGTCATTTTGTAGCATAAACCTAGATGAGTTCCTGTACAGGAAGCATTCTCAAAAGTGAATAAATGGACAGCCCCAGTCATTAATGTCTTCACCAATCATTGAAAGCAGAGCAAGATCACTCGGCTTAAGACCGATTGCTGTGATGGAGCAGGGTTTTCGTGAAAATAAAACCTGCTCGGATTGAACCCTCAGTAACATCTACTAACCGTGTGCAGTGAAAATTATGTGGGAAAGGCCTAACACAAGGGAAAATGCAACTCCGCAAGCACATACTAAACTAATAATACTAGGCTGCAAAATGCTTTTGAACGAGCTCAGCTCGTCATGAGGCACGGTTGAGCTGCACTCATGATGAGTTGAGCTCGTCATGGCCGTTGGAACGTTCGCACGCGGGGATAATTTCCCCGCTGTGCTGAACGTTCCAAAACGGGTGTTGCTGTTTCGAGCTCAGCTCACCATGAGTGCAGCTCCGCTGTGCCTCATGACGAGCTGAGCTTGTCACAAGCACAGCGGTGCCGCGCGTGGCCCCCCTCCACCCGCACAGCGGGGGGAAAACTCCCCGCAGTGAAGGGGTTAACTAATGGAAATAAAAAGGACTAATACTGCTTGTGTGCACGTTATTAACGTCTGCTAGGAAAGGGTAATACCTAACGTGGGTTGCGCAGGGATTCATGCAGCACTGGGATGGTGCGTAAACAAAAATATTATAAGTGAATATTAATGTCTGTGTTTTGTTCTGTTTAGAATCATGGTTCGCAAATTCTGTATTGTAAATAATGGGTTAAGGAGCCAGTGACTTGTAATAGTGTTAAATGATGAATACTGATCATGAAAAAGGTGATGGAATATTGTTCTGTCCTTCAAGTCCTAAGTGCCGCCCAAAACCAGTATGAAAGAATAATGCGGCAGATAAAGGAAGCTTCCTCTGCAGAGAGGCGCTCAGCAAGAAAGATATTCGAAGTTGTAGCTTTTGCCGGAAAAGAGGAAGAGAAAAATGACAAAAGCTCGAAAATTGTAATTCTTGAGTGGAAGTTTATATCATTTGACCAAATCTATCTATCTATATATATAAAAACGAATGTATGTCTGTCTGTCTGTCTGTTTGTTTGTCCTTTATGCATTACTACACCATTCATCCGATCGCCATGAAACTTTGGAAAGTTGTTGAGTACACTCCCGCGAAGGATTCTGGCATAAACTTTTTTTAAATATCGGCCCCCAAGGTCCTAACTTTACTACTACTAAACTGGGAAAAATCCTAATTTTAAGACTTTCGGTATTCCCAGAAGGCATTCAGGAGTTCTAAAGTTAGGAGTCCTAACTTTACTACTACTAAACTGAGAAAAATCCTAATTTTAAGACTTTCGGTATTCACAGAAGGCATTTAGGAGTCCTAAAGTTAGGATTCCTAACTTCTGTGAATACCGAAATGAGTAAGTGCCTTCTGTGAATACCAAAATGAGTAAGTGCCTTTTGTGAATACCAAAATGGCAGTAAGTTTAGGATTTTGTCTTAAATTAGTTCTGTGAATTGGGCCCATGGAGAGCACACGTCTCAACGATACTCTTTATATCAGGTGTCTCCAACGAGTAGCTTGTGAGCTACCTTTACCTCTCCATCTATTTGTGAGTAGCTCTCCTGTGTTTAGCCCAGGCTACTAATATAGAAGTTGTTGCTTGGTTTAATTATATTATATATATATGTATACTAAAATTTAAAAGCATGTTCTCAGGATAAAAATGTTTCTAATTTCAGAACTCAATAGCTGATGTTTGACAAAAAAATAGTTGCGTTTTAAAAATGTTTTTAAATATATTATTGAGTTGGGGGGGGGGTTTATTAGTCATATTATTACCTTAGTGCCATGGGGATTGCAGCTATGGCTTTTATGTATTACTCGCGTACAGTCATTTCTAATTCTTAAGGGATTTTTTTTACATTTCTTCTGGAAACCCTGCCTCATACACTTAAGTGATCACTGCCGACAATCTTGGATAGGGCAGTCACTATTGCATCACTAATACTAGTAGCTCAGGGTGATTTCCATTGAACATAAGTACCTCTTCTTACAGAAAGGGTTAGAAACCCCTGCATTATGTAATTGTAGATGAAATAGGGGGTACTATACCACCCAACATCCATTCCTGAACTTTTCTGGATGGTGGTTCTTTGATGACATCATACACTACGAGCGATACTGGATTAATGATTCATGCAAGTGAGATCCTATTTTATAACATCCCATGCTAAGTAAAAAAGTACTGTGAACAGCACTGGGCAACTAGAAGGCCGGTGTACAGATAATGAACGTGCCATGATAGACATTAAGGGCCAGATGTAGGTCACCAAATACCGGTCGGTAACAGCCGATTTCGGCCGTTACCGACCGGTATTTGGTGATTGAGATGTAGGGGGCATATATTTTACTGAATCGGTAAATCTATATGTAGGTGGCACTGGAAACAGTGCCACAGGTCCTTAAGAATTCGTTATTTACCATGACATACTATGTCATGCTAAATAACGAATTCCTGTGTACATGCACATTTGTGCATGTACACCTGTATGTGTGCACATGTATGTGTGCCACATGGCACACTAGCCAGAATCAGGGGTGCAACAGGGTGTCAAAGTGACACCCTGTCCCCCTGGCAAATTCAGTAATTTTACCGAATCGGTATTTACCAATTCGGTGATTGCCATTGATTCCTATGGGCCTCAAGGCCCATAGGAATCAATGGCAATTACCAAATCGGTAAATACTGATTCGGTAATTACCGAATGTTACAGATTCGGTAAAAAAATCGGTAAATATACCTACATAGCATTTACCGATTTGTAAATACTGAATCGGTAAAATTCGGTATTTACGAATCGGTAAATACTAATTACCTACATCTGGCCCTAGATCTTTAGAAACGTGTAATCATAGTATGAGTGTATAGAAAAACTATTGTGTTAAGAAAAATTTATATAGGTAGGGAGTCGTGTGTAGTTTGTTTTCTAACGCTTGAAGATTGATGTAAATGTAAAAGTATTGTGTATCTAGATAAATTGTAAATGAATGATTGTTTGATATGGAACATATTATTTTATGTATGTTTTTAATATCACAGTCCTGATGAAGTCCTAAGGGCCGAAACACGATGGCTGGGCCAATGCGCAATTGTTTTTGATAAAAAATCTTCAATAAAGGTGGGTTTGAACATATGTTCAAGACTCCAGAGGAATTTATTTGAACTTTTTTATGAACACATTTTGTTACAGCATTTTTCTTTTTCTTATGGAACTTTTCCTAATTCTCTAAATTGAGTGATATTTATGATTCTCTGTACTCTCATTTTCATTTGTCTTGTTTGGTGTTGCATTGTCTGTGTCTTCTAAGCCGTGGGGCACGAAAGGTTGAGCAGAGGCAGGACATTCAATAATAGGACGATACACGAGTGCGACATCGAATGACCCACACTGCTATCGTATAGTTTCTGCTGATTTAAAATATGCCTACCTCAGTCCTTCTCTGTCTGGATAGTCAGGAAATTTATCACCCATTCACTGTCCCCGATCTGTCCTTGAAGACTGGCAGTCCAATGAGCCATGCATGCATCTAATGCAGGAGACATTCAGGGGTAAACATATTTTCAAAATTGGAAAATTGAACCCTCTTTCTAGGAGCATCAACTTGTACCAGGTACTGCAGAGATCACAAATCAACCATGTGTGCCTGGTTTACCACTCAGTGGAGTAGCAAGGGTGCTACTGGCCCAAATGGAGCAAGGAAATGGTGGCCCTGATCCCAAATGGGTAATAAAAATGCAATCATCTGGCTGCAATGGTCCAATCACACCTTTGGGGCCAGTGCCACTGCACCTGCTGCTCTAATGGTAGCTACTCCCTAGTTGCCAATGTGCTGAACTAGCATTGTTTTGTATTGTGTTGTGGGTCTGGCTAGAAACAAGTAACTTTTTCTAGGAGTTTAGAAGTTATAAAAGAAATATGTGTTTGAAGGTACCTTAAAGTGGGCACAGTACGCCCCCTGTTTCTCTGTTTATCTACTAATATGAAACATTCTAATATAAGTGGATATTAAATATTATAAAAGTGCCACATTTTACCTATAATAACTATTGAAATCACATGTTAAGTGGATGCAGTCAACGCATGAAATGTGTGTGTACCCTCATGGTTTTTATTGTGTGCCATTTACAAGAGGTGGTGCTGTCTGTCCAGAGTCCCATCTATAGTACTACTTGTATACAGGTCATGCTTAAAACATTGCTATTGTAACGGAAAAAAGTAAGTTTAAAACAAAGGCACATAAAGAATTAGAACTGTGTAGTTTGTATGAATGTATCTTGTGCTGTAGTGTGATCTATTCTGAAACCTAAGTGACTCTTCATTCTATGTGATTGCACTAATTAGTCTATATTACTTCGCCATTTCACAACTTACTCAAACCTGACCTCAAATTTCGAACTGCGAAAGAATGTGCCTGTGTGTGGACCTTAGATGAAGGAGAATGAGGTTCATCCAGACTTATCAATTCAGTTAATCACTTAAGTAAGATCGCGTGCTGGGACATCACCCACTCACTCATGGTCAGCTAGTATTGTGTTAGTAGGCTGTAGTTAACAACCGCTCTCTCGTTGAATTGTCAGTTCTTACACTGTCACCAGCCACCACACCACCATCTCCTGAACTTCTGTCGGCTCAGCTTCCATCCTCAGATCTTCTGAGCCATGGCAGAAGGAAGAGAGCAGAGAGCCTTCAAGAGCGGACTCCTCCATGTACAACACCTACCCTCAGCATGGGACGGAACATAAACAAATGATGAAACAACAAATGCACACTGTACCTGTCTGACAAGTAACCAAACACAATGGCTCCCACCGTGACCCCGATGAAGAAGAAGGTGGATGAGGCTTGTTTGAGGCTTTTCTGCTCGCACACGAGGTCCCACTGAAAGAGAGAGGTAGGGACAAGTGTTAGTCGCTGATATCAGTCAGGGATTGTTCATGCTGTGCTGGTTAGTTCCACGTGCCCTTTAAAGCCTCTGCATTGGTAGCGTCCCTTACCTCCAAGCATTCATGCTTTAAAACAGGTACGTTCACCTCCCTATACTCGTTCGCTAGGATCCGTTATTTCTAAAGAGACCGGTTCATGCCCCACACGTTAACACACAGTGAAGAACAGACCTAGTTCACATGCCACATGTTAATACTTTTACAAAGAGGTCTAAAGGATTTACACTCAAACACAACTGGTGTTAGCCATGAATCTGCCCACTACCTTCCTGCGGTGCTCTTCTGAGTTTCAACTGGGCCCAAGACACTGACTTTCCTACTCCCATAAAATAATGCATGGTTATCAGACCAACTCCAAATGGAATAATTATCCAGTTCCAGTTCCAAAAAGCTTTAGTCGACGTATAAAGTCATAAAAGCACATGCAAAATACATCTAAAACAATTACATAAAACATCAGATAAAATATGATACACACCGAAATGGGTAGGTAAATAGGATCACCATAAAAACAATATATGCATTGTAGAAATACACTAAAAATGATAATAATAAAATACTTTGTTATTGTAAAATATTTTGAGTTGCAAATTACAAGGCATTGGTAGAGCCCCTTACCTCCAAGCATTCATGCGTTAAAACAGGTACGTTCACCTCCCTATACTCGTTCGCTAGGATCGGTTATCCCTAAAGAGACCGGTTCATGCCCCACACGTTAACACACAGTGAAGAACATACCTAGTCCACATGCCGCATGTTAATACTTTTACAAAGAGGTCTAAAGGATTTACACTCAAACACAACGGGTGTTAGCCATGAATCTGCCCACTACCTTCCTGCGGTGCTCTTCTGAGTTTCAACTGGGCCCAAGAGGACACTGTGACTTTCCTACTCCCATAAAATAATGCATGGTTATCAGACCAACTCCAACTGGAATAATTATCCAGTTCTAGTTCCAAAAAGCTTGAGTCGACGTATAAAGTCATAAAAGCACATGCAAAATACATCTAAAACAATTACATAAAACATCAGATAAAATATGCTACACGCCGAAATGGGTAGGTAAATAGGATCACCATAAAAACACTATATGCATTGTAGAAATACACTAAAAATTATTATAATAAAATACTTTGTTATTGTAAAATATTGTGAGTTGCAAATTACAAGGCATAGTTGATATAGAAAAGGCAGTTGATTCCGCATATTATCCACTACAGCAAAACACTATCTCTTTTGGTCTGATGCTTAATCAAGTAGGCGTGATCTTATTGCCCACGCCCACCCCAAGTATTTTGCCATTGCTATGTCAATAACCACTGTTGTATCAGAACTTAGGATTCTCTCAGCTTCGCTTGACCTTCTTGTTCCTAGGAGTTTATAAATTGGTGTCAGCCAGACACGGCGTGGGGCATTGTATCCAGTACAGACAAACAGTAAATGTTTCTTTACTAATCTGGCATACAGGACACAAATCATCACTAAGTTTAACCCATCTAATGGTAAAAACTTTTAGTGGCAATGTACCCACCCTAAACTGGAAATATAGTTTTTTACTCACGGGACTTTGTAATAAAATCCCAGTATTGTTTCAGCCTGGGGGTAGGTTTACAATTCAGGAATAACCCTGTTAGAGAGGAAGACTCACACATTCTCAGTGTATTATTCTGTACCATATCCCAATAGTTTTCTTTCAAAATCTTTTTTGGGGGAAAAGTAGAATGTGTTGGGTCCACCCACAGCATATTCATGCTGATACTTGATATAATAGCTCTAAGATCCCTCAGCCATTTTATACGATGTGATGTGTCTGCCCTTATTATGTCTAGGAAACCAGTTGCGTATACTGCAAGCTCTGGAGCAGTCCAGAGTCAATGCCGGTACAAAAGGGGACGTGGCTTAGCTGTGCCTGCGATTGTTTTCCTCCAAAGCTCATTCAGTAGAGGGCATGTCGGGGTGCTCTGTAGTAAGTTGGTAATTTTCCTAAAGAACCTATTTTCGGAAAGTGTGAGCTCAGGTAAGTTCTCGTGCCCCCAAAGCTCTGCACCGTATAGGACTGAGCTAATTACTTTCATGTTGTAGATCTCGATTGCAGGGCTGATTGTCTTGGAAAATGAGGTATTGTATTCCTTGTGCAACACCCCCGCCAGTTGCGGGTGTTATAGGGATGCTATGTCAACCTTTGTGGGCCCAATTTAATCCCTCCTGGATGTTTACCCCTGGGTATGTAAACTCCTTCACTTGCTCTAGCAGGAGATTGTTCATTTTAATACCCCGCTTGAAGGCCCTATGCGGGTTAAAGGCCATCAATTTCTTTTTTGACACATTAACCTCCAAGCCACGCCTCGAGCAGAGCTCATCAAAAATTGTTAAGGCTCTCTGGAGGCCACTTGGCATCTTGGAAATGATCAATGTGTCATCTGCAAACATTAGTATGGGGACTTTTTCGCCTGCTAGTGTCGGGGCATCCGTGGGGATAGATCGCATAACGTTCACTATTGTATTGATGTATAAAGAAATTAGTGTCGGGCCATCACACATCCTTGACGTACTCTCTTTTATACAGGGAAAGACTCAGTAACTTCGCCCTGCATACCCCATCGAATTTTACCATTATTGTCCTCATGCATCCTGATAATGAGTGTCAATAGTTCGGATCGTATCCTCATTTCCTGTATTATCCCCCATAGTTTCGCTCGTGGTACAAGATCAAATACTGACTTAAGGTCAACAAAAACGGCTTACAAACTACTCTTACCCAGAGTCATCGTTTTCCAATAAAGCAAGATGAACCAAAACACTTGTTCTATAGCGCTAGTAAAAGCTCGAATCCCTGCTTGTAATGGCGATAGAACGTTAAACTCATCAATCCAACATTGGACTTTGTTGAGCACCAACCTCCCCATTACCGATTGTAAAGAATCTATTAAGCTGATCGGCCTGTAATTCCCTGGGCACAATTTGTCCCCTTTCTTAAACACTGGTATAATTTCAGCTCCTTTCCAGGAGGCGGGGACCGGCGCACCCTGGGCAATGGCATTTGTAAATAATCGAATATACAGACACCATCTACCCTTATCATAGAGGAATACAAACCCAGGGATTCCCTCCGGACCTGGTGCCTTTTCAGCCAATATAAATGTAAGTGCCACCTCAACCTCTGCCTTGCTAAAGGCTGCATCCTGATAAAGTATTTAGTGATGTTGCCCTCTGTTTCGTGCTCGTTTGAGGCATATTGGGGTTTAACCCCCTGACTGCGGCCGAAATTCTGCGCCTGTGCGGCACATTCCGATCGCGGGCGTGGTCATGACGGCTCCCGGCGGTCATCAGCACACGCCCACCGTAATTGATGACGACCGGGAGCCGTCATCAGCACCAAAGGGGTTAAAATAATTTACCCACTCCGACTGTGAAACATGATTTTGGGGCTGACAGGCCTGCCCACCTCTATCCCATTTGTGTACGTTCCAAAACTGTTTAGGGTTTTTCCTAGCACATGCCTCCCTAAGATCCTCTCATCTTTTATCGTCCCATTCTTTCTTTGCCTTTATTTGGGCACCCGGATAAGTATCCCTGGCTGCTCGTACCACTATTGGGACACCTTCTTTAATAGCCTCACATAAAGCTGCACGCGCCTTTTTACACTGTTGTACCAGGTCTGTATTTTTGGTATGCCAGTCTTTTTAATTCTGCCCTTTTTAATAAAATACGTATGTAGCTGGGCAAATAATTTGTTGAGTATACAGGTGGGTTGCTCTAAGGCCAATGGATTTGCTACACTAACCTGGAGTTCACTTATTACATAATCCATATCCTTTTCAATGCTAGCTAATACTTCAGGTAACTCATGTATCATAGCCCATTTAAGACGCCTCATGTCATTAGTGGAACGACGTCAATGGTGGGGTGTGTATCTCGTGGTTTGATAGGAGTCTTATGCCTTATTAATTCCAAGGCCACACACAAAGGGTTATGGTCACTTTCTAATCTATCTTCAACCCTCATATCCTTAACAGCATACCAAAGTGTTAAACTAACTAATACGTAGTCTATCCTACTAACACGATAACCACTGTCAAAAGTGTTAGACCCCATTTTGTCTGAGGGTGTGCGGCCATTGGTTGCCCGCAATCCCTTCTCCATACAAATAGAATTAATTTGAATAACCGTGTCGGACCATCTTTGTATGGGGTCAAGCTCCAGCTTTGGGATACCCCACTTAATGTCTTCCTCTTCTGATAAATGGCCCTCCTCACTCATTAGTGGCTCGAACGTCGCGTTAAAGTCCCCCGCGACTATGATGTTCGCGTCATCCTGGCTAGTATCAAGAAGATCGTCAAGAGCTGCCAAAACTCCTGACTTCTCCCCTCTGGTGCCTCTCACATAGACATTATATATGTCCATGTTCCAGTGTGCACCCCTAGCCAATCTAACAGCCTATATATCTTAATTATGGGCGGTTTCTCCATTAGTCAATCAACGTTTTCTAAGTTAGAGTTTCCCTTCATACTAGATAGCCTTTGGCTGGAAGAGTGTGCCTGGCGGGCTCGTACGAAACTCTAGAGTAAATAGATTTTCTGCCAAGTCTGCCTCAGTCATAATGAGCTCAATGCAATCCAGGTGGTGAGCTAATGAGGACAACCTACGAGTTTTTGCTATGTCTTCCCTTATCACTGATCAGCATCCCCTGACATGCCGTATCCAGTGAATATCTTTATTTATTAGGGAATCGTCGTTTTCAGAGCTTTTGGTTACATGAAGCTTGGGTATGTTCAAAATGAAGATTCTATGAGTACTGGGTAAGTTAATAGATTGGTGGTCATGTTGCCTATGTAACTGCCCAGCCTGTGTCGGATGTATGACGTTACAACACATACTTTTACAACGCATACCTTTACAACGCAACATCCTTTACAACGCATTCCATTACAACGCATGCCATTACAGCAAATTTTCTGAAAACTACCTTTACAACGCATTCCACTACAACACATACTACCTTTACAACGTATACCATTACAACGCATACCATTACATTGCATGTATGGTAAGTATTGGAGAGTGTAGGGGTAAAAATTACTATTCTAACTCCAGGGGGGTGCAACAGTAGGGTAAGTGTTGGATAGAGTAGGTGTAAAAATTACTATTCTAACTCCAGGGGGTGCAACAGTAGGGTAAGTGTTGGATAGTGTAGGGGTAAAAATTACTATTCTAACTCCAGGGGGTGCAACAGTAGGATAAGTGTTGGATAGTGTAAGGGTACTCTGCGTTGTAATGGTATGCGTTGTAATGGTATGCGTTGTAATGACTGCGTTGTAATGACATGAGTAGTAATTGTATGCGTTGTAGTGTCATGCGTGGTAATGGTTGCGTTGTAATGGCATGCGTTGTAAAGGATGCTGCGTTGTAAAAGTTTTGTTGTAATAGTAGTGCGTTATAAAAGTTGTGTTGTGAAGGTTGTTTCCTGCCTGTGTCTGATTTGCTTGTGGTCCAATATTTCCGTTATACACTGTCGGAGCCCTCGTTAGTACTGATTACAGTGGAGTGTAAAGTGTGTCTGGACTTCGCTGGAGGGGACCTCGTGTTATCAATCCTGGTCCTGCACAAACTAGGTGGTACCCTGTCTGTAGTAGTTTTTAGGTCGAGCCTAGCGCAGCGCGTGCGCTGCACTAGGAAAACGACCTCTTGCAAACATGTCAGCTTTTGTAAAAGCTTGTGCATGTGGGGCTCACACGCCATCGGCCTTTGCGTCTGGCTTTAGTACGCAATTGGCCAAAGGCGTGTGGAGGTCCCAGCTTCTTGTGAAATGTTTGCTCCCAGAGCTTTTTGCTCTCGGGAGCCAGCAGCACGTGCAGGGGGCATCTGGTTATAATTAGCATGCCTGCGCTTGTATCCGGACAGCAAAACGCTCTAGGAGTAAACATTTCACAAGAAGCTGGGTGGTGATATTTCGCTGCCTCTGCTGTGGATATACTGTGAGACAGCACGTGAACCTACACTGTTCTTTGGCACATTTACATTCATTTTTTGGAGGTGTGTGTGATATTTCATTGTCCTTTACTGCCGTTGCCTACATTTTAAAATACAACCATGCGATACGTACTGGGGCACCCTTCGCCTGAAGCAGCCTGCCAAGGACACATGCCACTGTAGGTCCAGCTTTGCCGTGTGTCACTGCCAGCCGTCCTCTACCATGGCACTCCTTCTCGGAGACGCCTTATGCCTGCTCTGTGCCACTGCCCGTCACGCGCTCTCTGCCGGAGGTCCAAGGATGTACCTCGCAATAGAGCTCGCGCTCTCCTCTGCCAAGTGCTGTGGTGGGTGTAGCAACATGACTACATGGCTCATTCTGCCTTGTGCAGCGCCTGCTCGGTGCCACTGTCAGATGCTCTGTGCCAGGGATCAGAACACGTGTCACTGCAGGGCCTGAACTGGCCTTTATCACAGCCAGGCGTGCTGCGGTGGGGCATTCTCCAAGGATAGGTGCCACTGCAAGGCCTGCCCTGACTTTCATCACTGCCAGGCATCCTGAATTGGGACATAAAGAGCCTGCAGGGCCTGCTGTGACCTTTATCACTGCCTGGCGCCCTTTACTGGGACACACCTCTAAGGACCCGTCTCACTTCAGGGCCTGCCGCTCCTCTTGGGGCAGCCATGCGATCTGTGCTGGACCCCACCATTGGCGCAACGGGTCTGCTCTGCCTTTGCATCCTGGGCTGCAGCATCTCCCCCAAGGACTCGCCTGACTGCTGAGCCGGCTCTGCTTCATGGTACAGCCATTTACCCTATGCTGAGATACCCCTTGGATGTCCACACATGCTCTGTTGTGTGTCATTGGCACACGCTTAGAGCAGGCTCACTCTTCTGAGAGCAGGGATCGCTGCAGAGCCTGCACCCCTCGGATGCCCATGAATGCTCCATTGTGTTTTATTGTAGTACAAAAGGGGGTGGTGATGGACGGAGCATCTGAACCAATCAAACATTCACACCCAGTCAAAAGATCTGGGTTTAATCCATCACCGTTCTTTAGCCCACTCTGCCACCCCAGTTCAGACATGGCTATATGCAAATCAGTCTGACCCTGTGCCTCATGGGAACAGTCCAGCCCGAACTGCCAAGCCATGCCTTCCCTGGACCGGAAACAAGCTTCCGAGGACCAGTTTCTGGCATTACAGCCGTCTTCAGCCCGGCTTGCTTGAATCCAGTGGCAAAGTGAGCAAGGGGCTCACGTCTGAGCATACCCTGCCACACTTATGGCTGCCAAAAGCAGTACAAAAGGGAGTGGTGATGGACGGAGCATCGGAACCAATCAAACACTCACACCCAGTCAAAAGATCTGGGTTTAATCCATCACCGTTCTTTAGCCTACTCTGCCACCCCAGTTAAGACATGGCTATATGCAAATCAGTCTGACCCTGTGCCTCATGGGAACAGTACAGCCCGAAATGCCAAGCCATGCCTTCCCTGGACCGGAAACAAGCTTCCGAGGACCGGTTTCTGGCATTACAGTCATCTTCAGCCCGGCTTGCTTGAATCCAGTGGCAAAGTGAGCAAGGGACTCACGTCGGAGCATACCCTGCCACACGTATGGCAGCCATAAGCAGTACAAAAGGGGGTGGTGATGGACGGAGCATCTGAACCAATCAAACACTCACACCCAGTCAAAAGATATGGGTGTAATCCATCACCGTTCTTTAGCCCACTCTGCCACCCCAGTTCAGACATGGCTATATGCAAATCAGTCTGACCCTGTGCCTCATGGGAACAGTCCAGCCCGAACTGCCAAGCCATGCCTTCCCTGGACCGGAAACAAGCTTCCGAGGACCGGTTTCTGGCATTACAGCCGTCTTCAGCCCGGCTTGCTTGAATCCAGTGGCAAAGTGAGCAAGGGACTCACGTCTGAGCATACCCTGCCACACTTATGGTGGCCAAAAGCAGTACAAAAGGGGGTGGTGATGGACGGAGCATCTGAACCAATCAAACACTCACACCCAGTCAAAAGATCTGGGTTTAATCCATCACCGTTCTTTAGCCCACTCTGCCACCCCAGTTCAGACATGGATATATGCAAATCAGTCTGACCCTGTGCCTCATGGGAATAGTCCAGCCCGAACTGCCAAGCCATGCCTTCCCTCGACCGGAAACAAGCTTCCGAGGACCGATTTCTGGCATTACAGCCGTCTTCAGCACTGCTTGCTTGAATCCAGTGGCAAAGTGAGCAAGGGACTCACGTCTGAGCATACCCTGCCACACGTATGGCGGCCAAAAGCAGTACAAAAGGGGGTGGTGATGGACGGAGCATCTGTACCAATCAAACACTCACAACCCAGTCAAAAGATCTGGGTTTAATCCATCGCCGTTCTTTAGCCCACTCTGCCACCCCAGTTCAGACATGGCTATATGCAAATCAGTCTGACCGAGTGCCTCATGGGAACAGTCCAGCCCGAACTGCCAAGCCATGCCTTCCCTGGACCGGAAACAAGCTTCCGAGGACCGGTTTCTGGCATTACAGCAGTCTTCAGCCCGGTTTGCTTGAATCCAGTGGCATAGTGAGCAAGGGACTCACGTCTGAGCATACCCTGCCTCACTTATGGGGGCCAAAAGCAGTACAAAATGGGGTGGTGATGGACGGAGCATCTGAACCAATCAAACACTCACACCCAGTTAAAAGATCTGGGTTTAATCCATCGCCGTTCTTTAGCCCACTCTGCCACCGCAGTTCAGACATGGCTATTTGCAAATCAGTCTGACCCTGTGCCTCATGGGAACAGTCCAGCCCGAACTGCCAAGCCATGCCTTCCCTGGACCGGAAAAAAGCTTCCGAGGACTGGTTTCTGGCATTACAGCCGTCTTCAGCCCGGCTTGCTTGAATCCAGTGGCAAAGTGAGCAAGGGACTCACGTCTGAGCATACCCAGCCACACTTATGGTGGCCAAAAGGAGGTGGTGATGGATGGAGCATCTGAACCAATCAAACACTCACACCCATTCTGCGTTATTGGCACGGACTTTGAGCTGGTACACTCCTCCGTATAGGGCCAGCCGCACCCCCTCAGATGCCCAAGAATGCCCCATTCTGCGTTATTGGCACGGGCTTTGAGCTGGTACACTCCTCCGTGTAGGCCCCGCCGCACCCCTCGGATGCCCAAGAATGCTCTGTTATTGGCACGCGCTCGGAGCGGGGTCCCTCCTCCAAGGACACACCTGCCACTGCCTTTCAGCTGTGCACCTCTCACTGCCGAGCACTGCTTGCTCAACGGGTGCTCCACCAGCAGCACATGTTTCCTATGCGGTTCCTCCTATGTGGCGAGGTGCTGCGAGGTGCCCTGGGCATCCTTCTGCTATCCAGGGTCCCAACTCAATGCACAGCTCTTCTATCTTCCAATACTGCCCTGACCCTCCTTTGTACCGGCACATAGCTCCCTGAACAGCCTAGCAGTGCCAGGAGCAGAGGGGCACTACATGCCCTGCACAAGGACTCATCTTACTGCACATCCTGTTTGTGTCTGGCACATTTATCCTATTTTTACCTCTGAAAAGACCTATGTCCCTTTAGAGCCGCAGACTCGGGGGGGCTGGCCTTATCGTCATCAGCACTGAAAAAGACATTTCCTTACACATTTTTTACACATATTTCTTCATAAACCTCAATTCCCCTAAATGTATTTCTCGAGTTGGAGCGTACGCGAGTCGATTTTGACTAGTCTGATTATCTGATTTTGGCAGCTGTGCTTAGAATAAGTGATTTTGGGAAGAGGAAATTGCACATTTCCTCTTCCCAAAACTGCTGTTTTCTCCAAAAACTAACGTCTGCTAAATTCTTGACTTAGCCACCCCTAACATAGGGGGTGGATTGTTCTGATACGACCCGCTATCTCTGGAATTTTTATCTCCCTGGAGTAACGCGTTGTTAATTACGCACTACCAGGGCGGTAAAAAGCAGAGATAGCCAGCGATAATCTAATTATCGCTAAGCACGGCCAGCGATAATGATCGCTGGCCGTTGCTAATATGCCCCTTTGTTATTTGTAGCATTGTGGGCATCTGTTTGGACCTCGGCACACATTGCTTCCTATTACAGATAGCAGTGAATGCACTGATTTTTAGTTATCTGAAAATAGGACACCAGAGGCCGCAAAAACCTGCACTTATTGCTGAGTGCTACGTTCACGAGCGTTTCCTGGGTTTTCATATTTTTGAAGTGGTTTATGTTCACTGAAACCATAACCGGTCCAGGAGGGCTTGCTAATTTGCGAGTTTACCATGCACCTTCCTGCCCCTGGGAGAGCTGATGTCAGAACACACAAGAGAAGTGTGGCTCACTGGTTAGAAGAGGCAGACCCTGAAGCAGAGGTCAGACCGGGGACCAGGGTTCAATTCCCGACGCGGCAGGGTCTTGAGCCCAAATATCCACAGACTCGATAATTCTCGTTTCGGTGCCTACTCGAATCACGGGTTCACACTCTGCAGCTCTGGGCATTAGCTGCTTAATCTCCACTACGCCCCCCCTCCGCGGCGGGATGCCTGGCTTTCACCTTGGGGATGCCCAGTACGGGTATCTCACAGGGAAAAAGCCAGGACGGGTTCCCAAGGCAAGCGCCGAGATGCCTACGGGTAATCGAGCGCTATATAAGAACGCATAATAATAATAATAATAACCATCGAAACACCGCACAACTTTATTCCTGCCAACTCTTCTCTGTAAAACAAGAAACTGAAAACAAAGGGCCATATTATCAAGGGGGGCGATATGCAATTTTCGCCGGTTTAGCTGCCTTTTTCGGACGCTAAACAGAAAAAATGTGATCGCCCTATTATCAAGATGTCGCTAACAGCAGTTAGCGACAGCTTTTAGGTGATAGCGAGCGGTTGGGGGCCCGCTTTGCATGTCACTGATATTTATCGATAATGACATGCAAAGTGGGCTTACCCAACCCGTTAGCGTCTGAAAGCAGTCGATAACGACGCTATTAACAAGGCTGGCGTAGCGATGGAAATATTCCCGCTATCACCAAAAACTAACGCCTGCTCTGACCAGTTCTTAGCCATGTTATCCATGGCTAAGAGCATTTCGTCGCTAATGCGAGAATATCGCTGTATTCTCAGCGATATTCTCGCTTTACGCCGCTATCGCTGGATATTTTAGCGCAATGGAGAAAATCGTTGCAAATAGCATGTTTTCTCCGCTAAAATATCCAGCGATAGGCAGCGATAAAAAAAAGTCGCTTAGCTCATTTAGCGATAAATATCGCTAGTTGTTGGTAATATGCCCCACAGTGTTTCCTGCCTAACACGATCTTTACTGGCCCAGCGGGAGTGTTTCGCTTCTCTTAATAAGACCCTGACCCCTTTTTGAGGTCGAGCCTAATCAGCACAGATAGAAGGTGCCAGCATTGAAAGGACAAAAAAAACTCAAGACATTATTTATTGTTAATACTGTTTTTAATATGGTCATCCAGTTGTATATAATGCTTTCTTGGTCATATATAAGGTAACGAAAATGCTTCTGAAATTTCTTTATTATAACTTTTCCGCATGCTGCAGACATCTGTACAGCACAGCTTAAAGACACAGGCAAGTCAATATCTCTGGCGAAACAATTATAAGGTCCCAAAGGCGAGACCTATTGGCTTTGCCAATGCTTGTTCTAACTAGAGGGGCAGTGACCGGTGTGACCCTAGATGTTACCTGAATGGCAGAAGTAGCACCCTGTAAGCATACTCTCCCTTTCACCCCCACTTTGCAATGGGACGGATGTTAGTAGCTTAACCTCATGGGTACTGCTGACGAGCTGAGCTCGTCACGGCCGTTGGAACCTTCGCACGCAGGGCTAATTTCCCCGCTGTGCTGAACGTACTAAAAACGGGTGTGGCCGTGACGAGCTGAGCTCTTCATGAGGGCAGCTCCGCTGCTCCTCATGATGGGCTAAGCTCGTCACCAGTATGGCGGCGCTGCGCGCGGCCCCCTCCCCCCCGCCCAGCGGGGGGAAAACACCCCGCAGCGAAGGGGTTAATCATTGATGTTAAATCCTCTATTTGACTTCTCATTTACCCTACTTCCTGTCTTAACAATACTGTTGTATCATGTCCTGGTACTCCATATTGGTACCTAACCCTACATTCTTTATCTATTGTTTCCACGACTCTGAAGATACGTTTTATCTTGGGGAAACAAAGTTGTCATGTTTATGCGGTTGTCAGAGACGAATCCCTTCTGTTGAATTCGAGAAAGTTTCTAGTGACCTCGGAGCTAGCTGGCACACACAATTAAGTCTAGTATATTCCATAGAGACCTAGTCAACCTCAGTCCTACGTCTAATCTATAGGATATACTATTCCAATGCGCAGAGCCTATTGGGAATATAGGAACTACACTACAAAATAATTCTCCCAACGCGTGTATTAGGACCCGACTTAGCCTAAATTTAATTTTGTCTTGCGGGCACTATCTAGAATGCAACAACCAAAGTGAAGGAGTAATAAACAATAAGCACTAAGTCCGACTATATCAATCAGGCAGTCTTATCAATGACTTGGTCATTCAGACAAGGTCAAGAGAGTGTAAACAGTACCTTGGGGATTTTTGTAGACTCAGGGAGGTCTCATCCACAACTCCACAGCTGGGCCACAAACGAAAGAGGGGTGGCCCTGCCCTGCCTCTTCCTGTCACTGACGGGCTAGGACGGGTCAACCCTTGGCCTGAGCTTTGCTCGGGCACCGCCCGCGCGTGTCCCGCACCGTGGGGGGCGAGGCAGCACTTTAAGCGCGATGCTGGTGCCTCCCCCTCATTAGCTGCAGCGATAATAGATGACCGGTGCACCCTGGGACTTGCGGTCCCACCAGGGTGAGTGCGGGCTTGCGGGGCTCGGAAAACAGTTCTCCCAGGGACTACGGTCCCTCCGTTGAAGACTCAGGTGCCCCCAGTGACAGCCCCCTCACAGAAGGCTCTGCAGCAGCGTCCCGAGTCCCCGGGGGGGGTGAGGCAGCGCTTTAAGCGCGATGCTGGTGCCTCCCCCTCGTTAGCGGCGGCGGGAAAAGATGACCGGTGTGTGAGAAGTTGGTCTGGCATATGGTGTCCACTGTTCTAGTGGGCACCTCGCACCAGTCCAAACAACCCTCATTGATGATAGGTTTAAGGCAACCTTTATTGAAAGCTATCCTAGTGGTAGCTATGGAGAGCAGCCTTCAGGCTAAGTCTTGAAGGAATGTAAAGCAGCTTGTTTTACCAGATCAGAACCTCCTGAATGATCAAATGAAAGGAAAGCCAGACAAGGTATATATATAAAATATATGTATTTATTTTTAAACACTCTCTAGTAATCTCTTTATCAGATTACAGAGCAAAGTACACAATTTCAATGCAACAGAACTTCAGTAAATAGCATAATATACACTGGGCCCCGGGGGGTACCAAACCATATATTAGGAAAGTGGTATAAGAATCACGACTGGACTAGACACAAGGCCTAGAGCCTCTAGAATCACTGGGACCACAAGGAACCAACTAAGGTAGTGTCACAGGGGACCCACGGGGGGATGAGTGCAGTGTGAGAACACAGCCGCGAATCGCCCGTTATCTCCTATGGGGAAAGTCACGGTTGGAAACATAAAGATTAAGGACACTTAGGAGAGGACTTTGAGCAAACCCCTTTAGATTTAAGGGGTTCTAGGGCCAACACCCACGGGAGCCCCGGAGTAGTTGAGTTACCTCACCCAGGGAAGCCGGGTGCATAGGTGTCTTTTGGTGTCGGGAATCGTTGTTGATTTCAATGGCGTCTGCTTGTGCCGTGGAGAAGAAAAGTGTCCGGTGTGATCCAAGCCTGGATCAAAGATGTGAGGAACCTGAAAGCAGAGGGGACAGAGTCTGGGTCACTTGCCAGTGACCAGGGGCACGATAGACGAATGCGCACCGATGAAGGTGAGTCAGGTGCGTAGAGGTGAAGCTTGACTCTGCAGCCACAAGGTGTCAATGGCAACAAGGAGCTGGATTCAAACTGTCTCACAAAGGATGTCGAGTACTGCGATGTCGGTGTCTGGATTGGACCCAACAAACCTTGGCAACAGCAACCCATGCAGAAAAAGAATAGATACTTCGGGATGGACCAGCAAGGTCTGGGGGACTCACCAAGTGGTGGAGAGTCAGGTTGAGCAACCAGGGAAGCCCAAGGAAAGTCAAAGTTGCCTTCTCAGGGACCCACCAGTTGACAGACCAGGTGTTGCGAAGGTATCTCAAGCGAAAACACAAAGGGCAGGCTCACAAAATACTCGTGGAGTGTAGGCCAGCAATCTTCAGTGGAAAAGGTGCTTGGGGTCTGGGCTACAAGTAACCTAATGTAGAGCTTCAAGAAACGTCGAGAAGCTGAGGCACTTGCAAAAGTGCACGGTGTCCAGGGGTTCCGGTTCCACGGTACCCACGAGGGCTGCGGGTCTCAGCTTTGCTGGGGACTCAGGTCAGCCTCAGGGAAGTCTGGAAATCTACCTCCTGTGTTGCAAATACTTCAGAGTCCGACAAGAGCTTTGGAGATGCAATCCTGTCAGGTGTGTCTTTGGTGCCTGCCGAGCAGGGGAGTGTCTCCTTTACTCCAAGGGAGATTCTTCAGTCATCCAGCATCGTGCAAATCATCGAAGTTCCAGGATTCAGTATCAGAGTTTCGTCCAGGTGTAATCTAAAGTCCTGTTGCCAGGGGCTCCTATCTTATATCCAAGGAAGGGGTTGGAAAAACTCTGGGGACCCACCTATGGGAGGGGCTGGAAAGAGGGGTGGCTACACCCATTTTCTTTGTCCAGTTTTGCGCCAGAGCAGGGGCTGGTAGCCCCTGCAACCGGTTTGAACTGGGCTATGCACAGGGGCACCAAATGTGCACTCACCCAACCCCAATACACTAGCGACTGTCTGGGAGGTGGTGACACCTCCCTGGGACAGGAAACCTATTGTCCAGACCTCACCTGCTGGAGTTTCATCCAGCAGCAGGAGGCCAGACTCGTGTCTGTGGCAGCAGCATCCATTTTGTGATGCCAGGGTTCTTTTAAACTGGTACCGTGTGTACCTGTGTGTACATGTCTCTCCCTCTAGAAGGGTGGAATCATAACCGTGCTGCCTGGACTGGGGGTGGCGGGGGTATGATTCCAAATTGTTTCACACCAAATACGACATGTTTTTTTGCAGCCATTCAAAAGTTAGCATTCACCGCGAGGTTATAATGCACTTAAGAGTATATGGTCTGACTGCATCACAGAACAACCCCGGAGAATAGATTCCGAAGGCTGCAGAGGGGCCCTGCTCATGCAGGGGCACCCTCTCACACAAAACTCAGCACCCTGCCTTCAGGATTGATAAGGCCTGATAGATGTATATGTGTAGTGATATACGGTAGATATAGGGAACCAATATCTAAGTAAGGGGTGCATACAGCAGCACCTTACACAGGCTGCAGTAGCAGTCCTGTGGTGTTATTTTGGAAGGCTTCCTGGGGTGGCATAATACATGCTGCAGCCCCTGGTAGGCCTCTGGCGTACCTATGCCCTGGGTGCATGGTGTACCATATACTAGGAACTTATAAGTGTACCCTAGTAACCAAACTGGAGTGTACCTAAAGTAGAGAGGAAGCAGCTAGGCTGGGTCCTGGATAGCAGGGCCCCAGCCAGACTAAAATCGAAAAACAATGAAACACCAGCAGAAAGTGGGGGTAACCATAGGGAGCAGATCTACTCTCCCACACAATCCCCCCCCCCCCCCCCCAAATGCAGGGACATTAAACTAACCTTGACCCGTTGAGTCTTCATGTTCTAAGTGGAAATATATGGAGAGTCCATCTGCCTTCGCCTGGTTACTCCCATGTCTATGTTCCACTGTATAGTCCATCCCCTGTAGGGAAATGGACCACCTCAAAAGTTTGGGGTTTTCACACTTCATCTGTTTTAGCCAGAAGAAAGGCTTTTGGTCTGTCTGAAGAGTAAATTGAGTGCCAACCAAGAATGGCCTCAGCTTCTTCAGAGCCCAGAACCTCAGCAAAGGCCTCCCTCTCAATGGCTGACCAATGTTTCTCTCTAGGGGTCAGCCTTCTGCTAATAAAAGCTACTGGCTGGTCCTGACCTTCATCATTCATTTGTGATAACACAGCCCCTACCCCCAACTCTGTTTGAACAATGAATTCTTTGGAGTAGTCTGGACTTTGCAGATTGGGAGCAGTGCATATGGCCTTCTTCAGGTCATCAAATGCCTTTTGACAGCTAACTGTCTACTGAACTTTCGTAGGCATTCTCTTGGAAGTTAAGTCATTCAGGGGGTCACAATGCATCCATACCCCTTGACAAATATTCTGTAATACCCAGTCAGGCCCAAGAACGCTCTGACCTGAGTCTGGGTAGTTGGACCAACCCAGTCCATGATGGTCTGGATTTTGCTATGCAATGGTTGGATCTGGCCTCCACCTACAAGGTGGCCTAGGTATACAACCTGAATTTGCCCTATCTGGAACTTAGTAGCCTTGATAGTTAGGCCTGCTTTCTGCAGGGCCTACAAACATTTCTCAGGTGGACCAGGTGATCCTCCCAGGTGGAACTAAAGTCAGCAATATCACCTAGAAATGCTGCACTATAGTCTTCCAGGCCTGTTAGGACTTTATTCACCAACCTTTGAAAAGTGGCAAGTGCATTCTTCAAACCAAAGGGCATCACGACAAATTTGTAATGCCCACTAGGGGTATAAAATGCTGTTTTGGGCTTTGTATCATCAGCTAGTCCGATCTGCCAGTAGCCAGCTGGCAGGTCAAATGTGCTCAGAAACTTGGCTGAGGCCAAAGTGTCTATAAGCTAATCTGCTCTGGGTATTGGACGCCCAATTTCCCTTATAGATTCCACTGTGAAGGTTCTAGGCAGAGTGGTCCTGTGTGAACTATCTGATTGGCTCGAGGACACAAACACCCTGTCAGCTTTACAGTATGGGTTTAGAAAGGGGCGTAGTACGATAGATCAGAGCCTCAATCTCCAACTACTGATTGGAAAGTATACCACAGCGAAGCAAGGTTGCCTGTACATAGCATTTATGGACCTGTCCTCGGCTTTCGACCGAGTAAACAGGTCCAAGCTATGGGGCTTGCTCCTTAAGATGGGCATTGACGAAAATATAGTATACTTTCTAGCTGACCTTCACAGAGACCTCACAGCCACAGTGAGATATGATCGTAAGGGGAATTGCACGGGTAAGATAGGTATAACTAATGGGGTCAGGCAAGGTTGTATTTTAGCCCCCTTATTATTTACCTTATACATTAATGAGTTAGCCAGTGTCCTGGGAGCAGCTTGTAAGGACATCCCAAAGGCAGGCAAGTTTCCCCTTCCCGCATTATTATATGCGGACGATGCCGCACTTATAGCGTGCACCTCAGTAGGTCTACAAAGCCTTTTAAATTATTTTTATGAGTTTATGTCCTCTCTGGATCTTAGCGTCAACTACACGAAATCTCACGTCATGGCTGTGGGCACAAAGGGCAGGCACAGGAAGTTGAAGACACTCCACTGTAATGGGAATAGGTTAGTGCTGGTGTGCCATGATGCAAATTAAACACAGCAAGTCGCCTACAACCCAACTGGGCCGGACGCGATTGAAAGACTGGGAAGCAGTCGGGTGCAACTACAATGCAGTCATTATTGAAAAGAGAACAAACCCCCCCCCCCTCACCGTCCCTCCCCCACCCCTTCCCTCCCCCTTGTCCGCTGAGGTAGAAGAAAGGAAACACGAAAGGACCCACTAGCAGTGGCCAGGGCCTCACGTAAGGAGCCCTACGTCTGGAGTGTCTGTTTGCGGGGTTTTGTCTTAGGCTCGGTGAGCAGTGTGTCTGCGAGATGTAGCAGTCGCAGGTATCTAGGACAGCTCAATTCCCTGTATTCCCCTGTAAGAAGCGTCAGGAAAGGCCGCCAAAGATCAGCAAATTCATCCCCTCTGCCCGCCGTGGTCAGGGAAAGCTTTTCCATTCCCAGAATGGTCCATAGCCTATGCAGCCAACCCACCTGCATCGGCGGCTGCGGATCTCTCCAGCGAGCCACAATGTTTTGCACCGCCGCCCCCAACACAAGCGCTATCAGTCTCCCTCTCATAGACTTCAGTGGGTACATCAACGCGTTGGGTAGTCCCAGCAGCACATAGGCAGGAAATCGGGGGAGTTGGGTGTCTAAATGGAGGTCTATCAGGTCCAGGATAGTAGTCCAGTACGTCTGCAGGTGCTCGCAGCTCCATAGCAGGTGTTCCAATGTGCCTAGCTGCCCACAACCCCTCCAACAACGGTCACTGACGTGGGGGTCCCAGCGGTGTATGCGTTCGGGGGTGTGATACCAGTAGGAGGCTGCTTTTGTGAGTGTCTCTGTGAGGCCTGAGTGATGGGCCGAGTGCCTGGCTCTGTGGTAGATCCCCTCCCACTCCTTGCGCGTGAGCTGCCTTCCCAGGTCCTTTTCCCATCTAGCCTGGCTCGCGCTGTAAGTGTATTTGTTTGTGAGAAGCAGGTGCTGGTATATATCCGAGAGTAGTTTCTTTTCCGACGTGCGCGTGAGCAACCATTTTTCATAGGGAGTAAGAAAACGCTGCGCTCCTGGTTTGATCGACGGCTGTAAGACCCAGTGTCGGACCTGCAGGTAGGGAATGCGGTCCGTCTCCGGTATGCCATAGGCCTCCTTCACCTTCTGGAACGGGAGGATGCCCTGAAGATCAAACATGTGGTCAATCTGCCGGCAAGGCGTAGACCTCCAATTCACGAATGCCTGCGCATCCAGGCCCGGGGTGAACTCAGGGTTGTCAAATATCGGCGTGAGCGGGGAGGGAAAAGAAGTGAGATCTCCCTGGACCGCCACCTTATCCCATACTTCCATGACCGTGCCGGTGACATACGACGCATACAGATTGGGCGGCCTGTCGCGTCGGGGCAGGAAGGGTACCCCCTGGAGCGTCCGGCCTGCCACTGCTTGGTCCTGAAAAAGCCAATGTTTGCTGGATTCCAGCTGGTACCACTCTACAAGCGAACGTAACTGCGCCGCTTGAAAGTACAGGGCCAGATCAGGTATTCCCACTCCTCCGTATGCCGGGGGGAGCGTGGCAATTAAGTGCTTAAATCTGGGGCGGCGACCGTTCCACACAAAACGCGACAGATCAGCTTGTGTTTTCTGGAGCCAACCTGTTGGGGGACGCAGCGGCAGCGTCTGGAAGATGTATAGGGCCTGTGGGAGCAGCGTCATTTTAATAGCAGCAATGCGGCCCAGCCAGGACAGCGTGAGATGCTTCCACTTCCGGAGGGTCTCGGTTAGGCGCGCGCCAAGTCTGGCATAATTGGCTTCCGCTGTA
Source organism: Lissotriton helveticus (assembly GCF_964261635.1). NCBI lineage: Eukaryota > Metazoa > Chordata > Amphibia > Caudata > Salamandridae > Lissotriton > Lissotriton helveticus. The sequence goes on along the minus strand of NC_136067.1, from coordinate 13,147,134 downwards.
GCCTGTATCGTGGGCGCTAGCAAGACTCCCAGGTATGGAACAGTGGACGTAGACCATTGTAAGTCAAATTCGGCTTTGGCTTCTGCTAGCACTTCCCGGGGTAGGGACACATTCAATGCCTCCGATTTATCCAAGTTAATTTTAAAACCCGAGGCTAGGGCAAACTTATGCAGCTCAATAAAAAGCGCCCTCAGGGATTGCATTGGGTCCTTGAGTGACAGCAGAATATCGTCTGCGTACAGGCTGACTTTGTGCATGTCTCCACCAAAGGGGATGCCCCTGATAAGCTGGTTTTGTCGAATCCGCTGCGCCAAAGGCTCCATGTAGAGCGCAAACAAGAGGGGAGAGAGCGGGCAGCCCTGCCTGGTTCCCCTGCCAATCGGGAAGCGTGGCGATGTATGGCCGTTCACTCGGACCGTTGCGTTAGGCTGCCTGTAGCAGTTAAAGATACGGTTTCTGAGAGCAGTCCCGAAGCCGAAACGCATTAACGCTTGGTCGAGATAGGGCCAATGCACTCGGTCGAACGCTTTCTCAGCGTCGACCATGAGGAGCATGCAGCCCGGCTTCGTCCGGGAGCCGGCTTCGATCAGGTGGAGGACACGTTTAGTGTTGTCGCTGGTCTGCCTTTGGGGGATGAACCCAGCCTGATCAGGGTCCACCAGTTGTTGCATATATGGGCCCAATCGGCTGGCTATGATACCCGTATATAATTTGAGGTCAATGTTCAGTAGAGATATTGGTCGGTAGGAACCGCACCTGGACGGATCCCTACCAGGCTTGGGTATCACCGAGATAGCGGCCTCCAACAGTTCCGGCGAAATTGCTCTGGGTTGATCAAAGGTGTTAAACAGATCGCGCAATATGGGGGCCACCTGGTGATAGAATTTCTTATAGAAAGCCGCAGGGTAGCCGTCCCGTCCCGGGGCTTTACCCAGCTTCAGGCGAGATATCGCCGAGATGACCTCCTCCAGACCGATGGGCCTATCTAGAAACTTCGCTTGGGCTTCGTTCAAGGATGGGAGCGTCGCCCCATCTAGGTAATCGCTGCCCGTTTGCAGGTCTAGCGTATCTGCTTCGTACAGTTCAGCATAAAAGCTACCGAACTCTGCTGCTATAGCCGCGTCTTCAGTAATCGGGTCTCCGATATTAGGCTGAATTGTTCGAACGTGTTGCCGCTGTCGCTGCTCCCTTAGCTTGCTCGCTAACAGCTTCCCACAGCGGTCCCCCCGGTGTAGTAGGCATGCTTTAGGCGCAGGGCTGCAAATTCCGCCACATCCTGGTCCAGGGCAGCGAGCATCTTCCTCTCCGCGCATAGTTGGCGCCAGGCCCTGGATGCTCCCGTGCGTTGGTGCATCTGCTCCAACTCTGCCACCCTCTGCGTGAGTTCAGCCCTCTTCTGAGCGCGCTCCTTGTTGTCAGCCGCGGCCACCGAGATAAATTCGCCCCGCAGGACAGCTTTAAGCGCCGCCCATTGAGTGGCTTTGGAGGTGTCATCATTGGCATTGTTAACAAGAAAGAGGTCGATGGCAGTTGTTATTTTCGCTACCGTGTTCGGGTTCTGCAGTAGGCCGACACGCAGGCGCCAGTGCCGTTGCGGCCCGGGAGCATCCGGCACCAGAAAGGACGCCACCACTGGAGAGTGATCCGACAATGAGGCCGAAAGGATCTCGACACCCTGCGCGCGTGTTGCTAGCTGGGAAGAGCATAAGAAGTAGTCAAATCTCGCATATGATTTATGGGCTGCCGAGTAGTATGTGTAGGCCGTAGCTCGGGGATGGGAGATTCTCCACAGGTCGACTAAGCCCAGGTCCTCAAGGTGGGCATGTCCCGCTGCGGAGAGCGCCCCTACCTGACCAAAGCGCTGATTGGAGCGGTCCGCAGTGTTATGAAATACCAGGTTTAGGTCCCCCCCAATAGTAAGTGTGGATGGGTATTGGCAGTGGCAGCTTCTAGCGCTGAATGTAGTTATCGCTCCTGACCGTCATTAGGCGCGTACGCTGAGCCTATCAACAATGTCTGTCCGGCTACCAGGAAGCGGTGTACTAACAGCCTACCCTTAATCTCCGCCTCCTTTTGCAACACTTTGCCCCTAAAGGAGTGCGCAACCAGGATCGCCACCCCAGCTACTTTCTTAGATGCCGATGAGAAAAACTGCTCTGGGAAGAAGCGGGATTTAAGCCTATGGTGATCTGTGGGCAGCAGATGTGTCTCCTGTAGGAGGCAGATGTCAGCTTGCGAGTTCTGCAGAAAAGAGAGGACTGCCCTGCGTTTGTTCGGATTATTAAGCCCCCTCACATTCAGTGAGAGAACTGTCAAGGGCCGTGTCCTCCCGGGTATGTTGTGAGGACAGGTGCACTATGCATGGAGCCAAACAGTGCGATAAGAAAGAAGAGTAAAGGGAGAAAACAGATCCTCTCAGCACTAGTGGACAAGGAGGTCCCACCCCCCACCCCGTCCCAATCCCCAACCCCAAAAATGAGCCCTCCCCGGCACCCCCAACCGGGCCGATCCTCCCCCTGCCAAGACCCTCCCCCTGCTCCCCCCCCAACCAAACCAATGAAACCCAAGTAAACATCATAGTCCCAGGTCAGTCAAATGGAGAGTAGACCTGTAGAGTGACCAAAGTCAAGAGAGACCCAAACCTGTTGGAGTCAAAATATGGACAGGGGACGTGGTATCAGCGACCTTTGTGGCTCCCCGCCCCACCCCTCTCTGTGTTGCTACTGTCCATGTATGCTCCCGCTGTGAGTGACCTAAGGAGGCCCAGAGGTGTCTTTCGCCACTTCCTTGACTGTGGCGGCGTGTTCTTCGGCGATCGTTTTCTGGTCCGGACGTGCGCGTGGCTTGTGTTGTCGCCGTCTGCGGACTGTCTGCCAGCCTTCACGTCGGGACTGCGACTGATGCTCTTGTGACGACTCCGTATGAGTGTCGTCGCTGTGGTCTTGTTCCGGCAGCTCGATCCCCAGTAAAGCGCAGGTGTCCTGGAGGGAACGCATCTGGTGAAGGGTGCCATCCCACCGAAAGATGAGCCGAAACGGGTGACCCCAAGAGTAGGGCACCTCTTTGTCTCTCAGGAAGGTGGTGACAATCTTGAATTCCCTTCTTTTTTGGAGTGTTATGATAGAGAGGTCCTGGAAGAGTTCCACAGATGCATCTCTGAAGCGGAGAGGCTGAGACTGGCGTGCCTCTCTAAGAATCCTCTCTTTGAGTGGAAAGTCCGGGAGGAAAGCTAGTATGTCGGGGGGAGGGGCGGGGGCTCTGCGCCGTAGGCCCCCACGATGTGCCCGATCAATGCGGATGGGGAAGTCCGCGGGCTCCCCTAGAATGTCCCGGAATAGGTCTTGGAGGTACATGGTGACACTGTTCCCTTCCGTTTTCGATGGTACTCCCCGGACCCTGATGTTGTTCCGCCGGGAGCGGTTTTCCAAATCTTCGTTATGCGCCTAGAGGTCCAACTGCTGATCGCGGAGTCGTAGGACCTCCTGTTGGAGATGTACCAATTCCTCACATCGAACCTGGTTGGAGTCTTCTATCGTAGCCACTCTTTCCCCTAGCCCATCCAAGTCCCTGCGCAGCTCCCTTTGTTTGAGGGTCTGGAAGTCTTCCCGCAGTGCGCCAAACAGGGATTCAAGGAAGGACCTCGTGACTGGTGCTTCCTCCTGGGTTCTGCTCTTGCTGGTGGCGGGTGTGGACGCCGGCGACGTTGCTTGGGGTTTGTCTCCCTTCTGCGGTTGCTTCACCAGCAGGTCAGTGATGGAGCGGCCTCCTCTGCGGTTAGTGTTTGCCATCGTGGAGTGCCCTGTCTCCGCAGGCACGTCTATGATGCGGTGCTCAGTCGGGTCTCCTGGTCGTGTGTCGGGCCAAGCGGGGTCCGGCCAACAGCGCGGTCGTTGTCGGTAGTCGCCCGCACAGAGGATCACCCGATGCAGCCCCCAGCCGTGTAGCCGCTGCTGGTCCAAGGTTCAGAGCCCCCCACTCCGCCGCGTCCGAGCTCACCACTCCAGGCCCCCGTCTTCCGGGCGATCCCGGCGCCCCCTCGCTGCGGCTTCACCGTCCTTGTTGACCCCTAGGACCTCCACCGGTCTCGTCCTCCACTGCCAGCTCGTTATGCCTCTTGGATCGTGCCAGCTGGTATTTGTGTGTCTCGGGATCGTCTGCCCAGACCGGAGGGGGGGGGGGCCAGGACCAACCAACAGCAGCAGTGAGGCACTCTGCAGGTGAGACCAGCTCCGTGTCTCCGATCTCGGCCCTCAGGCCCTGGTTAGGCAAGGAGTCCAGCAACCCGATGCTTCTTTGGCTGCCCGCTACTTAGGCCCAGACCGGGCCCTCGATTTTCGCGCTCCCGGCGCTCTCCGCTGCTAGCCGCCTGGAGCCTAGCCCTCCAGGCCAGCACCCCGCTTCCTTACGTTGGCCGGGAGCTGAGGGAGGGAGCTCGGTGGCCTCCGATACGGTCTGCAAGTGCCTGGCACCTCTAGGATGGTCCGCCTAGGCCCAGACCGGGGCCTCGATTTTGGCGCCGTCCGCTCCTCACCCGGCAGCTGGCCAGGACACTCTCAGGCAGGGCCAACCGGCAGTGTCCGGGGCCGCAGGCGGCCCCGCCGCGTCAGGGGCTAATGCGGCACCGGCGTCTCTCCAGGGCCCCCACGTCGTGGCCGCCTCCCGCGTCTCCGGTGGCTCCGAGCACACCCCAGCTCAGCCCCGTTCACGCTGGCTCGTCTGGCCCCCACGGGGCCCTGGCGCGGGAGCTCCCAAGCCACTCTCACTCACCGCCAATGATGTCCGGGCCCCCCAGGAGGCTCCGGTCTCCGCCCGGTGTCGCTGGGGCCGGGCGTCACCTCACCGCTCCCACGTCTCCTCAGCTGCCCGGCTCAGAGGCCCAAACGGGCCTTCGATCTCTGCGTCCCCGGCTCCCTCTGCAATCTGCCGCCGGAAGCCCAGCGCTCCGGGTCCGTGCCTGGACCCTCACTCCGTCCGGGGGCCACGGGGGGCAGCCCGACGTCCTCCGCCCCTGTCGTCTGCTATCGGGTGCTTCCAAAGTCGGTCCGCCCGGGCCCAAACCGGGGTCTCAATTTTGGCGCTAGCCGCACCTCCCCCGTCCGTCGGCCGGGGCCTTCCCAGGCAGGGTCAACTGGCGGTTCCCGGGGCCGTGGGCGGCACCACCGGACTCACAGCTGCGCCGGGGGTACTCCTGGCAGTAGTGGACAGTAGGACCCCTTGAAATCCAGCGATGTGGGGGCAAAACGCTGTGTTTATGCGGGCAATGGGGGAATTAGGGCAGGGAGCCACGCAGACCTGCCTCCAATTAGGTCGCCATCTTGGCCACGCCCCCCCTTGGGGTGGTTTTTGATGAAAGTTCTACCTGGCTCCCTCAACTGTCCGAGAAAAGAAATGCCTTTGTTCGGTCTATTTCTGCTGTTCTTGGTTTTTCCCGTAAATTGGGGGTAAAACCGTTACAGGCAGTGTTACAGGTATACCGCGCAAAATGTGTTTCCATAGCAATGTATGGTGCAGATTTATGGGGTTTTAAGAACGTTAAGTTGTTACAGGTGGCAGAGGACACATTTTTAAAATCTATTTTATCAGTACCACAATCGACTGCAGGTTTTATAGTTCACCAAGAATGCGGGGTGGAATACTTAGAGGATCGGATTGCCGTCGCACCCCTTTTAAAGTGGATTAAGGTCTGGTTGAATCCAGAAGTGGATGTGAACCACGAGATCCTGAGGGACTGTCTTAGTTTAGAACATTGGGAATCTATTCCGTGGCTAAACTATGTCAAAAAGGTTGCAGTCTCACTAGGGCGCCCAGAAATATTTAAGGAGCCGTCTAAACTGGTTAAGGGAGACATAAAATGGGTCAAGACTACTTTTAAACTTTATATAGGGATGGATAGAGAGGGCTCCGAGTTGACCAAACCCACCGTGGGAGCCCATCAGCTAGTCGTAACAACACATAATGATCTAGAACTATATCTGAAGATTGTTAAGAATACCAACCACAGATATTTATTAACCAAGTTTAGATTAAATAAATTTCATTTACTCCTTTCTGGGTGACCCTGCTGGACCAAGGTATCAGACTTGAAATTATGTACCTGTGATGGTTTTGCTATAATGGACACTGCCCACTTCATGTTCTTTTGTGGTTATTTTATTGACATACAAAAAAAAGTCATTGTACCCCTACTAAAGGATAAGGGGTTCAAACAAGTTAAACCTGCCTTATTATACCTTCAACTGCTGTCCAATACATGGGAAATTTTTAATGTTGCCACTTTTTTAAATATAGCTATGAGACTGAGGAAAAAATTAGCCAGTTTGAGATAACAGTTTTCTGCGATCTATTTTTAGAGTCTGTTAAATAATGAACTTTTATTTTAATCTAGATGTTTGTTTTTAAATTTTTACATGAATTTGATACTTAATTCTTATTGTTTTTGAATTTTTCTTTGGTTGTTGTGTTATTGTAGTTAGCTAGCCATATCGCTATTTAAATGTTTTTTCCCTTTTTAGATCCCTGAATACTTTTGTGGTTTTTGTTATGAACCGAATAAAGTATTTTGACTGACTGACTGGATGAGCATCAGTACTAGTGACTGCATTGAGACCCCTGTGGTCTACACAAAACCTCATCTCTTTCTTACCACCCTGGGTGAGGTTAGGGCACTAAGACTACTGGACTGGCCCAAGGGCTCTCTGAGGGTTCAATAACTCCCAAATCCAACATCTCCTCTCTATCCATCCCTATATAAAGACTTCAGTCCTGATACAGTCCCTGACATGGTCAGGCTGCCTGTAAATCTTATTTTTAACAGGCAGACTGTCCCCAGGGTCCACTTCAAGAGCGCACCAGGTAGTCTGACTTGGAGACAAAGGGAACATATGTCTAAACTGATTGAGCACTTGTCTGCAAACAGCTTGCTGCTGGGCAGTGAGGCTGCCTGCCAAGGCTACAATCAATCAATCAATCAATCAATCATAGCATTTGTATAGCGCACTACTCACCCGGAGGGTCTCAAGGCGCTTGGGGAGGGGGGGGTCCGCTACTGCTCGAACAGCCAGGTCTTGAGCTGCTTCCTGAAGGCAAGGTGGTCTTGGGTCAGGCGGAGGTGGGTCGGGAGGGAGTTCCAAGTCTTGGCGGCCAGGTGGGAGAAGGATCTTCCTCCTGTTGTGGCTCTTCGGATGCGGGGGACGGCGGCGAGGGCGTGGCTGGTCGATCGAAGGTGGCGTGTGGGAGCGTAGAAGTTGAGGCGGCTATTGAGGTAACTCGGGCCTTGGTTGTGCAGGGCTTTGTGTGCGTGGGTGAGGAGGCGGAAAGTGATTCTCTTGTTGACCGGGAGCCAGTGCAGGTCTCTCAGGTGTCTGGAGATGTGGCTGCGTCTGGGGATGTCAAGGATGAGTCTTGCTGAGGCGTTCTGGATTCGCTGGAGTCTCTTCTGGAGCTTGGCGGTGGTTCCGGCGTAGAGGGCGTTGCCGTAGTCCAGACGGCTGGTGACGAGGGCCTGGGTGACCGTCTTCCTGGTCTCGGTGGGGATCCACCGGAAGATCTTACGTAGCATGCGCAGGATGTTGAAACAAGACGAGGAGACGGCGTTGACTTGTCTGGTCATGGAGAGGGAGGAGTCCAGGATGAAGCCCAGGTTGCGTGCGTGGTCTGTTGGTTTGGGTGCGGAGCCCAGGGCGGGTGGCCACCAGGAGTCGTCCCAGGCGGAGGGCGAGGAGCCCAGGATGAGAACTTCCATCTTGTCTGAGTTCAGTTTCAGGCGGCTAGTCATCATCCATTGGGCTACGTGTTTCATCCCTTCGTGTAGGTCGGCTCTGGCGGTGGCGGGGTCGTTGGTCAAGGAGAGGATCAGCTGTGTGTCGTCGGCGTAGGAGATGATGTTGAGGTTGTGTTGGCGTGCGATGGCCGCAAGGGGGCTCATGTAGACATTGAAGAGGGTGGGGCTGAGCGAGGAGCCTTGAGGAACGCCGCAGATGACTTCGGTGGCCTCTGACCTGAACGGGGGTAGGCGGACTCTGTGTTCTTCCAGCGAGGAAGGAGATGATCCATTCCAGTGCCTTCTCCTGGATTCCGACGTTCCTGAGGTGATGCACTAGGGTGCGGTGGCAGACAGTGTCGAATGCCGCGGAGAGGTCTAGGAGGATGAGGGCCGCTGTTTCTCCGCTGTCAAGCAGGGCACCGATGTCATCGGTGGCAGCGATGAGGGCGGTCTCGGTGCTGTGGTTGGCCCTGAAGCCCGACTGTGAGGGGTCGAGGGATCCATTCGTCTCGAGGAAGGCGGCCAGCTGCTTGTTGACTGTCTTCTCGATGACTTTGGCTGGAAACGGGAGGAGCGAGATGGGGCGGTAGTTCTTGAGTTCGGTGGGGTCTGCTGTTGGTTTCTTTAGTAGAGCGCTGAGTTCGGCGTGCTTCCAGCTCTCGTGTCGAAGGAGGCGTTGATGATGTCCCGTAGCTGGGGTGCGATGGCGGCGTCGGCTTTGTTGAAGACGTGGTGAGGGCAGGGGTCGGTTGGAGATCCGGAGTGGATGGAGTTCATTGTCCGGATGGTGTCTTCGGTGTTGATAGGGGTTCAGGCGCTGAGGGTGGTGGTGGGGGGCGTTGGTGCGGTCGTGGGGAGCGTTGGTTGTGTGCTGAAGCTGTTGTGTATGTCAGCGATCTTGTTGTGGAAGTAGGAGGCGAGGGAGTTGCAGAGGTCTTGTGATGGGGTGATGTCGTTGATTCCGGCGTTGGGGTTGGAGAGCTCTTTCACGATGTTGAAGAGTTCCTTGCTGTTGTGTGCGTTGTTGTCCAGTCTTTCCTTGAATGCTGTTTTCTTGGTGGCGCGAATCAGTTGATGGTGTTTTCGAGTGGCGAGCTTGAGGGTGGTCATGTTGTCCGGTGTTGGGTCTCTTCTCCATGCTTTCTCGAGAGCTCGGCAGTTCTTCTTGGAGCTCTTGAGTTCGTCGGTGAACCAGGATGCTTTCTTGCTGCCGGGTCTGCTGGGCGGGGTCCTCAGTGGGGCGAGGTCGTCTGCGCAGTTGCTGATCCACTTCGTGAGGTTGTCGGCGGCCTGGCTGGGGTTCGCGGAGCTGGCGGGAGGGTGCTGGTTCAGGGCTGCGGTGAGCTGGTCGGCCGTGATCTTGTTCCAGCTTCTTCGTGCAACCTGTTGCTGGTGGTGGTGGATCGTGGTCCTTCTGAAGCTGAAGTGGACGCAGCTGTGGTCCGTCCAGTGGAGTCCGGTGGCGTGGCTGAAGGCGATGTCTTTGCTGGATGAGAAGATGGCATCGAGTGTGTGTCCGGCGAGGTGGGTGGGGGTGGTCACCAGCTGCTTGAGTCCGAGGTTGGCGAGGTTGTCAAGCAGGGTGGTGGTATTGCGGTCATTGTTGTTCTCCAGGTGGAAGTTGAGGTCCCTGAGGAGGATGTAGTCAGCGGAGGGGAGGGCGTGCGGGCTGATGAAGTCGGCGATGTCTTCGCTGAATTGTGTGCGGGGTCCCGGGGGACGGTAGATCAGGGTGCCTCTGAGGGTGGTCTTGGGGTCGGTGTGGATCTGGAAGTGCAGGTGTTCGGCGGTTGTCAGGGTGTCGTCGGTGTTGGTCGTGATGCGGATGGTGTTCCTGTGGATGATGGCGATGCCTCCTCCCGTCTGGTTGACGCGGTCCCTCCGGGTGATCTTGTATCCGTCCGGGATGGCGATGGCGATGTCGGGCGCTGAGGAGGCGTTCATCCAGGTTTCCATGAGGAAGGCGACGTCTGGAGATGTGGTGTCGAGGAGGTTCCAGAGTTGAACGGCGTGTCTGTGGACGGAGCGGGTGTTGAGCAGGATGCACTTCAGGTGGTTGCTGCTGGTGTTCGGCTTGGTGGGTGCTGGTGTAGTGCAGGTCCGGATGCATGTGAACTTGCAGGCGTGGCAGCTGAAGGGTCCGTGGGTGCGTCTCGGAGTGGCTCGGCAGCATCCCGGGGCTCGGCCGGTGTTGAGTGCGTTGAGGGTGGCGGCGTCGTACGTCCGGCGGGAGGGGTGGCCTCTGCGGGGGCCAGGGGTCCTGGCACTGGGCGCGGTCCAGGCGCAGACGGGCGTAGACAGGCTTACCTTTGGCGCACCTTCGGCGCTCAATCGGTGCTCCCGCTGCGCGCGTCCGCTGCGCGGTCGCTCTGGGGACGTCATAGGAAGGGAGCCGGTCGGGAGGGTGTGCGGGGAGGGGGGAGCGAGAGCCAATCGGCTGGCGGGGGGGCGGGGCCGCGGGCTGGGGCATTGCTAGCATTGGTCAATTGGTACATTTCACCAACTATGATCTGCTCAGGAGCCACAAGGTCTTGTGTCACCATTGTGACACTTGCCTCTGTGTCCCTGAATGCCAAAGCCTCTTTTCCAAAGGCTGCTGTCTGTATTTTCTCAGATTACCGGGACTCGCAAAGAAGGACATATCCATGCCTCCATCACAGACCAGAACAGCCTGAGTTGGTACTCTAACTAGGCCAGAGTCCCTCTCAGAACCCAGGGTTAACCCTACTTCACCCTTATTCTGAGTACTACCACTTGAAGCTAAACTAGGAGGAACAGTTGCCTTAGGGGTAATGGTGGCAGGAGTTGAGTCTTTGGACTTATTACAATTACTAGTCCAATGGGTATTCTGTTTACATATTTTACACCATGGCTTCTTTTGACCTTTTCCTTTGTTAGATTGGGACTCCCCACCAGATGCAGATTTTTGGGGACCTTGGGAAGACTTCTGGTCTTTACCCTTTTACCCACCCTTATCAGAGTTCTTAGGATCTTGCTTCTTAGAGCCATCTTGGTTCTGAACCTTCTGCCTCACCCTGGTTCTGACACATTTGTCTACCTTCTGGCCCAATTCTTAGGGAGAGGTCAGATCAGAGTCCACCAGGGACTGATGCAACAGCTGATTTTGACAATTATTAAGGATCTGCTCCCTCATAATTAAGTTGTATAATCCTTTAAAATCACACACCTTACTGCCAAGTAACCATCCCTCCAGAGTCTTAGTAGCACAATCAACAAAGTCAACCCAGGCCTGAGTCTGTGCCTTTTGGGTATCTCTGAAGTTTAACCTGTATTGTTCAGTGGTTAGGCCAAACCCTTCAATCAGAGCACTCTTCAGGACTTTGTAATTACCAGCATCCTCTTCTCTCACAGTGAGGAGCTTGTCTCTGCCTTTGTCTACAAAGGAGAGCCACACGATTGCTGCCCACTACTCCTGAGGGACCCTCTGCACTTTACAGGCCCTCTCAAGTGCAGTTATCCATTTGTGGATAATCTTGTTTGGGTTCCTATGGTCATGCGTATGTTCTCTAACTCTAGGGACACTGAGGCTGCCACCATGGGACTCTAGTCCTAACTTTGTGGAAACTCTTTGAGCTTGGAGCTCTAGGGCTTCCCTGTCTAAATCCAACTGTGCTCTTCTTATCCTGAGTTGCTCATTCTCAAAGGCAAGCAGTCTGCCATCTCTCTCAGAGGAGGACTCTCTCCTGTAGGAGGCTTAGGTCCTATGAGATACAGAGGTCCCTACAGATGAACCAGAATGGTGAGATTCCACTGAGGGTGTTCTTGACCTGCTAGGTTCTACCCGTCCTAGGAAGCTTGTGTCCGGTCCAGGGAAGGCATGGCTTGGCAGTTCGGGCTGGACTGTTCCCATGAGGCACAGGGTCAGACTGATTTACATATGGCCATGTCTGAACTGGGGTGGCAGAGTGGGCTAAAGAACAGTGATGGATCAAACCCAGATCTGTTGACTGGGTGTGAGTGTTTGATTGGTTCAGATGCTCCGTCCATCACCACCCCCTTTTGTACCACTTTGTTCGCCATAAGTTGGCAGGGTATGCTCAGACCTGAGTCCCTTGCTCACTTTGCCACTGGGTTCAAGCAAGCCGGGCTGAAGACGGCTGGAATGCCAGATACTGGTCCTAGGAAGCTTGTTTCCGGTCCAGGGAAGGCATGGCTTGGCAGTTCGGGCTGGACTGTTCCCATGAGGCACAGGGTCAGACTCATTTGCATATGGCCATGTCTGAACTGGGGTGGCAGAGTGGGCTAAAGAACGGTGATGGATTAAACCCAGATGTTTTGACTGGATGTGAGTGTTTGATTGGTTCAGATGCTCCGTCCATCACCACCCTCTATTGTACCGCCTTGACCTGCTAGGTACACTGTTAGTTCCACCTGGAAGGGAGAATAGGGGACCACTGGGGATCCCTTCTTCATCCACGTGATGCGTACTAATTTGTAGATGATCTCTTGACCCCTGTGGAATGTACACCCCTCTGCGGCTCCCTAGCGGGGTTTGTACAGTACATACATCAAGTGCACAGCACATACATACATGTGTGTACCTGTCCCCTGTGGGCTTAACTTGTATCCATTTCAGGTGTGCACACTGCATCAGTCTGCCTGACTGGCCTCAAGGTAGAGAATGCTGCTGCTGCTGCTATGACAGGGCTCAGGGCTCGGTCTATGCATCCTAAAGGGAATGTAAAGCTGCTATGAGGGAGCATGCCCCGACTGCCTGACTCCGGTGTCATCCCCCCAAACCTCCCAAGGAAACTATCAATCAGATTTTTGTCAAGTGTGACTACTCACCCGTGAGGGTCTCAAGGCGCTGGGGGTAGGGGGTGCAGGTTCCAGTCCATCAAGGAGGGGGTCTGTCAAAGAGCCAGGTTTTGAGGTTTCTTGTGAAGATGGGGAGCAATGTGGTCTGTCGGAGGTGGAGCGGAAGAGCGTTCCAGGCTTTGGCCGCGAGGAAGGAGAAGGAGTGGCCTCTCGATCCGGACTTTCTGGTGTGGAGGACCACAGCATAGGAGAGCTGGGCTGGTCGTAGGGTCCTTTGGGGTGCGTGGAATTTGAGTTGGCTGTCATTTCCTACTCCTAAACACTACCCTGCACGCCCCCGACACTACCCTAAACCCTACAACACTACCCTACACTACACTAACATCACAACACAACCCTAAACCCAATAACACTACCCCCAGCACGACACTGCCCCTAGCTCCAGTCCTGTCTCTACTCCCAAACACTACCCTGCACGACATCACCCTAAAACAGTACCCTACATTACACTAACATCGGAACACTACCCTAAATTCTACAACACTACCCTCAGCACGACCCTGCCCCTAGCTCCGGTCCTATCCCTACTCCCAAACACTACCCTGCACAACCCCGACACTACTCTACACGATACAAACATAGGTACACTACCCTGCAGAACCATTGTTAGACCTGGCACCTTGGCGTGAGTTTCCCTTCCACTTTTTGCTGTTGTGCCTCAAATGTTTTGCTGGTGTCTGCTACTCAGGGCACTGCGCCACGGCCAACCCGTGCCGCAGTGCAAGTGCTCCCTACTGTAAAGTGTACATGTGATTGATGTCCATGATTGGTTCATTGGATTTACTGTTAGTCCCTAGTAAAGGGCACCAGGAGTGCCAGGGCTTGTGAATGCCAACACTGCTAGTGGGCCTGCAGCGCTGGTTGCGCCACCCACAGAAGCAGCCTTAAAAATGTGTCTAGGGCCTGCCATTGCAGAACCTGCGTGCAGTCTGGTACTGTCATGCTGGCTGGGCAAGTGCACACACTTGCCAGCCCCTAAACCTTCCCTTAACTTCATATTAGTCACCCCTATGGTAGGCCTGAGGGCAGGGTGCATTGTAAGTGTAAGGTAGAACATGCCCTGATGTGTGTGGCATGTTCTAATAGTGAATTACTGCCAAATTCGTTTTTCACTATTGTAAGGCTACCTGTTCCCTTCTAGGCCAGATGGGCTGCTGGAATTATTACACTCTATAATCCCAGCAGGCTCAGGGAACATGGTAGAAATTCATGTTTAGTATGCCTGAACTCAGAATAATAAAATACTTCTTTTAGTAAAGTTTATTTTAATATCCTGTGTTTGCAAATGCTACTTTTAGAAAGTTAGCATTTGCTTGCCTAACCATTTCAGCCCGCCTCTGCTTGGATGTGGATCTGACTGTCTGGTGTGTGTGAGTGACAGGGCTGGGAGTTGACAGGTAGTGAATAGCCAGATGACACCTTAGTGGGTGGTGGGAGTTTCCCCTGAATGATGCATCAGGCTGTGCTCTGCCTCCACAATGCTGGCTCCGCCCCCCTGGGGAGCGACTGATGACTCAGCCTGCACCTGGCCCAGGAAGGACCGAAGCTTGTCAACAAAGTGCTCAGGCCACTCCTGTCCTCACAATGCCGGCTCCGCCCCCCTGGGGAGCGGCTGATGTGCCTGCCCTCACACTGAATGCAGAAGTCAGAAGTACCCACAACAAGTGCTCAGGGACTGGAGCAGTTATGCAGAGGCCCCCCTGGCTTGCTAGAACAAAAGAAACTGGGTATAAAAGAAGGAGCCCTGCTCCTTGTAAATTAGATCCTGTTTGTGCTACAAGAGAAACTCTGCCCGAAGAGAAGGACCTGGAAGGACTACATGGAGGAGTGCTGACTCTGGCCTGTGTCTGGTGCCTTGCTGCCAAAGGAGAGGAAGAGAAAAGACTACAAGAGACTTTTGCTTTTATTTTGAACTTTGTGCCAAACTCTGCTGAAAGATCTCCAAGGGCTTGCTATTGAACTTGCCCCCTGACCAGCGCTCCAGGAACAGTGAGCGCTACCCCCTGACAGAGGAACCGCTGTGGGGAGTTGCTTTCCCTCTGCCCGCCTCACCAGGAAAAGCGGAGCGCGCTGTGACCATCGCGCTCTTCAGCAACGCTCTGGGTGTTGCTATCTCTCCGAGCACCGTGACTGCTGCCTGCCTGGCCCAGAAGCACCGTGAAGGTCAGCCCAGCTGACCCAAACATCGTGACTGACCCCGAGCCGCAGCTCGCAACGCAAAGAGGAGGTGGTGCCCGTTGCCTGCTTGCACCCGCCGTTTTTGGTGCCCCTGAACGCGCCGCCGCTGTTCGAGAAACAGCTGTTGCGTGGGGTGCCTGAACGTCGCCTGGATCGAGAGAGGCGTGCTTTGCCGATCGCTACCCCTTTTTCGTGTGCCCCCTGTGCCAGGAAAATCTTGAGGCGCTTCCTCAGCCCGGCCCGCGCCGCAACGCCAACCCCCGAGCCAGAGCCGAGCCGCCGCTCGCTCCAACGTCGGAAGGAAGACCCCGCGACGCGGATCACCGCGCTGAACTGTGCCCAGGCTGCTTCAACAAGAAAAGGTACTGTGTCCTGCCCCGCGGTGCGAGCATCTGTCTTGCTTCGCTCGCACCGCCCGCTGCCTCGCCTCGCCCCAGGAGCCGCGTGCTGAGCGCTCCCAGGGCCCCCGCTCTCTCCCCCGCCAGCCGCGCACAGCCGTGCAGCACACAGAGAGAGGCGGACTTTGATTCCCCGGCCGCCGCCCCCGCCAGAAGCGTGAGGGTGGGTAGACCGGGCCCGCTTTTCCAGCGCGGAGGAGCCGAGGGGCGCAGAGAGGTCCACGGACAGCCCGGGGTGACCCTGGCTGACAAGGAACAGCGCCTGCAGAACCACCACGATACCTTGAAGAGCCTGACCCCCCCTTTTTAGTGTGAAAGGAACTTAAAGAACTGTTTGGGAAGAACACTAAACAAAGATTGCTTATTGCTAAGAAAGAACTGTGGCAACTTAACCTAAAGAGTAACTGGAACCTGCATTTGAAGTAACCAAGACTGTATTTACAAGCCTGCTTGAAATTTATATAAAGAGAATATATTTTTACAAATACAGTTTGGTGTCATTGTGTGGTGGGTTGGTTGTGACGGTGTAATATTGCAAATGTTTAACCCTATGTGCCCCAGAGATTAGCCAAAGACTGCTTAAGCCACACTACCTAGAGGGTAAGCAGAGGTTGTCTTGAAGGTAACCCTCAGCCCTGACGGGGAAGAGAGAGTCCCTGCTTGTCGCCAGTGCTGCACTGCGCCAACTAGAGACTCCCCCTTCCTACATTGGACGCAGCGGTGAGGATTCGCGAATTTACATTTGCAGTGTTTTACCTTAGCTACTGACCATTGCATAGTGATTACAGTCCAGTATCTTAGCCACAGACTTTTTGATTTTTAATTTTGCTAAAGAAGAAGATCCCTAGTGTTGCAAGCATGCCTGGCACAAACAGCATTGATGGAGGAGAGTCCATAGCCTCTGGTGCACAGGAGCTAGAATGGGATGCATCAAAGCTGGATGACTACACAAAGAAGCAACTGAGTTTTTTTTGCAGGAAGCTCAAAGTTCCACACGCAGGGTGCAAAAACAAACCTGAGTTCTACAAAGCCCTGAAGGCCTGGATGGAATCTAGGAAGGCACCTGAGGATCAGGGTGCACCTGTGGATCCTGTGGGTCTGGAAAAACCAGACAGCGTCATTAGCTTTGGCAGAGGCCTGTCGCCAGAGGAGCTGGCCGACAGACAGGCAACCAGGGATCATGAGATAAAGCTGGCAGAATTGAATTTAAAGGGCCAAATGGAGCTTGAAAGCAAAAGGATGGCTCTGGAAGAGCGAAAACTCCAATTGGAGTATGATGTGAAGATGAGGGAGATGAGTCTAAAAGAGAAAACCTTGGATCATCCTCCCTCTGGTGGCAGCGCAATGCCGGTGCAGGTAGAGTCAAGAGTGCACATCCCCAAAGATGTAGTTAAAAAGTTCTTTAAGGGGGATGACATAGGACAGTGGTTTAGGGCATATGAGGTAGCCATGTTTTCCCACCGGGTCCCTGAGAAGGATTGGGGAGCGGGGTTATGGGGAAGGTTCCTTAGCGAAGGGCGGGACACCCTGCTAGATTTGCCCACTGAAGACCAGAGATCCTATCCCCATATGAAAGAAGCTTTAATGACCAGGTATGGGCTTACCCCTGAAACGTATAGGCAGAAGTTTAGGGGGTGTAATAAGCGGCCTGGGAATACGTATGTGGAGTTTGTGACTTTTTTTTGCAGAGCACTGGATGGTTGGGTGAAGGGTAACAAAGTGAATGATTTTCAAGGTCTCTTTGATTTAATTGCATGGGAGCACTTGTCTGATCAATGTTTTCCTGAGTTACGCCAGCACCTGATTGATAGCAAGTTGTCCAACCCGAGGAAGCTTGCTGAGGAGGCGGACCGCTGGCTCAGCACCAGGGTCCACAAGGGTCCAGTGGGAGACTCCGCCAAGGGTGGGCAGGGTCCCCAGCAGAAGAGTGGGGGGGACAAGGGAAAACAGAAAGGGTTCCAAAAAGGCCCCCAAAGTAATCCCCAAGGGGACCAGCAGAAAGGTTCTCAGCCTCCCCCACCCCCAAAGCAGAATGGGGCCCCGACAGGTAGACCTGTTCCAAAGGGGCCCTTCAATTGTTACAAATGTGGTGACCCGGGGCACATAGCCAGTGACCCCAAGTGTCGCCTGTTTGGAAAACCAGCACCCACTGGTGCTCCGCCCCGACAAGTGACCAGTGTTCACTTAGGAGAAGAAGTGATGGTCCCGGGGGGTGGAGATCCTGTTCAGATGACCCTAGTCTCACTAGGAGACAGTGAGATGGTCCCTACAAACTACCTGCCCTCTAACACTAAAAAATATGGGCAGGTGGTTACCATCAATGGTAAGAAAGCTGAGGCTCTTAGAGACACAGGAGCCAGTGTGACTGCAGTGAGGCATCACCTGGTGTCTCAAGAGCAGGTTGTACCCCATGCCTACTGTAGGGTTGTCAACGCTGACAATTCAGAGAGTCAGTGTCCGATGGCTCAAGTTCCCTTCGAGTGGGGGGGGTCTCTGGTACTCTGCAGGTCTGTGTGAGGAAAGCCATGCCTGTTGACTGTTTGCTAGGGAATGACTTGGAGGACTCCCCTTGGGAAAAGGTGGAGAAAACGACTCACCTGAAGATGGTGGGTCTACCTGACTGGGCGTGCGTGACCACCCGGTCAATGGCAGCCAGTAGGGGTGATCAAGAGGTCCTGGGGCCTGAGAGAGAGGCCCAGGAACCGGCCTTAGGGAGAAGGCGCAGGGTGCGCGGGAAACCGGCCCCTGAAGTTCCCACGGTCCAGGAGGAAGCAGACCTTGAGGGGGATGCCCTGGAGCCTACTGGGGAACAGATTGCCGAACTGGGGGACCTGCCTGAGCTGACCCATTGGCAGCAAGAAGGAGGCCCCTCCAGGGAGGAATTCTGCAGGGAGCAGAAAGAATGCCCTTCTCTCGTGGGTATGCGGCAGCAGGCTGCAGACCAGGCCAATGGTGTTCAGGCCAAAACACATTATGTGTACTGGGAGAATGACCTCCTGTACTCAGAGCCTAAGGCTGCTGAACCTGGGTCAGCCCGTGTGCTGGTGGTACCCCAGAAGTTCAGAGCCTTCCTACTGGGACTGGCTCATGATGTGCCTTTAGCAGGACATTTGGGGATGGACAAGACCTATGACCGGCTTGTCACCCACTTCTACTGGCCCCAAATGCACAAGAGCTCAGATGCTCATTGTAGGACCTGTCCAACTTGCCAGGCAAGTGGGAAGAGCGGCGGGAAGATCAAGGCTCCCCTCCAACCCTTCCCTGTGGTCAGTACTCCATTCCAACGAGTGGGTATTGACATTGTTGGGCCTCTGGACCCCAAGACAGCCATGGGCAACAGGTTCATCCTGGTCTTGGTGGATCATGCCACCCGGTACCCTGAAGCCATCCCTCTGAGGACAGTGACGGCCCCCGTGGTGGGGCGTGCACTGATGGGAATTTTCTCCAGAGTGGGATTCCCTCTAGAGGTGGTGAGCGACAGGGGGACCAACTTCATATCCAAGTATATGAAGTCCCTTTGGCAAGAGTGTGGTGTAACCTACAAGTTCACCACACCTTACCATCCCCAAGGAAATGGGTTGGTTGAAAGATTTAACCGAACCCTGAAGGGCATGATCATGGGCCTGGAAGGTCCAATGAGGCGTAAGTGGGACGTCCTCTTGCCATGCCTGCTCTTTGCATACAGCGAGGTGCCACAGAAGTCTCTAGGGTTCAGCCCCTTTGAGCTGCTGTATGGTCACCCCGTGAGAGGACCACTGAGTTTGGTAAAGGAAGGCTGGGAGCAATCTCCCAGGAAACCTCCCCAGAATGTATATAGCTACCTGCTGGCCTTCAGAAACCAAACCAGGCGCTTCAGACAACTTGCCGAGGCAAATCTGGAAGCTAGCCAGGAGGAGATGAAGCGGTGGTACGACCAGAATGCCACTCTGGTAGAGCTTCAGCCTGGTCAAGAGGTGTATGTCTTGGCCCCAGTGGAACCCTGTGCACTTCAGGATAAGTGGACAGGCCCATTTGAGGTTGTGGAGCGCAAGAGCTCAGTGACATACTTGGTGGACATGAAGACGCCCAGGAATCCTTTAAGGGTCTTACATGTCAACCGCCTCAAGCCCCACTTGAAAAGGTCCGAAGTGGGCATGCTGTTGGCCACTGATGATGGAATGGAAGAGGAGTCAGAGCCTCTTCCTGACCTCTTAGTGGCCTGTGAGAAAGATGGGTCAGTGGATGGAGTTAACCTCTCACCCACCCTGACCCCTGAGCAACAGGAAGACTGCAGCCAATTGCTGGGGCAGTTTCCAGATCTGTTCTCCCTGGTTCCTAGTGTCACAGATTGGTGCGTCCATGATGTGGACACAGGAGACAGCTTACCTGTGAAGCATAAGGCTTACAGAGTGACTGACAGGGTCAGGGCCTGCATCAAGGAGGAGGTCTCCAAGATGCTTGCTCTTAGGGTGGTTGAGTCTTCCAGCAGTCCTTGGTCCAGCCCCGTGGTCTTGGTCCCAAAGGCTGCTGCGCCGGGAGCCACACCTGAACTCCGGTTCTGTGTGGACTACAGAGGACTCAATTCAGTCACCAAGACTGACGCGCACCCTATCCCCAGAGCTGATGAGCTCATTGATCGGCTAGGGGCTGCCCGGTTCCTCAGCACGTTTGATTTAACGTCTGGGTACTGGCAGATCGCCTTGACCGATGGGGCAAAGGAGAGGTCAGCATTCTCCACACCAGATGGGCATTTCCAGTTCCGGGTTATGCCATTTGGGATGAAGAATGCCCCTGCCACCTTCCAGAGGTTGGTCAACCAGGTGTTGGTTGGGCTGGATGAGTTCAGTGCCGCCTACCTGGATGACATCGCAGTGTTCAGTGGTACCTGGCCAGAACACCTGCGGCACCTCTGGGAAGTGTTGATGGCGCTGCGCAAGGCAGGCCTCACAATCAAGGCAAGCAAGTGCCAGATTGGGCAGGGTTCAGTGGTGTACTTGGGACACCAAGTGGGGAGTGGCAAGGTGGCACCCTTGCAACCCAAAATTGAAACCATCCTGGCTTGGGAACCCCCCAAGACCCAGACTGCAGTGAGAGCCTTCCTGGGGCTCACTGGGTATTACAGGAGGTTTGTCAAGGGCTATGGCACTATTGTGACCCCCTTGACAGCGCTGACTTCTAAGAAGCAGCCCAGGAATGTGATTTGGACTGACACCTGTCAGAAGGCTTTTGACACCCTGAAGACTGCCATGTGCACGGCGCCCGTGCTCCTGGCTCCTGATTTCTCCAAGGAATTCATAGTGCAAACAGACGCTTCAGAGCATGGTGTAGGGGCTGTTCTCTCACAGATGACTGAGGAGGGCTGGGACCAACCCGTAGCCTTCATCAGTGGGAGGTTACTTCCACGGGAAAGTAGGTGGAGTGCAATAGAGCGAGAAGCATTTGCTGTGGTCTGGGCGCTGAAGAAGCTAAGACCCTACTTGTTTGGGTCTCACTTCCGGGTTCAGACGGACCACAGGCCCCTCAGATGGTTGATGCAAATGAGGGGTGAGAACCCAAAACTGTTGAGGTGGTCCATCTCCCTACAGGGTATGGACTTCACGGTGGAACACCGCCCTGGCACAGATCACGCCAACGCTGATGGTCTGTCCAGATTTTTCCGCCTTAGTGATGAGGAACTCCCTGGGGAAGGGTAGTTCCCCCCACATTTCAGCTGGAGGGGACACGTGTTAGACCTGGCACCTTGGCGTGAGTTTCCCTTCCACTTTTTGCTGTTGTGTCTCAAATGTTTTGCTGGTGTCTGCTACTCAGGGCACTGCGCCACGGCCAACCCGTGCCGCAGTGCAAGTGCTCCCTACTGTAAAGTGTACATGTGATTGATGTCCATGATTGGTTCATTGGATTTACTGTTAGTCCCTAGTAAAGGGCACCAGGAGTGCCAGGGCTTGTGAATGCCAACACTGCTAGTGGGCCTGCAGCGCTGGTTGCGCCACCCACAGAAGCAGCCTTAAAAATGTGTCTAGGGCCTGCCATTGCAGAACCTGCGTGCAGTCTGGTACTGTCATGCTGGCTGGGCAAGTGCACACACTTGCCAGCCCCTAAACCTTCCCTTAACTTCATATTAGTCACCCCTATGGTAGGCCTGAGGGCAGGGTGCATTGTAAGTGTAAGGTAGAACATGCCCTGATGTGTGTGGCATGTTCTAATAGTGAATTACTGCCAAATTCGTTTTTCACTATTGTACCTGTTCCCTTCTAGGCCAGATGGGCTGCTGGAATTATTACACTCTATAATCCCAGCAGGCTCAGGGAACATGGTAGAAATTCATGTTTAGTATGCCTGAACTCAGAATAATAAAATACTTCTTTTAGTAAAGTTTATTTTAATATCCTGTGTTTGCAAATGCTACTTTTAGAAAGTTAGCATTTGCTTGCCTAACCATTTCAGCCCGCCTCTGCTTGGATGTGGATCTGACTGTCTGGTGTGTGTGAGTGACAGGGCTGGGAGTTGACAGGTAGTGAATAGCCAGATGACACCTTAGTGGGTGGTGGGAGTTTCCCCTGAATGATGCATCAGGCTGTGCTCTGCCTCCACAATGCTGGCTCCGCCCCCCTGGGGAGCGACTGATGACTCAGCCTGCACCTGGCCCAGGAAGGACCGAAGCTTGTCAACAAAGTGCTCAGGCCACTCCTGTCCCCACAATGCCGGCTCCGCCCCCCTGGGGAGCGGCTGATGTGCCTGCCCTCACACTGAATGCAGAAGTCAGAAGTACCCACAACAAGTGCTCAGGGACTGGAGCAGTTATGCAGAGGCCCCCCTGGCTTGCTAGAACAAAAGAAACTGGGTATAAAAGAAGGAGCCCTGCTCCTTGTAAATTAGATCCTGTTTGTGCTACAAGAGAAACTCTGCCCGAAGAGAAGGACCTGGAAGGACTACAAGGAGGAGTGCTGACTCTGGCCTGTGTCTGGTACCTTGCTGCCAAAGGAGAGGAAGAGAAAAGACTACAAGAGACTTTTGCTTTTATTTTGAACTTTGTGCCAAACTCTGCTGAAAGATCTCCAAGGGCTTGCTATTGAACTTGCCCCCTGACCAGCGCTCCAGGAACAGTGAGCGCTACCCCCTGACAGAGGAACCGCTGTGGGGAGTTGCTTTCCCTCTGCCCGCCTCACCAGGAAAAGCGGAGCGCGCTGTGACCATCGCGCTCTTCAGCAACGCTCTGGGTGTTGCTATCTCTCCGAGCACCGTGACTGCTGCCTGCCTGGCCCAGAAGCACCGTGAAGGTCAGCCCAGCTGACCCAAACATCGTGACTGACCCCGAGCCGCAGCTCGCAACGCAAAGAGGAGGTGGTGCCCGTTGCCTGCTTGCACCCGCCGTTTTTGGTGCCCCTGAACGCGCCGCCGCTGTTCGAGAAACAGCTGTTGCGTGGGGTGCCTGAACGTCGCCTGGATCGAGAGAGGCGTGCTTTGCCGATCGCTACCCCTTTTTCGTGTGCCCCCTGTGCCAGGAAAATCTTGAGGCGCTTCCTCAGCCCGGCCCGCGCCGCAACGCCAACCCCCGAGCCAGAGCCGAGCCGCCGCTCGCTCCAACGTCGGAAGGAAGACCCCGTGACGCGGATCACCGCGCTGAACTGTGCCCAGGCTGCTTCAACAAGAAAAGGTACTGTGTCCTGCCCCGCGGTGCGAGCATCTGTCTTGCTTCGCTCGCACCGCCCGCTGCCTCGCCTCGCCCCAGGAGCCGCGTGCTGAGCGCTCCCAGGGCCCCCGCTCTCTCCCCCGCCAGCCGCGCACAGCCGTGCAGCACACAGAGAGAGGCGGACTTTGATTCCCCGGCCGCCGCCCCCGCCAGAAGCGTGAGGGTGGGTAGACCGGGCCCGCTTTTCCAGCGCGGAGGAGCCGAGGGGCGCAGAGAGGTCCACGGACAGCCCGGGGTGACCCTGGCTGACAAGGAACAGCGCCTGCAGAACCACCACGATACCTTGAAGAGCCTGACCCCCCCTTTTTAGTGTGAAAGGAACTTAAAGAACTGTTTGGGAAGAACACTAAACAAAGATTGCTTATTGCTAAGAAAGAACTGTGGCAACTTAACCTAAAGAGTAACTGGAACCTGCATTTGAAGTAACCAAGACTGTATTTACAAGCCTGCTTGAAATTTATATAAAGAGAATATATTTTTACAAATACAGTTTGGTGTCATTGTGTGGTGGGTTGGTTGTGACGGTGTAATATTGCAAATGTTTAACCCTATGTGCCCCAGAGATTAGCCAAAGACTGCTTAAGCCACACTACCTAGAGGGTAAGCAGAGGTTGTCTTGAAGGTAACCCTCAGCCCTGACGGGGAAGAGAGAGTCCCTGCTTGTCGCCAGTGCTGCACTGCGCCAACTAGAGACTCCCCCTTCCTACAACCATCAACACTACTTTACACTACACAAACACAAGTACACAACCCTATACAAGTACACAACCCTGCACGAACCTACACAGCCCCTACGCGACCCTACACGGCCCCACTTACCTCTTACCACGTGTGGTTCCAATCTTCTCCCCCATCCTGCTTCCTCCAGCTTCCTCCATTGTGGGCTTCCTACGTCCTTGCCTGCACCCGGAAAAGAAGCAGCAGACCTGGAAAACCACCACCAGCAAACCCTTGGAGCAAATGGCAGCTATGACGACCTCCAAAAACGGCGGCCGCCCCCTACGCATGCGTTGTACAACGCATGCGATATAACAGCATGTGTTGTACAACGCTTGCGAAGTAATGGCATGCGAACAAATGTCCGTGTACTAATGGATGCTTCCCGCTGGGAGATGTGGCAGTGTCTTGGCAGGTTGAGGAACAGTCTTGCGACTGCGTTCTGGGTGTTTTGTAGCTTGCTTGTGAGGTTTTTGCTTATTTCGGCATAGAGTGCATTGCCGTAGTCGTATCTGCTGGTGACGAGGGCGTGAGTGACGGTCTTTCTGTACTCGAGGGGGATCGATTTGAAGGTCTTACATAGGAGGCAGAGGGTTTGGAAACAGGAGGATTCAACGGAGTTGAAACTACCCTCCCCACCCTCCACCCTCCCTCCAGCATCAAACATGCAAAAAATGACTTTTCTGTGGGATTCGTGGATCCAATTTGTGGTTTCACCAAACCTCGAGCAGGCCCTGGGGTCTACAAACCCTGCGCAAGCAAACTTGGACCGTTGTTGGACCTTGGCATGTTGATGCGGCCGGCACCACAGAGGCCCGACATTGACCCACGCGTGTGTGAGGGTCTGCAAACCCAACTTGAGTTTCACTAACCCCTATAGAATAAATACAATAAGATGAACACATACTGGAAATAAAAGCGGTCTTTTCATTGGGCATTTCAATGTCCATGTGAAGCAGCGGTTGGCCAGCCATGATGGGTGGGCAAAGCTTGGACCCTGTGGGGAGGTGTGGTGCAGCGGCCAGGGCAGCTGACTTCGGAGCACAGGGCTCCCCCCGGCTCCAGCGCCAGCTCAGCACCATGTGACTCTCGGCAATAGCTCACTTAATTTCCACAACGGCCCCCAGCGCCTTGAGACCTGTAAGGGGGAGTAGTTTTCACTTTACAAATACGGATTTACCCTGTGGGCAATGGTTGTATGTGACTTCATGGAAAACGTTTTCCTCGAATTACATTATCATTGTTACATTTTAACTGAAGTTGTTTTTTTTTTAAATCTAATGCCTTTGGAGGAATGTTTTTTTTTCTCCAAATAGTTTCTTTTTATTCCATTTCAACCTATTTTCTACTGGTGCACCCAGCAGCAGTTTAGGATTTGAGCTTTCATCAGAACAAGTGTCTTTCTACCTGGAAGGCAGCAGGGGGCGCAGCACAAAAAGTAAAGTTAAGCATTTGCTGACCCAACTCTGATGTAAATGTAGTGTTCTTTTCCCTCGCATTAAACAGAATTGTCCCTACTTCTGTGTTCTATTCCAGTGCCAACAACTCCGAAAAGAAATAAAAGTAAAGTATATTAACTCCCAGGTTGGAAGATACACTGTTGTTAACTACAGGAGCTGCAGCAGAGAGAAAAGTCACAAAGAGAACGTTTTCTGGGAACGCACTCAACATCAAAGGAGAAACTGTTAGGGACATGCCGGCACTGTTTTCTAAAATTGCGTGCTGCATGTGAACTTTAACCTTTTGTACCGAAGTACCATTTCTAGTGCCAATACATTAATAGAAACATTTTACAATGTTTGCTTCTTTTTTAGGTCGAGCCTAGAGCAGCGCATGCGCTGTTGCTTGACTTTTAGTAAGGGGGTTTTCAAAGTGCTACTAGAGGCTTTTGCTGGCCTGAAGCTGGCGGTAACGCGCGCGTGCACGCGCGCAGCCACCATCTGTCTTTTCTCCGTCACTGGTAATTAAGTGCATCGCGATCGCGATGCACTTTCACTTTCGGCGCCCGTGCGGCCAATGCTTTTCGCGCGTGCTTTTTTTTTTCTTCTATTGCTTATTTCATCCAAAGACACATGTTTTTTTTCTCTTGCTTATTTCATCCTAATACAATTGATTTTTTACCTCATGCTTATTTCATCCAAATACACTTGTTTTTTTTCTCTTACTTATTTCATCCTAATACAATTGTTGTTTTTTTACCTCATGCTTACTTCATCCAAATACACTTCTTTTCCCTCTTGCTTATTTCATCCTAATACACTTTTTTTCACCGCATGCTTATTTCATCCCACTCACACCTTGGACCTGCGCACGGCAGCCACAGGATCCCACGGCAGCGCTCTCGCACTGTCAGTTTCGGAGCCGAGTCTCCGCCAGGGAAGCTTTTCTTTGCTACTATTTTGAAACTCTAAAGTATAAATTAAATTAATGCAGGACAAGGTCTTCTTGTGTGCCGCTGCAAGCCTGCAGGATTTTACGAATAATAGGACTGGAAAGTGATTTATATCCTGGTTTCATGGGTTACCCCGGCGCACACGACTCTGCAGCGGGAGAGCGTGGCATTGCTCAGCGTTAACCCTTCCGGGGTCAGCTCCTGACCAGCAGGGCCAGGCCCTTTGGAGTTCCTGCTGGCACTGGGAAACCCTGTTTCACACGCTGCCCATACTCCAGTGTATAACAAAACTGAGAGCACGGGCGCTCATCACTCACTAGTAGTAGGGCCAGATTTGGGGGAACTTTGCAACAAATTCGAGTTCACAAGTTTGTAATTTGTTCAGTAAAGGTTCATGCTGCATGTAGTGTGTGAGGGCTGTCGTTGGAGCTGGGCTGTCATTCGTAACTGAGGATAGATAGAGCTTGCATGGGCAGAGCAGGGCACAGCACTATTTGACCAGAGAGGGCAAATCTCAGTCCATCAGGACCTTTTATCATTTGCTCTGCCGAAGTTCGGCTGGGTTTGTGCCATAGAGTGCTAGTCAAGTGACATTTTGCCTGCAATAAGCGAGACTGAACCCGACCTCCAAATGTGTGTTTTACTCCGCCTCTATTTGGGTAATTTTCTGTGCCAACCAGAATGGTATTTGTTCCCGTTTAGCTGGAACTTTACCTAGGCAGGATTGGATGTTCTGTGGTGTTATTTTATTTGTGTTCCCCTGGTGAGGGGTCAGCTGTGGAAGTTTAATCGCTGGCTGAATTGTTGAAGTCCGCATTACATACTGAACTAATTGGCTCTGCTGCAGGCATTCTTTCGATGTCTGGATGTGGTGTGTATCCGGCTGAGACCGGCCACGTTGCTCCTGGTCTTCCTAAAGGACCGAGCCTTGTAATGTGATTGTTATGTATTAGGGCGCCATAAAATAAGAGCAAATGCTCTTGGAATTTGAGTGGTACTTCCACCTCCTCGAAAGGAGTGTACGTTTCAGGAGGTTCCTCTATTTTGTAATAGTGGAAGTACTTTGTTACAGCATTTGCTGCTGGAAAATGTATCCATGAATAGTATACCTCTGTCTGCCGATATTCGTGTGCCTCGATTACGAATATGACTGTGCCACCTCTAGGTGTCAGTCCATTTTCTATAAGTTTTAGAGTTATAGATCTCCTTTTGATGACCGGAATGAGTGTTATATTCGGGTCCGCTGCTTGCATGGTAGCATCAGCATCTGCGAGTTCAGTTGCTAATCTAACTGCCTCTCTTTCTTCATCACTGTCTCCCATTTTACTGACAGGATGGTATTATGTTTGTTTGCAGATCAGGTTTCTTTATGGAAACAGAGATTAGATGCACAATATTTTGGAACAGTGTATCCTTCAACGTTGACTATACCAAGAACCATACATAGGAGTTCCCTCCTGCGAGGTTTTGGAGGATATAACCTTTCACCCACTCCAGACGTCTTTGGAGTATAATGGGAAAAGGGGTCTGAGTGAGAAAGCACGACTGAGTTACTCTAAATGTCTTACGTTAGTTTTATCGCCCTTTCCAAACGCGTTGGGCGCCGTGTAGTGTAGTTCCTATTTTCCCAATAGGCTCTGCGCATTGGAATAATACCTACAGCAGTGAAGGCCTAGGCCAGACGTTAACTAGGTCTACTACTGTCGATACTAGACTTAAGTTTTGGGTTTGCCAGCGTAGCTCAGAGAGAAACTTTCTCGAATGTTCAAGGAGCAATTAACTTCCCTGATTAGACAAGAAGGGATTTAGTTTCTGACAACCATAGAACATGACAACTTTGCTCTCCCCTAATCAAGAGTCAATCTCGAGAGTCGTGTGAGCACAAGGCAATTATTTTACTCAGTCAGTACGTGCATTCTTAGTCTCATCAGATTGTAGAGAAAAGGAAGAGACGGGCGTGTTCAATAAAAAGGTGTTATTTATTGATCAGTCTCTTTTCTCGTACAAGAGAAATGGATCGATATTATTGCAATACTTATAGTTAAGTAAAGTGCATACATTAAAAGCAATAGTATAAAATAATACTGTAAAAACATTGATATGGTTTCTGAGCCATATGATGTTTAAAATGATTAAAATATATTTACATACACATATACATTTGACTAAACGTACTCAACTGGTGTTTCTAAATACGCCTACCCCGTGTACCTGACCTAAGTCTAATGCGTGGGCGGGAATAGAAAGTTACAGTTTAAGTTAAGTTTGTTTTTGCCAAGTGAATAACTAAAGAATTCTCTGTGAGGGGTTATTCAGTTCTGTACCTGGAAGTTAGGATGAATGAGGAATGGTATCTCTTTCTCTGCTCTCGATATTCCAGGCTGCCTGCGAGGGCTACCCGGAAACGCCGGTGCTGGGTCTCTCGGCTTGAGATAGCAGCGCGTCTCTCAGCGCGTCAGGAAGGCGGGGTTGCGCCAGCGGGGTCTGCTTCTGCTCTCGGCTTCGGCAAGTGTGGCTGCTCCGTCTTGTCACCACGCGTGTGTTTGCATAGGGCAAGATCGGTAATATTTATACCTTAAAGGTGCCGAGATTGACGTAAGGATGGACATAGATACGTCAATAAAGATGTCATACGACTTGCTTGTTAGCACATTCTTTACTAAAGTTCTCTGTGAAATCAAAACAATGGCCGCACGGATTATCCAGGTTGTCATAGGTTTGATTTGTTATGAGAACGTCGTATGCCTTATCAGGGGCTGGAGGAATGTCGCTTGTCTAATTAGATCTCAAGCGTTATGACCTAATCAGATAACACTTGTGGGACACCCCCGCGCCGCACGGCCACCAGCTGCTGCGTGTGCCCCTCCGCTGTGCGCTGCCTCGCTGCCTGTTTTGACTTCATTTGTGCTTGCTTTGGTTTCTCTTGTCTTTGCCCGTGTTTTGCGTTCTACTTGTAATTTGTGCTTGTATTTTTGTCTCCCCTAGTCTTTTTGGCCCGTGTTTAGCGTCTTTATCTGGAATTTGTGCTTGTTTCGCCGTCCCCTGTCCTGTTTCCCGCCTCCCTCGCCGCCCCCGCTTCCCGCCACCACTTTCGACCCCGCCCCTTTTTCCTTGTGTTCCCTCCCCGCTCCCGCCTCCCAGCTGACCCGCCCACCCGCGCACTTGGCCTTAAATGGCGACCGTGCGGCACAGGTAAGTGTGACCCACTTGTGGGACACCCCCGCGCCGCACGGCCACCAGCTGCTGCGTGTGCCCCTCCGCTGTGCGCTGCCTCGCTGCCTGTTTTGACTTCATTTGTGCTTGCTTTGGTTTCTCTTGTCTTTGCCCGTGTTTTGCGTTCTACTTGTAATTTGTGCTTGTATTTTTGTCTCCCCTAGTCTTTTTGGCCCGTGTTTAGCGTCTTTATCTGGAATTTGTGCTTGTTTCGCCGTCCCCTGTCCTGTTTCCCGCCTCCCTCGCCGCCCCCGCTTCCCGCCACCACTTTCGACCCCGCCCCTTTTTTCCTTGTGTTCCCTCCCCGCTCCCGCCTCCCAGCTGACCCGCCCACCCGCGCACTTCGCCTTAAATGGCGACCGTGCGAACGCGCAGCGTTGACGCGCAGCGGGCGCGCCGATTGTGCGCCGAAGGCGCGCCAAAGGTAAGCCCGTCTGCGCCCGTCCGCGCCTGGACCGCGCCCAGTGCCAGGACCCCTGGCCCCCACCGACGGAAGTCGACCCGACGAACCTACAGCGCCGCCGACCTCATCGCACTCAACACCGGCCACATCCCAGGATGTCACCGAGCCGCCCCGAAGCACACCCACGGACCCTTCAGCTGCCACGCCTGCAAGTTCACCTGCATCCGGACCTTCCCTGCACCCGCCAAGCCGAACTCCAGCAGCACCCACCTCAAGTGTATCCTGCTCAACACCCGCTCCGTCCACAGACACGCCGTAGAACTCTGGAACCTGCTCGACACCACCGCCCCCGACGTTGCCTTCATCACCGAGACCTGGATGAACGCCTCCTCAGCCCCAGACATCGCCATCGCCATCCCAGAGGGCTACAAGATCACCCGGAGGGACCGCGACAACCAGACCGGAGGAGGCATCGCCATCATCCACAGAGACACCATCCGCATCACTACCAACACCGATGACACCCTCACCACCGCTGAACACCTGCACTTCCAGATCCACACCAACCCGAAGACCACCCTCAGAGGCACCCTGATCTACCGACCCCCGGGACCACGCACACGATTCAGCGAGGACATCGCCGACTTCGTCAGCCCGCACGCTCTCCCCTCCGCCGACTACATCCTCCTGGGGGACCTCAACTTCCACCTGGAGAACAACAACGACCGCAACACCATCAGCCTGCTCGACAACCTCGACAACCTCGGACTCAAGCAACTGGTGACCACCCCCACCCACCTCGCCGGACACACACTCGACGCCGTCTTCTCATCCAGCAAAGACGTCACCTTCAGCCACGCAACAGGACTCCACTGGACGGACCACAGCTGCGTCCACTTCACCTTCAGAAGAACGACGATCCACCACCACCAGCAACAGGTTGCTCGAAGAAGCTGGAACAAGATCACAGCCGACCAGCTCACTGCTTCCCTGAGCCAGCACCCTCCCGCCAACTCAGCGAACCCCAGCCAGGCCGCCGACAACCTCACGAAATGGATCAACGACTGCGCGGACGAACTCGCCCCTCTGAGAACCCCACCCAGCAGATCCTGCAGCAGAAAAACACCATGGTTCACCGACGAACTCAAGAGCTCCAAGAAGAACTGTCGAGCCCTCGAGAAAGCCTGGAGAAGGGAACCAACGACGGACAACATGACCACCCTCAAGCTCGCCACCCGGAAACACCACCAACTGATCCGCGCCACCAAGAAAAATGCATACAAGGACCGGCTGGACAACAACGCACACAACTGCAAGGAACTCTTCAACACCGTGAAAGAGCTATCCAACCCCAACGCCGGAAACAATGACATCACCCCGTCGCAAGAACTCTGCAACTCCCTCGCGTCCTACTTCCACAACAAGATCACGGACATACACAACAGCTTCAACAACCAACCAACGCAAGCCACAACCGCAACGACGCCACCCACCACCACCCTCCGCACCTGGACCACGATCAGCACCGAAGACACCATCCGCACCATGAACTCCATCCATTCCGGATCTCCGACTGACCCCTGCCCTCACCACGTCTTCAACAAAGCCGACGCTGTCCTCGCACCCCACCTGCGGGACATCATCAACACCTCCTTCGACTCCGCCACCTTCCCTGAGAGCTGGAAGCACGCCGAACTCAGCGCTCTCCTCAAGAAACCCACAGCAGACCCCACCGACCTCAAGAACTACCGTCCCATCTCGCTCCTCCCGTTCCCGGCCAAAGTCATCGAGAAGACCGTCAACAAACAGCTGGCCGCCTTCCTCGAGACGAATGGATCCCTCGACCCCTCACAGTCCGGCTTCCGAGCGAACCACAGCACCGAGACCGCCCTCATCGCCGCCACCGACGACCTTCGAACTCTGATGGACAACGGAGAAACAGCGGCCCTCATCCTCCTGGACCTCTCCGCGGCTTTCGACACTGTCTGCCACCGCACCCTAGTACAGCACCTCAGCAACATCGGAATCCAGGAGAAGGCACTGGAATGGATCACCTCCTTCCTCGACGGAAGAACACAAAGAGTCCGCCTACCACCGTACAAGTCAGAGGCCACCAAAGTCATCTGCGGCGTCCCTCAAGGATCCTCACTGAGCCCCACCCTCTTCAACGTCTACATGAGCCCCCTCGCGACCATCGCACGCCAACACAACCTCAACATAATCTCCTACGCTGACGACACCCAGCTGATCCTCTCCCTGACCAACGACCCCGCCACCGCCAGAGCCAACCTGCACGAAGGGATGAGAGACGTAGCCGAATGGATGACGACCAGCCGCCTGAAACTGAACTCAGACAAGACGGAGGTCCTCATCCTGGGCTCCACGCCCTCCGCCTGGGACGACTCCTGGTGGCCCCCCGCCCTGGGCACCGCACCCAAACCGACGGACCACGCACGCAACCTGGGCTTCATCCTGGACTCCTCCCTCTCCATGACCAGACAAGTCAACGCCGTCTCCTCGTCATGCTTCAACATCCTGCGCATGCTACGTAAGATCTTCCGGTGGATCCCCACCGAGACGAGGAAGACGGTCACCCAAGCCCTCGTCACCAGCCGACTGGACTACGGCAACGCCCTCTACGCCGGAACCACTGCCAAACTCCAGAAGAGACTCCAGCGGATCCAGAACGCCTCGGCGAGACTCATCCTCGACATCCCCCGACGCAGCCACATCTCCGGACACCTGAGAGATCTGCACTGGCTCCCGGTCAACAAGAGAATCACCTTCCGTCTCCTCACCCACGCGCACAAAGCCCTACACGACCAAGGCCCGAGCTACCTCAACAACCGGATCAACTTCTACACTCCCAAGCGCCTCCTCAGATCAACCAACCACGCCCTCGCCGCCGTCCCCCGCATCCGAAGAGCGACAACAGGAGGAAGATCCTTCTCCTACCTGGCCGCCAAGACCTGGAACTCACTTCCGACCAATCTGCGCCTGACCCAAGACCACCTCTCCTTCAGGAAGAAGCTCAAGACCTGGCTGTTCGAGCAGTAGCGGCACCCCCCCCCCCCTCCCAGCGCCTTGAGACCCTACGGGTGAGTAGTGCGCTCTACAAATGACCTGATTGATTGATTGATTGAACACGTTCCTGTGCCGTAGTGTGACTGCGTCAGATAACGGTATCTGCATCATGGGGGCTGTTCTTGCCTCATGGGCTGACTGTTAGTTAACTTGATAGTAAGTTTAACAGGAATAGGGGGATCGATTCAGAACCTATAGGAATACATGACATCTTATATTCCCAATAGGCTCAGCGCATTGGAATAATATACCCTGTAGAATAGACGTAGGACTGAGGACAACAAGGTCTCTACCGAATATACTAAACTTAATTGTGTGTGCCAGCTAGCTCAGAGGTCACTAGAAACTTTCTCGAATTCACAAGAAGGGATAGGTTTCTGACAACCGCATAAACATGACAACTTTGTCTTCCCAAGATAAAAGGTATCTTCAGAGTCGTGGAAACAATAGATAGATATTTCACTCAGTCAATCGTGCATGCTTCGTTTCACCAGAGGTGAAGAGAAATAGATAGACAGGCGTTTTCACAAAGGGATTTATTGAACAGTCTTCTTTCCCAAGCATAAGAAATGAACTTCTACAATCGTAACACAGTTTGTAAAATATAATGTGTACAGTATAAATAGTAGAATAAAATAATACTGTAAGAACATTGTATGGTTCCTAACCCATAGATAAATACATACATAAGTAACAGAGGCTAAAAGTACTCTACTGGTGCTTCTAAAGTACGCCTACCTCAATGTACCTAACCTAAGCTTAGTACGAGTGAGGAAGTAAGTGAGGTGTAGCATAAATGTAGTATTCTTTTGCCAAGAATCTGCCCAAGATTTCTCTAAGGGTCTAATCAGCTCCGTACCTTAGTTTAGAATGAAGAAGGCTGGTCTCTCGACTCGATTTCCCAGCAACCCGCAAGGGTAGCTTGGAACCACTGGTGCTGGATTTCTCGGCAGGAGAAAAGACAGCGTCTCTCTCAGTGCGTCTGCTGGAGGGTCGTCTTCCTTCGGCACTTGCTGTAGCAGGTCACGTCGGGCAAGTAGATAGTCGAACTGCTCCAAACCACTGTGTGTTTGCTTGGGCAAGTGTGGGCATATTTATACCTTGATGGTGCCTAGTTTGACGTTTGGTTGGACATAATAACGTCATGAAAGAGTCTCAGTTCTTTGAAAACTCCATAAGTTCTTGGATAAATCAGGGCTCAAGCAAGGGGAAGTCCCTGACTGCTGAAGGTGGGTTTTTCCAAGTAATCGTTGAGGATTTTTGGAACTAGTGGAAGTAGCCATGCCGTATTTGGACTGCATGAGCTATGCCTAAATATGGTTATGATTTCTATGCTTATATAAGGATATGGTGATTTATACCTACATAAGGGCCTGAATCGGGAAACTTACAATAGGGTCCTAAAATAATACATAACAGGGTGTTCTCATCAATATCTGCTTTGGAAGTGCAAGGGGTGTGGAGAGGCGTTGTGTGTTCCCATCAATATCTGCTTTGGAAGTGCAAGGGGTGTGGAGCGGGGTTGGGTGTTCTCATCAATATCCGCTTTGGAAGTGCAAGGGGCGTGGAGAGGGGTTGTGTGTTCCCATCAATATCTGCTTTGGAAGTGCAAGGGGTGTGGAGCGGGGTTGGGTGTTCCCATCAATATCTGCTTTGGAAGCAAGGGAAGTGGAGAAGGGCTGGTGCTCGCATTAATATCTGCTTTGGAAGTGCAAGGGGTGTGGAGAAGGGTCGGTGTTCTCATCAATATCTGCTTTGGATGCAAGGGGTGTGGAGAGGGGTTGGGTGTTCTCATCAATATCTGCTTTGGAAGCAAGGGGTGTGGAGAAGGGCTGGTGTTCTCATCAATATCTGCTTTGGAAGTGCAAGGGGCGTGGAGAGGGGTTGGGTGTTCTAATCAATATCTGCTTTGGAAGTGTAAGGGGTGTGGAGAGGGGTTGGGTGTTCTCATCAATATCTGCTTTGGAAGCAAGGGGTGTGGAGAGGGGATGGGTGTTCTCATCAATATCTGCTTTGGAATTGTAAGAGGTGTGGAGAGGGGTAGGGTGTTCTCATCAATATCTGCTTTGGAATTGTAAGAGGTGTGGAGAGGGGATGGGTGTTCTCATCAATATCTGCTTTGGAAGTGCAAGGGGTGTGGAGAGGGGTTGGGTGTTCTCACCGATATCTGCTTTGGAAGTGCAAGGGGTGTGGAGAGGGGTTGGGTGTTCGCATCAATATCCGCTTTGGAAGTGCAAAGGGTTTGGAGAGGAGTTGGGTGTTTTCATCAATATCTGCTTTGGAATTGCAAGGGGTGTGGAGAAGTGCTGGTGTTCTCATCAATATCTTCTTTGGAAGTGCAAGGGGTGTGGAGAAGGGCTGGTGTTCTCATCAATATCTGCTTTGGAAGCAGGGTGCGTGGAGAGGGGTTGGGTGTTCTCATCAATATCTGCTTTTGAAACAAGTAGTGTGGAGAGGGGTTGGGTGTTCTCATCAATATCTGCTGTGGAAGTGCAAGGGGTGTGGAGAGGGGTTGGGTATCTCACCAATTTCCGCTTTGGAAGTGCAAGGAGCGTACAGAGGAGTTGGGTGTTCTCATTAATATCCGCTTTGGAAGTGCAAGGGGTGTGGAGAGGGGTTGGGTGTTTGCATCAATATCTACTTTGGAAGCAGGGGGCGTGGAGAGGGGTTGGGTGTTCTCATCAATATCTGCTTTGGAAACAAGAAGTGTGGAGAGGGGTTGGGTGTTCTCATCAATATCTGCTTTGGAAACAAGAAGTGTGGAGAGGGGTTGGGTGTTCTCATCAATATCTGCTTTGGAAACAAGAAGTGTGGAGAGGGGTTGGGTGTTCTCATCAATATCTGCTGTGGAAGTGCAAGGGGTGTGGAGAGGGGTTGGGTATCTCACCAATTTCCGCTTTGGAAGTGCAAGGAGCGTAGAGAGGAGTTGGGTGTTCTCATCAATATCTGCTTTGGAAGTGCAAGGGGTGTGGAGAGGGGTTGGGTTTTTGCATCAATATCTGCTTTGGAAGTGCAAGGGGTGTGGAGAGGGGCTGGTGTTCTCGTCAATAGCTGCTTTGGAAGTGTAAGGGGTGTGGAGAGGGGTTGGGTGTAGTCATCAATATCTGCACTGGAAGTGTAAGGGGTGTGGAGAGGGGTTGGATGTTCTCATCAGTATCTGCTTTGGAAGGGCAAGGGGTGTGGAGAGGGGTGGGTGTTCTCATCAATATCTGCTTTGGAAGTGCAAAGGGTGGGGAGAGGGGTTGGGTGTTCCCATCACTAGCTGCTTCGGAAGTGTATGGGGTGTGGAGAGGGGTTGGGTGTTCTCATCAATATCGGCGTTGGAAGTTTAAGGGGTGTGGAGCGGGGTTGGGTGTTCTCATCAATATCTGCATTGGAAGTGTAAGGGGTGTGGAGAGGGGTTGGGTGTTCTCATCAATATCGGCTTTGAAAGTTTAAGGGGTGTGGAGCGGGGTTGCGTGTTCTCATCAATATCTGCTTTGGAAGTGCAAGAGGTCTGGAGAGGGGTTGGGTGTTCTCATCAATATCTGCTCTGGAAGTGTAAGGGGTGTGGAGAGGGGTTGGGTGTTCTCATAAATATCTGCTTTGGAAGTGTAAGGGTTGTGGGGAGGGGTTGGGTGTTCACGTCAATATCTGCTTTGGAAGTGTAAGGGGTATGGAGAGGGGTTGGGTGTTCCCATCAATATCTGCTTTGAAAGCAAGGGGTGTGGAGAGGGGTTGGGTGTTCCCATCACATATCACCCTTTAATAGCACAGTGTGTTTGGAGAAGCTGTTTGGTCTATTTATCTTATAACTGTGAGAAAGGAAGGAGCAAGAATCTGCAATTGGCAAACAGGAATGAGAGTGTAAAGCAAACTCCAGGACGGCAAGTTCAAGACAGGAGCTTTAATATTTGAGGCCTCATCCACCGCCTGACTCGACCAACTGCGGAACAACACTGTTCGACGGCTCTGGCATCACAACCCGCAGCTCAAATACACCACACTTCTTCCACTTTTTAGGTCTCGCCTAGCGAATGCAGCGTATGCGCTGATTCGCCTTGGCGAGACTATTGTTGTCAACTTGGGTTCGGAAGGGAGACAAACCATGTACAAACATAGTCTGGGGTCCTGGGAGAGAGATTCGGCGGTCGGGGGTAAAGTTCCATAAGTCATGAATATTTTATTCTTTCTAGAAATGGTAAACATGAAGAGAAAGGCAGGAAGGAGTGTGTGCTCTTCCAACAGCTACTTGTTTTAGGCTTATGCTCCACAGACCAGGTTTCCAGACATCACAACATTAAGGGGTAATTGGCTAACAATATAAAACAAGCATTGGCATAGCCAATAGGTTTCGCTTTTGGGACCTTATAAGTAGTTATGCAGCACAATATCCCTTGTGCAGCAACATCAACTGTTACGTGGCTAAACACTTACAACATACCAAAAGCAAGACCTATTGGCTATGCCAATGCTTTGTTTTTTTTATGGAGGGTAGGGATGTTTATTTACTCAAGGAATTTTAGCAGAATAAATGGACAATGCTCAATTTTAATATACATCCGTCCTAATTAGCAGGATGTGGAATTTCGGATTTTAAGACAATCAGTGGCACATTGTGCGTTCTGAAAGGAAGGGTTAAAAAATGTACACCGGTAGCATATATTCCCATATCAGCATAGTTCCCAGGTTACTGATCTGCTGTTGAACTTGATACACTCGGGCACTTCCATATACACCTTTGGAAATATGTTGGTAAAGCTAACAACATAAGCACACATGTTAAGCTCCAATTGTGGTGACCTGTGGTGGCCCCTTAGCGTGCTTGGATATTAGTGTGACTGTTAACCAGTAGAGGAAGAAGCCACAATTGGTCTGTCTCTGAGGCATGAAGACAGTAGCCTGATCAGGGAGTAATGTGGGCTGTAAAAGCTCATCTATCTTTCTGTATTTTACATTTTATTTCCCTCAATCAAGAGCCTGAATAGCAACTAGAAGGCCAATGAGAGGGGCCAACTATGCGACGTCACTGGTGCTCAGGGAATGTCTGATGTCACTTCCACTGCCCCACCGTAGCCTGTTCATGACTTTTTCTATGAAGGTACAGAATCAGTGACCAAGCTTACACCAGACAGAGGAACAATAGTAGCAGTACAGTGCTTAATAAGAATACCATTTGTGAAAATAGTTGGGAGCAGTGTATGAGGAAGGACTCACTTTCAACATGAGCTGGTGTAATTATTGTCGAAGTTTTACAGACGGCATAGTGTGTACATTTGAGTGGGCTTGTTGTGTGAAGCAAATGGGTCATGAAACAACTTGGGGGAATGTTCAGTGATAGAAAAACAAAATAATTCCAGAAAGAATGGTAAATACATGAAACAGACTTCAGAGAGAAGCGCCAGGGCTAAATAAAGCAAGCATTGGCATAGCCAATAGGTCTCGCCTTTGGGACCTTATTAGTGTTTAGTTATCCAGCACAATATCCTTTGTGCAACAACATCAAGTGTTGGATGGCTAAACACTTATAAGGTCCCAAAGGCGAGACCTATTGGCTATGCCAATGCTTGTTTTTTGTTGTTGTTGCAGTTTTATATTGCTCGAACTTGAACCCGAAGGTATTGGAGCGCTTTACATGAGCACCAGTTATGTTACCCAAGGACACATTCATTTTTGGCGGGCCTGGGAAGATTCTTTGCAAGCTCTTTTAACGAAACGTTTGAGACAGAAATTCTGGAACCTTTTGAGATTCATAAAGCTCATAGAATCCCATTTCATAAGAGGGCTAGTCAATATATACATCACACCAGATGATTTGTAAAGTACTTTGCCATCACCGTCTGGCAGTGATTAGGAAAGCAGCTGGGAAAATACCTTCTCTCATGGTAAATGCTAATAAAATATTTATCCATCAAGACTTTGCAAAGGAAACAAACGCTATTCGGAAATAGTTTGCCTCTCTAAGACCTCGTCTTAAGGACATTGTATATATTTGGCCTACTTTTATCCATCTCTTATGAATATTTGGAAAGATGGTATCACTAAATCTTTCAGTGTTCCTCAAGATCTCATTGACTTTCTGGACCAGTATCATCCCACTCACATGGAAGCTCAAGCCAGTGGACGTCCTCCACATACCACATCGTAGCTCATTTGTATTCGATATAGATCACTCAGCTTTGCTGGTTTCAGAGCTTTAGTTCTGGTTCTGTCTGTGCTTGTCCCACTCGCCCTCTTTACGTTTTGAATTTTCCCTCATGTTTCTCTATTCTATTTGTTGATTGTCCCATTTGTCTTTTCTCTTTTTTGAGTTACTTAGTATCAACATCCTTCTTCTCTCTAGTCTCTTGGATTATTCCTATACCTACTACTATTTCCTTTTCCGTCCCATGCCTACCTCCGCTCACCTTAACCCCTTTAACTGCGGGGGTTATTCCCCCGCTGTGCTGGGGGTCAGGGGGGGCACGCACAGCGCCCCGGTGCTAATAATGAGCTCAGCTCCTCATGAGCCACGGTGCTTGTGTGCTCATGACGAGCTGAGCTCATCACAGCCACACCTCTTTCCTTAGAACGCTCAGCACAGCAGGGGAATTATCCCCGCGTGTGAGCCTTCTAACTGCCATGAACTCGTCATCAGCATGGGAGGGGTTAAAATCGTATCTTTAAATGCGAAAGGGCTTAGACACCCAGTTAAGCATAAGAATATATGGGATTATCTGCATCACTATCAAGCTGATATTTGTTTCAATCACTCAATCAGGGATTTGTAATGTGTGGCAAATCACCCACGAGGGTCTCAAGGCGCTGAAGTCGCTAGCTGCTTCCTATTCATCAATTTACTTAAACAGCCAAGTCTTGAGTCCTTTCATGAATTGCTGGAGCAATGAGGTGGTCCGGAGGGACCGGGGAAGGTTGTTCCAAGATTTGGCCACCAGGTGTGAGAAGGCGAGTCTTCTGCTGTTGCTTTGGCGGTTTGGGAGTTTTCTGCAAGGAAGAGGGAGGCGGCTCGAAGATGTCTAGTCGACTGGGGAAAGGTCATGCGTTTGTTGGGGTATGCTGGTCCTTTGTTTATGCAGGGCTTTGTATGCGTTGGATAGCATCTTGTAATTACATCTCTTCTGGATTGGTGGGAGCCAGTGTAGCTTTTTGAGGTAAGGTGTGATGTGGGACTGTGTGGGGCAAACACCAGTTACAACGCATGTATTATAATGCATGTTTTTACCCCACATGCCATTACAACAAAAATGGCTTGCTGTGGGGGGTATAAGGTGTTGGACTCAACTCCAACACCTTCCCTACTGTTGCACTGACTGGAGTTGGAATAGTAAACTATACTATGCCAAACTCCAGCACACCCCGACAGCAAGTCAGGGTATAAAATTGCGTTGTAACAGCATGCGGGGTAAAAGCATGCATCGTAATGTCATACAACCCTCTGGAGCGGTCGAGGCTGAGTTCTGCATTGTTTGTAGTCTCTTCAGAAGGCATGCAGTGATTCCTACATAGAGTGTATTCCCATAGTCCAGCCTCCTGATGACAAGGGCCTACTTGATGGTCCTTCTAGTGTTGACTGGTAACCATGTGGAACAGACTGTATCATTACGTTTTTACAATGGAAAACCGCAACATTCTATTTGGAATAACTTTGGCGCAGGTTGACGAATCTTCGCGAAATTTTCAAAACTAATGGCCAGCTCCGGTCCGCTCCTATCCTGAAAGTCTCAAGGTGATTCATGAAGCGGGGGCCGAGAAAAAAGGGGGTCCCAAAACGTCTTTTCCCCATGCAATTTTCCATAGGAACAGTTCATTAAGGCTACAGCCCGAACTGCTGAACGGAATTACACCAAATTTGGCAAAGAGGTACTCCTTGGTTCAGACTCGTGCCTTTTGCTTAAATGGTGTGAATCCATTCAGTAGTTCCTGAGAAAATCACAATTAAAAGTCCATATATATCTATGGCCGCGCAGGATCCGCGCACCCTGCCGATCACGAGCTTCATGCTAATTGGCTGTCAACACTCCAAACCAGGAAGTTTTGGCAGCCATCTTGTGCCTTGGTAGAACCAAGGCACAAGAAACCGAAATAAAAAACATGCAAAACGCGAAAAGGGGGCAGGGTAGAAACATCACAAGGACCCCCAAGGCCAAAAAATTGGCAAAATCCGCACAGGGTGATGTCACTGATCATGTCTTGAATGATGTAATATGTGACATCATCAGCAGTGGATTGGGGGTACCCAAGTCATAGTTAGTACAACTAACTATAACGGAGGCATTTCAATGTTTTTTTACGAGTGAAATGTCCAGCTAACTATAACACCCCTAAAACCTATGGTTTTTTCAGTGAATTTCTAAGGTTTTTTAAATGCTAATTCCTAACTATAATATGTCTGAAACCTACGGTTTTTTCAGTGAATATATATATATATATAAATATATAAGTATAAATATACATATATATATATATATATATCTATATATATATAGATATATATATAGATATATATATATATATATTCACTGAAAAAACCATAGGTTATAGACCATATATAGTTAGGAATTAGCATTTAAAAAACCTTATTTTACTCACACAAAACCATTGAAATTCCATATATAGTTAGTTGCACTAACTATATATCGCGCACCCGCAATCCACTGCTGATCATGTCACATATTACATCATTCATGACATGGTCAGTGACATCACTGATGACATCACTGATGACATCTCAAATGACATCACTGATGACATCACTGATGACAACATCCAGTGACTGTATTTTTCTGTAAAGTTAAAATATGTCTTGAGTGGATGTATAAGTGTCTGGATGAAGGATTTAGTAGGTGCATGACTGACTGTATGAGTGAGTGATTAAATGTGTCTCACTGAATGCATGGGTTAGTGACTAAACTGTCTTAATTTGTGCATCATTATGTCTGTTGTTCTGTAAACTTCTGCATGTGTTGATCATTAGCTATACGAGAGGCTATATGTGTTATTAATTGGTTGCCCAAGTATTTCTATGGGAGATTGAGTTTGTGTGGGGGTGGCTGGAAGGTGTGAGACTCTATGCATAGATGTGTGAGCAGTTTATTCACTAGGTGTATGAGTTCAAGAGTGCATGTGGAAACAGCTACATGGGCAGTTGACTGTGTGCATGAGTGTATTGATGAGTGAATGGATATCTCAATGCTACATGTCATAGTAAGTACATATGTAAAACACAGTACATGTGAGAGTTGGCATATATAAATAACTGTGCATGAGAGCCACTGAATGAGTGAGTGGTTGTATCGATCATTGTGAACTTGTATCAGGGATTGTATAAGAGAGTAAATATGTGTTAGTATATGTTTCAATAAGTAAGGTGTGTTTAACTGTATAGTTGAAGAAATGGAGGTGAGATTGTTTCTTTGCATGACTGACTGGGTGTGTGAGTAACTCCATGGATGAGTGGCAGTGTGTGAGTGTCTGTATACACTGAGTGTATCTAAGGTTATATTAGAGTCTGAAGAGGTTTATCGTATTAGCACAAGAATGATGTCAAATGAGATGTCATCAGTGATGTCATCAGTGATGTCATTTGAGATGTCATCAGTGATGTCATCAGTGATGTCACTGACCATGTCATGAATGATGTAATATGTGACATGATCAGCAGTGGATTGCGGGTGCGCGATATATAGTTAGTGCAACTAACTATATATGGAATTTCAATGGTTTTGTGTGAGTAAAATAAGGTTTTTTAAATGCTAATTCCTAACTATATATGGTCTATAACCTATGGTTTTTTCAGTGAATTTTCAAGGTTTTGTAAATGCTAATTCCTAACTATATATGGTCTATAACCTATGGTTTTTTCAGTGAATTTTCAAGGTTTTGTAAATGCTAATTCCTAACTATATATGGTCCATAACCTATGGTTTTTTCTGTGAATTTCATTGGTTTTTTAACAGCTAATATCTGTAGCTGTAAAATGTATTCTTCTTTAAATCCAAAAATATATTTTATATGTTTATGAATAATTTTTTTTTTAAATATTTTTTTTTCTTCGTTCCCGC